>NC_138769.1:557489291-558091791 GCF_965119305.1 Pelophylax lessonae | reverse complement strand
GTATACATGCATTAAATCACGTTTGGATTATATAGTGCTCAGTATTGCTTAAAGGATAAGTCCACCCTAACACTAAAATCTCTGCAACCTATATAGCCCTGTAAAGAAGAAATCAGTATACATACCTTTTTTTGAACCTGATGCGACCTGATCCCACACTGAGCTGCCAGAAAATGGCTTCACTGTGGAGGCAGGTGCAGAGGACACAGCCGACAACACATGTAGAATACAGAAATATATAACAGATGCTGGACCAGCGCTATAAGATAAGATATAGATATAAAAGCAGATATAGAGAATCAAAAAATATTGATATAAAACACAATAATGATAAATGTTTCAGGTGTATATAGATACAAAGTCCATGGAGTAGAGTCTATGTAGAGATGGATGGCTGGGTGGCCGCCGGCTCTATCAGAGTTAGGAGGGGACTGTTCATGGTAGATAAATAAAAGAGAGAAAACAGAACAGCGCCACCTGAGTGTAGTATTAAAACAAAGGATTATAAATGATTGGAAATAAAGGATTGTTTTAATACTACCCTCAGGTGGCGCTGCTCTGTTCTCTCTCTTTTATTTACACAGCCGACAACAGAAGCAACAGACAACAGAAGCCCCATAGTAAGTCTATGTGTGATGTCACTCACCATTCATTTCACAGCCGTTGCCAGCCATGTCCTCTGCAGAGCTTCCACCGCTGGAGACTGGATCGGATCAGCTTCAAAAAAGGTATGTATACTGATTTCTTCTTTACAGGGTTAAATAGGTTAGTGTTCGATCGTGGATGTCTGTGGACGTGGAGAGTTTAGTGTTAGGGTGGACATATCCTTTAAATTGTTTTTAATTTATATTTTCTCTAATGGATATTTTGTATGGAATGTTTTAATACTGTTCAATAATAACATATGGAATTATTTTTAAGAAATTGATTGGTACCTGTGCCTTTAAAGTCCATTCTTTTGGCCTCTCCAAAATATTGTAATGACTGCCCATTTGTTGCCCACATATTGTCACAGTTGCCCGTTTGTTCTTCAGATATAGTTACACTCTATTTCTTCCTCACATATTGGTTTCATTGCCTGTTTGTACCCATAAATTGTCACAACAATTTATTTTTTGCCTTCATATTATAAAACTGCCTGTTTGTGGACCATGGATTGTCAGCATTACCCCTTTATTAATTAATATAAAAAGTGATATCCACACTGTGAAGAGATAACCTGCTAACACCAAAAAGCAGTATATCTGTGCTTATCTAGGAATGTGCAAAATAAAGGTGCAGTGCCTCAAAAATAAAATATAACGTATTTGAAGCAAAAAACATATAGTGAATCAAAATTAAAGTCTGTAATGTAAAGTTGAGATCCCAATGTAGTGTCCAATATTATGACAATTGCAAAACAATAGCATCAGTGCTGATAAAGCTTAGATTGTAAGCTCTAAGGAGCAGGGCCCTCTGATTCCTACTGTATTAAAGTGTATTGTATTTGTACTATCTACCCTCAATTTGTAAAGCGCTCCATAAACTGTCAGCGCTGAATAAATCCTATATTATAGTAATAATATTAATAATAATAATAAAGCAATTCTTCTTCGGAACGTTTTAGTGATCTCCCACCACCAATAAATGAATTGCAAATTCACCAAAGCAAGTAGCTGCCATCACCGCAGCATAAATGCCCAAAACAGCATGATGATCAAAAAGGAAACACTGCAGCATAGGGGTTCCAAAGACTTAAATACTTTAGACTTCAAATACTTTATATTTTATTATTGAGGTGCTGTACTTTTATTTTGCACATTACCTTTTGTTGCCTGCATGTTGTCACACTAGCCCTTTTGATTCCAGCATATTTTAATAAACCTCTTTTGTTGCCAGGGCCAGACTGGAAATAAATTCATACCAGCCTCATAGCATTATTATACCGACTCAACAGCATAGTGCCATTCATTTCTTGTTCATAAAAGGGAAAGCCATGCATTTTAAAGCACATTTGAAGAGTGTAGGGCTTTATATATATATATATATATATATATATATATATATATATATATATATATATATATATATATATACAGTATAAGCAAATTCCAGTTATAAGTGGTAAAAATGAGGACATGGTACAGTGGTACAGGAGATGCAGAAGCTGTGTGGGCATGGTACATACATGAGATGTTAGAGGCTACGGACATGGTACAGGAGATGCAGGGGCTGCGGGCATGGTGCAGGAGATGTAGGGGCTGCGGACATGGTACAGGAGATGCAGGGGCTGCGGACATGGTACAGGAGATGCAGGGCTGTGGACATGGTACAGGAGATGTAGGGCTGCAGGCATGGTGCAGGAGATGCAGTGCTGCGGGCATGGTACAGAAGTATCTCTTGTACCATGCCCGCAGTACTGCATTTCCTGAGGAGAAGTCTCACTTACCTTTTGGACAAAAGGCACCTTACATTTAAAAATGGCGTGCCCGGCGCCAACACTTCGTCACGCTTGTGCCGTCTGCACGGGAATAGCCAAACGTGGCCATTTTTTCTTTTCAGATGTTAGCAGCCCCAGGGCAGGGGGAACTTGCCGGCCTACCAGGAAATTTCCTGGTATCCCGGTAGGCCAGTCCGGCCCTGTTTGTTGCTACTTTTTTGACCACATAGTTGCTCATTTTTTTTACTATGTATTGTCATGATTTCCCATTTGTTGCATACGTATTGTAACAATTAGATGTTTGTTTCTTGCTTGTTGTATTAATTCCCAATTAGCTGTCCACGTTCTGTCATTGTTGCCTGTTTTTTTTTCTTTTTTTTCTTTGTATTGTCACAAATGTGCCTAGAAGAGTTGTCTGCACTACAGTATTGTAACATGGGAGACTTGTCACTGTCAGTTCCTCTCTATCCAAGACTGATGTCATCTGACATATTGATACCATCACATTAACAAAGAGCTGTTGCTGGAAGTAAAACACATCTGGTTCCATTACTTTACATGATCACAGTGGTTGTAGGACTTTAAAATGCAAAAACAAACTTTAACTATATTGTAGTGCAGCACTGCATATCCTCCAGTTTTTCTTCTTAATAGCATTAAAATAATAAACAAAGTAATATAACACCTCTCATGCTAACCATTAGACACTTTTAAAGGAGTATCTTAAAGTGTAACTCCACTTTTGTTGAGAAAAAAACACTCTCTTCTGGGTGATCTATGTAGTACATTGCAAGGATTTTAACAAACTTTGTTGCAGATCCCTACCTTTTGTTATTCTGAAGAAATTACTGTTTGTTCCTCTGTGCCCCTATGCCGAGTGAGTCTAATGTGAGTGGATTCATAATTATCAACCAGCTGCTGCAAAATCAGGGCTCTAAAGTGGAAAGTGGCAGGGTCTGCATTCTTTTAGATGTTGATTCCTATTAGTATACTGCCAAAAATGACATTGTTGTTGCAGGGAATGCCAAATTTGGCATATATCTTAGTGCATACTTCTGGGAAAATCAGTGAGCTAATCACATGTAGCACTGTCCCCATAGGGCTTGCTGTATGATGACATCTTGGACCTCCTCTGATTACCAGCATACAGCCACTTAGGGTATAGTTCACACATTCATCCTTACTCCCAATGACCCGTTGCTCAATAAACAGTCCAGGGGTATTTGTTTTAAGTATTTATTGGATGGGAGAAGGGAATGGTGGGATAAACTGACTGGAATTATATACATTGGATAAGGACAACTTTCACTTGACCTCACCAGGTTGCTTGTGGAAGCAGTTTCACTGCTTAAACTGTACTACCACATGTATGGAAAGGATTAGGTCTCCTTGCTCTTTCTCCAGCAATAGACTTGGTGATCTACATTTTCTTCAGGATACTAACTAGCATCCCCTTTACTGACACCCGTCCACTGACTCATCTAGCTGCAGGGGAGGCCCCCTCAGGTCAGGCCCCTTGACAAAGATCTGTACTCACTGTACTGCAGAATCAGTGTCTACCCATTCAGTCAGCTTTACAGGACCTCCAGGTTCAGTTCCTCTCTAGTTCTTTAGACCTTCAGGTCGACCACCTGAGTTTGCATGGCATCCCCTACAGAAGAGGAGGCAGCCGCCCCCTCTCTCCATGACTCCGCTCTCCAGCTGAAAGACCCGAGCACATGTGCTCCTGGTATTTATACAGAATCCCAGCATGTACTGAGGCACTTTCCTCTGCCAAATCACCGGGTCTGTACTAAATGCCTGTGCACTAATTCGTCAGGTTTCCTCCCAATGTTCAATATGCCATCCTATTGGACCAGTGTGAAACACTCTTTAGACAGACTGATTTGCACCTGAGCATATTGAGCAGACCTCACTAGCAGATCCTGTTCTCTGGTAGGCAGAGAACAATATAGATTTACCTGTGATTCCTCTGGTAAGCAGAAAGTATTTAAAACTTTACTCTCTCTCTAGTACCTACCTAGGAGGGTGCTACATCCACCCCCTGCCAAACCAAGCCATGTCCTCACTGGCTCTGGGCATCTGCCCCTACAAAAATATCCATACAAAATGTACATGGAGCATGCCACAAACTTGGAAAGGGGGAATTTGGAAATAACATATGTACAGGGCCATGGGGCATACCCCATATGTGGACAGTGAATAGAATAAATGAAGTGGAAAAATATTTACCTCTGCTGAAGAATATTTACACATAGGAAAGTACCAGGTTCATTTGAACCAATGCACCCCCTGCCAAACAAAAATCTGTCTGAAAGGTGAAGGTTAGACATCCCATCGAACTAGACTAGTATCAGTATCATTCACAAACCTGCCAATATGTTCCGGAGTGATGCCTGCAGCTACAGACATCATCCTAGTACCATTTTTTAGAGCTGACAGCCAGCTTTCTTGTAATGACAACTGATGCAGCTAATCAGCCGTTCAGCTGTTATTACAAGCAGCGGAAGGGGACGCCCCCCCCCCCCCCCGCACCGCCTTCTGCCGCTCTGCTCGGGTCTTCCGTCCCATCAGGAGTCCCAAGTGACCAGCCATCACGTCCCCCGACTGGCCTAAAATCCAAACAAAGCCAGAATCGGCTCTGATCGGGTCTCCGATGTAGTAACCCGTAAGCTAGGTCATGACATCACTTCTGGTTACTGGAGCCCTAAAGGCATCAGATTTAAAAAAATAAAATTACAGTATTCAAAAGGGCCAAACTTGGTGTTTTGAATGGTTTTAAGTGCAGAGGAGGGGTTTGAGGTCTTATAGACCCCAGATCTCACCATAAAGAGTACCAGTTACTGCCTATTACTGTCACAAGGGATGTTTACATTTCTTTTGACAGCAATAAAAGTAAAGAAAAAAAAAGAAAAAATGTAAAAGGACAGTGTAAAAATAAAAACTTTAAAGAATGTACAGAATATTGGCACCTAATATCGGCTATCGGCCTGAAGGGTGGCCGGGAAAATTGTTTTTTGCCCTGAAAGAACGATATCGGTCAATCCCTAGTCGCAATTGTTTATGCTATATTATTTTTTTATTTATTTTTTCCCATGAAAGTGGAGTTACCCTTTGAATGCAACATATGCTATTTATACAAGCGTAGGTGCATATTGCGGCTATTGGTTCTGCCACCAAGTGGAAGTGTTCTTGTATAATGTAATGTTCTTCCTAGTGGAACTACATGCTTATGATGTAATTTCCTCTCTCTGGGTTCCTATCATATTTCAATAAGGCCCTTTCCACGCAGGGCAGACTCCGCCAGGAGAACGCCTGCTCAGTGGGGAATCTGTTCACTGATCCCCACTGAGCAGGAGGATGGCTGGTCCGCGTCCGTTCCACTTATGCACAGTCTGATTTCCTCCATGGGCAGTCGGATGTAAACAGACCTACTGTCCGTTTACACCTGACTGCCATCTGATCCACTAAACGGATGGGGAATGGATTCCCATCCATCTGTTTTTAGCGGATCGGTTCAGATTGAATGTCGACGGGTGTAAACAGACACATGTCTCCATAGAGGATAATGGAGGGTCCGATCGGGTCCGCCTGAAAAACTGAAAGGGGCCTATAACAAGAAGGGCTCAGCCAAGTGTCTGGCACTAGCTGACTTGTAAGAATCATATCAGTAGCAGCTTTCCAACAAGTAGGCACGGTCACTTTGCCCTAAATAGGCAGGTGACAGTGACTCTACTTGTACCATATGACTTATATCCACAATTCTATGGAGAATTTGTTAAAGCAAACTACACATACATGATATCTTTGGAATTAATTGATGTGTGCAATCTCACCTTTCCAGTTTGTTTTCATATCACAACAGTAAAGATTGTGCAGCATACCAAAATTATCTTGACGGTAATTTTAATGTCTAGACTTAAACATGCTACTTTTAAAGCTTCTGCTACATGCTACTTTTAAAATTCATAAATATGTTCCAGCAATTCCCTCAATATCTATCTTCCTTTAATTTGCTGTGTTGTACAGCTACTGTAGTGGAAAGTGCATCTTCACTTCATTCACTCATTGCTTGCACCTACAACATTCCACTGAGACAATCCTGATGAAAAGTGCCAAGTCTAAAGGTCAATTTCTTTATTCTTCCTGCTTCTGATTTTTTTTCCCTGAATTTTTCTGCTGCTCTTGACACTCACTCGTCAACTTATCTTAGACACTCTTATCATGCTGTGTGTGTGTGATACTGTTTATTACCTATTACTGCACAGCTGTCCATTCTTTCTAGCTCCCAATCGGTATGCTTTTATTTTGGTAAATTTATATAACTATTGTATATTTGATGGGTTTAAAAATAAAGGTTTTTAAAGTGCCCCTTGGCCCTGCAACCTTTATGCTTTCCACCCCCTAAACCCCTAAAGAACTGCTGGCAGACTGAGTCCTATTTTCCCCCTTTGAGCAAAAACACCCAGAAACACAGCATTTCTGGTATATATTCTTCCTCTGGCTCAGAAAATCAGTCTAGCGATTTCTTTTTATGTTTTTATTGGGAAAAGATGAACCTGGATAGGGAAAGGGAACATGGGATACCCCCAAACTGTAAAAGTATACAACTGGAGGACTGCTTAACTTCTGGCTGCTCTGCACAAGCTCTGCTCTGCACAAGCTGTATTGCACAACTGCTGGCTGTACTGCACAACTTATGGCTGCCAATATCCACCAGTGATGTTCCACAGGATTTCTAAGCTGTCTGTGACCTGTACTCCTCAGAGAATTTCAAAGCACTACACTGTTACACTTTCAGCACTGGGGACCTGTACTCACCTAGCCACAGAATCATCAGTTGCCTCGTGCCAATATCCACCAGGCTCTTCCTAGTGATGGAGATGAAGACTCCAGACCTCCTCTGGACAACTTGGGCTCTCCCCCACAGCTTCCTCCCAGCTATCTCCTGACCCAGCTTTATCCTTGGGGTGGATTTGTTAATATTCCCCCAGCTAAGCCTAGCTAGGACCTCAGTGTCTTCATGTTGGCTTGTGCATGTTCAGATTAGTCAGGTATGCATGTTAAAGTGGTATTAAACCCAAAAGCAAACCTTTACTTTACGGAAGCTTGTCAATTCATAGATGTTATGGCTGCATTTGTTTTCTTTTTTAAGTTTTTAATTTCTTCTGGTAATTCAGCCAGGAATTCTGTTATTTTTCAACAGAACAAGCTCTCCTGCAAATGTATCAGATACAGTGTTGAGACAAACCATTTATCATTGACAGGGGCAGGGCTGGATTAACGTGGGGTAAATTGGAGCTGTAGCTCCAGGCCCCTACCTTATATAGGCCTAAAAGCAAGGTCCATAAAGATATGGATGAGCAAGTTTGGGGTGGAGGAACTTGACTGGCCTGCACAGAGTCCTGACCTCAACCCATTAGAACACCTTTGGAATAAATGAGACCACAGACTGCGAGCCAGACCTTATCTCCAAAATCAGTGCCTGACCTCACAAATATGCTTCTAGAAGAATGGTCAAACATTTCCATAGACACACTCCTAAACCTTGTGGACAGCCTTCCCAGTAAAGTCGAAGTGGTTATAGCTGCAAAGGGTGGGCCAACACAATATTGAATCCTACAGACTAAGACTGGGATGCCATTAAAATTCATGTGCGTGTAATGGCAGGTGTCCCAATACTTTTGGTAATTTAGTGTATATACAGCGGGTAAAATAAGTATTGAACACGTCACCATTTCCCTAGGTAAATATAGTTTTAAAGGTGCTATTGACATTACATTTTCACCACATGTCGGTAACAACCCATGTAATCCATACATACAAAGAAACCAAAACAAATACATTCAGAAATTAAGTTATGTGTATTGAAATGGAATGACACAGGGAAAAAGAATTGAACACATGAAGAAAGGGAGGTGCAAAAAGGAACGGAAAGTCAAGACACCAGCTGAAATCTATTAGTAATTAGAAAGCATTTCTGCCCCTTGTCAGTGCAAATTAATCTCAGCTGGTTCAGTCTCAACTGATGGCCTATAAAAAGGTGTCTCATTACCAAGGTGTCACACAAGAAACATCTTATGATGGGTAAAAGCAAAGAGCTCTCTCAAGACCTTCGCAACCTTATTGTTGCAAAACATATTGATGGCATTGATTACAGAAGGATTTTTTAAACTTCTGAATGTTCCAGTGAGCTCTGTTGGGATCATTATCCGGAAGTGAAAAGAACATCATTTCAACATCAATTCCACTTCCGGTTCATGGGGTGATGTTGTTTGTGCACCAGGGACCGCTGGTTGCATTCCAGCGCATACATAATATTGTTTCAGCAGGCAAGAATTTCAGCTTCCTGTTACACATGGTGGATATTTTTGTACTTTATGGTGTAAGACCTCACATATAGGACTTGACTTATTATTCATATTATTTTTTTTTTAATTAAATTTTTTATTTTTTGGCACATGCACATGATATTGTTGGTTTTGACTCCGCCCTTCCCATTTAGGGGTGGGGCTATGCATGCATGTCTGTATTTATGCACTTGAACATAGATGTGCTGGTCAGCTACGCTCTGAGGAAGGGAATGCGCCTCACCGAAACGCATCAGCATGCCAGCATAGTGGGGTGTTATTGGAGTACGTGCATCCTGCACTGTATGGCATCTTTTGTTTTACTGACTTTTACAAGTTGTACTTTTGTGAGTATCCATCTACACATGCTTTTATCTCTCAAACAAAAACTTGGTAATGCACTAGGTGCTTGCCCATTCCTGTTTCTTTTTTTGTAGTTTTACTTCAGATTTTCCTATCCAAGGAGGGCTGCATCCACCAAGCATTTGGATTTGTTGTCTCACAGTCCAGTCCAATGGGGGAGGACCTCTGAGCATTGAAAGTAGAGTAACTCTTTTTTTGAGAAAAAAACATTCCCCTCTGGGTGATCTATGTACATTACAAGGGTTATAACAAACTTTGTTGCAGATTTGTACCTTTTGCTATTCTGAAGAAAACCCTCTGTGTTTGTCTCTGTCCATGTGGGAAAGTGAGTCTAATAGAAGTGGTTTTATAATTAACAATCAGCTGTGTACTTGCAGAGCACTAATGAGGAGAGCTGCTGAGCCTGCATTCCTTTAGACGTGTTCCTATTGGGAGTATCTCACAAAAAATTACATTTTTGTTCCAGGAGATGCCAGAAATCTGACTTGTATCCTAATGCAGACTTCTGGGAAAATTGGTGAGCCAATCACACAAGCAGGAAATGCTATTTCTAGGAGGCGGTCAGTACACATTTTGTGTACAGAACAGCTCCAGGTAGCCATATTGCATTGCATTTAAAGAAAATTACAGCACTGCACATTGAAAAGGAAAGGTGACTTTTAATACCATTCAATTACAATATGATTTGTGACGCATTTATATACGCTATATTATTTTTTTCTTTATTTTCTATTATTTACCAAAAAAAGTGGAGTTACCCTTTAAGTATTTTTACATATACGAATATGATTGTTGCTCCATCTGTTTATAACCAACTGGATCAAAGATTGTCTGTTTTGACAGGCTTGTTTTTTTTTTTTTGTTTTTTGGGTTTTTTTTGCTACAAGCCTTAACCTTTATGGAAAATTGTGTTTTCTTTAAAATAGTGAATTAATAAAAAAAAAAAAAAAACAATAGGCAGATAATATTTTTGTAAACCTGAGAACTTTCCGGAATTGACACTGAAATGCCAGTATTTCAAACCTGTTTCTGGTCATTACTGGAATTAGGCAACTCTCCAGGGACAGCCTGCATGATGCCAGTTTACTCCATCGGACTATAACCAACTGGATCAAAGTTTGTCTGTTTGGGGAACTTGTTTTTTTTTTGCTACATGCCTAAACCTTAAAGGAATTGTGTGTTTTCTTCTTATTGGTGAATAAAAAAAAAAAATACAATTTGTAAACCTGAGATCTTGCCAGAATTGACTAGGGAATGTTGGAATTTCAACCCAGTTGCCAGGTCATTACTAGAATCAGACAATTGTTCAGGTCGTCGAAAGCAGAAATTTAGCTGGCAACATGATAACTCCTTAGTATAATCTTTTATTTGGCTACATCATATACATTTGACGCTATAAGTAGGGCTATAATAACCAAAACATATCAGCAATGATTCTGTGTACATGATGTAGCCAAATAATGGATTATACTAAGTAGTTATCGAGTTTCTGGCTAAATTTCTGCTTTGGAAATATGAACACAGGAGTGGGGAACCTCCAGTCTGAGCACCGAATCTCAGCAGGTATTTTTTAATTGTGTGGTTGGTTGAGCTTGGGTATCTTCTGTATTGTCCAGGATGGCCTTAGTCAAGGAGTAGACCAAGAATCCAGTGGTCACTCAGACAGAGTTCCAGCATTTCTCTGTGAAGAGAGGAGAACCTTGCAGAAGAACAACCATCTCTGCAGCAATCCACCAATCAGGCCTGTATGGTAGAGGGGCCAGATGGACTCCATGCCTATGTAAAAGGCACGACAGCCCACCTGAAATTTGCCAAAAGTCACCTGAAGGACTCTCAGACAAAATTTTCTGGTCTGATGAAACACAGATTAAATTCTTTGGCCTGAATGACAAGCATAATGTCTGGAGGAAACCAGGCACCGCTAATCACCTGGCCAATACTATCCCTACAGCGCAGCACAGTTGTGGCAGCATTATGCTGTGGTGATGTTTTTCAGCGGCAGGAACTAGGAGACTAGTCAGGATCGAGGGAAAGATGAATGCAGCAATACAAAGGCATCCTTTATGAAAACTGGCTCCAGAGCCCTCTGGACCTCAGACTAGGGGGAAAGTTCCTTTTTCAACAGGACAACGACCCTAAGCACACAGCCAAGATAACAAATAAATGGCTACGGGACAACTCTGTGAATGTCCCTAAGTGGCCCAGCCAGAGCCCAGATTTGAACATCTGAGAGATCTGAAAATGGCTGTGCACTGACACTCCCCATCCAACCTGATGGGGCTTAAGAGGTCCTGCAAAGAACAATGGGAGAAACTGCCCAAAAATAGGTGTGCCAAGCTTGTAGCATCATACTCAAAAAGACTTGAGGCTGTAATTGGTGCCAAAGGTGCTTCAACAAAGTATTGAGCAAAGGCTGTGAATACTTATGTACACGGGATTTTTTCATTTTTTATTTTTAATAAATTTGCAAAGATTTTAAACAAACTTCTTTCACGTTGTCATTATGGGGTATTGTTTGTAGAACTTTAAGAAAAATAATGAATTTAATCCATTTTGGAAAAAGGCTGTAAAATAACAAAATGTAGAAAAAGTGAAGCGTTGTGAATACTTTCCGGGTGCACTGTACATCCGGCTGACTTGTAAGTAAAGGGTTTATGAAGTGCAGTATTTGTGTGCATCTCCTGCTTATAGAAGCAGTGTCAATATTAGTCTACTTGCATGTAACAAAGAGGCCCATGCAATGCGTTAGATCATCTGTGCCTCTGGCAATCTGGATCTTGTCTGTATTGGTTTCCTGGACTCTCTTGATCTCTTTTGATTATGCTAACAAACCCCTGCACTCTAGAACAAGCTACGCTTCGCTAGCACTGAAGTCAATTTTCCTTTTGCCAGCAGTGAATCACTTCCCTTTCAGAGCTTGTTTTGCTTACACTTCCAGTGGAGGATTTTGTCTTTCCCCTTGCCCCCGGGGATATCTTTTTCTCTGGCAGTGCAATGCTTTGAGGTCATGCGAACCTGCTAAGAGGATGACATACCTGCTGCAGGGATCACTAGCAAAACAACTGCACTCTGCGCACCCATCCTTTTCCCGCTTTCATTCCTCTGCCTGTACTATGACAATTATTCCTTGGTAGTGTGCAGACATCTGTGCTTGTCCTACTTAAATACAATGTTCATGTCTCAGCTTGATAGAGTTCACAATGCTTTCCTAGCACATCCAGGTCAATACCGATATGGTGCTGCTTCTCCCTGAGGCATCTAACGCTATCGCCACTTGCAGCCCACTCAGTACATTATTAAATAACCAGGCAGTGAAGCAGAATTCACAGGAAACGATTTATTTACCAGGGTCGATAAACACTTCCCTTTATTCAAATACCACATCTAACGTTACATGGGCATAGTATATACGTATATATGTATAAGTATATTATGCACAAAGCTGTCCATAGTATAGAAGCGAAAATTCCTTGATCTTTGTCAACTGATAACAAGCAGTGCTAAGCACTCGAAATAAAAAATATAATTACCAGTTTAATAAAATATAAATTATGCAGCTTTTCACTGGTGTTTGGCTTATAATAAATCTATGGTGCATCTGGTATTGTGAACAGGAAAAAATAAGAATTTGGCACAAGCAACAGAGGCAGTGGCGTCTGGTGCTCCATGGGCCAGGGGGGCGGCAGACGGACCACACCAGCCCGCACACCATACACCCTCCCCTGGTTCTATGGCTCACTCACCATGTGGAGGGCAGGCAGGCACAGCGGCGGCGGCTTCCCCTCAGTCTCCTGCGTTTCCTCCCTCCTTCTCCTCCTTGGCCAATGGCATGGCTTCTCCTTTTGGCCAATCGGGAAACGGGTCTCAGGACCTGCTTCTTTATCGGCCAGGAGGAGGATCTGTGTGACAATAGCGAATATTCATTCGCTATTGTCACACAACTGGGTGGGCTCGGGCGCAGTGCTATGCGCCCCAAGCCCACCCTTTTTTGAAGCCTTTTAGAGCCTCTGGGCCCCGTCCTCATCAGCTAAACGGGGGGGGGGGGGGCCCAGGGCAATTTTATTGTTCATTTCTATCTAAATAAATGGCTTTTACTAGACCACACCCCTGCTCTTACTTTACCAGTGCTTAAAGTGGAACTTCACTCTCTCAATCAACATGGACTATTTGTAATCCTCATGCTGCTAGCATTAGTAAATACATAGGAACGTATAATATATATATATATATATATACTTGTTTTAAACTTTTTTTTAAAAAAAAATTTCAGTTACTTCCAGGTTTCCATGCCTAGGCAAATTATGTCAAACATCCCAGGAGTCTTCAGGAGGGGAGGGTTTTCAGCTCAGCCTATGCCTGAGCTAAGGGCAGATGGAATCCAGGAAGTAAATGATACATGAATCATCTGCCCTTACTCAAGATGGCCACTGCCAGAAATGCCAGAGGTTTTTTTTTTAAATAATTTCTCAGCAAAATAAAGCATGGAGACATGGATAGATGGGGGAGATTGCTTTGAATATTAAAAATGGATAAAATAGCATTTTTGGCTCGTGGTACTCACATCCAGTGCAATTCCACTTTAAATTACATTTCCCTGGGCCCCAACAGGTCAACAGAGGGGCCCAGGAGGTGGGACTTTTTTTTAAACATTTTTGGGGCATAAGGTGATAAAGTCAGTGCCGCTGGTTTTGCTGCACTGCTGCACCCCAGGTGGGCGGGTGGGCTGTAGGGGTGTTGGGGGGGCCATCAGGAAGGCTGTACAGGGGCTCATGATTTCTAACAGCAGCCAGTGTTTTTAGACCACTGCTTAGGGATTACTGGGTACCAGTTTACCCTCTCATCATAACAATATGGTAATCTTCTGTTTTATATTTAGTCACCGTGAAACTGTGAGGTTAATTTACTAAGGGCATATACACTGTGCACTTTGCAAGCCTATTGGCACTCTATAAGGGCATTTGCTCTAGAGCTTAGTATATCAGGTGAGGCTTAACTTTGCAAAGAATACCCAATCACATGCAAGGAAAATAAAAAAAAAAAGCATTTTTTCTTGCACATGATTGGATGATTCAAGTCAGCAGAACTTCCCCTCATTTACTAAGCTCTGGAGCAAATTCCCTTGCAGAGAGCTAGAGATGGCCTTGCGGTTCGCCCGGTGGTCGGTTCGCGGTGAACTTTGCTCGTTTGCAGTCCGCCGATTTTGCGAACATATGGCATTGTTCGCGGCGGCCATATTAGTTTACATTGGAGAGAACTTTGACTCATGACACATCCATCAGGTGGAACAAGACAGCCAATTGAGACATTTCAGAACATGGACATACCCCCCTGCCTTATAAATAGACCTGAGCTGGCTGCCATTTTACATTCTGCTTTTTGTCAGTGTAGGGAGAGGTTTGCTGTGTGCAGTAGGGACAAATTGTCAGTGAGGAAAGGGGGAGAGATTGGCGCAATTGGACTGCACGAGCTGCTGCAGTAGTCTAGATATGGGCAAATGCAAATGGCAAAGTCCAGTGGAATTGCTAGATCACTTTGATGGCTGCAGCCTTTAAAGGGTGAAGTAACCCTGTATGGATCCAAAAAAGAGAGAAGAGAAGACCAAGCGCCAATCTAAGTGTAGCAATGCAAGTATTTTATATCAATTTAAAAGAGTGTTACTCACAAAGGTGCGTTAAAAGCAGGCATCTTAAAACAGTGGAGGATCTGGACAGTGTTCATCCAGGGTGTCCTTCCGATTTGCTTGCGGAGCTGGCGCTGTAGGGGATGAGCGGCGATCTCCTGTTGAGAGGCAGGGGACGTGCTAATCCTCGGCGGTGGTGGAGCAGCGTGGGTTCGCAGGCCGGAGGGCTATGACATCACTTCCTGGAGACAAAGTATGGATTGAACGGCGACGCGTTGCGGAGCATGAGCTCCTTCTTCAGGCCGTGCAGGGGCCATTTTAGATGTGGTTAATTTATGCCAGTAGTTCGGGGGACATGTTACAGAGGCTCAGCAGGGACAAATTAAAACAAAGCAAAGCGGCACAAGGAGATGTGGACAGCGGAGGAAAGGTGTAAAGCTGGGAATGGACTGATAAGGACATAAAAGGGAGGGGAGAAAGAAGGAGGGGGAAAAGGGAAGAACCTAAAGCGATGTATTGGGAATATATACTGAATAAATTATTATATCTAAAAGCCAATTCGAATTGAATAAAGTTGGATGATGAGTTATGGTATTAAAAAATAGTAATGATATAAAAAATTATATAAAAAATTATTAAATTATATTGATAAAATAAATACAACAGTACTAGTGGGTGTGTATGATAAGGAGCCAAAAAACTATACGGACATGCTAGGACCAATATTGATTAAATACATACAACAGTAATGATTACCATACTAGTGGGTGTGTATGATAAAGAGCCAAATAACTGTACGGACATATTAGGACCTATATAGTGGGTACTTACTTTTGAAGTTACATATGATAGGGAAGTAATTGTCGGAGAGGATGAGAGAGACCACTGGAGGATAAGATAAAGAACCTGGGCAAAAAATGATCAAGTTAATAACTAAAGTCAATTGGATGTGAACGTTGCATAGGGGATGAACACTGCCCAGATCCTCTACTGTTTTAAGATGCCTGTTTTTATCGCACCTTTGTGAGTAACACTTTTAAATTGATATTAAATACTTGCATTGCTACACTTAGATTGGCGCTTGGTCTTCTCTTCTCTCTTTTTTGGATACAAATTGTCAGTGACACAGATCACTCTGTTATAGGTCCAAAAAAGTCCTTTTAAGGACTGGCATTTGGTATAGGTGTACTATCTCTATATTGTCTCTTTTGTCAGTGTAGGGAGAGGTTTGCTGTGGGGAGCAGGGACAGATTGTCAGTGACACAGATCGCTCTGTTATAGGTCCACAAAAGTCCTTTTAAGGACTGGTATTTGGTATAGGTGTACTATCTATATTGTCTCTTTTGTCAGTGTAGGGAGAGGCTTGCTGTGGGGAGCAGGGACAGATTGTCAGTGACACAGATCGCTCTGTTATAGTTCCACAAAAGTCCTTTCAAGGACTGGTATTTGGTATAGGTGTACTATCCTTTGGTGTGCAGTGCACTATATAGGGGTGCAATACACTTATAATATACTTTCTAATATAGAAAGCATATTATAGTGGATTTGTATTGTGCACTGTGCAGTATTGTGACTGGTGTGGTGAGCGTTTCTGCAGCGATACTACAACTACAAAGAGTGACAAAAGCACTTTGTATTATAACTGTGTGATTGACCAGTGGTCCCCAAAAACCACAGATTGAAGTGGGGTGTTATCTAACAGTATGCTTTTATAACAGTGTATTTGGGTACTGCAAAAATGTTGCCTCTTTTGCTGCGTTAACTGGGCTACACACAGTGACAACAGTTACTGGCCAATTCTTTGTAGAACTGGTGTGATTGACCAGTGGTCCCCCAAAACCACAGATTGAAGCGGGGTGTTATCTAACAGTATACTTTTATAACAGTGTATTTGTGTCATGCAAAAATATTGCCTCTTTTGCTGCGTTAACTCTGCTACACACAGTGCCAAACTTACAGGCCAATTTTTTGTATAACTGGTGTGCTAGACCAATAGCCCCCCAATACCACAGATTGAAGCGGGGTGTTATATAACAGTATACTTTTATAAGTGTATTTGTGTCCTGCAAAAATATTGCCTCTTTTGCTGTGTTAACTCTGCTACACACAGTGCCAAACTTACTGGCCAATTTTTTGTATAACTGGTGTGATAGACCAGTGGCCCCCAATACCACAGATTGAAGCAAGGTGTTATCTAACAGTATACCTTTATAACAGTGTATTTGTGTCCTGCAAAAATATTGCCTCTTTTGCTGCGTTAACTCTGCTACACACAGTGCCAAACTTATTGGCCAATTTTTTGTATAACTGGTGTGCTAGACCAATGGCCCCCTAATACCACAAATTGAAGCGGGGTGTTATCTTACAGTATACTTTCATAACATTGTATTTGTGTCCTGCAAAAATATTGCCTCTTTAGCTGCGTTAACTCTACTACACACAGTGAGAACAGTTACTTGCCAATTTTTTGTAGAACTGGTGTGATAGACCAGTGGCCCCCCAAAACCACAGATTGAATCGGGTGTTATATACCTTCTTCCACCTATACTGTGCTTCTCTAGAGACTTTTGTCACAGGGTAATTTAAAAAGTGACAGGCAGAGGAAGAGGCAGGCCCTCACGCAGGGGTGGTAGGGGTAGGGCAGGAGCAGTAGGCCAGGGGCCAAAGTGTGACGTTTCAGAAGATGCGTTCAATTACGTCAAAGGACGCACCAGACTTGGTTGAGTAGCTCACTCAGGCTTCCTCTTCTGCACCCTCCTCATCCTCTCTATCTGCACCCTCTTCACTCTCTGCTGTGTGCACCCCCAAAGACACCACCACCAACACCACCACCACCATATACCCTCCGCTTGAGTCACTGGAATTATTTTCCGATCCATTACAAGACATTTGCGATGCGCAGCCATTCCTAGCATCGGATCAGGAAGAGGAGGTAGCAACAGCCGCCACCCAGCAGTCTCACGATAGTACCCAGATCAGTCAAAGGAGGTTGGTCCCCGCTGTTGCTGCCTACTCCGAGATCTCGAATGTTAGTGGTGGGGAAGGTGACGTTGATGATGATGTGTCTATGGATGTCACATGGGCACCCACAAGAGAGGAAGAGGAGGGGAGTTCAGAGGGAGAGATGGACCAGCAGATAGGGAGGAGAAGCAGGCTGAACTTACATTGCACAGGAGGGACAAAGCAGACTGCTAATGTATCAGGAGCGAGCCATCAACCATATACAGTCACATCTGGCACTCCCAGGATGCCGGCACATGGCTCCGCAGTGTGGGCTTTCTTTAATGTGTCTGCTGCTGACAATAGTGTTGCCATCTGCAGCCTTTGCAGTCAACGCATAACCTGGACTCCCATCACCAAGCCCAGAGGGGGCAACGACTTCAGAACCCACAAAGCCACACGCCAGGCTCTCACCGTCCAACCTCTTCTCCTTCTCTTCTCTCCTCACAATTGTCCTTGACTCCACCTTCCATCATGCCGTCCTCACGTTGTTCTGGAAAAAGACAGGCTTCCATGGCCCAAATGTTGGAGCGTAAAAAAATGATGACGCCGGATAACCCTCTTGCCAAACGGTTGACTGCTGGCTTGTCGGAACTGATAGCCCACCAACTACTGCCATATCAACTGGTGGACTCGGAGGCCTTTCAGAAATTTGTGGCCATTGGAACACCACAATGGAAGGTCCCAGGAAGGAAATATTTCTCGCAGAAGGGCATTCCAGAGCTATATGGCCATGTTCAGCGGCAAGCGAATATATCTCTGGCACACAGTGTCAGTGCCAAGATACATCTGACCACAGACACGTGGTCTAGCAAACACAGGCAAGGAAGGTATATAACTTTTACTTCCCACTGGGTGAACCTTCTGACGGCCGTCAAGCATGTAACCCGTGGCACCCGTGTAGATTTGGTTTTACCGCCACGGATTGCATGCAGGCCTGCCTCTTCTTCTCCTCCTCCTACTCCATCCTCCTTCTCCTCCTCAGCTGACTCCTCCTTTTCCGCTGCTACCTTCTCTTCCGCTGTGCCGCCCAAGATCCCCAGAACCTATTCCACATGCCAGGTGAGACGTTGCCATGCTGTGCTGCGTCTGTTGTGCCTGGAAGCGAAGAGCCACACTGGTTCTGCACTCCTTTCAGCTTTGCGTTCACAGGCAGATCAGTGGCTGACATCGCTCAATTTGACAATTGGTAAAGTGGTGTGCGACAACGGTGCCAATCTGCTGAGCATGCTGAAACAGGGCAAAATTACACACGTGCCATGCATGGCACACGTCCTGAACTTGGTCGTGCAGCGATTCGTTGCCAAATACCCTGGGGTCCAGAACGTCTTGCGCCAGGCCAGGAAAATCTCGTGCCATTTCAGAAGATCTTACACAGCCATGTCTCGCCTTGTTGACATTCAGAGGCGACACAACTGGCCCGTCAGGCGTCTTATTTGTGACTGCCTGACGCGATGGAACTCAACCTTGTATATGCTTGATAGGCTGCTCCAGCAGAAACGTGCAGTTCTGCTGAAATGTGCAGTTGATCGCCCCTGGTGTTAACCCCTTCCCTGCCAGTGTCATTAGTACAGTAACAGTGCATATTTTTAGCACTGCTTACTATAGTAATGTCACTGATCCCCCCAAAAGTGTCAAAAATGTCAGTTAGCTGTCCGATCTGTCCGCCGAAATGTTGCAGTCCCCCTAAAAATCACTGATCGCCGCCATTACTGGTAAAAATAAATAAATAAATAAAAATGACATAAATCTTTCCCCTAATTTGTAGACGTGATAACCTTTGCGCAAACCAATCAATGTACACTTATTGGGATTTTTTTTACCAAAAATATGTATCAGAATACAAATTGGCCTAAAATGATGAAAAAATTTGATTTTTCAAATTTTTTTATTGGAAATTTTATATAGCAGAAAGTGAAATATATATATATATATATTTTTTAAGAATTGTCGCTTTTTTTTTTTTTTTGTTTATAGCATAAAAAATAAACATTGCACAGGTGATCAAATACCACAAAAATAAAGCTCTATTTGTGGGAAAAAAAGGACATCAATTTTATTAGGGTACAGCATCGCAGGACCGCAAAATTGTCAGTTAAAGTAACGTTAAATGGCCTGATCCTTAAGGGGGTAAATCCTTCCGGTCCAGAAGTAGTTAATACTAAATTCTGTTTTTTTTTCAGGGTAATAGGCAAGCTATTGTCAAATAGAGATGGCAAATGGAAAGCTGCGCTAAAATTTATACACTGATAAATAAAAATGAACAATGATTCATAAATTCTTAAAAGATTGTCCAAACAAATAGCACAAATTGTGCTTATGAGGTCAAATAGGATAGTCCAAATAGAAATTCCAAGGTGCAAATAAAGAGGAGATGAATCCACCACCAGAGGTCACTCTTTCAGCCGTAGTGAGGCATGCTAAAGATATGCGCTTACCAGATGGATAAAGGATAGCTGCATTGTATACAATCTGGATATCCTAGAAGCCCACTCCAATGCAAGACTCCTCTCCTGACCGGGTCCTGTTAAGTACAGGAATCCGCAGTGTCCAGCAAGCAATACACCAGCCACCTCGTCCAGATCAACAATCAAGCAAATGTATGCAAGAGAAGAAGGGGCCACAATAGTGCAGATAGTCTATACAATTTAATATATTAAAAAAGAGATACACTCACAATTCCATAGTAAAATAAAGCGCTGTCAACAGATAATTCAAACGACCTCCGCCACCCGACTTCCGGATACACCGTGGTGACGTCAGCACGCCTTCCCTACGCACGTTTCGTCAGAACTGACGTCTTCCTGGGGATGCGGGCGGCGCGCTGAGTCACCACTTATGTATCGTATGAGGCGTCCGCCCCTTCCGGAGTCTGCGGAAGCAGTCGACACCATATTGGGCCCTGGAAAGGCCCTTACTCATTGTGTAAACAAAGCATCTATATATATAGCGGCCGCCGTATCTAAATCAATGGAAACCACGGACGCCATCTTAGATCGTGGAAATGCCCAATCCATAGGGTATTGTAATTAAAGTTCAATATCTAATTAAAAACAATCAATAGTACACAAAATAAATGTAAAACCTGGTCAGAGTTGCCTCCAAAGGGACTAGAGTTAGGGTCTTAATATCCCCACTTGTATTGTGGAAAAATAACAAATTAGTATCAGCCAAATCATATAGCTTAACTGTATGCACGATAATGAATATCAATGGGCGAACTTAGAGTTATCAACCCTTTTTTTTATAGATAGAAAGACAACGGAATAACAAATAGATACTATACCACAGCAAAGTGTTACAAGTGGTCCCGGATTAAATAAAACAGACCACCAAAAATGGCTCTAAACGTTAAATTAGATCAACCGCAGAGCCTAAATGGATACAACTCATTCTGGGTAAAGTAGTATATAAACACCAACCTCATCATAAACAAATTAAAATATAAAAATATTTAGCTAAAAGTCACAATATAAATATAAAATAAGATGACGGAAACACGGATTAAGAATTATCTATAAAAGCATTAACGTCAGTGTCTATATTTAAACCAAAGGGACTAAAACATTTGTTCTTATAAATCCAGGACATTTCCAACTTGGAGAGTCCCCTAACAAAGGGTTCTCCTCTCCAATGCGGAACGAACTTGTCAATCCCCATAAATATAGTATTGCGGGGGTCCTTATTATGTTTTAACCGATAATCGTTAGACACAGAGTGCTTCTTAAATCCCTTTTTGATGTTGGCTATGTGCTCATTACACCTAATGTATAGGGGTCTCTTAGTCCTCCCTATATATTGCAAGCCACATGGGCATTGCAAAAGGTAGACTACACCAGTCGTGGAGCAGGAAATAAAGGGCTTAATTTCAAATGTAACGCCTGTGCTAGTGGACAAAAAATCCTTAATATTTCTCCTTTTGCACTTGTTACCCGAGCATGTCTGACAACGGTTACATCTATAATAACCTGTAAGTTGACTAAAGAAAGTAGGCTTGGGCTCAGGGGGATTCAGGACATTGGGAGCCAGTCTGTCCCTCAAGGTGGAAGCCCCTCTAAATATCACTCTGGGTTTCTCCGGTAACACATCAGATAAATGACGGTCGCTCTTAAGAATAGAGCTTGGATAGCCGGACACTGCCATGAGGAACAAGCGAACATTTCTAAACACTGTACAGCGGGGAGAGGGTCCTTTCAATGAAATGTTGAAGGAAACATGAAAAAAACAGCAGTTTTTTAACCACCAGGCCAATTTTTTGATACTTGGTGTTTACAAGCTAAATTCAGTTTTTTTTGCAAGAAAACTACTTAGAACCCCCAAACATTTTTTTTCCAGAGACCCTATAGAATAAAATGGAGATCGTTGCAATATTTTTTATCACACCGTATTAGCGCAGCGGTCTTCCAAACGCAATTTTTTTTTGGAAAAAATTCACTTTTTAAATAAAAAAATAAGAAAACAGTAAATTTAGCCCAATTTTTTTCATAATGTGAAAGATAATGTTACGCTGAGTAAATAGATAGCCAACATGTCATGCTTCAAAATTGCGCACGCTCGCGGAATGGCGACAAACTTTGGTACTTAAAAATCCCATAGGCGACACTTTAAAAATTTCTATAGGTTACCAGCTTAGAGTTACAGAGGAGGTCTAGGGCTCAAATTATTGCTCTCGCTCTAACGAGCGCGGTAATACCTCACATGTGTGGTTTGAACACTGTGGGCGGGACTTGCGTATGCGTTCGCTTCTGCATGCGAGCTAACGGGGACAGGGCGCTTTCATTTTTTTATTTCCCTATTTATTATTTTTGATTTTTACACTGTTTTTCAAAAAAATAAAAATGTGATCATTTGTATTCCTATTACAAGGAATGTAAACATTCCTTGTAATAGAAATAGCCATGACAGGACCACTTTATTGTAAGATCTGGGGTCAAAAAGTCCTCAGATCTCAAAAGGACAATAAAAAGGAAAAAAAAAAGGGTTTAATTAAAAAAGAAAAATCGGCTCTTTAAGCCGGTTGCTAGGCAACAACCTTTGACGTCGCTCTGGTCCTCCAAGACCATAGAGTCGAGTGAGGTCCATCTTGCCCTCACTCGACTTCCTGTCTGTGTGGAGAGAGGACCGGATCATTTTCCCCGCTGCCAGCGGGTCCGGTAAGTGGGGAAACGACCGGGACGCGGCGGGGGGAGGGCACCTCTTCCGCCACACCGTAAGGGTGATCCTGCTGTGAATCCACCACTGGGACCACCCTTACCTGAAAGCCGATCGCCCGCCGTTTTTAAAAATACCGGGGTTATGGCAGCTATCTGCTGCCATAACCCCGGTATTTAGCGTCAAATTACCGACGTACAACTGTGGCGGGCGGTCGGTAAGTGGTTAAATTACATATTTGGGAGATACCTTTAAACTGCGTGTGCTGTTACAATACAGTCCAATTTTCAGCTTCAGCTAAATTATATATCTGCAAAACATATTTTGGATGTTTAATAATTGTCCAGCTCTAGACCTAAAGTCTAGAATCCCTTACTAGTAGGGGAGAGTAAATCTGCCAGGGGTAAACTCACAGTTTATTGAAGCCTGATTGAAATACAAAAAACATAAAGTAGAAGTCCACCCTATAACTAAAATCTCTTAATCTACTTGCATCCACAATCTAAGACTAAGCTATCTTACCCTGTAAAGCTAAAATCGTTGTATATACCTTTTCTGAAGCCACTCTGGTCCAGGTTCCAGCGGCGGAAGCTCTGTGCAGGACAATGAAGAGAGAGAGCACCACTCAGGCTAGTCAAAGTCCACGATTCAAGATGGGTGCTGAACCTCGGCTCGCCACCAGGAGAAGCAGGAAAGAAGAGGAGAATGGTCGCACACCACAATGGAATCCAATGAATAAAAGTTCTTTACTCACGTAAGTGGTACAAGGTACAGCAGGGTAGGACAGTAGACGCGTTTCACACGACTGCTACGTGCTTGTTCACTAACAACAACAACTAGTGAACAAGCACGTAGCAGTCGTGTGAAACATGTCTACTGTCCTACCCTGCTGTACCTTGTACCATGTATGTGAATAAAGAACTTTTCTTCATTGGATTCCGTAGTGGTGTGCGACCAAGCTCTGTGCAGGAGACAGCCGACAATGGCTGTGAAATGTCTGGGAAGTGACGTCACCCATAGAGTTACTATGGGGCTTCTGTTGTCTGCTGCCTCTTCTGCACCCGCTTACACAGAGAAGCCGCCGCTGACAGCTCAATATGGGACCAGACTGGAGAGAAGGAGGGGGTGATCAACAGTATCAAAGGCAGTCGGGAGGTCCAAGAGTAAGAGTATTGAGTAGTGACCACTGGTTTTAGCTGTTAGTAAGTCATTTGTAAGTTTTAGGAGAGAAGTTTCTGTGGAGTGTCGCCGGCGAAATCCAGACTGAAGGGGATCAAGAAGGTTATTCTCAATGAGGTGCTTGCTCAGGCGGTTGTAGACTAAACGTTCAAGGAGTTTGGAAGCAAAAGGGAGTAAGTAGATGGGTCTTAAGTTATTAAGATTGGTGGGGTCTAGTGAGGCTTTCTTTGGTATGGGAGTTACTAGCACATGTTTTAGAGAGTTGGGGAAGATGCCAGTGGAGAGGGAGAGGTTGAAGATATGAGTTAAAGAGTGTAGGATAGAGTCAGAGGGTGACCGTAGTATTTGAGAAGGAACAGGGTCCAGGGGGCAGAAAGTTAGGTGGGCATTAGAAAAAATTTTAGTGACTTCCTCTACAGTAGTTGGGTTAAACAAGGGAAGTATTGATTGTGCAGGAGGCAAGGTGTGTGAGGTGAGGGAGATATCTTTAGTGTAAAGATCTCTTCACGAATTGTATCAATCTTATTTTTGAAGTGATTGGCAGTGAGTAAGTTAGTGGGTGGAAGTAATGGAGGACGAAGTAGAGCGTTGAAGGTAGAAAAGAGTTGATGGGGACTGTGTGAGAGAGTGATAAAGTAGGTCTGTTTGGCAGTGTGGAGGCAGGAACTGTATTTTTGAAGGGCAGATTTATATTGGCTGAAATCTTGCTGTGACTTAGTCTTACGCCACAGACGCTCAAGAGCGCGACTACGTTTTTTGAGGCTTCTGGTATTTTCTGTCTGCCAGGGTTGTAGCGGTTGGGGCCTGATTCTGTGTGTAGTGAGGGAGGGGGGCCAAGGGATCCAGGGTAGATGACAGTGAACTGTTGTAGACAGAAGTGGCCATGTTGGCGCAGGAAAGGGATGAGATTGTGTTGAAGAGACAATCTGTAGCAGAAAAAAGAAGTGAAGGGTTAAGATGGCGAAGGTTTCTACGGATAATTGTTCGGTAGTTGGAAGGTAAGGAGGACAAGGAGAGACTGAAACTAATGAGGTGGTGATCAGAGAGAGGGAATGGAATGTTGGAGAGGATGCGAGGAGTGCATAGGTAGGAGAACATGAGGTCAAGACTGTTGCCATTAGAGTGTGTAGAAGCATGTATCCATTGTTTTAGGTCAAAAGAGGAGGTAAGCTCAAAAGTTTAGAAGTAGCAGGAGTGTTAAGATTAACAGGTATGTTGAAGTCTCCAAGAATGATTGTGGGAATTTCAGAAGAGAGAAAGTAGGGTAGAAAGGCAGAGAAGTCATCAAGGAAGCCTGACACCGGTCTAGGAGGCCGATAGATCACAGCAATTCTCAACGAAACTGGAGAAAATAGACGAATACAGTGAGGTTCAAATGAGGAGAGAGACAGAGAAGAGGGTGGATGAAGAACCTGAAAAGTGCTTTGAGGGGAAAGCAGAATTCCAACCCCACCTCCTTCCCGTCCAATAGGCCTGGGAGAGTGAGTCCACAGGAGGCCACCATGGGAGAGGGCAGCAGGAGAGGGAGACTCAGATTCTTGAAGCCAGGTCTCAGTAATTGCAAGCAGGTTGAAGGAATATGTGATAAATAGGTCATGGACAGAGGTGAGTTTGTTGCGAACAGAGTGGGCATTCCAGAGGGCGCAGGAGAAGGGGAGGTTGGCTCTAGGCAGAAGAGGAATAGAAACCAGATTGTGTGGATTTCGGCTGGTGCTAGAGGATAGGGGGTGACGGGTATGTTTGCCAAAGGTAAATGATGGGGGTCCAGGATTTGGGGAAATATCTTCAGAGGTTAGGAGAAGCAGAAGGGTGAGGGAGGTGATATGGGAGTATGATTTATGAGGGGGGGCACATCTCAGTGTCCTGTAGGTTTTATTGGTGTGTGGGTTCAGAATCAGCAGGAGTTGATGAGTGCAGTATAAAGGTGAGGATAGGAGGGATGGTGATATATACAAGCTGTGGGGCGGAGAAGAGGGGTAAAGGTGAGAAAGTTTTAGGAGAGAGGATGCAAACATGAGAAGGAGAATTTTTTTGGCTAGATACGTTAGTCTTGGACCATGGATGCAAGTAGATTTAGAGATTTTAGTTTTAACCTGAACTTATACTTTACACTTAGCAGTAAATCTCATTGAACTCAGTGGAGGGGGAATCTTGATACTAAAATATGGCAATTTTAAAGCTAATAGACAAGCTGTTATCAAAAAGGGCATGGGCACCATCATGGGGGACATTTAAGAAAGCAAAACAAAAAATTAAATACCATACAGTGGGGGGTAGGGCAATTCTTTTTGCTTTTTTTATAAATTTAAGATGAAAGAACAAAAATTTTGAATGTATACATGTACAATGTATTACAGACACGTAAAACAATACTTTAGGATGTACCAATAAAGTGTAGGGTCCATGTTGCACAAATATAGCCATCTTTCCTCTCAAGTTACCTTTTTTTGTTAGCTTGAAAGACCTAGTAAGTACCTTAGAAGAGAAAGTAACGCAAAAGTAAACAAGATTAAGGAAGGGGATGAGAGAGGAGGACATGGGGATGTGAGCCAGTGGAGTTATACAGGAAGTGACTGGATCTGAACCAGGGGTGGGTGAATGAGAACAGAGGGGAAAGGGGTCATCCAGACACCCCTATGACCTCTTATTGTCCAAGAAACCAGGTCAGTGTATTTTGAATAATTCTAGGGCTTAGGGTGGAGTCTCCATTGAGAAAGTTAATGGTTTATGCGTGTTTTAGCACAGAATGGAAGAAACACTGGTCCTTTAAATTGCATGCCTGGGAGATGCCTTTAAACTGTATGTGGTATTAAAAAACAGTACACATATTTTCACAAAAGCTTCAGTGACACTGTATTCTGGCATCACATTTTGGATGTGTAATTATTTTTCAACTTTTACATTTAGCTTGGCTTAAAAAAAAAAAAGCAGCGCTACACCAATTTAGCTAATTTCAACTTGAAAAAAAAAACTTTCCTGACAGACTCCATGGCACCATACGTATCGGGTTTGGCCCCGCCTCCAAACCTACCCATAGGACCTCACTCCCATAAATCTTTGCTCCTGTTCAGCACACGTGTTCTTTTTTTGTCCTCCAAAGGATTACCTGATATCCTACCTGAAGATGGATTCCGGGTGATGGGTGACTCTACCAGTCGGGTATTGTGCTCTCCAATAAGCCCCAGCTGCTGCGGGGTATGGAGTAGGGGCGAAGATGTATGCAGCCTTGGCCAAAAAGCCCAGCTGCTGCGGGTGGCCGGTACCCTAGAAGAGATAAGTCCGGTGTGCATCCATCCCTGGTGGTCTGCGGTTCGTGAGTAGCAAGTCCTCCATGGCAGCTATTTTGTATGCTTAAATGCTTATGTATTGCCTGGTTATGTTTATTTGTTCTTACCTGGTCTTTCCTGCCTTCCCTGGTGGCTAGTGGTCTGGGGCCGGTCAGCGATTCACTTCCTGACCGGCCGCCGGTGCGGTACACTACTGCGCATGTGCGGCGCCTCGAGAACGAGGCTTGGCTCTCGCGCGTGCGCAGTAGGAGCTCGGCGCATGCGCAGTAAGGCGGCATTGGTGGCGATCGCTGATGACGTCACTGGGCGCCATATTTAAACCCCAGAGCTGTCAGCAGTGTTGTGTTTATACACACTGCTGATACTGGGTGTTCTATATACCACAACCGATCGGTTTTTGGACGCCTGCTGTTCGCTGCCGCTCTGCCTGCTAACCTCTGGGTCTTGGTGAGTACTGGCCCCAGTTTGGGAGCGCCCCCCCTCTTTTTGCTGGTTTTCTGACATTGCTGTCCGGCTCATTCTTGTAGGTCAGCATCAGAATGGAAGCTACTTTGCCCTCCGGTGGTCAGCCCGCCCCTAACAGGTATTGGGGGCTTCTTGGTGGGGGTGTGGGTTATAGGGGGTGGGGGTAGGAACTCAAGTGTTCCTAGCTTCCTGTTTGTTTTTTCTTTGTTTCCTTTGTTTACAGCCCTCCTCGTTCAGAGACTAGACACTCTTCTCAAAGAAGTGAAAGACATTCGAGTTCTCGCCACCGGCACTCTACAGGGAAATCCCGTTCGGGTTCCCATCATCGTAAAGCGTCCACTTCAGCAAGCCACACACGGAGACCTGACAAAGCAGGTTGCAAGGGCTGTGGCGCTAGTGTACCGGAGAGGAAGTTTTTCTGTGACAGATGTTTCTCCCAGGCTGCGGGAGAGAGGGATACTTCTGATCAACGCATTGAGGCTTTGGTCAAGAGAGTAGTAAAGGACTCTTTGGCTGAGATGGGTGTCAGTCGTTCTCAAGACACTGCAACAGCTTCCCCAAGCCCTTCCCCTGTAGCACTTCAAGTACAGGAAGATTTCGAGTCGGCCCAGACAAGATATCAGTCAGTGCTCTTGTCAGGTAGCGACTCTGAAGATGAGGATCCCTGCTTGGGTTTCGAATATGCTTTGGTGCCTTCCCTAGTTAAAGCGGTCAGAGAGACTTTAAACTGGGAAGAGTCAGCTGTTCCCCCTCCCAAGCAAAAGAAGTACTTTAAACAGCTCAACAAGGAGCGGGTTAATTTTCCCTTTCTGGGAGAGTTGGGAGAAGTTATTTCGGAGGAGTAGAGAAAGGTGGAACGAAAGAATTCCTTAGTATCTAAGATGGCGAAACTTTACCCCTTCAAAGAGGATGATGTGAAACATCTTGAGTCTCCTCCTCTAGTTGACGCAGCAGTCATGAGACTGGTCAAGCATGTGACCCTTCCTTTAGAAGATACGGTCTCATTTAAAGACCCGTTGGACCGAAGGATGGACTCCGATTCGAAGAGAATCTATCTCACAGCAGGTATGGCCTGCAAGCCAGTCCTGGCTTTAGCCGCTCTATCCAAGGCCATGGAATCTTGGGCTGATGTGGTAGACGAATCGGTCAGATCGGTGTTGGAAGAGGTGGCCAGAAGCGCTCCAATCCAGGAGCTTAGGCTGGGCTCGTCGTTCCTTGGGGAGGCTTCCATAGACCTGATCCGTCTGTTGGCAAGAGTTATGCTGTCCTCGGTCACAGCTAAGAGAGCTCTTTGGCTCCGCCCTTGGGTTGCGGATCCGGCATCAAAGCAAGTTTGGTGCTGTATTCCCTTTGAGGGGTCCTCCCTTTTCAGGAATAAACTTGACGAGGCCATAACCCGGGCTACAGGCGGTAAGTCTGGGTTTCTTCCCCAGGATCGGCGCCAGTTCAACGTCAAGAAAGGACAGCCTACTAGAAAATTTGTTCCTGACCGGGCCAGGGAAGCTCGTTCTTATAGACCTGGTCGTGAGTTCAATCGAAACTGGAGATCCAGACAGTCTTCCAGGAAGACGACAAAGAATGTCTCCTCAGGGGACCGTGAGCCCACTAAGTCCTTTTGAAGTTGGGCCCGCTCAGATGTGTAAGGTGGGTGCGCGTCTACGCTCCTTCCGTCATGTCTGGGCGGCTTCGATTCAGGACCCCTGGGCCGTCAGGACGGTGTCCTCAGGCCACAAGTGGGTCTTCAAGGAGAGGCCAGGCTCAAGGTTCCTGCCTACTGCCATACCATTCCTAGAAGAAAGGCGTCAGATTTTATTTTCTTACGTCGAAGCTCTCATTGCTCAAGGGGCTGTCATCTCCATTCCAGAGTCCGAGCGAGGCCAAGGAATATATTCTCCGCTCTTTCTGGTCCAAAAGAAGAATGGATCATGGAGACCAGTAATAGATTTGACCTTCTTGAACAAATTCATAAAAAAAGAAAGGTTCAAAATGGAGACCCTGTTGTCCATACAGCAATCAGTCCAGCCGGCAGACTGGATGGTGTCCATCGACTTGAAAGACGCCAACTTTCATGTCCCTGTGGACAAAGATTTTCAAAGGTTTCTCCGGTTCGAAGTGGGAGGTTTACATCTTCAATTTATCTGTCTCCCATTCGGGCTCTCAACATCTCCACGGACCTTTTCAAAAATCTTATTGGCCGTGGTAGCCCTACTGAGATTGAAAGGTATCCGACTTCACCATTATTTGGACGATCTCCTCCTGTTGTCCCAAGACAGAGATCAACTATTAGTTCATCTGGAGCAGGTCGTGTCCACTCTCCAGAAGTTTGGATGGTTACTCAACAAGGAGAAGAGCCACCTGATTCCAACTCAGTCCCTGATCTACTTGGGCGCCCTGTTCCACACAGAGAAAGCGACTATCTCTCTTCCAGAGGAAAAAATAGGGACACTTCGAGACAGGATTCGCTTTGCCCTCTCATCCTCTCATCTCCAGGCACGGCAATGCCTGAAGGTAGTCGGGACTATGGTCGCAGTAGTCCCCATGGTGAAGTGGGCCCTGTGGAGGATGAGACCCTTTCAGAAGGGATTCCTTCAGCAATGGGATACGTGGCATCTGGATCAACGCATCTTCTTAACCCCTTCCATGAGAGCGAGTCTCCCTTGGTGGTTGTGCAGAGACCACCTGCTGAACTGCCACTCTCTGAAGCCAGCTCCGTGGGTAGTGGTCACCTCGGACGCCAGCAACATAGGCTGGGGTGCCCACTGTCTGTCGGAGGTGGCACAGGGCAGGTGGGAGTTTTCCACTCGGGGAATAGTATCCAACATACTGGAACTCCGAGCAGCGTTCCAAGCTCTTCGGGCATTTTCTCACCTAACAAAAGACCAACCTGTCATGCTACGTCTGGACAACACCTCAGCAGTGGCATATGTCAGGAAGCAAGGGGGAACGCGCAGCTGGTCCCTATTGAGGGAAGTGGAACCGATTATGTCCTGGGCGCAGAGAAATCTCTCAAATCTTTCAGCGGTTTATGTTCCAGGAGTCCAGAATGTCAAAGCAGACTTCCTGTCCAGAGTGGACCTGGACAACAACGAGTGGTCCCTTCACAAGGAAACGTTCGACTGGATCCTAACATTGGGGTTCTCTCCAGAGGTAGACCTCTTCGCCTCCCCCTGCAACTACAAACTGCCGAAGTACTATTCGAGATTCAGAGATCCACAAGCATCAGGGATGGATGCACTCTCGGATCAGTGGAGATTCCACAGGGCATACGCCTTCCCACCAATTCCGATTGTGTTACAGTTTCTTCGGAGACTCAGGTCGGAGCCAGTGGAGGTAGTGGCGGTGATTCCCTTCTGGCCGAACAGGCCATGGTTTCCCCTTCTGACACTACTCAGTGTCCGAGACCCAATTCCGCTACCCTTCAGGCCGGATCTGTTGTCCCAGGGGTCCGTACTCCATCCATGCCCGGCCCGTCTACATCTGAGGGTCTGGATGTTGAAAGGAGGAGGTTACAGGCCTTAGGCTGTCCAGAAACGGCGATTTCTACATTGCTTAGTGCTAGAAGAAACTCAACGAACAGAGTTTATCAGAGAATCTGGGAAAAATTTTCGGCACAGTTGGCCGCAAGGCCTGATCCTCATTCCTCCATTAAGATACAGGACGTATTGAGCTTTCTGCAATCAGGGTTGGATTTGCCGCTATCGGTGAGTTCGCTGAGAGTCCAGGTCTCGGCTATTTCCGCCTTTACGGGGATCTCCTGGGCCAGTCATGCCTTAATTCGTCAATTCTTTAAGGGAGCAGTAAGAATCAGACCTCAAAGAAAACCTAGGTTTCCCAAGTGGGATCTGCCTCTAGTTCTGGATTTCCTGTCGGTTCAGATTCAAGACACGTCCGAATCCATGACTATAAGGGAACTTACTCTGATAACAGCATTTCTGGTAGCTGTAACCTCAGCGAAAAGAGTGTCAGAGATTGGGTCCTTCGGGGCACAAGAGCCTTTCTTAACATTTTTTCCTGACAGAGTGGTGCTCATTCCCATGCTGGATGCGAGACCAAAAAGGAATTCTGTTTTCCATGAAAACATTGAAACGGTGTTACCGACCTTTAGACAAGAAGAAGAATCCTCGGTTCACCCGCTGGATGTTGGAAGGTGTATTAAGAAATATTTGGAAGTCACTTCTTCTTTTAGAAAATCGGAACATCTTTTCGTGACCTTCTATGGTAAAAACAAGGGTTCAAGGGCCTCGACGAGATCTATTTCATCTTGGATCATTCAGACCATCCAGTGGGCTTATAGGGCTAAGGGCTTGACCCCTCCAGCAGTAGTTACAGCTCATTCAACGCGAAGCATCTCTACCTCCTGGGCAGTATCCAGACACGTGGCTCCTGAAGTCATCTGTAGAGCGGCGTCATGGTCCTCTATTAACACGTTTTTGTCCCATTACTGTGTTGAGCCAGCGGCTCTTTCGTCTGTGAATTTTGGTTTGCAAGTCCTGTCTGTTTGACAAAATGCATTACATTTTTTCTGTTCAGCATCTGCCCACCCTGTGTGTACGGCGAGTTATTTCCCGATACGTATGCTGCCATGGAGTCTGTCAGGAAAACGGAAAATTTATATCAAATACTTACCGTAATTTTCCTTTCCTGATGGACTCCATGGCAGCAGGAGTTCCCTCCCGGATTTCTGTGGAGGATAGTTACAGAACACGTGTGCTGAACAGGAGCAAAGATTTATGGGAGTGAGGTCCTATGGGTAGGTTTGGAGGCGGGGCCAAACCCGATACGTATGCTGCCATGGAGTCCATCAGGAAAGGAAAATTACGGTAAGTATTTGATATAAATTTTCCGTTTTTTAGGTAGTTTTGGCTGCAAAGCCTGATTTATTTATTTAAATCAAGCAGAAATAGTCCTGAAATAATTGGTTGGAGTCTTTAAAAAATAAAAAATAAAGAAGAATTGGCACAAATCAGGGCAACTAGAATGGGTTTAAATTCCACAAATGATTAAATGTCCAAAGATAAGAAAGTCCATTTGGAGGAATTCTCACTGTCATGGCAGCTCAGTCCTGGGAGTAAGAAGCAGCTCTAAAAAGGCACAAGGAGGGAGAGACAAGCACCAAGTAAGTGTAGCAGTTAAATTACTTTAATTAGGATAAAGGAATGTCACTCACATAAAGAATTAAACTCAAGCATGTAAAGCTGTATATAGACGCCCTCACCAACACAGGTTCCGATCTCGATCCGCCAATCGATGAAGGGCTGAGGTCCAGTCTGTCTGAAGCGCCAGAGTCTCCCAGGGCTTACCGAATTTGTGGAAAGCAGAGACCAGCAGATGTGGTGTCACGACTGAACGTGATACAAGAAAGTGGCGCCGCATTTGCCGAGCATGCACCCCTTCTTCAGGCCATCAGAAGAAGGAGCACCAACATTCCCCTTCTGCAGTCTCCAGTGACAGAGAGGGATGTCTTACAAAGGCTTAGGATATGCCACGTCAAGTTTGGAAGAGGGCCATGGGGCCAATAAATGGAGTATATTCTATGGTCAAGGGAAGGGTTCTGCCTCAGTAGCCACTCTCAATCACTTCCCCTGGAGGAGGAGCCGAGGCGTGTCTTCTGTGTGTACTTGTGAGTGCGTGTTTCCCCATCCAGAGGTTCAGGAAAGCTGTGCACAGGAAGCTGGAGAATCTGGGTTAAACGGGCTAAAATAAAAGTGCTTCTGCACTTTGTTGGCAGGAAATGTTTATGGTCCCAGATTAGATTAATACTAGATTAATATATATTGATGTGTTGCTGTTAAAAAGAGAGGCTTTAGTATCACTTGCAAGCTTTCATTAAAATAACAGCTGGTGATATTGATCTAAAAGTCATTGTTTGGGCACTTTGTGTTATAGGGCTGACACGCTCTTCCCCTGTCCCCACTATCTCATCCGCACAATATTTAAATCAAACCTGTCACATAATCTCCCAAAGGATCTGTACTGATGCACATTTCTTAGACACATTACTTTGTTTTCACCATTAAAAAAAGAGCTGTGAAAAGTACAATCGCAGCCAACAAGTTTTGGGAAATATATCCTGTAAAAAAAACACCTGACAGTAATACTGTTGGTGGACACAGACAAGCTATAAAGAAGATGCAGGACATCAGTAGCACCACGGTAATATGTAACAAAGAGAAAAAATAAAAAACCCTACCCACCCCCCACCCAATTTTCAAAGATACACAGCATATTGCTACTTACATGACATTCAGTAAGGGTCTACATCTGCTTTAACACTCCTACAAGCCCTACACTAATTTCTCCATATGCACTTTTTCAGCCGCACTTCCTATGCTTTCCCTATCACAGCTAAAGCACATTGGAAATATGACTGCTGTGACCCCAGCCTTTTATAGAGAGGAGACAAACTTATTCAAAATATTCAAAAGCCCCCCCCCCCCCCTATTGGCCCTTTAAAGTCAGCTGACCTAAGTTGAAAGGTCAGGCAGTTCACTATGTTTATTATAGTAATTTCCAGCATTATTTTGCAGGGTCTGTGAACCGCAAACTTGCTTGAATCTCCTCAAATGCATTTTAGCAGCAAACTGGAACCTCATTCCTACTTATTAATAAAGGTCTCTGTACACTTTACTTAATATAGCTTGCAATGAGCACACTCAGATGTTTCATATTACATACAGGATGCATGTTAAATGCTGTATGGTGTTCAAACAAATTATCTATAGAATGATCATCTAGTAGCTTTGGCAAATAAATTGTGTTATTGTTTAATGGGCTTTGCAAAGTTGGGTGCAAATGAAAATGCATTCTGGCATATTTTGCATACTAAATCTTTTTTTCTAAGACTAGCAGTCTGCAGCAGTTATAATACATTCCTAAAATTTCGATGTACTAATTGTATTAACAGATGTTTCTGATCATATCATAATTTTTATCTCCATACTCTACAACAGAGATCGTCAAACTACGGCCCTCCAGCTGTTGCGGAACTACACATCCCATGAGGCATTTTAAAACTCTGACATTCACAGACATGACTAGGCATGATGGAAATTATAGTTCCTGAACAACTGGAGGGCCATAGTTTGAAGACCCCGGCTCTACAATATCCTATCATTCTCTTCATCATCTGTAGCAATGTATACCAACTTAATAACAGTTTATATTATTTGTCTGGTTTGAACCAAAGTGTAAAAATAATTCAAGTTTTTTCAAAATACATTGGTTCTTCTGTTTTAGCCTTCTGTCAAACTTTTTGAAACCTTTCGTAAAAATATCACCTCAGTCATTGAAATCTCATGAAGGATTTGCCTAACTGTCAGATTTGAATCTGAGATTTAGAGAGAGAAGTTTCCCAACATTTTTGTTCCTTATCTAGTAGACCATGCGGTTAGGCAATGATGTTTTACCCTGTGCTGTATTTTGGCCTAGGTCAACAAGGCCCAGGCCTAGAGCGGCACTTTGCCGGGGGGCAGCAAAATAGCCACCCCCGCCTCCATCTGAGACCCTATTGGCCACTGGTTGCTAGAGCCACCTGGCATTTAGAAACCAGTGAGGTCACAGCTGTGATTGCCTAGCTCTGCCTATAATTCAAAGTGGAGGAGGATTTACCTTCCTCCTCCTCCACGCCTAGTGCTCGGGGGGCCCAAAGTGGTCCACCTGTCTGGTGACAATGGGATGCAGGGCAACGGAGTGGAATCCGCCAATCCACCATTGAAAGCAGCCACTGCTGCTGCTGAGCTGCAGCATCTTCACACATCAAGCAGGCAGTCGGCCGACTCTGGAGGACCGAGACCCCCCGGGAGGGAGAAGACCTCCACTGCCACGGCACCACCCAGACCTGAACAGCAGCAGTGGCATGATCCCTGGCGCCTCCCAGAGCCTGCAACCTCCTCTCCGCTCCCAACTAGGACATCAACAGGAAGACAGGCTAACCGAGGGCCCAGAGGATGAGGACAGGCAGGAGGTAGGTGCATCACACACAACTACCCACAGACAGGGGGGCACAGGAGGGGCTGCAGGCAGGGCTAGGAGGTCTCCCACTCTCTCATCTCTCTCACTTACGTGCTCTCTCTCTCTCTTCCCCTCCCCTCGTGCTCTCTCTCACTCTCTCTCATCCCCTCCTCTCGCGCACGCTCGCTCTCTCTTTCATCTCCTCCTCTCGTGCGTGCTCTCTCTCCCACCCCCTTTCACCCTCCTCTCGTGAGATCTCAGGGATTCTTGCTGGAACTTGTAGTCCTTCAATTTTGGAGGGAGTCACATCCATTAAACAGGAAGGGGTGGGGCAAATTTACATAGGAGGGGAGGGGGGTTCCCAATGTTAGTCTTGCCTAGGGCAGCACATAACCAAAATACACCACTGGTTTTACCAGTAGCACCCATTCAGATTCTCTCTTTTCATTTATTTCCACACACTATAAAGTACAGTGCATGGTGTGTACTGAACACAGTGTCACCCTCATTCAAAATTTTATTTTGGATTTAAATCTGATGTCTGGGGGAACCGTCAGAGGTAGTGAGACACATCTCACATAAACTCTGTCAGGACCAGAGGGGAAAATGGCTATCCACATGCAGTTCTACAAACGTAAAGTCTACTATATTTGTTCAGAAACACAAAAACAGACTTTTCCTTTTGCATCAATGAAAACCAAACACATAGCAGCTTCTTTTCATCCCATAACAGTCTCTAGACAGAGAAAAATATATCAGGGCTCACCAGCCATGAGAGAGTCAAAAACCTGCAGGTCTTTCAGGCAGCCCAGCGTGACATCTTTTTCTTGATGCAGGCAGACTCTGTCCTCTTCAAACACCACCTTGTGTCTCTCTGAGCTCACCTGTTTAATAGGCAGGGCTCTAGAGGAAGTATTTGCCCTCTCAAATTAACCCTAGTCTGACTTATCACTTGAAAAGAAAGATGGGATAAATGAAGGTGTGTGAAAAACAGCCGGTCCCTAGTTTGAAATACTATCAAACTATCAAAAATCAAACTAGGGACCGGCTGTTTTTCACACACCTTCATTTATCCCATCTTGCTTTTCAATTGACTATTCACAGGGATGGAGACACTGAGCAGTGCTCGCCAGTTCTCACATAAAGTCCCAAATTGCCCATTTCTTGAAGTCTGACTTATCACAACCTTCTCTAAAAACAGCTCAGCTTTAGACATATTGACAGAAAGCGAAGAAAGTTGTGCGCAGTCAGGAGGTCAGTAAACTTCTAGCACCATCTTAAAAGCTGAATCTGGAACACCCCCTAATGCAGGCCTGTCCCAAAACCTCTCTAGTAAAGAAATACACATCTGTAAGTCTGGACATCTTTTGACCTGAGACCGAACTACCAGAGCCAAACAATATACATTTTGCATAATTCCTGATATGATAGAGTTATATTCATAGGAAAATACTGCACTGATGTATGGGAAGATGCCAATCAGTTAGTCAACAATATATATAAGTGGGAGTATCCACGCTATGGAGAAAAGAGTGAAACGGCTGCCTACCTCAGAAATATAGACTGTGAGGTCAATATTCTAATATGTGAAGGGTGGTGAGGTAACTGGCGCTGCCTATGAGTGTCCTAGAGTGTCAACGCTGCTTATATATATATATATATATATATATATATATATATATATATACATTGCTCAATAAAATTAAGGAAAATAAATTATCTCAATGCGGAAAAATATCATGCTGCATATCTATACTGATATGGATTGGGTAATATGTTAGAAATGAAAGGATGCCATATCATTTAATGGAAATGAAAATGATCAACCTACAGAGGGTTGAATTCAAAGACACCCCAAAAATCAAAGTGTAAAAAATTATGCAGCAGGTTAGTCCATTTTGCTGAAGTTTCATTGCAGCAACTCAAAATGGTACTCAGTAGTTTGTATGGCCCCAACTTGCTTGTATGCATGCCTAAACATATAAAAGAAAGGAGGCGCAAGCACCTAGTGCATAACCTTGGACACCTTTAATTTTTTAATTAAAATGCCAAAGAAATCAACCTGTTTGGTAGGATCAGCATCCTGAAGATGATGCTTCTGACTAGGTTCACTTACCTGTTCCGGAACTGCCCAACGTTGATAACATCATCCTTTTTTCGGGAGGTGGATCATACCATTAGCTCCTTCACTGTTGGCCGGATCCATGCTGCACCTTCCAGTGCAGGTTGGGGGACTTGCCCTGCCCAACTTCCAGGTGTACTACTGGGTGGCGATTCTGGTCTCAATTTATTGGTGGTTTACAGGAAATCTTTCTAACGCTGCGATGTGTGTGGAGGCTGCCTACTTGGGCTCCCTGTCTGACCTCCAGAATATTGCATATAGGGGTGTAAGGGCTTATTCTCATATACCGATCCTGACTAGAACAACCCATAGGGTCTGGATGCAAAAACAAAAAAAATCCCCCTGGGGATGGGACTATGCAGGCAACCACACTTCCAATTTGGGTAAAAATTATATATTTATTGATTGCATATAAAACAGATGATTGGGTCAAAATATACAAAGGATAGCGACCAAAAAATCCCATAGGAGTACAAGACATACAAAAGAATATATATATATACAGGTATAAAACCTGAAATACAGGATAAAACCACATATAATGTAAAATGGTATGCGGTGCGAATCACCGGTATGTAATATGCATATGGAAATCCTCCAACCCAACGTGTTTCAGGCACAAATGCCTTTCTTCAGGGGTATACTAGTGGAATTATTTGATTTCCAGATGAGTGTGAAAGACAGCAAGAGAGTCGCAGGCAGGTAAAATCATAGAGAGTAGGTAGGTGTCTGCTGTGGAGGATGGTATGTCTGGACAGAAATTACCTGCAAGATGGCGGGCAGGGGCTGCAATGCACAGGGGAAGAAAGGATTCTGTCCAGAAGCCAGCAGCAGCATTTGGAGTGGGGCTGTGCCGCAGTTGACCGGATCCACGTTGCACCTTCAGGTGCAGGTTCGGGGACTTGCCCTGCCTAACTTCCAGGTGAACTTCTGGGTGGCGATTCTGGTCTCAATTTTTTGGTGGTTTACAGGAAATCTGTCTAACACTGTGGTGTGTGTGGAGGCTGCCTACTTGGGCTCCCTGTCTGACCTCCAGAATATTGCATATAGGGGTGTAAGGGCTTATCCTCATATACCGATCCCGACTAGAACAACCCTTGGGTCTGGATGGTGGCCAGGCGCAGATTCCAGAGGGAAGATAGATGGTCCCCAGTACAACCGCTATGGAGAAATCTTAAATTGTCGCACTTTCAAACAATCCCTGATCCCCACATCTGGGTGCGGTTTGGTGTAAAGACACTTCCCCTCGGGCGAGTTACTTAGCTATACTCAGCTAGCCAGAGGGTTTAAGCTTCCCGGGTGGATGTAGTTTAGATACCTACAATTGCGACATGCTGTGAATGCCCAATTCCCAAGATAGCCCACTATGCAGCAAGACCCAGTAGAGGACCTAATGTCGCAAGCTGACTTAAAAAAACACTATCGGGATCCTAATAGGCAGGGAGGCTCCCAGACTCCAGAAACTGTGGGACGGATGAAAGGAGTACATTCCCTCCCTTGACAGAGAGGATTGGGAGGACTCACTGGAGGATGGCCCAAAACTAGTGATGAGCCAAACACCCACCTATTCGGTTCGCACCATAACACCACGAACAGGGGAAAAGTTTGTTCAAACAAACAAACTCCATTAAAGTCTATGGGACTCGAACATCAAAAATCAAATGGCCTCATTTTGAAGGCTTAAATGCAAGTTAAAAAGTGTATGGGGGTCCGGGTAATGACCTGGGGAACATGTAGCAATGCAAATTTAAAAAAAAAAACGATACTTTTTAAAGGAGCAGTGATTTACTGATTTTAATGAGGCTTAAGCTGAATACACACTATACAATTTTCTATAGATTTTTTCCTTTATATTTACCAAAACCATATAATATGAGGTCAAACCTAAACACTTTCAATTTGTATTCAATCAGGCAGGCCCTTGCACTACATAGTTGAAGGTAAATCTAAGGGAAATCAAACAACAAAAGTTGTATAGTGTGTATCCAGCTTTATAGTGAAACTATAAAAATGAAAAATTCCTTCAAATATATCATGCCTGGGGGTCCCCTTAATGTGCCTGTAAAGTAGTGCATCTGTACGATGTATGTAGCCTGCTGCAGCAATACTGACAGTTCTAAAGGAAAAAATGTCATATACAAATATACATACAAATTTAAAACTGCATGTACTTGTCATACAGGTGCAGAAAAAGTGGGCCTTGGTTGTTGGTGGTGCCTGAACACCGTAACCCCTCGCAATTACTCTTGCTGGGCGCAGGAACGGGCCCTGCTGCTAAAAATTCCATACTTATTTTGAAATCGAATGTACTTGTCATACAGGTGCAGAAAAATTGGGCTTTGGTTGTTGGTGGTGACTAGGGTTGAGCGAACACGGACTGTATTATTCGTGTCCGTACCGAATAATTGGATTTTTGTTACCCGAACACGGACCCGAAAACTTTACTGTATATTCGGGTAAAAATCCGTGTTCGGTCGTTTTATTTCCGGGTTTTGTATGCATTGGCGCGCTTTTCATGGCGGGCTTTCAACAGCCAATCAACAAGCGTTTAATTGGTGTAACTTAAGCCATCCCAGCCATGCCTACAAATGTATTAGTAGCTGTGATTGGCCATCTGAAGCATGTGACCAAGTCTTTAAGTTCGAGCGCCGCTGCATCATTCTGCTGTGTAGTTCAGGGACAGAGCACACATCATACGTGCTGGCTGCTGATTAGGGACAGACAGGCAAAACTCATTTGTGTCCGCATAGAATTGAGGGACAGGTCAGAGTGTGTTAGGCAGGGCGAGTTGTAGGGCATTTTAGGGAGAGGCTGCTGATTTTTAGGGTCAGTTTTCTACAATCGATTTTGCAGTGACCGATCTTATCAATCCTTTTAGGGAGAGGCTGCTGATTTTTAGGGTCAGACAGTGTGTTCTACAATCGATATTGCTGTGTGGGGTGGGGTTTGCAGTGACTGATCTTATCAATCCTTTTAGGGAGAGGCTGCTGATTTTTAGTGTCAGACAGTGTGTTCTACAATCGATATTGCTGTGTGGGGGGGGGTTTGCAGTGACCGATCTTATCAATCCTTTTAGGGAGAGGCTGCTGATTTTTAGGGTCAGACAGTGTGTTCTACAATCGATATTGCTGTGTGGGTGGGCTTTGCAGTGACCGATCTTATCAATCCTTTTAGGGAGAGGCTTCTGATTTTTAGGGTCAGACAGTGTGTTCTACAATCAATATTGCTGTGTGGGGGGGGATTTGCAGTGACCGATCTTATAAATCCTTTTAGGGAGAGGCTGGAGATAGGCAGGTGTCAGTGGTCCACATCGATTTTGCTGTGTGTGGGTTGCAGTGAACACAATCTTTTTTGCCCACTGAGGTGGAGGGAGAAAAGTATTTTTCTATCAGTCACTGTGTGCAGCGTTTTTCCTTCAGCTGTGCTGTGCTGACTCTGATCATACACTGCTGTGTTCAGTGTTCACATGTGCTATTATTGAGTGGTTTCAAAAATCATACACTTTTTTCTATTCCACTATTCAATATACAGACTTGGGTTAAAAAAATTAAATTGTGGCCTGCAGCAGAGCTGAATGATATAAGACTTTATATCATATTTTCTATTCCGCTATTCAATAAAAACCCTTGGGTATAAACAATTAAATTGCGGGATAGTCTGTGTTGGTACGTGTGAGATACACCTTTCCAATTTTTGGAGTTCATCTCATACTTCTGAAGATTTGAGGGTGCTGCCTGTTCCAAACTCCTCCTACTCCTCATCCTGCCTTTTAGGGGTACAAAAAATAGTAATTGGGGCCTAGTGTGGTTCTGTACGTGTGAGATACATACACTTTTTTTGATCGTATTTTCTATTCCGCTATTCAATAAAAACCTTTGGGTATAAACAATTAAATTGCTGGATAGTCTGTGTTGGTACGTGTGAGATACACCTTTCCAATTTTTGGGGTTCATCTCATACTTCTGAAGATTTGAGGGTGCTGCCTGTTCCAAACTCCTCCTACTCCTCATCCTGCCTTTTAGGGGTACAAAAAATAGTAATTGGGGCCTAGTGTGGTTCTGTACGTGTGAGATACATACACTTTTTTTGATCATATTTTCTATTCCGCTATTCAATAAAAACCTTTGGGTATAAACAATTAAATTGTGGGATAGTCTGTGTTGGTACGTGTGAGATACACCTTTGCAAGTTTCTGGGGTTCATCTTATACTTCTGAAGATTTGAGGGTGCTGTCTGTTCCAAACTCCTCCTACTCCTCATCCTGCCTTTAGGGGTACAAAAAATAGTAATTGGGGCCTAGTGTGGTTCTGTACCTGTGAGATACATACACTTTTTTTGATCATATTTTCTATTCCGCTATTCAATAAAAACCTTTGGGTATAAACAATTAAATTGCGGGATAGTCTGTGTTGGTACGTGTGAGATACACCTTTCCAATTTTTGGGGTTCATCTCATACTTCTGAAGATTTGAGGGTGCTGCCTGTTCCAAACTCCTCCTACTCCTCATCCTGCCTTTTAGGGGTACAAAAAATAGGAATTGGGGCCTAGTGTGGTTCTGTACGTGTGAGATACATACACTTTTTTTGATCATATTTTCTATTCCGCTATTCAATAAAAACCTTTGGTTATAAACAATTAAATTGCGGGATAGTCTGTGTTGGTACGTGTAAGATACACCTTTCCAATTTTTGGGGTTCATCTCATACTTCTGAAGATTTGAGGGTGCTGCCTGTTCCAAACTCCTCCTACTCCTCATCCTGCCTTTTAGGGGTACAAAAAATAGTAATTGGGGCCTAGTGTGGTTCTATACGTGTGAGATACATACCCTTTTTTGATCATATTTTCTATTCCGCTATTCAATAAAAACCTTTGGGTATAAACAATTAAATTGCGGGATAGTCTGTGTTGGTACGTGTGAGATACACCTTTCCAAGTTTTTGGGGTTCATCTCATACTTCTGAAGATTTGAGGGTGCTGCCTGTTCCAAACTCCTCCTACTCCTCATCCTGCCTTTAGGGGTACAAAAAATAGTAATTGGGGCCTAGTGTGGTTCTGTACGTGTGAGATACATACACTTTTTTTGATCATATTTTCTATTCCGCTATTTAATCTACACCTTTGGGTAAAAACAATTAAATTGCGGGATAGTCTGTGTCGGTACGTGTGAGATACATACACCTTTTGATATCATATTTTCTATTCCGCTATTTAATCAAAACCTTTGGGTATAAACAATTAAATTGCGGGATAGTCTGTGTTGGTACGTGTGAGATACACCTTTCCAATTTTTGGGGCGCATCTCATACTGCCGAGGATTTGAGGGTGCTTCAGTCTGCCTCCTGCCTGTTCCGAACTCCTCCTACTCCTCATCCTGCCTTTAGGGTACAAAAAATTGTAATCGAGGCCTAGTTTGTGTTTGTACATGTGAGATACACCGTTTTGTAAAATTTGTCCTATTCCGCTATTCAATATACACCCTGTTGGAGTGTAAAAAATTAAATTGCGGGATAGTCTGTATCGGTACATGTGAGATACACCTTTTTAAATTTGTTTGGTGCATCTCCTTCTACCGCCGAGGATTGCAGGGTGCTTCAGTTTGCCTCCTGTTCCCAACTCCTCCTACTCCTCTTCCTCATCCTGCTTTTAGGGTACAAAAAATTGTAATCGGGGCCTAGTCTGTGTTTGTACATGTGAGATACACCGTATTATAAAATTTTTCCTATTCAGCTATTCAATATACACCCTTTTGGAGTGTAAAAAATTAAATTACGGCATAGTCTGTATCGGTACGTGTGAGATACACCTTTTAAATTGGTTTGGCGCATCTCCTTCCACCACCGAGGATTGCAGGGTGCTTTAGTTTGCCTCCTGTTCCTAACTCCTCCTACTCCGCTTCCTCATCCTGTACCGCCTCCTCATCCGGACAGCGTAACACCTTCACCACCAACTTCAGCACGGCCAGGGGTAAACGACAGCAGGCAGTTTTAAAACTTGCCTGTTTGGGGGAAAAACCACACACCGCGCAGGAGTTGTGGAGGAGCATGGAACAGCAGACAAATGAGTGGTTGCTGCCAGCGAGCCTCAAGCCCGGCCTGGTGGTGTGCGATAACGGGCGAAATCTCATAGCAGCTCTGGGCCTAGCCGGTTTGACGCACATCCCTTGCCTGGCGCATGTGCTGAATTTGGTGGTGCAGAGGTTCCTTAAAAACTACCCCGATATGTCAGAGCTGCTGCAGAAAGTGCGGGCCGTCTGTGCGCATTTTCGGCGTTCTCACCCTGCTGCTGCTCGCCTGTCAGCGCTGCAGCGTAACTTCGGCCTTCCCGCTCACCGCCTCATATGTGACGTGCCCACAAGGTGGAACTCCACCTTGCACATGCTGGAAAGACTGTGCGAGCAGCAGCAGGCCATAGTGGAGTTTCAGCTGCAGCACCCACGCGTGAGTCGCTCTGCGGAACAGCACCACTTCACCACCAATAACTGGGCCTCCATGCGAGACCTGTGTGCCTTGTTGCGCTGTTTTGAGTACTCCACCAACATGGCCAGTGCCGATGACGCCGTTCTCAGCTTAACTATCCCACTACTATGCCTCCTTGAAAAAACAATTTGGGCGATGATGGAAGAGGATGTGGCACAGGATGAGGAGGAGGAGGAGGAGGAGGATGAAGAGGTAACATTTCCAAGGCTTTCAGGGCAGTCATTCACAAGGGGCTCCGAGGGTGGGTTCCTGCACACACAAACGCCAGGGACACAATTGTCCAGCAGGGGCACAGTTCTGGAGGAGGAGGAGCTGGAGGAGGAGCTGGAGGAGGAGATGGAACCATGTTCACAGCAGGGTGGCACCCAGGCCAGCTCATGGCCATCACTGGTGCGTGGCTGGGGGGATACAGAGGACACGGACGATACACCTCCCACAGAGGACAGCCTTTCGTTGCCTCTGGGCAGCCTGGCACACATGAGCGATTACATGCTGCAGTGTCTCCACAACGACCGCCGAGTTGCCCACATTCTAACTTGTGCTGATTACTGGGTGGCCACGCTGCTGGATCCCCGTTACAAGGACAATGTACCGTCCTTAATTCACTCACTGGAGCGCGATCGCAAGATGCGCGAGTACAAGCGCACGCTGGTAGACGCGATGCTGCTGGCATTCCCACCTGACAGCGGGGCCAGAGTGGAAGGACAAGACAGAGGAGGAGGAGGAGGAAGAGGTCGCCAACGCAACCAGGGCACCGCCAGCACCTCAGAAGGCAGGGTTAGCATGGCCGAAATGTGGAAAAGCTTTGTCAGCACACCACAACAAACAGCAGCACCAGCAACTCATATGGAACGTCTTAGCAGGAGGCAGAATTTTACCAACATGGTGGAGCAGTATGTGTGCACACGCCTACATGTAGTGAATGACGGGTCTGCCCCCTTCAACTTCTGGGTCTCCAAATTGGGCACATGGCCTGAGCTTGCCCTTTACGCCTTGGAGGTGCTGGCGTGCCCTGCAGCCAGTGTATTATCTAAACGGGTATTTAGCACGGCTGGGGGCGTTATCACAGACAAGCGCAGCCGCCTGTCCAGAGACAATGTGGACAAGCTCACGTTCATTAAAATGAACCAGGCATGGATCCCACGGGACTTTTCTGTACCTTGTGCAGAATAGCGATGGATACCGACCTTACCCAGCCATTGTTCTATTTTTGCTCTTTCTCACTCTTTTGGGGTGTACCCTCATTTAAAATTTCTGAAAAGAAGCAGTGTTGGCTACCTCATCCTCCTCAGGGCCAGATTAACGTAGGGGCTATTGGAGCTGCAGCTCCAGGCCCCTACCTTTATATAGGCCCCGGGTTGGCCATATTCACTGTTACCGCTCTTCTGTCACTTGTAAACACAGAAGTCTGGCTTCTATGCTCCCTTCCCCAGGCAGCTCCCTCAGAACCTCCCCACACAGCACGAAGGCCGGACAAGGAGGGACAGTTGCCGATGCATGGATGTGTTTATGGGCTTCAGAGACAGCATCCCATGTTGAATTAGGCATGCATGGCTGCACCCTTCCTCCTCTGGGTGCATGCCAAGGCACGGCCCTTAAGGCCCTTCAAAATCCTCAGCACCAAGCCCATGATGCTCTTAATCCGGCCCTGGTCCTCCTCCACCGCCGCTTCCACCTACACCGCCCATAGGTGTGCGCAGCCTATTGCATTAGGGTGTGCACCCCAAAATTTAAATACACATGCATGTGTTTGCCTATATGTACATGGCCCCGATACATTACTCTCCCTGTTGGCAAAGAGAAATAGAGCAGAGCAGGTCCGAGGGAGATCTTCCCCATCTCCTCACTGGCAAACAGAGCGATAATGCTATGTGCCCTAGGTGATTAGGGTGTGCCCAGGTACACCCGCCACACCCTGTGCGCACGCCTATGACACCGCCACATCCACCACCACCTCAACCTCCCTCCTACTCCATATGGGCCTCGTCCTTCAGAGATGAAGAACATTGTTTTATTTTTCTGGTTTTTTTTGTTGTTTTAAGTTATTTCCCTATCCACATTTGTTTGCAGAGCACTCGCCATGGTCTTAACTACGTTTTGCTGCCATTTGCAGCACTCTAGCCCTTTCCATTGGTGTTTTAGAGCCATTTTAGTGCCTGAAAGTTCGGGTCCCCATTGACTTCAATGGGGTTCGGTGTCTGGGAAAAGTTCGGCAAAAGTTTTTTTTAAAGTTCGGCCGAACCCGCTGAACACGGACATCCAGGTGTCCGCTCAACTCTAGTGGTGACTAAACACCGCAACCCCTCGCAGCTACTCTTGCTGGGCGCAGGAACGGGCCCTGCTGCTGAAAATTCCATATAAATTTGAAATCGCATGTACTTGTCATACAAGTGCAGAAAAATTGGACCTTGGTTGTTGGTAGTGCCTGAACATTGCAACCCCTCGCAGTTACTCTTGCTGAAACGGGCCCTGCTGCTAAAAATTCCATGCCAATTTGAAATTGGCAAAGATCAAGTGTTGTATGTGTTCTCATTATTGATCTAGTGGGGGGTGCTGTGCTGTCATCTGACCTGGCCAAGGTTGGGTGTTGGCTATGCAAACCTGCTGGAGTGATGGGGACCTGGAAGGTTAGTATCGGCAGGAACTAAAAATGAAATTGGGCCTTTGGTGTTGGTGGTGACTGAACACCGTAACCCCTCACAGTTACTCTTTCTGGGCGCAGGGACGGGACCTGCTGGTAAGAATTCCATACAAATTTGAAATATTATTTACTTGTCATACAGCTGCAGAAAAATTGGGCCTTTGGTGTTGGTGGTGCCCGAACACTGTAACCCCTCACAATTACTCTTACTGGGCGCAGGAACAGGACATGCTGGTAAGAATTCCATACAAAATTGAAATCGCATGTACTTGTCATACAGGTGCCAAAAATTGGGCCTTTGGTGTTGGTGGTGCCTGAACATCATAACCACTCACAGTTACTCTTGCTGGGTGCAGGAACGGGACATGTTGGTAAGAATTCCATTCAAATTTGAAATCACATGTACTTGTCATAGAGGTGCCAAAAATTGGGCCTTTGGTGTTGGTGGTGCCTGAACACCGTACCCCCCACATTTACTCTTGCTGGGCACAGGGCACAGGGACAGGGCCTGCTGTTAAAAATTACATATGACATTTAAATTGTATGCACCTGTCATAGCACAGTACTGCATGGCACTGCACACCACTGAACGTCCATTCGGAAAGCACGCTGGAAGCAGGACAGGCCAGTAGCTCCATTGCATATTGAGCAAGTTCTGTCCAGTGGTCCATCCTCAAGAGCCAGTAACCCAGTGGATGCTCATTTGGAAAGGTCTCCAAGTCTGCTCTTGTCCCTAGATAATCATGCACCATATGATGGAGACGCTGCCGGTGGTTGCTTAAAACTAACAGCCCTGGGTGCTGCTGAGGACTATAGAACTGTTTAAAGGCATCGGTCAGCCGGCCGCCGTCTCCACCGCTCCTCCTTTGGCTAAATGATGCCTCAGAAACATGTCCAGAAAATTTTAACCTCCCAATGTCTAGAAAGGTGTTACACAAATTTGCTTTTCAAGGCCTCCTCAAGATGTTTCATCCTCTGCTCTGCGAAAGCAGGATGAGCTCTGCAACTTTACCCTTGTAACATGGATTAAGAAGGGTTGCCAACCAGGAATGATCCCTCTCCTTGATAGCAAAATCCTCGGGTTCTTTCGCAGGCTTTGCAGAATCAGGGAGCCCATGCAACGTAAGTTTGAGGAGGCATGAGTTTCTGAGTCCTCTGGGTCACTAAGGATGACATTGTCAGGAGCAACCTCTCCCCAACCACATACAACTCCTGGGGTTTCTGGGGAATGACAACCATCCCTTGAAGACTGCTGTATGCTATTCTCTACATCCATGCTGCCGCAATCCTCCTCTACCCTTCCTCCTGTGTGTTTTGTGTCCCTGCAGGCATGATATCTGCATAAAGGGGGCCCTGTGAGGAAAATAAGTCCTCCTCTTCCTCCCGCTGTTCTGCCTCAAGTGCCCTGTCCATGATTCCACGAAGCATGTGCTCCAGCATGTAGACTAGAGGGATAGTGTCACTGATGCATGCATCATCCCAGCTCACCATCCTTGTGGCCTCCTCAAATGGTGACAGGAAGATGCATGCATCCTTTATCAAAAGCCACTGGCGTGGCGAAAAAAAGCCAAGCTCCCTTGACCCTGTCCTTGTGCCATACTATCACAGGTACTCATTGATGGCCCTCTGCATGTGCAGCCGCTGCAGTATTGCCAATGTTGAGTTCCACCTGGTGGCCATGTCACAAATAAAGCGGTTGGTGGGATGGTTGAATTACCGTTGAATGTCAGATAAGCGAGCATTGGCATTGCATGAAAGCCGGAAATGGCCATAGACTTTTCTGGCCTGCCTCAGGAGATCTTGGAAGCCCGGATATCTGGTCAAGAAACGCTGCACCACCAGATTCAGGACATGTGCCAAGCATTGAACATGTGTCAAGTGTACCTGTCAGAGGGCGGAGGGAAGGTTGGTGCCATTGTCACATACAACCATTCCTGGCTCAAGCTGTCGTGGCGTCTACCATCTCTGAGCCTGCCCCTGCAGAGCTGACAGAATCTCTGCATCTGTGTGACTCCTATCCCCTAGACAGACCAACTGAAGCACAGCGTGGCATCTTTTAGCCTAACTGTTTGCGTAGCCCCTTAAACGCTTAGAGAGCACTGCTGCTTTAGAGAACAATTAAGCAGAAGAGGACATAGAGGAAGAAGAAGAGGAGGAGGAGGAGGTGGAGTAGCCAGATGTGGCAGAACCAGCACCAGCTTTTTGGAGCCGTAAAGGCAAAACAAGCTGCAACACTGAACCCTGTCCTGCATCCTTCCCAGCTGCCAGCAGAGATACCCAGTGCGCTGTGAAGGAAATGTAATGCCTCTGTCCATGCCTGCTGGACCAAGAGTCAGCAGTAATGTGAACCTTCCTACTGACTGCTCTGTCCAATGAGGCCAAAACACTACCTTCCACATGACAGTAGAGTGCCGGAATGGCCTTATGTGAAAAAAAATGCCTTTTTGGTACCTGCCACTGTGGTACAGCACATTCCACAAATTCACGAAAGGGAGCAGAGTCTATCAGATGAAAAGGCAGCAATCGTAATGCTAGCAATTTGGCAAAGCTAGCATTAAGACGCTGAGCATGTGGATGGCTGGGACAGTATTTCTTTCTACGGTTCAGCAACTGGGGTAGTGAAATTTGCCTGCTGCTCAAATCAAGCGGTGGTGTACTGCTAGCAGATTGGGTGCAAGTCTGTGGCACTTATTGCTATACCATCATCCCTCTCAATGCAGGTATTTGAGAAGACGTGAGGTATATTAGGGTTAGAGATCCCAGATGAGGAGCAAGGTGAAATATGCTTGTTTTTATCGTGTGGCTCTTTCAGGTGCTGTTGCCAACGGACTGCATGGCAGGTCATCATATGTCTTGTCAAGCATGTGGTGCCCAAGCGGCTGGTGTTCTGGCCACGCTTGATCCGCTTCAGACAGATGTTGCAAACAGCAACGCTGCGGCAGGGGCAGACTGACAACTTATGGGGCCCCCGGGGAATAGGGGATCATGGGGCCCCCTGTGTCCCCATCCATGTGTCCCAGCCCACACTCAAGCAGCTTATCAGTACCCATCAAATGCAGCTTATCAATGCCCATCAATGCAGCCTCACCAGTGCCCATCAAATGCAGCCTCAACAGTACCTATCAAATGCAGCCTCATCGGTGCCCATCAAATGCAGCCTCATCAGTGCTTATCAAATGCAGCCTCATCATTGCCCATCAAATGCAGCCTCACCAGTGCCCATCAAATGCAGCTTAATAGTGCCCATTAATGAAAACTCACCAGTGCTCATCAAATGTAGCTTATCAGTGCCCATCAATGCAGCCTCACCAGTGCCCATCAAATGCAGCTTATCAGTGCCCATCAAATGCAGCCTCACCAGTGCCCATCAAATGCAGCTTATTATTTCTCATCAAATGCAACCTTATTGGTGCCCATAAAATGCAGCTTATCAGTGGCCATCAAATGCAGCCTCACTGTGCCCATCAAATGTAGCTTATCAGTGGCCATCAAATGCATCCTCACTGTGCCCATCAAATGCAGCCTTTTCAGTTCTCATCAAATGCAGCCTCACCAGTTCCCATCAAATGCAGCCTCACCAGTGCCCATCAAATCCAGCCTCACCAGTGCCCATCAAATGCAGCATTTTAGTGCCCAGTAATGCAACCTCACCAGTGCCATCGAATGCAGCCTCACCAGTGCCCATCAAATGCAGCTTATTAGTGCCCATCAATGCAACCTCACCAGTGTCCATCAAATGCAGCCTCACCAGTGCCCATCAAATGCAGCTTATAAGTGCCCATCAAAGCAACCTCACCAGTGCCATCAAATGCAGCTTATCAGTGCCAATCAAATGCAGTTTATCCCATCAAATGCAGCTTATCCCATCAAATGCAGCTTATCAGTGCCTATCAAATGCAGCCTTATCAGTGCCCATCAAATGCAGCCCCACTGTGCCCATCAAATGCAGCCTTATCAGTGCCCATCAAATGCAGCCTCACCAGTGCCCATCAAATGCAGCTTATTAGTGCCCATCAAATGCAGCGTATCCGTGCCCATCAAATGCAGCATTTTCAGTGCCCATCAAATGCAGCCTCACTGTGCCCATCAAATGCAGCTTATCAGTGCCTATCATATGCAGCTTTATCAGTTCCCATCAAATGCAGCCTCACTAGTGCCCATCAAATGCAGCTTATTTGTGCTCATTAATGCAACCTTACCAGTGCTATCAAATGCAGCCTTATTAGTGCCCATCTAATGCAGCTTATCAGTGCCCATCAAATGCAGCCTATTAGTGTTCATCAATGCAACCTCACCAGTGCCACTAAATGCAGCCCTATTAATGCCCATCAAATTCAGCTTATCAGTGCCCATCTAATGCAGCCTCACCAGTGCCTGGATTACACAGAGCGGCAATCTCTCACTGTGTCACGGAGCTTGGATTTAAATTGCCCGGCAGCCGCTGTCAACAAAGTCCCGCCTCCTAGACTGGCTCTTATGATACACATCACACTGATTACATTTCTCAGCATTGGATTAGTGTGCTGTCTATCATAGGAGCCAGTCTAGGAGGCGGGACTTTGTTACAGCACCGCAGAGCAATTCAGATCCAAGTTCTGTGACACAGCAGGAGATTGCCGCTCTGTGTAACATACACAAGGAGAGGAGGAGGGAGGGGAGCACTCTGGCAAGGGCGCGCCAGAATGACGTCATTGATGCAATCGTGATTAAGCTGTTCTCCTCATTGATGAAGAATCGTTTAAGGCTAAATCGCAATGCATCAATTATATGATTATTTTCAACACCCCTACTGACCACCAATGTTAGTCCCGGTTCACATTAGCTCAATGACAGACATTGCATGTGATTCGGAGCTCTGCAAATCACATGCGATGTCTGTGCGATGCAAATTCAGCCATACATATTGTATGGCTGAATTTGCATCACATTCGGACACACCCTTTTTTGGATCCGCACCAGAATCGGATCGCATGGTGGTTTACACCTATGGGATCCAATTCATGTCTGAACTGACAGTTCGCATTGTGATATGCAAACTGATCTAGGGGTGTCGTTACCTTTGTATTGACACCCCCAGCGATTCGCATATGGCAGTGTGAACTGCCTGTGATTTGAAAGAGATGCGGGAAAACCACAGTGGATTTGCCGGGTTCCCGCATCGCATATATGTGAACCGCTTACCGCCGAAGTGTACAGATGTCAGTGCTAGGGAAAAGCATTTAGTGTACACATATCAGAGAGATATATATAAGGAATAACTCATTAAGTGCTATTCCCTATATATAACACTGATATCTGTACACTTAGTGGCACTGACTATACTGGGGAATAGCACCTGCTAGAAGGGCACTGGGAAAGAAGGAAGGAAAACTCAGTAAGTCTGGCTGGCGATTATAGACACACACAACACATTAAACTGCTGCCATTATCACACACTGACCTGCTGCCACACACAAGGCAGGTCAAGGTGGCTAGTCCTGAGGTGACTGCTCGACTCTGCACTCTGTAGTCTCCATCTCCCTCACTCATTGTCGTCCGAGGCAGTGATGCGTGGCCCTGCCCCTGAGCTGAATTCCCCAGAGGGAGAGGTGGCCAGAGCTCCTGTCCCTACCATCCTCTCCACACAGCTGATGGCCGAGTGCCCGAATGTCAGTCCGTCCCTGCGCTGCGGTCTACTGCACATTTGCTGAAAAAAGCCCACACTAATGAACTTTTGGAAGTCTGAGGGGAGTTTGCAGCACCCTGCACCCGTGGAGCTCTGTGCTGTGATGCAATAGGTTGGCTACTCCTATGGTGGCCCCTGGAGCACATCCTGCCTCGTTAGAGTTGTGCCTCCCCCTCACTTTCCTCTTCTATCCTGTCAGGCACCCAAGTACAGTCAGTGACCTCATCATCCCCTCCCTCCTCGTCACTGGAGCAAACTTGGCAGTATTCTGCAGCTGTGGGAACATGACTGCTAGTTTCTTGTCCGTCATTGTCACCCCCTCTCTCTAGGCTCACGTTATTCCCTTCATCAACCTGCAAACCAAAACACAGCTTTCAAATTGCTGCGCATGATGTGGATTTTGAAGAGGTCTTATTACTGGTTGATCAATATATATATATATATATATATATATATATATATATATATATATATATATATATATATATAATGCACTGCTTATATGTACTGAACTGACTGATAGATACCGAATAGCCTGATATCTAATCAATTGTCCTATATATAGATAGAGATCAATATAGGATATACTGAACTGACCGATAGATACTCAATGGCCTGATATCTAATCAATTGTCCTATATATAGATAGAGATCAATATAGGGTATACTGAACTGACCGATATACTCAATGGCCTGATATCTAATCAATTGTCCTATATATAGATAGAGATCAATATAGGGTATACTGAACTGACTGATAGATACTATCAGGTATCAAGTGCTGGAGGCCAATGGAGAGAGGGCTTCCCTTCCAGCTAAGTGCCAAACTCCCCTGGAGATGAGACAGGAGGAGTTAGGCCCAAAGTTGCACAGGTCGCCTGCAGAGTTGCTTGCAGAAAAGGGTTCAGGGATACCGCTGTGGTGCTGCGGGGTTACTGCAGGCAGGTGACACCTGTGAGATGAAGCAGGTACTTAGGATCGCTGAGGCAGAGGGTGGTTGATTCAAGCCGAGGTTCAATGCCAGGTGGGTAGCGGAGGAGACAAGGTCAAGTGGTAGCCAAGGTCTGGACAGGTAGCAGGCGGAGGAGATCCGTTAAACAAGCCAAGGTCAAAGTCAGGAAGCAAGCTGGAGATGAAGGTGTAACAAGCCGAGTCAGGAACCAGGAATCACAGGAAACAGGAAACAGGATGTTGGTAGAAGCTGAAGATCAAACAGCAATTAGAGAAGGGCTGGCTTCCTTATAAAGGCCCAGGTAAGGGGCTGACAGAGTTGCTGGGTCCTAGAGCCCTTCTCCTATTCTGACGGACACTGGGTCCTAGAGCCCTCCTGCTATTGGTACCCTGACAATGCCCCCCCCCCCAATGGGCAGCCTCCAGATGCCCAACCGGGCCATCTTCCTTGGATATCTGGCATGAAATTCCCGAAGGAGTCTAGGGGCATGGATGTTGATCTTTGGTTCCCAAGAGCTTTCTTCGGGTGGATACCCCTTCCATTTGATCAGATATTGTACAAGGCAGGTTGTTGCTGTATATTGACCACGGAGGGCTTAGGTAGCCCAGGACCGATTGTTCCCTATAATTGAATATATATATGCATATATGCCCCCCTTCCCTGCCTGAAGTACTTTACATACTAAGGAGAGGTTATTCCTGCTACCAACCAGAGTACAGAGGTTGGAAATCCAACATTCCAAGGAACGCACAGGAAAGGCTGCTTCTCGTCCTACTCTAAGCCACTTTTATATAACATTAGATCCATCATAGCTATGGTGTAATATATACACATATATATTTTGAAAAGATACCTAAGAGTGGACCCCTACCTTTTCTGGCTGCGATCCCTATTGAGGAGGCTACATTAAGGGTAAACCCTGAAGCCTTCCTTCTGGGGACACATTTGGGACTTAAAGTATCGGATCCAGTGCAATAAATTTGTTTCATGACGTCTGTAAAGAATTTATATTTTCGGAAGAAACATCTTCCAAGCAGCATCTAGTACCGCTACAACCTTGTCGTCTAGCATGAGTCACTACCAAGAAGGAAATACCGGTCTGTTATGGTCTCTCAGGCCCTGAGGAAGCCTTGAGCGAAACGCGTCGGCTTGCTGGGGACCTACTCTGACCGAATCCAGCTTGAGACCCACTCTCCATCCTACACAGGCTTTTTTTCTGGTCATATCCCCCTAAGGGATTGGTTTCTATATTGCTAGTGACTCACAATGTTTGATTTTAGTATTGTATGTCAGTCTGTTGTTTTTTGAGTATACATGGTTATCCATGTGTAGTTTTATCCTGTAATCATCAATAAAATGTATTTTGGTTTTATATAAATTGGTTTTTGGTCTGATCCTTCTACTCCCACTGGCCTGCAAAGCCCCATCTTTTTCTATCCTATTTTTTTGTTGGTCTCTCATAGGGGTAAGGGCCTTAACTACACGGAAAAAATTTTGTACATATTGTATTTGCCTGCCTTGTTTCCTGCAATCCAATATTGACTCCACCTCATATTCTGTTTCTTCATCAACAGTTACTGATGGAGGAGGAAGTTCCACTCTCCCAGGAAATGGATCTGGAATGGCCGTTTTTAGGAGAGAAGCATGAAAAACTGGGTGAATCCTATAAGAATCCGGCAGGGATAATTCAAAAGCCACTGGGTTTACCTCTCGTTTAATTGGAAACGGACCAATGTATCTAGGCCCTAGCTTCTTCGATGGGCAAGGCAGTTTTAGATTGGCCGTAGACAGCCATACCTCATCCCCAATTTTAAAGGAGGGATTCCCCCTGCGTTTCTTGTCAAAAGATTTCTTGTAGTCGGTTTGAGCCTTCAGTATGCATTTTTGAAGGGTTTGATAGTTTTGCTGTATAAAAGCAAGTCTGTCCTGGACCGCAGGTACTGCAGATTCGAATATAGTGTCAGGCAAGGCAAGTGGGTGGAATCCATAGTTGGCCCAGAATGGAGACTGGTTTGTGGCTGAGTGTAGTGAATTGTTATAAGCAAACTCCGCAAATGGAAGCAACGAGGCCCAGTCATCCTGTGAAAAGGCTGAGAAACAGCGGAGGTACTGCTCCAAGGTTTGATTCGTACGCTCTGTTTGCCCATTGCTCTGAGGGTGGTATGCCGATGAGAGGCAAAGTTCTATTTTCAGGGCGTTACACAGAGCTCTCCAAAACTTGGAGGTAAATTGTACCCCCCGATCAGAAACAATGCTTCCGGGAAAGCCGTGGAGTCTCACGATTTCCTTGAGGAAAATGTGGGCAGTCTCAGTTGCTGAAGGAGTGCCTACCAAGGGTAGAAAATGGGCCATCTTCGACAGGCGATCCACCACCACCATAATGGCAGTAAAACCCTCCGAGGGCGGAAGCTCCACAATAAAATCCATCGAGATACCTTACCATGGACGGTTAGGAATAGGTAAGGGTCTCAGTAGTCCCCAGGGCCTTGTCTTGTCACCCTTGCTACGTAGGCACACAGAGCAGGATTTAACATAGGCTCTACAGTCTCCACTAAGGTTGGGCCACCAGAAGGACCTTTGGATGAGCTTACTTGTTTTACGAACTCCAAAGTGGCCGGCTAACTGGTGGTCGTGGTACGTCTTGAAGACCTGAAGCCTTGCCTCCTGAGGCACGAAGACCTTATCCTGGTGCCAGAGTAATCCATTTTGTTTCCTTAACGAGACCTGCTCAGATTCAGGGCATGAAGCAGAGGCTCGTTCAATGATCGATTTCAAGCTGGGTTGAATCAATAAAAAGTTCTGGGCCGAAAGAATAGTGCTCGGTGGAGCAGGTTCTGTGTATTCAGGGAACATCCGGGACAAGGCATCTGCCTTCCCGTTCTTGGATCCTGGTCTATAGGTTAAATGGAAGTTAAATTGTGAGAAGAATAATGCCCATCTAGCTTGTCGGGGTCTTAGACGTTTGGCGGACCTCAGATACTCTAAGTTTTTGTGGTCCGTAAAAATCATGATCGGGTGATTGGCGCCCTCCAATAGATATCTCCACTCTTCAAAGGCCACTTTAATAGCCAGAAACTCTCGGTCACCCACGTCGTAGTTTCTCTCAGCCTGGTTTAATTTCTTAGAGCAGAAGGCTACTGGGTGTAATAGAGCTTTTGGGCCCATCCGCTGAGAAAGCACGGCTCCTGTCGCCACTTCAGAAGCATCTACTTCAAGAACGAAAGGGAGCGCTGGGTCCGGGTGTTGCAGCACCGGAGCAGAGGTAAACAAGGTTTTGAGTTTTTCAAAGGCTACTTGGGCTTCCTTATTCCAGAGGAAACGGGTGTGGAGACGTGTGAGTTGAGTAATTGGGGCGATGATAGTGGAGAAGTCCTTAATAAATCTCCTGTAGAAATTGGCAAAGCCTACGAATCTTTGGACTCCCTTTCGGTCTGTAGGTGCAGGCCAGTCTAGGATTGCTGTGACCTTCTGGGGATCCATAGAGATTCCCCCAACGGAGATTACAAGGCCCAAAAATTGAATAGATTGTTTTTCAAAATCGCATTTCTCGGCCTTGGCATACAAACCGTGCCTGCGGAGGGTACTCAATACCTTCTTGACGTGGATTCGGTGGAGCTCGAGAGAGGGGGAGAAGATCAGGATATCATCCAGGTAGACGATCAGAAATAAGTCAAGGTATTCTCGGAATATATCATTGACCAGGTGTTGAAATGTTGAGGGGGCGTTGCATAACCCAAATGGCATTACGAGGTATTCGAAGTGGCCAAAGCGTGTTCTGAAGGCCGTTTTCCACTCGTCCCCCTCTCTGATGCGAACTAGATTATAAGCCCCTCTTAAGTCCAGTTTTGTAAATAACCGGGCTGCTCGAAACCTCTGGAACAACTCCGGAACGAGGGGAAGAGGGTACCTATTCTTGATGGTAATTTTGTTGAGCTCCCGGTAGTCGATGCAGGGTCTGAGGGAGTGGTCTTTTTTTTCAACAAAGAAGATGCCTGCGCCAGCAGGTGAGGAAGAGGGACGAATGAAACCTTTGGCTAGGTTCTCATCTATGTATTGTCTGAGAGCCTCCAATTCCACCTCGGACAAAGGGAAGATGCGCCCGAAGGGAATTTCCGCTCCAGGGAGCAATTCAATAGGACAGTCATATGATCGGTGTGGAGGCAAGGTTTCAGCTTTCTTTTTGTCGAAGACGTCAAGGTAGTCATGGTAGACTGAAGGGACTACTAGACTGGTGTCTGTTGCTGGTTGTATGGTCAGGCAGGTATGGGGGTTGGTTAGCGTGGGGATACCGTAATGCTGGCGGCAGTAGCTGGATGAGAAGGTGACCTCCCCTAGGGACCAGTCCACTGATGGGTTGTGGGCTTGTAGCCACGGGATTCCAAGAATAGCTGGAAAAATTGGAGAACTGATCACATCAAAACAGAGAAGTTCCTGGTGCCCTGTGTCTGTGGTTGTGAGAATAGGGACTGTTTCTTGGGTAACAGGTCCTGAACTAGGTTGACTTCCATCAGCTAGGTGTATGTCTAGTCTTTGATCCTTGGTAGTCAGAGGAATGTGCAGGTCTTTAGCCAGGTTGATGTCCAGGAAGCAACTGCAAGCTCCAGAGTCAATTATAGCCCGCAGTTTGACCTCCCTTCCAGCCACCTGCAGAGAGATGGGGAGAATAATGTGAGTAGATAGTGATCCGGACAGCTGAAGATATGTAGGGTACAGGTGCCTGGACTTACTTGGCCGAATCGGACAGTTGTGAAGGTAGTGTCCTGATGCTCCACAGTAGAGACAGAGATTGTTTTGCCTCCTGCGTCCTCTTTCTTCTGGGGTTAAAGCGGGTCGAAGCAGACCAATCTGCATTGGTTCTATATTGGAGGTATTTAGAGGAGCAGCGGCAGGAAGTGTTGGAGCCGGGACCTTGGGCAGTACCCAGGTTGGCCGAAAGGTCTGAGAACGCTCAAAGCGTCGCTCCCGCAGACGCCTATCTAGCTGGATGGAAGTTTGGATCAGAGTCTCTAGCGTGGGGGGAGCTTCAGACCTGGCCAGCTCATCCTTGATTGTTTCGGATAGGCCTAAACGGAATTGAAACTTCAAAGCTGCATCATTCCATCCGGTATCAGCTGCCCATCTACGAAACTCCCCAATGTAATCCTCTACTGGTCGTCTTCCCTGCACCAGGGAGTGAAGGGCAGACTCTGCGGTGACAGTTTTCTGTGGGTCATCATATAAAGTAGCCATGGCTTCAAAAAACATGGAGACTGAGTTCAGCACCTCATCCTTTCGTTCTAGGAGGTTATGGGCCCAGGATTGTGGTTCATCAGATAGAAGGGAGATGATGAACCCCACTCGGACAGTTTCTGAAGCGAAGGTCCTAGGTTGCAGGGCAAAGTAAAGTTCGCAGGCATTCCTGAAAGCTCTGAACCTCCGCCGGTCCCCTGAAAAACGCTCAGGAGTGGGAACTCTGGGCTCTGGAGGAGGCAGTACAACAGCGGGTGGAGCGGCAACAGCTGATGTGGAGGACGCTGGTGTAGAGGCGGGGCTAGAGGCTTGGTTGGATTCGGTGGAAGTCATGGAACCTGTGAGGGCATGGAACCGCCCCTCAAGTTGGAAGTAACCTTCCTGCAGATTTTTGACTGCTTGTGTCAGAGCCGTTAACTGCTGACATAGGGTTTCAAGTGCAGAAGCACCTCTCTCGGCCTCAGACATCCTGGCTGTTTGATACTATCAGGTATCAAGTGCTGGAGGCCAATGGAGAGAGGGCTTCCCTTGCAGCTAAGTGCCAAACTCCCCTGGAGATGAGACAGGAGGAGTTAGGCCCAAAGTCGCACAGGTCGCCTGCAGAGTTGCTTGCAGAAAAGGGTTCAGGGATACCGCTGTGGTGCTGCGGGGTTACTGCAGGCAGGTGTCACCTGTGAGATGAAGCAGGTACTTAGGATCGCTGAGACAGAGGGTGGTTGATTCAAGCCGAGGTTCAATGCCAGGTGGGTAGCGGAGGAGACAAGGTCAAGTGGTAGCCAAGGTCTGGACAGGTAGCAGGCGGAGGAGATCCGTTAAACAAGCCGAGGTCAAAGTCAGGAAGCAAGCTGGAGATGAAGGTGTAACAAGCCGAGTCAGGAACCAGGAATCACAGGAAACAGGAAACAGGATGTTGGTAGAAGCTGAAGATCAAACAGCAATTAGAGAAGGGATGGCTTCCTTATAAAGGCCCAGGTAAGGGGCTGACAGAGTTGCTGGGTCCTAGAGCCCTTCTCCTATTCTGACGGACACTGGGTCCTAGAGCCCTCCTGCTATTGGTACCCTGACAGATACTCAATGGCCTGTTATCTAATCAATTGTCCTATATATAGATAGAGATCAATATATGGTATATGGTCTATGGTCTATACTGCACTACTGAATATACTTCACTATCTGATCTCTTAACTTGTAAAAAGCACAAATCTCTCCCTGCCGAACTCATTGCTAGCAATGTCTCTAATTAGACTACACTGCACTGTCTGATAAACTGCAAATCACTTTCCTCTCCCTGCCTGAAAAACATGATCCTCTCCCTGTCTAACTCACTGCTAGCAATGTCTCTAATTAGACTACACTGCACTATCTGATAAACTACAAATGACTGTCCTCTCCCTGCCTCAATCACGTTCCTCTCCCTGTCTCAATCACTTGCTATCTCGCCCGCACAGTCACACTGCACGCTGCGGCTGTGCGAGCAGCCTTTATATAGCTTTAATTTGTAGATGGTCCTCCTCTGCTCCACCTTCCAATTTGGCCTGGGTGGCTATGGTCAATGCTGTAGTGCCACTTTATAAGCTGACCTATATGAGTCATGGGTGAAGCTGGAAATTTGGGAAGGTGTGGCAGCCCTGGATTTCACAGTAACCTTGTGACGGTCTCCTGATGCCTGCCCCCCCCCCCCCCGCCTTTCCTTTTCCCTTCTACCACCTTTTCTGTTATTTAGCTCTGATATGATTTTTGTTTGGGTCCTGCAGTGAATAGATTCCGGTGCTACAGACCTTGGATTTCTCCCGGTGTGTAGTCCGCTTTGGATAACTATGCTACCTGTCCTAAGTTTAACCTGCTGCCAGATAATGCTGAACTGCGCTGTATGTTCCATTATTGTAATTATGTGCCATTGTATATCCATGTCATAATCATGTTCATTCAGGTTGCATTCTGTTTTGTAAATTTCTAACCTACAATAAAGCAAACTGATTGTTAAAAAAAATGGCAAATACATACTCACAAACATGAAGAGCAAAAAGCTCTGAGGAAGGGAGCATGTCTCCCGAAACATGTCAGCGGTCCTTACATAGGGTTATGTCCTTTCCACATGGAGGTGGACTTATTCTATGCGATTTTTGATCTTAATGTTTGTAAGTATGTTTTTGGCATTTTAATTAAAAATTTTAAAGGAGTCCAAGGGTGCCTGCGCCTCCTTTCTTTTGTAATTTTAGTCTTTGGAGTTTCCCCATCTGAAGAGAACAGCACACCTAAAATTTCCATTGGAGTGAGCGCTTGGGTCATTCAGTTGTTTGTATGCATGCCTGACAATGTTGGAGCATGCTCCTTTTGAGACAACGGATGGTGTCCTGGGATATTTCCTCCCAGATCTGAACCAGGGCATCACTGAGCTCCTAAACAAACTAAGTTGCAACCTGGTGGCATCAGATTGACCAAAACATAATGTCCCAGAGGTGTTCTATGGAATTTAGGTCAGGCGAGCATGGGGGGAATTCAATGGTATCAATTCCTTCATCCTCGAGGAACTGGCTGCATACTCTCGCCACATGAGGCCGGGCGTTGTCATGCCCCAGGAGGAACCCAGGGCCCACTGCACCATCGTAGGGTCTGACAATGGGTCCAAAGATTTAATCTCAATACCTAATGGCAGTCAGGATGCCATTGTCTAGCCTGTAAAGATCTGTGCATCCCTCCATGGATATGCCTCCCTAGACCATCACTGACCTACCACCAAACCGGTCATGCTGAACAATGTTACAGGCAGCATAACAATCTCCATGTCTTTTCCAGACCCTTTCACGTCTGTCACATGTGCTCAGGGTAAACCTGTTCTCATCTGTGAAAAGCACAGGGCGCCATTGGCGGACCTGAGAATTCTGGTGTTCAATGGCAAATGCCAATCGCGCTCCATGGTCCCAAGCAGTGAACACAGGGCCCATTAGAGGACGTTGGGCCCTCAGGCCACCCTCATGGAGTCTGTTTCTGATTGTTTGGTCAGAGAAATTCACACCAGTGGCCTGCTTGAAGTCATTTTGTATGGCTCTGTCAGTGCTCATCCTGTTCCTCCTTGCGCAAAGAAGCAGATACGGGTCCTGCTGACGGGTTAAGGACCTTCTATGGCCCTGTCCAGCTCTCCTAGAGTAACTGCCTGTCTCCTGGAATCTCCTCCATGTTATTGAGACTGTGCTGGGAGACACAACAAACCTTCTGACAAGGGCATGTATTAATGTGCCATCCTGATAGAGTTGGAATGCCTGTGCAAACTCTATAGGGTCCAGGTATCACCTCATGGTACCAGTAGTGATACTGACCCTAACCAAATGCAAAACTACTGAAAAACAGTCAGAAAAGATGAATAGTGAAAAAAATGTCAGTGGCCTCCACCTATAAAACCATTTTGTTTTGTCTCATTGTTGCCCATCTAGTGCCCCTGTTAATTTCATTAACACCAAAGCAGCTGAAACTGATTAACAACCCCCTCTGATACTTAACTGTCCAGATAAATATCTCAGGAGTTTAATTGACTTGATGCTATACACTGATTACAAAGTTTTCCTTAAATTTTTTTAAGCAGTGTATATACAGTACAGTGATTGCGTGTCGTAACCCTAGGATAAGCAAAGTGTTTTACTGGGAGGATTGCCAACTGAAAATAAATTCTGAAAAAATTAAAATGAATGCAGCCACCACATCTAAGAACAGCTAAGCTGCAATATATTCCATTTTTGTTCTTGGGTTTAAATATGCTTATGCTTCTAACTCTTTACCTTCCTAAATAGTAGTTACTAACTATAGCTAACTCCTATAAGTAAGTCCAAAATCAAATTTAAGTCTGGGTTCACATCTATGCGGCTGTGCTTGATGCGTTTTCAGGCACGTTTTGCAGTGCGTTTTGTGTTTTAAACCCTTGTTTTTTATGCGTTTTTTGCATGCAGTTTTAATGCATTTTGTGTTTTATTTTTTTTTATTCTCTTTAAACACACTGTATATATAGCTGGTTGCTAAGGAGTGGGAGACAGCTGCCGTGTCCTTAACCGATGAGTCATTAGCTGTCAGCCGGCAAAAAAAAGTGAAAAAACAGTTTTTAATTCAATTACTTTTTTTAAAAAAAATGGTGCGGGCCCCCAAAATCCATACCAGACCCTTATCCAAGCATGCAGCTCGGCGGGTCAGGAAAGGGAGGAGACAAACAAGCATCCCCCCACCCCTTCTGAACCATACCAGGCTACATGCCTTCAACATAGGGGGAGTGCTTTTGGGTGGGGGGGTCGAAAACCATCTCTTGTGTTTTGCAACACTACACTTCTTTTTTTTTTGGTAAATGAATAGGGGTAAAATGTACTCCATACTCATTCACATGGGGGGGGGGGGGCAGAATCTGGGGGTTCCCTTGTTAAAGGGGGCTTCCACATTCCGATAAGCCCCTTGCCTGCAGACCCCCACACCACCGCCCAGGGTTGTCGGGAAAAGGCCCTTGTCCCCATCAACATGTTGAGGGCATGTGGCCTGGTATGGTTCAGGAGGGGGGAGGACGTTTGCTCGTCCCCTCCCTTTCCTGACCTGCCAGGCTGCATGCTCAAATAAGAGTATGGTTTGGAATTTGGGGGGGACACCATGCCATTTTGAAAAAAAAATTTAGTGTGGGGTGTCCCCTCCAAAGTTTTTGTTCATGTTTTTTTTGCAAACAACTTTTTTTTTACATTCAGCTGTCAGTGGGGAAACCTGCTGACAGCTGATGACTCATCGGTTGTTAAGGACGCAGTGGCCGGCTTCCTGGCTCACTCTTAGCAACCAGCTATATACAGTGTTTAAAGCAGAAAAATAAAAAACGCAAAACACATCAAAAATCACATCACAAACACAATACTTGCATTTCTGGTGCGATTCCATTGAAGTCTATTACACGCAAAACACAGGAAAAGAATCCCCATCCCTTTCCAAAAATGCATAGGCTGCAAAACGCATAGATGTGAACGTGTACCATAGAAAAACCATAGGACTGTAGTGCATTTCTGCAAACTGCAAAATGCACTATAAAATGCATAGGTGTGAACATAGGGTAAGGGCTCATGCACACTGCATCTCAAAGAAGCTGCTTCTACAGGCTTTTGAGCTCTCATTTTTTTTCTGCCTGGAAACTGCCCTCCTCGTTAGCCAATGTGTCCATGCACACTATGGTTTTTTTAGGAGTTTACAGGCATATACTCTTAGAGGCAGAAAAAAAAAAAAAAAAAACGCCAGTCTCGCTTTATTGAGAGGAGCTTTCAAGCAGAAAAGAAGCCTAAGTGTCCAAAAATGCCCGTTAAAGCATGAAAAAGCACAAAAAAGTTTAACAGCTTGAAAACGCATAAAAAAAAGGAGCTGAGGGATAGTTACATAGTTACATAGTTGGTGAGGTTGAATAAAGACAAAAGTCCATCCAGTTCAACCTGTGTAGATGTGTGTGGCTGTAATCATCTTGCATACCCCTGAATGTTCTGATCCTTGAGATGTACGTCTATAGTTACATAGTTGGTGAGGTTGAAATAGGTTTGTGAAAAAAAAAAAAAGTGCAAAAGAGCACAAAAAAGCACAAGCTTCTTCGAGCTTTTAGGCAGAGAAATAAAAGCTCAAATGCCTGTAAAATCAGCTTTTTTTAGGTTGCCTTTTTGCTGATAGTATGTAAAATTTTGCTATGCCAAGATCCCATTGCTACAAGTCTGTCTTTAGTTAAAGATGAAGCCGAAACTTTTTTAAAACACGCTGATTGTAAAATATACATTACGTTACTTATATTTGCAGATGTGTCTACAAAACATGAAAAGACTATAAATAATCTTTATACATCATAGGATGTGTCTGAAATACAGGGCTCTTCATTGTGCCACTTGACCAGATGCAAAAAACATAAAAGCTCTTCCTTGTATTTCCTCCCAATTCTTCTTATCAGTATTCACAATCTGCCACTGCTTACTGATCTGTAAATGCCAACTAGTGCTATCCATAACCTTGATTTTTTTTTTCCTAACCTAATCTTTAAGTGATCTCTTACATAATATCTCTTCCTTGTGATATCCTATTGTTCCACCCAAATGTAACCTCTACCCTAAATCTTCCTATTATCATACTAATATTCTATCCCTAATCTTACCTAATCCTAGCCTCCTTTATTTCCCCTGTCTGCTTCCCCTGCAGTATAAATGATAAATGATATTCTGAGAGCGTCCTGGTGTCAGGCTCTTGGCATATCAAACTGTCAGTTTACCCCTCCTCCTCTGCTAACACTTTAAAGTACGTGTAAGGGAAGAGCGTAGCGTGCCGACCAGACTGGTGTTAAGTGTTAACGATACTCAGAAGAATAAGAGTCTGCGCTTTAGCTGGACATTTTATCTTAACCAGTATTAATATTTTGGAACACTTCAATTGTGTTGGATTTTGACAGCCTGGCACAGCATGTAAAAATGCCTAATGCTGGATGTTTTTTAACAAAGGTTCAAGTAGGGGAGGGTAGGAATACCAGCTGGCCAGCACACTGGGGATACAGATCAGACTTACTGCAATATGGCATATAGTACACCATTGATTGCCCAATAATGTGCTGGCCTGGTTCTTTTCAGTGATAACATTGTCGGGCTGGCCATAGACAGCTCGAATTTTGGGAAATCCCTGTTGAATTGGGCCAAATTCTAGCCACGGGTGGCCCTTTAAGCATCACCTGGCTTGACAAAACTTGATTTAAAAATTGACTGATCCAGGTGGAAAATTATTGGTCGAATAGTGGCTGTGTCCCATAAGATGCAGTCACTCTTCAGGCATGGAGCTGAGGTTGCTGAATACAATATCAGGCTTTGGAGATTTATCCAGCTGCAGGCTGAATGGGAATAAATCAAGCCCTGTATGGTTACCTTTAGTGTATTTTGAAAGGTTGGTGGTATCTGCCTCACAATGTGATAAGCTTCACATAGATAATGGTATAATGAGAGCGGTCACCATCGCTGGCTCAAAAGTCTGAAGCAAAAATTAATTGATATCTACACTGTTTTTTAAAAGTGTAATTAGAAATTCTCATTAAGTAATAAAATACAAATTCAAATGCCGGTGGACAGAACCAGCTGATACAACCTTGTGTCCTTGTCACAGCTTTGGAATGGCTAAAGAGCTTGTAAAAATTAAAAATAACAATGGCACAAGAGTAAAGTCCACAGATCAAATGCATTTACGAAAAGGGTCAATCAATGCCTTCTCACTGCTGAAGTGAATCAAGAAGTAGACACAAGTCACAGAAACCACATTTTAATTGATCACTATAGATCAGCCATTCCCAGCTGGGGTTCCATGCAACCCTAGTGTCCTCCAGGGATTGCTAAGGGTTCCTGATTAATCATCCACTGCTGTATGGCTGTAAGGGACATTTTTCTTATTGACTCCTGATGATCTGGCTTTTGCAGGTGTTCCCAGAGACTTGAATATTATTCCAAGGGTTCCACTAGGGTAAAATACCTGCCAAAGGTAGTATTCCTGAGCTGCTTATAAAAAAAACCTGAGTAGAAGTGCAGGTATTCAAGGAGTAAGGGATTTGTTTACGTCCTATGTAAGCAAGTAGATTGTTCTTTCCTTGCCCCTGTGAATCTCATTCATATAAAATTCATATAGTTACTGAGTAAGAAACTTACAAGTAAGTGATTTTTAAATGAACACATGACTAAGGTAGTTCAGATCCCATCTGTTTAACCATATTACCTGGATCATTACCCAACACCACCCCCTTTACCTTTAAATGACAACACTAACTCATCATTGGGCTTAAATGGCCGGTTTGGCCTTTTATTTAAACAAAAACATAAATAACAAAAATATTTAAGAGTCAAAACAATTTTATAAATACAGATCAAAGAATGGTTGTAGATCCTTGACGATACCATCTCCCACAACTTGAGTCTGTGGTACCATTAAGTTAGGTTCTGTCCCCAGCCACCAAAACACCGCCTTGAGGACTATCCTATCAGACCACAGACTCCTACCACCCTACACTACCCGGTCGGTCTAGACTGAGCCAGGCCAACCATAGGCCTCCATACCTGAGATGGGTCCCACCATTTTATTGTTCAACACCATGTTTTGGACCCTTGTCAAGGGCCCGAACCGCCAATGTCCAATCTCCTTAGCAGAATGACAAAAAATGGCATCACCAGGATGGGTGGGAGGGACGTTTCTCCTATGATCTATGGTCTGCAAGTGAAGCCCCTTCACTCCTCCAATCCAACTACTCTCTCTCCTGCTCCTCCCCATCACCTCGTCTGCTTGGCCAGTAAGGTAAAAGTCCTGACCTCTCATATCCCAACAACTAATTTAACCCCCTACTCCCTGGTTTTCCTTCCACCCTGTCATGTATGCCCTATGCTTATCATTTCCTTCAAGCTCTGGGCATGTCTTAAACTAATTAACTGTTTTTAACCCATCTGTAGGTTAGTTTTAAATAAAAATGGAGACATGTAGGGTTAAGGCGGTATTAAACTTAAAAACAAAAATTGAATATATTGCAGCTTACAAACCCCTATGTGGTAACTGTGTCAGTTTCTTTTTTTAGGCTATTTTTTCTTTATTTTATTAACCTGGTGAACCAGACAGCAACATGCTTCCTACCTATATTATGGTGTCCCCACTCTGAATAGTGGAGTAATAGAGACACTGCAGCATTGTCAATCTGGGGAATGCACTAGAAATTTGAAGCCAAACTCTACTTTTTTAGCAGTTGCAACAAGTTTTTTTTCCTTTTGATATAAAGGTTTACATAAATAAATAAAAGCTGATCATTGTAAGAACCCTTGACAGTGTTAAATGTTTTTTCTCAACCCTGTAACCTCCATGTTTGCTGAACAGCTTGGCCCAAGAGGTGAAACGTAACCACTTAAGCAGTGGCGGCTGGTCAATAGGGGTGCAGGGGCGCCGCCCCCCCATGGCTAGTTACTGTAGCATCAGCATTAAAAAAAATCATACCTTTAATGGGAGTGGCCGGGGCGCCGGACACATTGCTGGCTATGGAGAGGGTGGAGGTTTTGGCTCATGTGCCTCTTTCTTGTGAGCTGATTGGTGTCCTTTCAGAGTGTCCTCGGGGCGCAGAGCTCTGCGCCCCGAACACTCCCACTCACTATTGCCGTCCTGTGATTGGTCCAGGACGTCTGACGTCGTAGGGGCGGTGCTTGGGCGTCACTCTCTCTGCTTCCTGTCTGAGCCAGCAGATGTCTTTCCATCCACGCTGAGTGAGGACTCGCAGGATCAGCACACTGCAGCTTTGGAAGTGGACAGCAGCAGAAGAGTAAGTGGAGGTGGCTGGGTGGGAAAAGTCCTATAGATGTGGCTGTGTAAGGAGAAAATCGGAAGCAGCTGTGAGGAGGAACATGAAAGGTTCGAGTCTGGTGAGCTCCTGACACAGGCTTCTTCTAAATTCAGTGACAGTGTATGTACCTTGTCTGACTTTGCTTCTCTTATCTGTTTCTCTGCTTCTCTTATCATTCTGTGCACTCACTATCTCTAGCCACTGTTTGATGCCAGCACACAGATCTATTTAACCCTTGCTACACCTACCAGTTTTACAGTTTATGAGCTTGTTGCTCCACGGACTTAATACTGCACTTACTCCAAAACTCATGCAGTGGCTTACATTCAGTATATATTATAAGGGAGATAAGCTGCTCAAACTGCATTTTCCGTTTACTAACCTGCTTACCTACTAACTTCTTCAAACCCATATACTTCAGCCTTTATTTTATGTTGGCACTTCTGTATTCTGCCACAATCTACATCAATACTCCTCTGCTAACTCCGCAAATGCTATTAGGGGTCCTTTCACACAGTCCGCCAGTGGACTCCGTGCTGCTCAGCGGGGATCGATCCGCCGATCCCTGCTGAGCAGGCAGATGACAGCTCCGTCTCCGCTCTGTGTGCGGAGAGGGAGGTGTCAGAGCCCCACTGCTCTCTATGGGGGATCGAATGAGAACGGACCGCCTGTCCGCTCTCATCCGATCCCATCCAATCCGATCCCCTGGACGGATGGAAAATAGGGTTTCCATCCATTCAGATTTCACGGACCGGATCGGATATAGATGTCAACGGAGATGTCTCCTCTGACATCCACTGCTCCATAGGGATGCATGGAGGATCCGATCAGGTCCACCTGGCGGATCTGATCGGGTTGCCCCTGTGAAAAGACCCTAACAGAGCATGTATTTATTGCTTGCACATTGCTGCAATTTCCTTATTTCTGTGTTCTATGTGACAGAATGCACTAATATGCCATCTATTTTGATCATTCCTGGTTGCAACTCTGAGTCACAGCAAAGGTGTTCACATAGTGATTTCTTCACGTACGTGGCAGTTCACACATATGCAATGCGGAAACCCAGCAAATCCACAGCGGGTTCCCGCATCGCACTCCACTCGCAGGCAGTTCACACTGCCATATGTGAATCGCTGGGGGTGCCAATACAAAGTTAATGACACCCCCAGATCAGTTTGCATATTGCAGTGCAAACTTTCAATCTGGACATGAATCGGATTGCATAGGTGTGAACACCCATGCGATCCAATTCTGGTGCGGACCAAAAAAAGAGTCCTGTGCGACTTTGGTCCAAATGCGATGAAAAATTCAGCCATACAATCTGTATGACTAAATTCTCATTGCACAGACATCGCATGTGATTTGCCGAGCAGTGCACTGCAAATCACATGCGATGTCTGACATTGCATATGTGTGAATTGGGTCTAACTGGACATTAATGCTCTGTATAAGATATACTGTATGCCATATTTTTTTTTTTTTTTTGGGTATGTCATATAGCAGAAAGTGAAAAATATATATATATATTTTAGAATTGTTGCTCTTTTTTTGTTTATATCGCAAAAAGTAAAAATAATGCGCAGGTAATAGGAAGCAGAGGGGTAATATAAGGACACTGAATTTCAAAAGAGCCAATTTCCCAAAACTGCGCTTGCTGCTAGAAAATATCAAATGGGATAGAACCCTGAGAACAAAGAACACGGAGGAAAAATGGGAGTGCTTCCAGAGCATACTTAACAAGGGGATTGGCCAGTGCATTCCAAAGGGAAATACATTTAAAAGAGCAAAACTAAACCCTGGGTGGCTAAACTCCAACATAAAAATGCATATTAGTGCTAAAGAAAAGGCCTTCAAAATATACAAGACTGAGGGGTCATTTGCAGCATTTAAGCATTACAAAGAGTGTAATAAGAAATGTAAAGAAGAAATCAGGGCGGCTAAAATAGAACACGAGAGACATATAGCAGAGGAGAGTAAAAAGAACCCCAAGAAATTCTTTAAGTATATAAACAGTAAGAAAGCGAGGCCAGAACACATTGGCCCCATAAATGATGACAATGGAAATATGGCCACTGAGGACAGAGAAAAGGCGGAAGTGTTAAATAATTTCTTCTCTTCAGTCTTCACAAAAGAATCGGGGGGCTACACGAACCTAGCTTGTAAGGCCGAACTAAACAACACACCTCAGGAAATACCGCCATGGCTAACAGAAGATAGACTTAAAACTAAACTAGAGAAACTTAACATAAATAAATCACCGGGACCGGATGGCTTGCACCCGAGGGTCCTTAAAGAGCTCAGCCAGGTGATTGCCAGACCATTATTCTTGATCTTTAAGGATAGTTTACAGATGGGTATGGTGCCAGCTGATTGGAAAAAAGCCAACGTGGTACCAATATTTAAAAAGGGGCCGGGATGTATCCCGGGTAACTATAGGCCGGTCAGCCTAACATCTGTAGTCTGCAAGATTTTGGAGGGGATGTTAAGGGACCACATACAAGACTTTAGTAATGAAAATTGTATTATTAGTAGTAATCAGCATGGATTCATGAAAATCATTCTTGCCAAACCAATCTATTAACCTTCTACGATGAAGTGAGCTGCCACCTCGATAAAGGAAAGCCTGTGGATGTGGTGTATCTGGACTTTGCAAAGGCCTTTGACACCGTTCCCCACAAACGCTTACTGTACAAACTAAGGAAGGTAGGTATGGACCATAAGGTGAGTACCTGGATAGAGAACTGGCTCCAGGGGAGAGTCCAGAGGGTGATGATTAATGGGGAGTACTCGGATTAAGCGGGTGTGGAAAGTGGAGTCCCCCAGGGTTCTGTCCTGGGACCATTCCTGTTTAATTTATTCATAAATGATCTAGAGGAGGGGATATCTAGTACAATCTCAGTATTTGCGGATGATACTAAACTAAGCTTGCCAATATCTTCTATGCAGGATGTGGAAACCTTACAAGCGGACCTGAACAAAATAACGGGGTGGGCAACTACATGGCAGATGAGGTTTAATGTTGAAAAATGTAAAGTAATGCACTTGTGGGCCAGAAAACAGAAAGCAAGCTACTCACTAGGGGGGAACCTCTGGGTGAGTCTAGGATGGAAAAAGACTTGGGGGTACTGGTAGACAACAGGCTTGGCAGTGACATGCAATGCCAAGCCACTGCAAGCAAAGCCAACAGAATACTGGGATGTATAAAAAAAGGGATTCACTCCAGAAATAAAGAGATTATTCTCCCGCTCTACAAGACTCTGGTCCGGCCTCATCTGGAGTATGCTGTCCAGTTCTGGGCACCGGTCCTCAGGAAGGATGTGCTAGAACTGGAAAGAGTCCAGAGAAGGGCAACAAAAATAATTAGGGGAATGGAGGACATCAGCTATGAGGAAAGACTACAAGCACTGAACCTATTCTCTCTGGAAAAGAGACGATTGAGGGGGGATATGATATCAATGTACAAATACTGTACTGGCGACCCTAGCATAAGGAACAAACTATTCAGAGAAGGGATACAATAAGACACGTGGCCACTCACTAAAACTAGAGGAAAGGCGGTTTAACCTTAAAGTGCGTAAGGGGTTCTTCACTGTAAGAGCAGTAAAGATGTGGAATTCTCTTCCACAAGCAGTCGTATCAGCAGAGAGCATTGCTAGTTTCAAAAAACTATTAGATGGGCACCTTTAAGACCACAACATACAGGGGTATACAATGTACGGTTAAAAGCAAACACACAAACACATCATAGGTTGAATGCGATGGACTGGTGTTTTTTTTCAACCTCACTAACTATGTACTGTAACTATGTAACTATGTAACTATGTAATCAAATACCACCAAAAGAAAGCTCTATTTGTGGGAAAAAAGGACGTAAATTTCATTTGGGTACAGCGTCACACAACCGCACAATTGTCCATTAAAGTAGCACAGTGCCGAATCGCAAAATAGGGCCTGGTCAGAAAGGGGGCAAATTCTTCCGGGACTAAAGTGGTTAAAGTGTATTTAAACACTAACAATACATTTCTCTTATTTGCTCCTCTAAAATACAATTAAAAGTATTTATTTATTTTTTTGCCCAACAAAATAAAATGACCTGTTCATGCAGCAAGGAACCTTGTGAGCTGAAAACTTTATGAGCTTTCTGGACTGTTATCAGTTAGCATTGTTCCCTGTTATCCCCATGAACTACAAAACACCTCCCCCTGTTATGAAGAAGAGAAGGAGGCCTTACTTCCACTCACAGATTTTAATCAAACAATTTTCTTTTGTAAATGAGGTCCTATTAATTGGATGCATTTAAAATGTATGTGATTTTACCTTTTACATTATCCTTAAATGCCTCCAAAAAGTAAAAGAGTAAGTCTGATTTAGAAGGAGTTCTACTTTTATTGTTTTGTTACCCACATTTTAGGCCAATTTGTTTTCTACTACATATTTTTGTACCTTGATTACTAAAGGCCCCTTTCACACTTGTGTGACCTCATAGTCACGCAATTTTTTACCGCGTTTTTTGCCGCAAAGCAATGCCTATTACATTTTTCTGTTTGCGCCCCCCCCCCCCCAAAAAAATTTGGAGCACCAGACGCCACTGCACTTAAGGATCAGGGCTATTTATGACACTTGTTGTTAACAATATACAAGTTACAAAGAGGAAATGATTGTTGGATAGATCACTTCATTAAGTAACCCTCCAATCCCGGTATAGCAAATTAATAAAATATAGGTAGGGTGAGGTCCAAGCCACCAAAGTGGGAGGGCCCCAACCGTTCCAATAAAAGAGATGGGATGGTAAGGAGGGTTACTAACTAGGTGAGTCTTAGTTCAAATTGAACAACACATGTGGTTTATTATAACATCCATTTTATTAATAGGCAAAGTAAAAATTAAACACCATTAAAAAGTTTAAGACTGAAAGCAGTCCAAACCTAGCATAGTACATAATATGTAACCATTGTAGTCACAACCAGATAGGGATGGGTCAGACATGTTTCGCAATCAAGCTTTTTCAAAGACCACTTTTGACATCCCAGGTGGACTATTACAAAGAGAAAATGTAGCAATTAGGACAAAATAAGTACAAGGTTTATAAACAGTACATCATATTATTATCCATAAGCCATTTGAAAAAAGTTTAATGCTCACCAAGTTACATAAATACTTATTTGAAGAAGGCTGGGAACCCCAGATGCTGATCGCCCTGCTGATGCCGCAGATGGCCTGAGGAAGCCACATAATGGAGGTTATGGCACCCAGGTAGACCACTAAGGACAGACACCAGGAACCAACCAAAGGAAGGGGTGTTGAGTCCAGTACCCTCGGATCAATCAAATTGGACTGACATGAAATCGACAAGCACGTGTCAAAACTTTCGCCCAGTGCACCACATGGTTCCCATCTATAAAAGAGGAGTGGTAATAATAAGGACTAATTCAGGAACAACTGCTCACATAATTATTTGTAATTCAGCAACAGACTTCATTGATCCACATCCCAGTACAACTCAAAATGTGTGCATAGGATGGGGCTATGATGGTCACTTGCCTCAGTAGAGGAAATCTCCTTGGCATTCAAAATATATGAGATAGTATAGCAGGCAGGTGTAGAGTCAAACAGAGAAGGCATATGCCTAGACTTTTAACTAAGGGGTTCTTACTCCCAGCCCTCCAAATATTAATACACTAGTGAGGGCAAAGATATAGTTAATGTCTTATTAGTGCTGAGAGCATCTTTAGCTCTATTGTAAAAAGCTCCGGAGTTCATCCAAGGTAAAGAGATAGGTAAACCATCCCATATATTGATGTAGGTTGCTTATGCCCATAAGATAAGAGGTCTCCCAACATCCTAACCACTCCTACCTTCATATCCATGATGTGCAAGATTTCGGGCGGTAAAGCAAGGTTCGTCCGAGGGGGGAGACACCAGACAGCCGCAGCCTAAGCCGCGCGTCTGCTCCCTAAAATACCGGACTCCACCAGAAGTGAAGCCCATCGCGTCATTTCCGGCGCGGGCGCTGAAGGATTATCACCGACATCCAGCGCGATGACGTCACGCTGGACACGGCCCCATCCTGAATCGGGTGTTCCGTGAAAAAACCATACCCATGAGAAATCCATACCCTCGTCACTTCGGGTTCACCTACGTCAGCACCTAACTCATTGAACAGCTGAGGGCCTGACAAGTGCGCATGCTCGGAGGGTATGGATTTATCACGGTAGTGTGTGTAACGTTACACTTGTGGCGGTTACATTAAAACAGCTGGGCTGCAACATGAGTAATCTCCGCTCCTATCCCTGGCACTTCCCTGATCTCGGCTAGTAAAAATAAAAGCGGATCACGGACCCGAGATATCCGTCATTTAGATTTCATACACCCGCCGCCGCTTTTACATTTACTAGCCAAGATCAGGGAAGTGCCAGGGATAGGAGCGGAGATGACTCATGTTGCAGCCCAGCTGTTTTAATGTAACCGCCACAAGTGTAACTTTGCACACACTACCGTGATAAAACCATACCCTCCGAGCATGCGCACTTGTCAGGCCCTCAGCTGTTCAAAGACGTATCCGGGGCTGTGAGCATGCGCACTGCTACGCTGCTCAGCTGTTCCTGACAGGAAGTGACGTGGGTATGGATTTCTCACGGGGTATGCTTTTCTAACATTACACCAGCAAACCGCCGGACCGGAAGTGTCCGGACATGAAGCCCGAACCACACTTACCGGGCTTGGCGCCCGAACAGCCCTCTTCTAAAGGGGAAACCCCCCAAAAAGAATGACCCCCCAGAGAAAGGCAAAATGAGGCATCAGGGGGCGACCACATCACAGGGTCCACAGTCCTCACAATATACAAAATTATATCATATGTCATATTGGTAGGTACAACAGACAAAACAGCATTTATTCTTAATTACAATATCACAAGCTAAAAGACGCTTGGGCAACATCCCAAGCATTTTAAAAGGAGCCATCAAATTGTACAATAAAGTGACCACTTAACAAAAACACCCCACAAAAAAAAAGGGGGGGGGGGAAGGAAAAAGGAAAAATATTAAATTAGACAATTAATTGCTAATTCCCCATTTAGCAAATTAGCAACCACCTGAAGAGGTTAATGTCCCACTTGGGGTGGAACTCAATACTTTGCTCAAAGATTTTAGGGCAAAAGCTATCACAAGAGTATAAAGCCACTATACAGGTCTTTCATATCGAGTCCCTCAGTTGGGTCACAACTCATTATTTTAGATAGGGTTGATAGGAAATTGTGGAGTTTAACCCTGGTGGAGAGGTCGCATGTAAGTCATAAATCCACCTGGCCTCTTGTTTGAGGACTTTATTATCGAAGTCACCTCTTCGAACATTTAGATTAATTGCTTCCAAGACGTAAAATTTGATTACACTCGGATCGAAGTTGTGGTAACTACCAACATGCTTGCATATTGGAGTGTACACTAGTCCAACATCCATGTAGTATAGGTGATCTTTAATGCGGGAGGCCAACGGTCGCTTTGTTTTGCCCACATAAAATGAGCCACAAATACAAAACGCAATGTAAACGACCCCCTCTGTTTGACAGTCGGCATAACCTTTAGGTCTATGCAGCGCCCCATTTGGGAGCCTGCACACTGCCCCCTCAAGGATCCAGGGACATACATCACACTGACCACAGGGGTAGGTACCAGTACGTGTTTGCTCGTTTGCATTGTTCTCATAATGGTAATGGCTGTGGACAATCGAATCCTTCAGAGATCTTGATTTTCTATAGACTATTTCTGGATGATCACGTACAAACTTGGAAATTGTTCTATCATCCTAAGGAAATGCCAGTTACATGATATAATGGATCTAATTTCCGAATGATGACTGTGATATGTAGTGATGAGCTTGCTTGACTCAGTATTTTTGGTCCTTCTATTAAAGTTGAATATCAACTCATCCCTTGTGCGGGTTTTAGCTTTGCTGTGAGCTTTCCGAAGGACATTTTTACTGTATCCCCTATGTCTCAGTCTGTTTCTTAAAGCACAGGCCTCAGTCTCGAAGTCCTCCTCCCTGGCACAATTCCTCCTTAATCGGAGGTACTGGCCAAAAGGGATACTTCTAACCAAGGACTGAGGGTGGCTGCTTGTGAAATGCAAAATCGTGTTACCGGCAGTTTCCTTATGGTAAAGTGTTGTACGGAGCATACGATCATCATCCAGAAATAGTCGGGTATGCAAAAATGGAAGAATCTCAGCACTAAATTGCCTCGTGAACTTTAAATTGTAAGAGTTCACAGCCAAAAGATCCATGAATTCATGCACCTCATGTACGTCCCCTGTCCAAATGACGAACACGTCATCAATATACCTGCGCCATATAAGGATATGGCGCAGGTATAGTGACAAGGCGTCGTCATTGAAGATGGATCTTTCCCACCCCCCGGGTACAGGGTCGCCTATGACGGGGCACAAGAAGTCCCCATCGCCACGCCCTGTACCTGGAGGTAGGTGACGTCCTTAAAAATAAAGACGTTAGATCGCAAAATATGATCCAAAAGGAGGATAACAAAATCCGCAATCGGCCACTTAGAGCGTTCCTGCTCATACACAAATGAGGACACAACCTCAATGCCCCTGCCATGGGGAATGCTCGAATAAAGGGCCTCTATATCGATCGCCACTAATAACGCATGAGCGGGGACCACAACCCCCTCAACTACTCTAAGCAACTCAAGGGTGTCCTTAAGATAGGAAGGTAAGCCCTGGATTAGCGGTCTCAAGTGGCTGTCCATGTATTGGCTTGCTGGTTCCGTTTCTAATCCTACCCCTGAAACAATGGGGCACCCAGAAGGATCCCCAAGGTTCTTGTGAACCTTGGGGAGCGCATAGAAGGTCGGTATAATAGGCCACTGAACTCTGGGAAACAAATATAGGTCATAATCGATAATATTTTGGTGGTATGCGTCCAAAATAAGTGATCTATATCTATCTGACAAAGTTTGCACCATTTCTGGGGGGGATAACGGAGTACCAGTCCTCATTGGATAATATTTTAAGGCGCATGTTTTCATATTGGAGCCTGTCCATTACCACTACATTGCCCCCCTTATCGGAGGGCTTTATAATGATGTTGGTATTGTGGATCAGGTCAGTTAAAGCCTGTCTTTGAGACCTAGTCAAGTTGGATTTAAAGGGCATGGTGTCGGATAGGCCCTCAATATCTTTCATAGTCTGCTTGACAAACGCCCATACAGATGGACATGTCTGCAGACTTGGAAATTTGTTGGATTTGGGTTTGAAAACAGAGGGTCCGATGCCTTGTTGTTTACAAGTTGAAATCAGTATTTTTTTGCTAGAAAATTACTTAGAACCCCCAAACATTATATATTTTTTTTAAGCAGAGACCCTAGAGAATAAAATGGAGATTGTTGCAATACTTTATGTCACACCGTATTTAAGCAGCGGTCTTACAATTTTTTTGGGAAAAAATACACATTTTTGAATAAGAAAAAAAAAAAAAAACAGTAAAGTTAGCCCAATATTTTTCTATAATGTAAAAGATAATGTTACGCCGAGTAAATAGATACCCAAAATGTTGTGCTTCAAAATTGTGCATGCTCGTAGAATGGCGACAAACATTGGTACCTTAAAAATCTCCATAGGCGACGCTTTAAACATTTTTTACAGGTTACCAGTTTAGAGTTACAGAGGGGGCCTAGGGCTAGAATTTTTGCTCTTGCTCTAACGATCACGAGGATACCTCACATGTGTGGTTTGAACACCGTTTACATATGTGGGCGCAACTTGCGTTTGTGTTTGCTTCTGCGTGCGAGCTCTGAGGGACGGGGTGCTTTAAATTCTTTTTTTCTTCCTATTTATTTTACCTTTTATTTTTTATTTTTACACTGTCCCTTAAAAAAAAATGTTTTTGATCACTTTTATTCCTATTACAAGGAATGTAAACATCCCTTGTAATAGAAATAAGCACGACAGGACCTCTTTATTGTGAGATCTAGGGTCAAAAAGACCTCAAATTTCACATCTACTCTTAAAAGCAAAAAAAAAAAAGTCATTTATTTAGCGAGAAAAAAAATGGGTCCCTTAAGGCTGTTGGGAGGAAGCGATGTTTGACGTCGCTCCCGTCCTCCAAGGCCATGTACGCGAGTGGGAGCCATCTTGCCCCCGCTCGACTTTCTGCACAGCACCTGAGAGGACCGGATCGCTTTCCATGCTACTGACGGCATCCGGTAAGGGGGGAAAACGACCGGGAAGTGGAGGGGGGCACCTCTCCCACCGCCTTAAAAAGTGATCCCGAGGCGAATTTGCCACTGGGACCACTTTTATGTGAAGGAAGACCACCCACCCTGTAAGAAAATACCGAGGTTATGGCAGCTATCTGCTGCCATAATCCCGGTATTTAACGTCAAATTACTGATGTAAAACTGCAGAGGGCAGGCTGGAAGTGGTTAAAAAAAAAACATAAAAAAGAAAAGGAAGGAAGCCACCACATTTTTAAATTGGTACATTTTTGTTTTTGTATTTAATACCACCTAAGGTGATCAGTAGGGAATCTGGTTTAAACGTAGTGCAGTGATTGTGCTGTTTTGCCTAATGGCAGCTTTTAAAAAAACAATAGAGACAGGGATAGTTTGCTCTAAAATAATATTAAAAAAGAGCAAGAGTGTGTATGTCTGTATGTATGAGAGAGAGAGATGAAGAATAAAGATGTAACGATATCAGGAAGAGGTATGAAGGAAATTAGAAGAGGGCCTATGGTAGTTAGAAACGTCACATAAAGAGAGAAATGGAGATCCTATGGGAACATAACAGAATATGAAGAAATAGAAGCACAGTAGAGAATGGAGGAGTGGAATGATTTTGCTGTCATTGATTTAATAGGTGGGAACAATTGGAGGAGAAACATTACTTGCTATTGCAGGATTGCATTGATCCCGAAGATAAAGCTGCTATAAATCTGCCTCCTTAACAATCGAAATAGATTAACGTCACTTTAATAGTGTCCATTACCACTAGGTAACTGCATGGTGCAGGGGAGACCCAGGATCCCTACAGTCAAGAAAAACTCTTTTAAAAATTTTATAAGGCCCCTGCCAATTAAAATAGATAAATAGTATGCCTTTGCATTGATATGTTTAATAGAAAACAATAGCTAGTAATATGCAATTCAGCAATTTCAGAAGCCTGTACAGTATGTGTTTTACCGATTTACATTCTGTAACTGTATATTTATTTTCATAAATATATATATATATATATATATATATATATATATATATATATATATATACACTGATTACCATGTACCAGATGAAGGGTGGGAGTGCCCGAAACTGTTATATATGTATATATGGTATGTACAAATCTATATACAAAGAGCAAATAAAAACATTACACTATTGTGTTGCAAGAATTTCTGTGTACAGTGACTCCTTGGATGAAATAGATATAACAATTATATATAAATCACTACATCTTTTAAAAAAAGGCTACAGTGGTCTGTCTGTTTCTTGTGTAATTGTTAGATTCTGTAATGTTTTCCACTTGTAGCCCACAAATAAATTGACAGCGACTATTACAGTAGACCTTGTCATTTTACCCACTTTAATCCAGTTAGAAAAGTCAAGTAATGAAAACATATCATTTCATTTCTGCCCAGCTTTAATACTTTCCTTCTTCCACTGGGACACTTTGCACCGTGCCTGTCTTTTTAACGTATTGCATGCAATTAATATTTATGCCTACCTTATTATGTAAAGCAAACAACACCCACTGGAAAGTCATTGTGGTGTATTGAGGAACCTGCACTGTTTACTGACCTGACTGTCAGTATCCATTAGCAAAAACATAGATAGTGGTCTGTTGTGGAGCACATTACTGACACATAGGGGCCATGATGGTCTGCTTCTATGGAACAGAGTAGGCTTGTAGCATGACTGTATTTGACATTAGGACAATAAACATTTGACCTGGCTCAAAGAAAAAAAAAAAAAGAAAGAAATAAAAGAAAGAGAGAGAGAGGGAGAGAGTGGTGAAAGATAGAGAAAAAAAAAGAGAAACAGAAAGAAAGAGAATGAAATGGTGATAATGTATATTAAAGGTTAGCAACCTTACAAAACAATCTAGCAATTTTCAGGAACAGTCTATAACCAATGAGCCAGTACAAGTTATAAACAGTAGACACTATAGGCCTTGTTTAGCAAATTAATTAATTTATATGTATTTATATATATATATACAGTGGGGATCGAAAGTCTGGGCACCCCAGGTAAAAATTTGTATTAATGTGCATAAAGAAGCCAAGGAAAGATGGAAAAATCTCCAAAAGGCATCAAATTACAGATTAGACATTCTTATAATATGTCAACAAAAGTTAGATTTTATTTCCATCATTGACACTTTCAAAATTACAGAGAACAAAAAAATGGCGTCTGCAAAAGTTTGGGCACCCTGCAGAATTTATAGCATGCACTGCCCCCTTTGCAAGGCTGAGACCTGCCAGTGTCGTGGATTGTTCTCAATCACTGTCTGGGAAGACCAGGTGATGTCAATCTCAAAGGTTTTAAAATGCCCAGACTCATCTGACCTTGCCCCAATGCCCCAACAATCAGCACCATGGGATCTTCTAAGCAGTTGTCTAGAAAACTGAAACTGAAAATAGTTGACACTCACAAAGCTGGAGAAGGCTATAAGAAGATAGCAAAGCGTTTTCAGATGTCAAAATCCTCTGTTCAGAATGTAATTAAGAAATGGCATTCATCAGGAACAGTGGAAGTTAAAGCAAGATCTGGAAGACCAAGAAAAATATCAGACAGAACAGCTCGCAGGATTGTGAGAAAAACAATTCAAAACCCATGTTTGACTGCACGATCCCTCCAGAAAGATCTGGCAGACACTGGAGTTGTGGTACACTATTCCACTATAAAGAGATACTTGTACAAATATGGTCTTCATGGAAGAGTCATCAGAAGAAAACCTCTTCTACGTCCTCACCACAAAAATCAGCGTTTGAACTTTGAAAATGAACATATAGACAAGCCTGATGCATTTTGGAAACAAGTTCTGTGGACCGATGAGGTTAAAATTGAACTTTTTGGCCGGAATGAGCAAAGGTACGTTTGGAGAAGAAAGGGCACAGAATTTAATGAAAAGAACCTCTGTCTAACTGTTAAGCATGGGGGTGGATCAATCATGCTTTGGGGTTGTATTGCAGCCAGTGGCACAGGGAACATCTCACGAGTAGAAGGAAAAATTGATTCAATAAAATTTCAGAAAATTTTGGATGGTAACTTGATGCCATCTGTGAAAAAGCCGAAGTTAAAGAGAAGATGGCTTCTACAAATGGATAATGATCCTAAACACACCTCAAAATCCACAGGGGATTACATCAAGAGGCGTAAACTGAAGGTTTTGCCATGGCCTTCACAATCTCCTGACCTCAACATAATTGAAAATCTATGGATAGACCTTAAAAGAGCAGTGCGTGACAGACAGCCCAGAAATCTCAAAGAACTGGAAGACTTTTGTAAGGACTCTTGGCTGGCTACAAAAAGCGTTTACAAGCTGTGATACTTGCAAAGGGGGCAGTACAAGATATTAACTCTGCAGGGTGCCCAAACTTTTGCAGACGCCATTTTTTTGTTTTCTGTTATTTTGAAAGTGTAAATGATGGAAATAAAATCTAACTTTTGTTGACATATTATAAGAATGTCTAATCTGTAATTTGATGCCTTTTGGAGATTTTTCCATCTTTCCTTGGCTTCTTTATGCACATTAATACAAATTTTTACCTGGGTTGCCCAAACGTTCGATCCCCACTGTATATATATATATATATATATATATATATATATATACACCAATTAGGCATAGGTAAAATAAATATTTAAACAGGTGCTTCCAGTATGTTCCTTTGGAAAATGTTGTTTCATGTTTTTTCCTATGGATATTGGTTACTTAGCCTGCATGTCTGTGAGTAAATTGTAATTTTATTGTGAGTTCATTATACTGTTAATTATTGTTGCCCTGCTGAGCTGGTAAACCCAGAGAAGCAAGTGCTGGTTGGGTTTTCCCACGCATTTCAGGAAAGTATCTCCCCCTACAGATCAAAACATATAAAAAGGAGGTCACTAAGCCCCTAGGGGGGCTGTTGCTGTCAAGGATGTAGTGGCCAGTCTGCTTCTTTACCACCCCTTGTGGGAACCTAGTCGGGTTCCAAGGGGTATGGATTTATGCTGCCAATCATGGACTCTTGCGTTGTCAAAGGATCCTAATGGACTTTAAGGACTTTCATAAGGTAGGACTACCTCATATTGTATATAGTGAAATCATACTGCGCTAACTGACATGTAACAAAAGCTGCCAGCACATCAACCGACATGAAGTCATCCAAACATTTATACGAAAAAGTGCAGCGCTATAATGATTGATACAGTCCAATGATAGTGTATCAAAAAATATTGAAAAAGGGAAAAAGGTAAATGAATAATGGTGAGTCCCAAGTGTTGAAAATTGAAGCAAAAATGTAGAACCATTAAAACTTGCACACGTGATTATATAGAAGAGAATTCCCACACCAACAAAGTGAATATTGAATGCGCTCACCGGAGGATATGGACCCAAGTACCATATAGCAAATGGGTCAATATAGCTTCAAATTATCCATGGACCTCCCAAGGAGTGGCTGTTCCCACGGATGTTTTCAAAGGATGGCGGTGACCTCTTGAAAAGGGATGGCTATGACTCCCAGTATGGTATCTGTATGTGGAAGTAAGCCAAACAACACAACGTAGAGTAATACCGCTTACAATAAAATTTAAAAAAGGGAGATAAAAAAAACTTACAAACATCCATGTATAAAGCTGCAAGAAAAAGTATGTGAACCCTTTGGAATGATATGGATTTCTGCACAAATTGGTCATAAAATGTGATTCTTCTTCACCTCATTGAGCAGTTTGCACTGTGCTCTTGCAGGCATCTCCTAGGGAGAGTAGCAGCAGTGCTGAACCTTCTCCATTTATAGACAATTTGTCTTACCATGGACTGATGAACAGCAAGGCTTTTGGAGATATTTTTATAACCCTTTCCAGCTTTATGCAAGTCAACAATTCTTAATCGTAGGTCTCCTGAGAGCTCTTTTGTGCGAGGCACCATTCACATCAGGCAATGATTCTTGTGAAAAGCAAGCCCAGAACTGGTGTGTGTTTTTTATAGGGCAGGGCAGCTGTAACCAACACCTCCAATCTCATCTCATTGATTGGACTCCAGTTGGCTGACATCTCACTCCAATTAGCTCTTGGAGATGTCATTGGTCTAGGGGTTCACATACTTTTTTCACCTGCACTGTGAATGTTTACATGGTGTGTTCAATAAAAACATGGCAACATTTCATTCTTTGTGTGTTATTAGTTTAACCTCCCTGGCGGTATGATTCTTTTGGATTTTAGGTGCTGAAAGCGGTACCATTATTTTAGGTGCTGAAAGCATGTAATTCTTGTGAATGAGCAGCCCAAACCAACTGTATACACATTTATTATACATATTATATATATATATATACATATATATATATATGTATGTATACATATATTATGTATACATATATTATATATATTATATATATATATATATAGATATATATATATATATATATATATATATATATATATATATATATATATAATGTATACAGTTGGTTTGGGCTGCTCATTCACAAGAATTACGTGTATATATATATATACACGTGTATATATATATATATATATATATATATATATACATATATATATATATATATACATATATATATATATATATATATATATAATATGTGTGTGTGTGTGTATATATATATATATATATATATATATATATGTATATGTGTATATATATATACGTATATATATGTATATACTGTCAGTCTCAAGTCTATGTTGATGTGTTCATAAGAACAGATAAAGAGTTTCGTCGTGTTCAAGAAAAGAAGTGGAGGCCGCCGTGGTGGTGGTGGGGGGGGGTTGGACCTTCTGGGCTGTTGTGGGTGGGTACAAAATAACTTCAGGGGGATATGTAATGGAAATATTGAATTCTAGTGTTTTTTTTAACTGAAATGGACATTATTCTGATTATTAATATGACAGTGAAAGGCTGTGTGGACATTCTGATACACCAAATGGGTGCCATACACAGCTGTCCCAATTCCTCTTTTACTGAGATGCTAAGGGGGAGGGGGGTTTTGGTTTCACTAGGAGAATGTTTAAAATGTATTGATCAAGTAATTTCCCCATCCCTTTCCTTTCATGGTCAAACCTAGCTGGGGGCTGGATGAACCACAAAGGATGCTGACCATCTGGTTTTTTTTGACTATATAGTAAAGGTGACCATAAATGGTAATTGAACCTTTTTAAGTCCTTGACCATACAAGGTATGCAAAGGGAGGGGGTCTTCCCCTGAGAGGGGGTAGATATAAGCCTGAGCTGGGGGTCTCATCCCTCCTCTGTTGCACTGAAGGCTGACTAAGCTACAAGATGGTAACGTAGAAATTCTGTGTGTGTGGGGTAATCTATATCTGGTCATGTATCCTCTGTCCCGTGTATGGTTCTGTGTAACTTTGTCCATTTGCAACACTATTTGTAAAGATCACTGTTTCTTAAGATTTTTATTATCTATGTCATAATTGATTCATCTAAAGTTTATTTTCTGTAAAATAAATAAGATCTTTATTTTTAGCAGTTATCATTCATTACTTATTTTAATGGTAGTAGCCTAAACAACATTGGCTAGATTTTTGTATAAAAAAGGTTATTGACTAATAAGTGGAAAAGAGAGGGGACTAGGAAAATTTCCTTAACAAAATATATGTATATATATATATATACATATATTTACATAAAAAGTACAGTAATACTGCAGGAAAGGGCACTGGGGGGTAATGTAATGTGATTTTATTTTATTTTGAACGATATCAGTGTGTTTGGTGCTTTTTACATTCGAATTTGCCGCCGGTTCCACCCCCCGGCGGACGTCACGTCGCCGGAGACGGAAGCCGGGGCTCGCAGACGATCGGGAGAGAGCTCCGCCGCCGCACACTGCTCGCAGTCTTCGCTGGATCCCGGAGAAAAGGTAAGTAAAACCTCCTCCAGCATCCAGCGATCTTCTTAGCGCTACCCCGAGTGTGACTCGGGGTTACCGCTTTTGGCACTAAAATCTTACCCCGAGTCACACTCGGGAATACCGCTAGGAAGGTTAAGCAGACTGTGAGTGTCTATTGTTGATGATCAGATCGCATTTTATGACCAATTTGTGCAGAATTCCATATCATTCCAAAGGGTTCACATACTTTTTCTTGCAGCTGTATACAGCATGTAAAGATAGGAATGATGGTGGGTGAAAGATAACGTGGTCCTGACGTGTTTCATCATATATGACTTGCTCTAAGTTTATTGCCAGTACAAATGATCATTCCCATAGTGTTTATAATCTCTAAATTCCAATATTAGTGCTTTCACCTGTGTAGGAGCCCTTTCATTGCTGTGCCTGGCCATGGTCATCCAAAATGGCGCCCGCATGGGGCAAAATGGAGCACCAGGGGTACAACAGAAGGGAAATTTAGAGAACTCAGTAAAAATAGGAAAACCTTGCACTTTGTTTCAGAAAATCTATGGCTGTTGCACCTAAAAAATCCTGAATACTGGACCAAAGTTAAAAGTATAAAATATAAAACAAAGTGTGCATGTGACTTTATGTATAAATTAACCCCTTTGCTCAATGGAATGATCAATCAATAAAAATATGTGTCATCAGGGCCAGATTAACGTAGGGGCTATTGGAGCTGCAGCTCCAGGCCCCTACCTTAATATAGGCCCCGGGTTGGCCATATTCACTGTTACCGCTCTTCTGTCACTTGTAAACACAGAAGTCTGGCTTCTATGCTCGCTTCCCCAGGCAGCTCCCTCAGAACTTCCCCACACAGCACGAAGGCCGGACAAGGAGGGACAGTTGCCGATGCATGGATGTGTTTATGGGCTTCAGAGACAGCATCCCATGTTGAATTAGGCATGCATGGCTGCACCCTTCCTCCTCTGGGTGCATGCCAAGGCACGGCTCTTAAGGCCCTTCAAAATCCTCAGCACCAAGCCCATGATGCTCTTAATCCGGCCCTGTGTGTCATATAAAAATAAATATTAACACAAGTGCTAAATATACATTTTCATAGCAAAAACTATTCAAAATAAAGTCCATAAGAGGCCTAGAGTGAACAAGCGAACTCTCTTTACACCTAAATTGCGGGGAGATCTGGGGGTCCCTGATCTGGTAAAATATTACTATGCTGCTCAACACACCCACTTGATTAGATTCCATTCCAAGAGACCTTATCCAATATGGCTGCAGCTAGAATCTACACATCTACCCACCGCCCCGATTAGTCATTTGCTGTGACTGCGGCCCAAAGATAGATCTGGGGTTCTTTGCCCCACCTTGTCCCTGTCATTGGGAATATGGGACAGATTGTCGAAAAGACATGAATTTATGTCCCCTAATGCTCCATTGGCACCCTTATTGGGCAATCCATTGTTTCCTCCGGGCCTCTGTCCTCCAGCATTTGAGTGTTGGACAAAAAAGGGATTTCTCCGGTTAGCGGACCTTTGTGATAGGAAGGGTTTACTCCCTAGAGCTACATTGCAAGAAAAACACTCCCTTCCAGCAAGGGAGTACTACCGATACTCTCAGATTTCTCACTATGTAAACTCTATGAAATGTATTTGTGATGTAACTACTTCGAGCCCCATGGAGCACTTATGCAATACGATCGATAAACAGACAGGCTTTATATCTATGATAGATAATATATTGAACAAGGACAAAAATAAATTACCCAACATGAAACGCTGGGAGGCGGATCTGGATGAGGAGTTGTATTGGACTGAGTGGAATCCATTGGCACAGCTCAACTCGAAATCCTTGATTAATACATCTTTGATAGAAGCTAATTACAAAGTGTTTTTGCGATTGTACATGGTCCCGGTCAGACTGGCTGTGGCGGTTCGTGAGGCCTTTCCAAGCTGCTTTAGGCATGTGGCCAAATGGGCACGGTTCTACACACCTGGTGGACTTGTCCTAAAGTCCGAAGGTTTTGGATCAATACATACAACTTTATATATTCCTTTACACACATTAACCACTTAACGTCTAGCCACGTAGACCTACGTCGGCTGACTTTAAGGGGTTATACCGGGATGATGCCTCTAGCTAGAAGCTGTTTGAAGCTGACGGTCGGCTTTCCGTCGGTAACGACCGATGCGGCTCGGGAGCCACTCGATCGTTACCCGGGGGCGGGAGGGGACGCCCCCCCCCTCCCGCCGCCTTCCGTGGCTTCGCTCGGGGCTCCCGTCCCACCGGGAGCCCCGAGCACCCAGCCGGCACGTCCGCCGGCTGGATGGAGTCCCGATGAATGCCGGAAATGGCATCGATCGGGTCTCCGATGACGTAACCCGGAGGCGGCGTCCATGACGTCACTTCCGGGTTACTGTGCTGCAAAAGGCGGCATATTTTAAAAACGGCTGTATGCAAAAATGCCGTTTTTGGCGTTTTGCATACAGGGAAGTGTAGTGGAGGGGTCTAGGGTCTTTGAGACCCTCGATCCCTCCATAAAGTGTACCTTTCACTACATATTGGTGTCACAAGGGATGTTTACATTGCTTGTGACAGCAATAAAAGTGATCAGATTTTTTTTTTTAAAAAAACCTGTAAAAAAGTTAAAAAAAATAGAAAAAATAAATAGGAAAAAAATTAAAAAATTTAGCCGCCCCCGTCACCGTTAGCTCGCGCACAAAAAAAATACGTATACGCAAGTCGAGCCGCGAATGAAATCGCTGTTCAAACCACACATGTGAGGTATCGCCGCGATCGCCAGAGCGTGGGCAATAATTTAAAAAAAAGAGCTACACTCTAACTCTAAACTGGTAACCGTTAAATTATTTTAAGAGTCGCAGATTGAGATCTCTATTGACCGTAGTTTGTCGCCATCCCACGGGGGGGGGGGCGCAATTTTAAACCATAACATGTTGGGTATCTATTTACTCGGCGTGACATCATCTTTCACAATATACAAAAAAAATGGGCTAACTTTACTGTTTAGTATTTTTTAAATGCAGTGAAATGTGATTTTTCAAATTTTTTCTAAAAAATTGCGTTTTAAAGACCGCTGCGCAAATACCGCGTGACAAAAAATTTTGCAGTGACTGACATTTTATTCTCCAGAGTCTTTGCTAAAAAAAAAAATATATATATATATATAATGTTTGGGGGTTTTAAGTAGTTTTCTAGCAAAAAATACTGGTTTTAACTTGTGAACAAAAAGTGTCAAAAATAGGCTTAGTGGTAAAGTGGTTAATTTTTTTTAAATCTCCTCAACAGGCACTTTTGGGCAAACCTATTGAGGGGACTTCAAAACATACCAAATGCCTCATAATGTTTATCTTCACAACAGCCAAAATAACAATAGCCCGTTCCTGACAATCTCCGGTGGTGCCGATTGAGCTGCTTAGGGCTAAGCTGACCTGGATCATGATCAATGAGAGGATGGTAGCCGTCCTTCAAGATAAAATGCAGCTCTTTGAGAAAACATGGGACCCCTGGGTGAGATACCTAGCAGGCTCCCCATGACCAGTGGGGAAACCCTCATATAACGGGATCAAGTAGCTAGCTGGCGATACCTAACCCTCTACCTTGCGGATCTGGACATCGATTCTCTGCTGCTCTTTTTTTTCTCTTTCCTTTTTCTATTTCTTTTTCCATTTCCTTTTCTTATTTTTCTTTTTTATTGTTTCTTTCGCTTTCTTCCTTACGTTCTTTACCACAAAGTTATCTATGAAGACATGGTCATCATAGGGCCATTGTTGGCCCTCTGCTACCGCCTGTTGCGGCCATTATCTATACCTGTCATGCCAGTGGCTTCTTTGCAACATTACTGGAGGTGCAGGCCTCCAATACTAGTTATGGTACTGTAAGCTGGGGGCTGGGCGGCCGCTCCCCCCCTCAGGGCGCAGTATGTTCCCCTGGGGGTGCCGGAGGGGGTATGGTGGGGCTCTGGCCTGGCTGGCACTGATTTAGTTCATGAGGAGAGCCGGCACTGTATTTTCAGATGTGTATGACACAGTTTTTTGTTCCTTTGCAAGCCATGCCAACTGTTTGCACTGTTGCATGTTTTCTTATACTATGGTTATTGACTGTAAGTATCTTTGTGATTTTCTCTGAAAGAAAAGGATAAACATATTGAAATCTCAAAATAAAGTCCATAAACAAATATAAAGTCCAAATCCACATGAAGCTTGCCTTATAGCGCTCAATGATGGATACAAGGAAATCATGCTCCAGGCTTCCAAATGAGTCTGTTACACTGCCAGCAAGATGCAGAAATGGTGTCCCTGCACAGGGATCACACAACTAAATCTTCCAATCCACTGATATCACTCCAGCAAATATATAATTTAGAGAACCTGTACACAAAATATGTGGAACTGAAACATACACAAAGTGTTAACTGTGCAAGAAGAACTTGCTCGCTTCTAAGTTTGCGTACCACCTTAAAGTGGTTGTAAAGGCTGAAGGTTTTTTTACCTATCATGCATTCTATGCATGAAGGTAAAAAAACCTTCAACAATGTGCAGCTCCCGCTCAGCCACCCCCCCCCCCCCCCCTATACTCACCTGAGCACAAGAGCAGAATCTCTTCCAGGTCTCACTCTCCTCATTGGCTGATACACAGGGGTGGGAGCCATTGGTTCCTGCTGCTGTCAATCCCAGCCAGTAAGAAGGGATCAGGGGAGTGGGAGCAGGCCTCACTCTGCGTGTCTTATAGACACACAGAGACGGCTCTGGAGCAAGCACACATGAGTGCCCCCAGAGCAAGCAGTTTCCTATGGGGGCACACAGCAGGGGAGAGGGGTCAGGAATACAGAGGGGGGGACCTGAGAAGAGGAGTCTCAGGGCTCCTTTGTGCAAAACCATTGCACAGAGCAGGTAAGTATAACATATTTGTTTAAAAAAAGACCACAGCCTCAGCCTGTTGTGCATGCATTAGCAAAAGTCATACTGTGTCTGTACTGGGATCCGTAGAGTTCAGCAGCCTATTCCTGTAGATACAGGTATTAGAAAAAACACTATTGCAAGTCCTCCAAGCGTGTGTGTTAAGCCAAGCCCACAAACAGAAAATTTCCTTTAAAGGAGATGTACAGCCAAAGCTCGTTTGGCTGTACATCTCCTATGGATCACAGGAGTGCAGTTTGTTCTGCACTCCTGTGATCTGTTTTCAGCTGAAGTCCGCTCTCTGCTGACATCACAGAAGTCGGTACCGGCACCACTTCATCGTGACAATGGAAGTCGGGATCCCCCAGGTGCCTGGACCGACATCTAGCTCAGCCTCTCAATGGTAATGAATAAGCGCACCTGTTAGTGTGTGAAACGCGTCTACCATTCATTGTTTGCTACACTGGGATGTTCGTTCATTAAACAAGAATTTTGATGGAATTTGGAGTGCGGCCATTTCTTCTATATCGATCTCTCAACGAGCCGCTGAGAGCCAGAGCTGACCGCTCCATTCCCCCCACAGCCCAGCGCTCCAATGAGCAAGGAGGAGGCACAGAAGAGAGCTGCTGACTGACAGTGTAGAGTGTGTCAGACCGATGCTGCATCCACCTATGTAAGTATAAATGTAAAAAAATAAATAAACCCATACATCCCTAAAAGTTAACCAAGCTAGGTGAAAACAACTCTTAATATAAATATTATCACTTCCATCTATCCATCACTTCTACATGGATCATTCCTCAGGTAGATGGACTCACGGTTCAAAAGTTTACATAGGGTTTCAAGTCCAATTACATTTTCTCAAAGTCCTACCTTTTTCATCCAAATATTAAATTTAAGAATCTCTCTGGGCTGTAGATGCACTTGCATGTAACAATACACAGCTTGGGCTAGCTTGCAAGGGGCACCAGAGGGATCGATTTAAAGACTAATGTAGCTATTTGCAGGTACCAAAAGGTGTCTGTACTTTAGAATGGTTACCTGAGAAATGATTTAGGTCATGTAAAGCTCACATTAAAACAGATCATACACAACAGAAATAAATATAAGCAAAAAATAATGGTAGCGCTTAACCCCAGAGTGGCCACTGGAAATAGATTGAATTCCCCTTACCTGTTCAGAGTCTGCAGGCCCTGTTTCCAGTCCCAGAGGTAAACCAACAAACTCAGGCTCAGTCTAGGAGTGTCTTTCAAAGATTTATTGCAGATCTTGAACAAATGCAGAAAAGAGGGATTAGGGTTGCAGGACACTCAAGGCACAAAATCTTGGAAGGACAGCTTCCCTGAAGAACCCTGTTCCAGCAGTATTTGGCCCTTCAATAGCAGCCTCAAAATAATGGTGATAGTGAAGAGGATAGCCAGTGGATTTGAGATCCTATATGAGCAGTCACAGTTCTTAGGCAGCAACCTCTGGCGTCTCTATCTCAGCGAGTAGTTCCACAGGCAAGTTTCAGTGAGCAGTTCTGTACCTGAAGCTTCCGATGAAAGGCACCCACCTCTCCAGTCAGGCAACCACAGGCAGGTTTCCTTCAGCAATTGTCCATTATAAAGTTCCAAAATTAAAATTCAGCAGCTACAAAAACTGTAGCCGCTGACTTTTATTAATAGGACACACAGCTGCCCCAGGATCCAACCATGTCCTCACCCGGTTTCTTCACTAGGCTTTGGTCTCTGGTGCTGGCATACTAACTGTGAGCAGTTTGCTGTCACTAGTTGAGGCTTCACAGCCAGCTTCTCACTGAGTATGCATGAGCCATACTACACTATTTGATTGGTCTCTCAGCTTTCTGGGACCTGTGACATGTCCCAGAAGACTGTGGGGGAAGGAAGGGGGGCAGAATGTCCACTCAGATTGCCGTGACAATCTGACTGGAAGTGGGGGAGCGGGTACCTGTCAAAAAAATGATTTCCCAAATGTTAAGGAGGGGGGAGGAAGATAACGAGGTGAACTTACCTTTTTTGGGTCAAGTTCCGCTTTAAGTCCACTTTCCTTCAGACCCTCGGCAATAACACCTGCTGAGGCCTAGTAGCAGTAACATCTCTAGAACACACACACACTCCGTCCTAGGGGAGAGGCCCCAGTGCAAGAGCGCTCTGACCTGATCCTTACAAACATTTATCTTCTCCCCAACCACAATGCTGCTTATGCAGATGTTTTGCGTTTTTTTTCTTTAGCCTGTAGCTCTATGTTAGCCTATTGGGTAGATTTACTAAAATTAGTGCACACAGAACTGGTGCAACTGTACATAGTAACCAATCAGCTTCTAGGTTTTATTGTCAAAATGTAATTGAACAACCTAAAGTTGGAAGTTGATTGATTACTATTCACAGATTCTGTGTGTACAAGTTTTAGTAAATCTCCTCCTATGTGTCTACGTGCATTAGGGAGTTTACATGCATTTTTTCAGAGTAGTGTTTAGTGACAGAAAAAAAACCCTTTAGAAACACATTTTCAGAGATGTATAGTAACGAAGTAGAACTACTTCACTACTGTACTTAAGTACTAAAAGGCGGTATCTGTACTAATTTTTTTCTCCTACTTCACCTTTTACTTCAGTATATTTTTTCGATGAGTTTAATACTTTTACTCCGATATTTTTTTTATGTGCTGCATCGTTACTCGTTACAATTATAAAAATGTTACGAATCATTCCATTCCAAACCCGCACCGCCGCTGACTTTTTTTACTCGAGTCTCACTGTCTCTGAGACTCACAAGTCAAGACCAATCCCGACCCGATGCGATGGCTCAGGGGCAGAGCCTCGCCGCCTCTGTCCTCACTCGGCTCAGCCCGAGTGCCGCCTCCTGCTCGGCTCTCAAGTGAAGTGGTGGTGGTGAGAGAGGAGAGACACCTGCCTGCGAAGTGATCTCTCTGGGCCCTGGCTGGGGGAGGGACTGTGAGTTACTAGAGTCTAGACTACTAGACTATCTCTGGGCACTGTGCAGAATGGCTGCACAGCGTGGGAGAACTGGATGGAGGTAGGATATATTCTTCTTTCAGCAGTGGGGACTGGACTGGGGACTGTGGAGAGAGAGGCTAGAGGACTCGAGACAGCCTAAGGTAGAAGAAGTAAGAACTGTCTTGAAGTCAAGTAACTCACTAAGAGGATCGGATCTATTCAATGGGGGGAGGGACCTGCCCCGGCCTGCCCTACTCTAAGGGGGATCTATAATGGGAGGGGGACACTGGCCTGCTCTAAGGGGAATCTATAATGGGAGGGGGACACTGGCCTGCTCTAAGGGGAATATATAACGGGAGGGGATCCCTGGCCTGCTCTAAGGGGAATATATAATGGGAGGGGGACCCTGGCCTGCTCTAAGTGAGATCTATAATGGGAGGGGGCCCTGGCCTGCTCTAATGGGAATCTATAATGGGAGGGGGACCCTGGCCTGCTCTAAGGGGGATCTATAATGGGAGGGGGACCCTGGCCTACTCTAAGGGGAATCTGTAATGGGAGGGGGACCCTGGCCTGCTCTAAAGGGATCTATAATGGGAGGGGGACCCTGGCCTGCTCTAAGGGGGATCTAAAATGGGAGGGGGGCCCTGGCCTTTTGACTACTTTCTTTAATAACAACATAACACAATACTTGTACTTTTACTTTCAGTACTTGAGTAGTAAATTTTAAAATAAACTACTTGCAATATTTAAGTACAGAAAATGTTGAATACTTTAGTACTTCTACTTAAGTGTGGTGCTTAAAGAGCACTTCAACTTCTACTCAAGTCACTTTTTCGATAGAGCACTTGTACTTTTACTCAAGTCTGGGTCTCTAGTACTTTATACATCTCTGCACATTTTTGAAAGGAGCAGAAAAAATGCTTAATGCTCATAAACACATCTAAAAGCTTATAAACGTGGCATTTAGGGGCATTTTCAAGTGTGCATTGAAAAATAAGCAGAGGGAAAGCTTTGGAAATTAGCTTTTTTAATATGCAGACACTTACCAGCCCTCCAGCGCTGTCATCACCAGGGTCAGTTTTTCAGGTCCCCAGTGCCGCCATCTTGCTTGTGGGAAGCCTGCTGTATTTTGCTGGTGTTTTAAAAGCCGGCTTCCCAATACATAGTCACAAAATGTGCTGTGTTTTCTCAGGTGGTTAAGGGTTGGGAGAGCAAAATAGGTACCTGCTCCCAGAAAAAAAAAAGTTCACAATGATAAGAGAGGATAAGAGAGGAGGGGGGAAGGAGGAGAATGAGTGGAACTTCTCTTATCAAATTAAGTTCTGCTTTAAATGTGCTTGTCTTAGCTTGCTTAGTGTGCTTTAATAGTACCTGAGCATACAATTTCCTCCTGTTTCTTTGGGATAATTCTGTGCTCTGATTTGCAATTGTTGCCATTACTTCTGGTATGTCTTGTGGATTTAGGCAACCTGTGGGTTGCCTAAAAGGTTGCTTGTTTTACGAGTTTGCTTGAAGGTCACATGCCCTGACCTGTGCCTGTGTTTTGATTCTGCCTGAAAGTTACTGTCAGGGAAGGTTTGCCCATAGTACAGACAACATATCCAGGTGCATACTAGTGTGCATGCACAGGGCAGTAAGTATCTTAGCAGATGTGCACTGGCCCCCTGCTCTAGCATTTGTATCCTGTTGCCAGCCAGCCAAGCACCTGACAGTCTGCTACCAGCCAGCCAGGGGAGGACTGGGAAGGGGGGCAGGGTGGCAATCGCCTCCCGGGCTGCTCTGATGCTGGATAAAGGCCGCACTCAGGGCTGGATTAATGTAGGGGTCAGACACTGTACTGGTTGTACTGGTTGCCACTACACAATGTTATATTTGCAGAAGCGGTATGAGTGTGCAGAGTGCGCTCCTGGACCCGGTGGCATAATACTAACACAGTCACTTTCCTGTCAGGCAGAGTGATCTCCACTCGACAGGAGCTTCCTAGGCTCCGCCTGGTGTGATGTCATGTATTTTTGTTAAACTTGCTTTGTTGCTATTAACATTAAATTATGTTACCACATTGCATCATGTTTGTCTTGCTTCATAACATCAATATCCATTATAAAACCAGGTGGGCATGGATGGTGAGCTGATTAGATGGTTCAATGGGCCACTTGACTGGACTTGCCCCCCAGGCCTAAGGCTGCCAGCCCTCCCCTGCGGTCAGCTCTGGTTTTTCTGCATCGGTTAGCTGTCAATTGCCTCTGTCTTCTGGCTCGCTCTTAGTGGAGCTTTGGCTACCCACCTACGCAAATCTTTTGGACTTACTCAGGCACTCATACCTCACAATTCAAATCTGTAAAGAAAAGCGCACGCAACCTCGGGCAATAACGCTTTAATAAAGGACAATAAAACAGTACATTGGAATTGCACTCACACTTTTCCTTTAAGACAATCGCTTTACAGCATTCCAACAGGAGCTACTCGCTCCTCCCGTCCCTCCAGATGGTGACTCTGCGGTCTCCTCATCCGCGGCTGCCACCGCTGTATCCCCGCTCTCCTTCACTTCCTGTGTTGCCTGGTCACCGGATGCCGGTTCTAGTGCGCCTGCACACTATACCAACGTGATCTACAGCGCCTCAGGAGAGCCTCAGCCAAAGCCGGAGCCACAAGTTGTACGGAGCTGCGAGGTGGGGGATTCAAGACACGGGTGCACTGCCTCTGCTGTTACTATGGACAACGCGTTTCGGAGGCTGAGCCTCCTTCCTCAGGTCCCACCTTGCTTCCTGCTAACGCCCTTCCCTAAATACCCGGGATACCATCGGCCCTAATTATATAGTTGTGTATTCTTAAAGGGGCCAGTAACCGATAATCCTTATCCACCTTGGCTGGGACGGGAGAAGCAAGGGGCTATCCACTTTTAAAAAACATATATTAAAAATACAGTTTAAGATACAATTTAAAATACAATTTAAAACAGTACAATACCAGCGCAGATATTAACCAGAGCTATTATAGATACATGTTTGGATATCACATTCCCTACATAGCAATGGTTGTCTCCTGCTTAAAATACATAAACGTATCCTAAAAGTATATCAGCATTTCCTAATACCAATAGTCGACAGATCATATTAATTCCACATTATCTCTCATCCATCTACCAAAATAATTTCATAAGTCAGGATAATACACATAATAAATAAAAAAAAAAAAAAAAAAAAAAAGGATACTAGTCTCATTAAAATACAATAAAATAAGATTCAATTCCATATGGCACATATACAAATATCAATTAGTATATGAAAATACTACTCCATATAGGCCAACCAAATATACTACATGGCAGTTGTTTATATTTCTCATATATATATATATATACACACACACACATGAGAAATACATATACCTACACATACCCATCGGTGGTGACACCCTGAGTATCCCAAAAAAAAAAAAAATTTATAATATATATCTGTACATATACACCGACTCTCATACCCAGCTGCTCAGATATTGTTGTATGGACACGAATGTGCGTATGGCTCCGTGCACACTTCACAGACACATGGCCGGGCAGGGACTATGTTCCCTACCCCTAGTAACCATGTGTATGTGCATGTGCTAGAACCCACTCTACCATGCCCACACCCCCGTACTGATATGTCAAATGATCGTGTTGACTTCCAGCTCCTCATTGAGCCCACCCGGCGACATGGACCCAAGCGTAAAGATCCAGAATGTTTCTTGCTTGCACAGGATCGCAAACCTTTCACCTTCTGGGAGAGTCATAGATATGGCTTCAATCCCAAATAGTTCCAGGCCTGCAGTATCCCCACCATGCGCTTTACAGAAGTGTCTTGGCACGCTGTGCTTGTCTTTTTTCTGCTCAATAAACCGGCGATGTTCGCCAAACCTGGTGCGCATTGCTCTAACTGTCCTGCCAACATAAATTAAGCCTCATGGGCACCTCAAGCCATAGACCACAAACTGTGTACCACAGCTAATGAATTGTTTGATATTATAGGTGTGCCCTGCAACTGATGTAAAGCTACTTTTGCCATGTTGCATAAATGCACAAGCCTTACATCTGCTCTGCTTGCATTTGTAGGAGCCTACCATATTAAAGAGAACTGGGATAGTGGATGCTTTATTATGGCATTTCATACTTTTTATTTTGCTTGGAGCAACCAGACTCTTTACATTGCTAGCCCGCCTGAACACCACTTTGGGTTTTTTTTTTGTGTTTTTTTTTTTGCAGGCCTGGAACTATTTGGGATTGAAGCCATATCTATGACTCTCCCAGAAGGTGAAAGGTTTGCGATCCTGTGCAAGCAAGAAACATTCTGGATCTTTACGCTTGGGTCCATGTCGCCGGGTGGGCTCAATGAGGAGCTGGAAGTCAACACGATCATTTGACATATCAGTACGGGGGTGTGGGCATGGTAGAGTGGGTTCTAGCACATGCACATACACATGGTTACTAGGGGTAGGGAACATAGTCCCTGCCCGGGCCATGTGTCTGTGAAGTGTGCACGGAGCCATACGCACATTCGTGTCCATACAACAATATCTGAGCAGCTGGGTATGAGAGTCGGTGTATATGTACAGATATATATTATAAATTTTTTTTTATTTATTTTTTTTTTTTTTTGGGATACTCAGGGTGTCACCACCGATGGGTATGTGTAGGTATATGTATTTCTCATGTGTGTGTGTGTATATATATATATATATATGAGAAATATAAACAACTGCCATGTAGTATATTTGGTTGGCCTATATGGAGTAGTATTTTCATATACTAATTGATATTTGTATATGTGCCATATGGAATTGAATCTTATTTTATTGTATTTTAATGAGACTAGTATCCTTTTTTTTTTTTTTTTTTTTTTTATTTATTATGTGTATTATCCTGACTTATGAAATTATTTTGGTAGATGGATGAGAGATAATGTGGAATTAATATGATCTGTCGACTATTGGTATTAGGAAATGCTGATATACTTTTAGGATACGTTTATGTATTTTAAGCAGGAGACAACCATTGCTATGTAGGGAATGTGATATCCAAACATGTATCTATAATAGCTCTGGTTAATATCTGCGCTGGTATTGTACTGTTTTAAATTGTATTTTAAATTGTATCTTAAACTGTATTTTTAATATATGTTTTTTAAAAGTGGATAGCCCCTTGCTTCTCCCGTCCCAGCCAAGGTGGATAAGGATTATCGGTTACTGGCCCCTTTAAGAATACACAACTATATAATTAGGGCCGATGGTATCCCGGGTATATAGGGAAGGGCGTTAGCAGGAAGCAAGGTGGGACCTGAGGAAGGAGGCTCAGCCTCCGAAACGCGTTGTCCATAGTAACAGCAGAGGCAGTGCACCCGTGTCTTGAATCCCCCACCTCGCAGCTCCGTACAACTTGTGGCTCCGGCTTTGGCTGAGGCTCTCCTGAGGCGCTGTAGATCACGTTGGTATAGTGTGCAGGCGCACTAGAACCGGCATCCGGTGACCAGGCAACACAGGAAGTGAAGGAGAGCGGGGATACAGCGGTGGCAGCCGCGGATGAGGAGACCGCAGAGTCACCATCTGGAGGGACGGGAGGAGCGAGTAGCTCCTGTTGGAATGCTGTAAAGCGATTGTCTTAAAGGAAAAGTGTGAGTGCAATTCCAATGTACTGTTTTATTGTCCTTTATTAAAGCGTTATTGCCCGAGGTTGCGTGCGCTTTTCTTTACAGATTTGAATTGTTTTGATCCGCCCCCCCCCCCCCCCCCCAGTGGAGTGAGAGAGGAGCAGCAGCAACCAGGACATTTCAGCCAAAAAAAACATACAAACAAAGGAGGTGAATACATGGACAGCGCCATGGGCTGGTGAAGTACTCCTCTTTGTACTTGTTGCATATCAGCATGTGCAGGATCTGTCCTTTTTGACTCATACCTCACATACCTTACTCTGCTCTCAGTGGTTCCTGAGCCACAGCTGTAAGAGAGGTCTTCCTCTTCACGTCAGGCACTATAACCAGGTACGTAACAGTCACATTTACTGACCGCAGTTTCCTAACTGATTTTCGACTGTTGACAAGGCTCATTCCTCTTGTCAGGACTTTCCACTTCTGGCTACATCTCACCTGTCACATTTTTGTCACAATAAGGGCCATGAACTAGGCACCTCTTGTACTAAAAGCTCTATGTCTCTATGAAGATTCCTGGTCTGAAAAGGATATTCCTTAAAAGTGGCACTTTAGGGGAGCCCATATTATATACAGAACCAGTAACATATACACTCTTTCCTTATTTATTATAATCTGCACCTGTTTTCCACTCTGTTGCAGGCTTAAAGTGTTACTGAAACCCCTATATCTGGTCTCCCACAGTACACAGAACATGAAAATGCAATTATTTTAGTAAATATAAACTGCTAAATACCTTTTTTTATCAGCAGTATATAGCAGTCTTGTGACTTCTATCAGTGTTTGGCTGAGCACTGGTTAAAGCTTGTAGATGGAGTTTTCATTCTCCTTAGAGGCTTAATGACCCCTGAACCTCTGTCTGCACAGTGTTGATTGGCCCTGTGTCGATCACATGCACCCTCCCAAAAAAAAAAAAAACCTTTAGCAATACACACCAAACTGAGCATGTGCAGAGTGTCCCCAAGGCTATGTACTATCGGGAAATGGATTGGAGACTGTGAAAGAAGGGGAGGATCAGAGAAGACAGGATCAAAAAGCCTTTTTGCACAATACACATGTAAGCAATGCAATGCAAATATAAGCTGAATGCACCTGAAAGCATGCTACATTTGCCCCTTCTACACATGCCCCTGATACCTTGAAACCATCCAGTTTTTGTTGAACTACTTTGACGATTTCTGGATGACAGGACATGCAAGATTTTGTAGTTAGTAGCAAGTGGAGAGTGGTAGGTTACCCATGACTTCTTTCTAGGTAAATACATTTGGCCAGTTGGATGTGATTATATGAAAATAAGACAGTTTTATCAATGAAATTATCCTTGCAGCCCTGTACAGCACATTTTCGTCCACTGATAAAAACTATGGCGAAAACCAAAACCCTATTCATTAACAAACGGAAATGGGACAAAAATGTGAGGCAGGGATGTTTAGTAACTCTCGGTTTTCACTGAGCCCTGCCTGCTTCTGCTCCCAGCAAGCAAGCGAGTTGAAGCGACTATATGCACCACCCGTGATGACTGCCAGAGACCAGAGCAGCACTGTGCATTACAGGCCATACCTTAGACCTGAGACCACCATCCAGCACTATGCAGCATCACAGGCCTCCTCTGACCAGTGACCACTGGCATGGTGGCATCCAGAGCACTGTGCATTACAGGCCATCTCTCAGACTTGTGACCAACATCCAGCACTCTGCAGCATTACAGGCCTCCTGAGACCACGGTCCAGAGCACTCTGCAGCATTACATGCCTCCTCAGATCATCCAGAGTGGCTAAATCTGTATCTGTGAGTTTGTTCATACCTTAATACCATAAATAATTAACATACAAACAAAGGAGTAAGTATCTCCCATGGTTAAGAGAAGCGGGATTTATCCTTCATTTTATGGATAGTGTAGGATCCACTGATAATGGGGTACTTTGACGTAGTGGTGGGCTTAAGCACGATATGACCATATGGTGTGACCAAATCTCCATATTTACTCATTTAGATCAAGTCTTAGTAGCCTTGTTAGATTTGAAATTTACTCCTTTTGTATGTGTGCGCTATCCTCTGTGGTTGCATATAAAATTGGATTTTTTGTAAGAACTTACCGTAAAATCCTTTTCTCTTAAGCTCATTGACAGACGCAGTCCTCTTTGATTAATATCAGTAGGGTTATACTGCCCACTTCAGGAGTAGGACACTAGGCAGGAAAAACGTTCTGGCCACACCTTAGGGGCAGTCCCAGAGGGTATATCCTCTCTCTCCCTGCTACAGGATGTCAGTTATGTCACAAAGCAGTGTCAGAGAATTTAACCCAACCCAACTCAAAATAGAGGGGCGGGTACTGCGTCTGTCAATGAGCTTAAGAGAAAAGGATTTTACGGTAAGTTCTTACAAAAAATCCAATCCTCTATGTCGCTCATTGACAGACGCAGTCCTCTTTGATTAATATCAGTAGGGACGTCCCAAAGCAGTGCCACAAATGAGGGGTGGGATAACGGAAATCAAAATCCAATCCAGAAGGCCCAACCGGTGCCAACCAGAAGTCTTAAAGGCTCATCAGAAAAAAGGATGAGACTCAACTGAAAACCCAACAGAAAAAAACCCTCGAGGTAGACCACCGGTCTCCTCAAACAGCGGCCTGCAGAACCTTGCGGCCAAAAGAGGCATCCGCCGATGCCAGCACATCAACTTTGTAAAATTTTGTAAAGGTATGAACCGACGACCAGGTAGCCGCCTTGCAAACCTGAACCACTGACGCCTGATGGCGGAAGGCCCAGGAAGCAATAAGCGCCCGAGTGGAGTGCGCCTTAACAGGGAACGGAGGAACCCGACCCTTAATAGAATAAGCCTGTACCACCGTCTGTTTGATCCATCTAGAGATTGTCGCGGCAGACGCAGGCAACCCCTTTCTAGGGCCATCCGTGATCACAAAAAGTGAATCCGTCTTACGGAAAGATTCCGTAGTAGTCAAGTACACCCTGATCGCCCGAACGACATCCAAGGAGTGTAACGCAAACTCCCGAGGATGACTGGGCTTAGGACACAGGGAAGGTAATACAATATCTTCATTTAGATGGAAATCTGAAACCGCCTTAGGAAGGAAGGATGGATTCGGACGAAGAACCACCAGATATGGGGAACGACAGGACAATGCGGCCAGTTCTGACACCCTGCGTGCAGACGTGATAGCCACCAAAAAGGCCACCTTCTGGGATAAGGTAAGCAAGGGAATCTCCCTAATATTTTCAAAGGGAGGTTTCTGAAAAACCGACAACACCAAATTAAGATCCCAGGGTGGCAAGGGCGCGCGCACCGGCGGAGCCAGGTGCCGCACCCCCTGGATGAAACTCGGCACCAAGGAATGAGTAGCCAGAGGCCTCTGAAAGAAGATTGCTAACGCTGAAACCTGACCCTTGATAGTGCTCAAGGACAGTTTCTGCTCAACCCCCTTTTGCAGAAAAGCCAATATACGGGCCACCGAGTAGGAACGTGGAGGAAACCCAAGGGATTCACACCATGCGATATAGGACTTCCATGTGCGATGATAGACTTTTCTGGAAGTCGCTTTCCTTGCTTTAATTAGAGTAGGAATAACTGAAGCTGACAACCCCTTGTCCTTCAGCACCTGGGTCTCAACAGCCAGGCCGTTAAAGCCAGCGATCGTAAAGCAGGATGGAAGATCGGTCCCTGAGACAGCAGATCCTCCCTGAGAGGAAGTTGCCAAGGAACGTCTGCGACCAGCCTGACCAGGTCGGCGTACCAGGCCCGACGAGGCCAGTCCGGAGCTACCAGGATAACTGGAATTCCCTCCACCTCTATCCTGCTAAGAAGTTTCGGCAGCAATTTGAGATGAGGAAAGACATACAGTAGCTGGTACTGCCCCCACGGGGCGACCAGCGCGTCTGCGGCGTCCGCTAGAGGATGGCGGGAGAGAGCTACAAACCTCCGCACTTTCCTGTTGAGCCGAGGTGCCAATAGATCCACATCCGGGGTGCCCCAACGAAGGCACAGTTGGTGAAATACCTCTGGATAAAGAGACCATTCCCCTTGATCCAGAATCTGGCGGCTGAGGAAATCTGCCTGCCAATTCTCCACCCCTGGAATGAATACCGCGGAGAGGGCTGGAACAAATCGTTCCACCCAACGAAAGATGCTGGCCACTTCCATGGCCGCCAGGACACTCTTGGTGCCCCCCTGGTGATTGACGTAAGCCACGGCCGTGGCATTGTCCGACTGGATCCGCACCAGGCTGCCCCGGAGTTGCTCGGTCCAGTGAATCAGACAAAGTCTGATCGCTCTCAGTTCCAATACATTTATCGGTAACCTGGATTCTTCCAGGGACCAGAGCCCCTGAGCAGATCGTCTGCCGAGAACCCCAACCGGATAGACTGGCTTCCGTGGTGACAATCGTCCAATAGATTGGAAGAAATGACTTCCCCTGACTGAGCATTGGTGATCGAAGCCACCAAACCAGAGATTCCCTGGTCCGTTCGCTCAGCCGGATCCGATTGTCCAGGGAATCGGGATTCCGGTTCCATTTGAGAAGAATCTCCTTTTGGAGAATCCGGGTATGAGACTGGGCAAACGGTACTGCCTCGAAGGAGGCCACCATCAGTCCCAGAACCCTCATGCAAGTCCGCAGAGAAGGCCAGTTGACGGTCAATAATAACTGAGTCGCCGACTGAATCTTCCTGAGTTTCTCCACCGGGAGAAACACTTTTGCTAAGGATGTATCCAAAGTTAGGCCCAGATAGTTCAGTCTCCTGATAGGGACCAGGGATGATTTCTGCCGGTTCACCAGCCACCCGAACTCTTCCAAAGAGATCATCGTGATCTCCAAGTTTAGTAACAGAGCCTGCGGAGACTCCGCATGGAGTAGAAGGTCGTCTAGGTAGCCTAGAACCGATATGCCCCGCTGTCGCAACAGTGCCAAAACTGGGGCCAAGACCTTTGTGAAGACGCGGGGAGCAGAGGCGAGACCAAAGGGTAACGCCGCAAACTGATAATGGTTCTCTCCCACGGAAAAGCGAAGAAAACGCTGATGTCCTGCGTAAATGGGAATGTGAAGATAGGCATCCTTGATGTCTATGGACGACAGAAAATCCCCCTGATGCAGGGAGGCCACTACTGTGCGAATGGACTCCATCTTGAATTTTTGTACCTGGACAAAAAGATTGAGTGCTCTCAAGTCCAGAATTGGACGCACCTTGCCCTCTTTTCTGGGTATTGTGAATAGGTTCGAATAGAACCCCTGAAAACGTTCTGTCCAAGGAATGTGGACCACCACTCCTTGTTGCATTAAATACGTCACTGCCCCCCGCAATGCTTCTAAGCGGTCCGGGGATAGTCAGATATTGGAAGGGAAGAACCGCACCGGTGGAAGTGATCGAAACTCGATCTTGTATCCCGACCGTTTGACCTCTTGAACCCATTTGTCTGGAATCCTGGAGAGCCATGGGTCCTGAAACCGGTGAAGACATCCCCCCACCCCAGTTATGGGTGGGGGTGCACCTTCAGGCTGTATTGGTCTTATCTTCAGGTCTGGCAGGGCCGGACCTTTGTTTACTCGACCAGCACCCTTTGAATCCCCCTGGGGGGGCTTTGGAGGACTTTGCCTTATCGCCCGCCCCAGAGGAGCGAAAAACTTTTTTATGAGTGGAAAAGGAAGGTCCCCGTCTGCGACGCGGTGCTTTCCCCTTGGTAGTCTGTGGTAAAAAGGTGCTCTTGCCACCAGTGATACCCTTGATGATCTCATCCAAGGTGGCACCAAACAGGCGATCCCCTTGAAAGGGGAGATTAGTCAAAGCTTTTTTGGAAGCTTGATCCGCCAACCAGCATTTTAACCACAGCATACGCCGAAGGACCACCACCGAGATTGATACGCGCCCCATTAATGGAGCAGGGCGGCGTCACAGACAAACTGTAGCGCTTGTACCATCTGCTCCAGCAAGTCCGATACTGCCGGGGGGAGACTTCTCCCCTCCAGATCTCGGCGTAACAACTTGGTCCACTCTGTCAATGTTTGTGCAACCAGAGCAATGGTGAACACTGGCCTTAAGGCTGACCCTATCAGGGAAAATATCGAGCGGGATATAGATTCCGCTTTACGGTCCACTGGATCCCGAAAGGACGGAGCGTCCTTCACCGGGATAACCGTAGCTTTATTTAATCTGGAAATCGGTGAATCCACCGACGGTGGAACCGTCCATTTATTAAGGAGAAATTCTTCAAATGGATAGCGTCTAGCAATCCGTTTGGAAATAACAGGGGCTCGTTTTGGACGGACCCATTCTTCCTTAATTATATCTTGAAAACATTTGGGCAAAGGAAACACCTTTGCCATCTTGGTAGGCTTGCGAGTACCAAAAGCAATTTCAGTATCAACTGCTTCCGTAGGTATAAGCTCAAGTCTTAAAGTTTCCCGCACAGACACAATAAGTGCATCTACCTATGCTTCTTCCTGCGCTATAGCGGAGGGAGAAATGTCTTCCTCACTATCCGAGTAGACGGGATATGAGACACTAGCCCCAGAAGAGGGACCTGCAGCTGCTGCGACAGGCTCAGAATCTGTATCTGAAGTGTCAGATGAAATAGGGGTAGGCGGGGGTCGCGTCTTTGCGCCCCGTCCCTGACAGGCCACCTCCACCCGGGATACAAAAGACTCCAAAACAGCTGACAATGCATCAATAGTAAGTGGGGAACTGGAGGGTCCTGCGGCCACCTCGAGGGGATCAGGTGGGGATACATGTGTAGCAGGTTCCATGATAAATCCAGGAACACTTGCCAGCAACCAAGGATTGCAAAAGAAAAACCTTTTTTTTTTTTTTGTGTAATCCCCCAGCGCAACAGCGCCCCTCAGTGACACCTGCTTAGGACCCCCAGAGAGAGAGAGAGAGAGACCCCAAGGGCTCACCACCTGATGCACAGAAGCTTCTACCGAACTGCTCTCAGCGCTGTCCTTACAGAACAGGAAGTCTTGTGAATCGATTTACCCGGGTAAAGGAGGCGGCTCCGCCCCTTTACACGCCTTCCGGCACTCCCACCGCTACTCCACGAGGTAGCTGGGTGTCTCCAAGGTGGCCGCCCCCATGTAGGAGACATTAGGCTACGCCAAAATGGCGGCCCCGTGCGGCCTACGGCTCTGCCTGCGGAAGGATGGCGGTCCGTGCGGCCTGCGGAGGGATGGCGGTCCGTGCAGCCTGCGGAAGGATGGCGGCTTGCAGAAGAATCGTGCGTCCTGCGGAAGGATGGCGGTCCGTGCGGCCTGTGGAAGGCTGGCGGTCCGTGCGGCCTGCATCGCTATTCAATAGGTAGGTGCTTGACCGTATCACCCCTCTGCATGGCTATTTCCAAACAGTAAAGCCAGCGGCGCCCTGTCCATCCCTGACTGAGCTCAGTCATGGCTCCTTCCTTTTATAATGCAGGCTCCTTGCAGTGACTTATGTAGATAGTCAGCTCCCAAACCAAGCCTCCTGGAGTGGTATACCTGCAAGTAGGGAGATATGTGGAGTGTGTCACGGGATAGAGGGGACCCGGGATCATGAGGGTCCGACCATCCACAGAAGGGCCCGCATCTATTCCCAAAACCCGACAGGGGGGAGGGGAAATATTCTACTCACCATACCGGAACAGGAGGGCACCCACTCCTAACAGAACCCCTCTCCACCGAGGTGGGGGGGCTGTCGACCAATACGGACGCCGTGACTCAGTTTCTGACTGGTCGTAGGCAACCTGGCGAGACATTTAACTCGCAGGGCCAGTCCCCGTCCAATGGGACTATGTCGCAGCCACCCCAGCGCGGAGCTAGGGCCTGCACGCGCTCGTAGAACGGCTGGGGTGACCACTGGATCTCAACATCCAGCCCGTCGCCCAGCCCCAGCATAATTGCTTGAAGATCTCACAGGAACAAAAAAACTGGAGAGAAAAAACTAACTAAAAAAGTTTTATCTAAAAAAGCTTGCCAGGACCAGAGATCCCAGCAAGGAACTTAGGTCCTTACTCCTGACTAGGCAGAAAAAAACTGACATCCTGTAGCAGGGAGAGAGAGGATATACCCTCTGGGACTGCCCCTAAGGTGTGGCCAGAACGTTTTTCCTGCCTAGTGTCCTACTCCTGTATGGGGCAGTATAACCCTACTGATATTAATCAAAGAGGACTGCGTCTGTCAATGAGCGACAGAGAAATAATAACATGATATTCGTTTTTTTTTTAATCCAGGAGTATATAATGAGTTTGGAAATTCTAAAGAAATGCTTAAAAAATGCATTCCAATTTACCTAAACACTTTAGATTTAAGTTGACTAAAATTATTTTATTCAACTGGAGATTTTAGTCGACTAAAACACGATGACTAAAATGAGGCTAAAACTAAAATGGCATTTTAGTCAAACACTAAGACTAAAAGTAAATCAATTGCAGATGACTAAAATGGGACTAAAACTAAAATGGCATTTTAGTCAAAAGACTATAACTAAAACGAAATCAATATTTGATGCCAAAATTAACACTGTGCATTACGCTGCACTTGTTCTTCTCATTGTAAAAGACAATCCTGCTATCATTCAGCTAAAATTAGGGCTGATTTCCCACTGAGACTTCAAATTTCTGCTGAGAATTATTGCCAGCACCTTGCACACTCTCCCCATATTTCTAGTCTTATTACAAGGCCAGCTTCTTCTAGCTTTACCTAAGATGGAAAATGTCCTGTCATGTCAATAAACCTTGATTTGATCTGACTTGATTTTAATAGAGAGACATACACGTAAAGAGAACAAGAACAAGTGATATAGATGCAGAAGGAGAGACAAGAGCAAACAGAGGGGGTGATTAATCAAGTTGTGTTAGGGATAACGAGGCCGTTCTGGCTGTAACTCCCATTGAAGTTAATGGTATATACAGTACTGCCAAACGGCTTGTGTTATTCTTAACTGAGCTTGATAAATGTGTCCTACTGTGAGAGAACACTAGGCTGGAGAACAGGAGCGTCCGTACAGATGGGAGACTATTGAAGACATATTAGGGTTATTTATTAAACGTACAGTGAGCACATTAATTCCTCCAGGTGGTAAGGTGGTAACAACTGACAACCATATTTTCCTGGTTCCTTGATTTTCTATAATCAGCATATAGCATCTTTAAGATTGGACAGATTGTTTAATCTAAAATGTAAATTTATTTATTTAAATCTTGACTTAATCCCCATTTTAAATAAATAAATAAATACATATATATATATATATATATATAATATATATATATATATATATATATATATATATATATATATATATATATTATATTTTTTTTTTCCCGCACATACTGTATAGAGAAATATACAGAGATAGACATGCATGCATGCGCTAGTGCAGGTATATTAGGGATGTGAACACTGGTTGGTTTTCACAAGTTTGTTTGGCATGAAGAAAATTGCTGTCACAGTAATTAAAATATATTATTCCTATTCAGAAACCAATTATCCGCAAAGCAGTAAATAAAGAACTGCAGAAAAAAAAGTTAATTTTATGCAATGAAAGCAGTATTAAACCCAAAATCAAAAACGTAGTATGTTGCAGCTTATCAATAATTAGATGTGGTGTCCAGTGATAATTTTGGCGTTATATTTTTATTTCGTTTTAATCATAGTCTTTTGACTCAAATATCATTTTAGTTTTAGTTGTATTTTAGTCATCTGATTTGTTTTAGTCTTAGTCATATTTAGTTGACTAAAATCTGCAGTACATTTTACTTGACTAAAATATCCTACATTTTAGTCTACCAAAACCTCCAGTACATATTAGTCGACTAAAATCTAATGTGTTTAGTTAAATTGTAATGCATTATTTAAGCATTTCTCTAGAATTTCCAAACTCATTATGTTTTACAAGAAGTAAAAAAAAAAAAAAAAATTGAATATCATGTTATTATTTATGGTATTAAGGTTTAAGCAAACTACACAGACCACCAGAGGTAGGCAACCTTGGCCCTCCAGCTGTGCTGAAACTACAAATACCATTATGCCTCTGCCTTGGGGAGGCATGCCTGTGGCATTCAGAGTCTTGCAGTGCCTCATAGGACTTGCAGTTCTACAACAGCTGAAGTGCCAAGGTTGCCTACCCCTGCTTTAGATGGTGGTCTGAGGAGACCTGTAATGCACAGTGCTCTGGACGATGGTCTGAGGATGCCTGTAAATGCTGAACAGTACTCTGGACCATCTGAAGAGTCTTGTATTGCACACAGTGCTCTGGATGATGGTCTGAGGAGGCCTGTAATGCTGCACAGTGCTCTGGATGGTGATCTAAGGAGGCCTGTAATGCACAATGCTCTGGATGGTGGTCTGAGGAGGCCTGTAAATGCGGCACAGTGCTCAGGACAGTCTGAGGCCTGTAAATTCTGCACAGTGTTCTAGATAGTGGTTTCTAGGAGGCCTGTAATGCATTGCACAGTGCTCTAGAGGGTGGTCTTAGGAGGCCTGCAATGCATAGTACTCTGGACAGTGGACTGAGGAGGACTGTAAATGCTGCACAGTGCTCTGGACAGTCTGAGGAGGACTATAAATTCTGCATAGTGCTCTTGGCGGTGATCTGAGGAGGCCTGTAATGCACACAGTGCTCTGGATGGTCAGGAGGCCTGAAAAGGCTGCACTGTGCTCTGGACAGTCTGAGGGGGACTAAAAATTCTGCACAGTGCTCTGGATGGTGGTCTGAGGAGACCTGTAATGCTGTACAGTGCTAAACCCACACCACTAAGCACGCTAGGGTTGCTACCTTGCTTGCTGGGAGAGGAAACACTCAAGGGCTTTACACGCAGAGCTCCAAGGAAACTGAAAATTCACGTGGGTAGGAGTCCCTCCCTCACATTTGCGTTCCGTTTTCCTTCATTGATGAAAATGGGAATTGAGTTTTGTCATAGTTTTCATTCAATTGATGAAAATGTGGGGTCATTTTTGTTTAGTTTTCATCACTGAAAACATGCCACTGATGAAAATTATGAGGAAAATGTTTTCGTCAATTAAATTAACACTGGTTTTGGCTGTATTCGTTTTCATATTTTATGCTTTTTTACCTATGTTTTCCACCTGATGATCTGTGGTCAGTAACAAACCTCATGTATTAGAGTGCCCCACTCTGGATGAGCAAAGGGTCACATTTGGACAGTATCATTGTCAATCTGGGTGTAGGGGAGTGTTAAATGATTTAGGCTAGCGTTATCAGACTTAGATACACTAACAAGCTAAGGACAAACTCCAGCTCACATTTTATAATCATTTACAGCAAACTGTTTTTTTTTTCCCTTTTGGGATAAAGGTTTTACATAAATAAATAAAACTGATCACTGTAGGCACCCAGTCAGTGTTGAATGCTTTGCCTCATTCCTGATACAATCTGCAAGAGAGCATGTTTTTTTTTTAAAAACAACAGACTTACTGGCCAGATAACAAAAAGAAAATCAAAGGAAGAACGCCTAAAAAAGAAAACAAATGCAATCATCACATCTAAGAATTGCTAAGCTGCAATATGATAAAAGTTTGCTTTTGAGTCTAATACCACTTTAAAAGTATAAATATGCAAATATGATTACCGTGTTTCCCTGAAAATAAGACCTACTGTTATTTTCGGGGAGGGCTGCAATATAAGCCCTACCCTGAAAATAAGCCCTAGTTTAAAGTGTTTGTAAAATCCTAGAATCCACTCTATTACGGTTTTATATAATGTCCAGTGTGTGTTTCTGTATTATAATTGTGTGAAATACCTTCGGTACAGCACCGCTCAGCTGATCTCCCGCTGTCAGCGGGGGATCTCAGCCCCTCCCCTCTGCAGTGTTCAGAGTGGGTCACGGAAGCGCAAAGTATTATATTATAATAGTGTGAAATACCTTTGTTACAGCATTGCTCGGCGCTTTCATGACCCGCTCTAAGCACTTTTGAGGGGAGGGGCTGAGATCCTCCACTGACAGCTTGGAGAAGAGATGGAGTGCAGCAGAAGATCAGGTGAGCTCCGAGCGGCGCTGTACCGAAGGTAAGTCACACAATTATAATATAATACTTGGCGCTTCCGTGACCCACTTTGAACACTGCAGAGGGGAGATCCCCCTCTCAAAGCTATGAGAGGGGAAGGAGAGCAGAGCTGTACTGAAGGTATTTCACACTATTATATTACAGAAACACACTGGACATTATATAAAACAGTAATAGAGTGGATTCTAGGATTCAACCACTCTTTCTAGGTTCACACAGGGGATTTCTGACAGGCAGGAAGGAAGAGAAGACAGCACATTACAGATAAGACCTACCCCGAAAATAAGCCCTACTGTGTCTTTTGGTGCCAAAATTAATATAAGACCCAGGCTTATTTTCGGGGGAAACACGTAGTAGGCCTATTTTCTACAGTTGTGCGGAGGAAATCCTTAGCAATGTCTTTGGGGTAGGAGAGATAAGATGGAAAGGAGAGAGGTCACTTTGATCAGCGCTCTCATAGTCCATTGAAAACTACAAGTTTGTCTGCCATGGTAACAGATGGGACTTGTAGTTTATTCAGTCACAGACCTCTCCAATTATAAGGAGGGGAACCCTTGCCCACTGTCACAGGGGAGTATCAGGGAGTGAGGGATGGGGTGCTTAGCAACATGTTGCAGGTTAAACCCTAAATACGACTGTAACATGTAACATGTTGCTAAAATATGGAGATAGCCTTTAATTAAAAAAAAATCAATCACAGGTTAAATCCTAAATACGACTGTAGCATGTAACATGTTGCTAAAAGATGGAGATAGCCTTTAATTAAAAACACTTAAAGCGGAGTTCCACCCAAAAGTGGAACTTCCGCTTTAGGGAGTCCTGACCCCCCGACATGCCACATTTGGCATGTCATTTTTTGGGGGGGGGAGCGGGTACCTAGTTTTGACAGGTACCCGCTCCCACTTCCGCTCGGAGCGCCGCGGCGCCCTGAGCGGAAGTTCTCCTCTCCCCCTCCCTCCCTGCAATCTTCTGGGACACGTCAGAGGTCCCAGAAGATTGCCGGCCAATCACGGCGCTCAGCGCGACTCGCGCATGCGCAGTGGGTACCCGGCTGTGAAGCCGCAAACTGTAACAGCCGGGTGCCCACAGCAGTGATGCCGGCGCCGAGGGAGAGGATCGAGGCTTCCGGCGGCCGCATCGCTGGACCGTTGGACAGGTGAGTAAATGGCTGGAACTCCGCTTTAATCACGGGTTAGCTTCTCAAATATATCATTCCTGCCTCTTAGTCTCCCAATTGGTCAGTGAAGCCACCTTTAGTATTAAAAGGACCAACAGTGTGGACAGGGAGGTGGAACTGTAGCTGTCCATATCTATGTATCTTTTGATCATTTTGACCTTTTTGATATCACTGATGAATGTTTTCACCATATGCTAAATTTGAATTGCTCAGGTTTGTGAATTGTCTACATTTAACAACAGGGGAAGTATACTTTTGCCCAAGAACTTTCAGTCAAATACTGTACTTAGGAGTATTTACAAAGTAAAATAATTGTTGTGTCTACACACAAGTTTATAACTCTAACAGACTTGGCTATTTGTAAGACAATTTGCTTGTGCAGCGTAAAAAAAACGTATTTTCAAGACTGAAATCAATCTGATCAACTATGGTCTCACAGCAAACTGCCAGAACAGTAGATAGAGTCATGCAGTGAACACATCTGTTACACATTGTATGAGATCGTCTTGCTACTACTTTTATTGTCCACTACATCATCCGGGCATTTTATTCCTGAATTTATCATCTGAATCTTTCAATCTGACTATAAGGGTGAGGGGTAAAATCTGTTGTAGGTCATGCCTCCACATGGGCATATTAAGCACCCAGATCTGCAAGTTTTCCTTACAGCAATCTCCGGTAGCCCTTAGCATTGCATTGTATATAGTTGCATAGGTAGCCAGGTTAAAAAGACATACGTCAATTGAGGTCAACAAATAGAAAAATCAATTAATAAATAAATGAAAACCCGGATACACAGAACTTTAAACCCACAGTTGGTCAGGAGAAATGCAAAAAAAAAAAACCCTTATAAAGCATGGTACAGTTTGCTAAGACAGAGAAAAAAAAAAGAATTCCTGATCCCCTATTGCAGGGGTGTCAAACTGGTGGCCCTCCAGCTGTTCCAGAACTACATGTCCCATCATGCCTCCCCCTATGGGAGTCATGCTTGTAACTGTCATACAAAAAATGGTCACTTCCCCCACCTATAACTGGTTTTAACAGCAAGGAGCACTGGAAGGGCAAATGCATGTCAAAAAAGGCAAAAGAGTTTCCAGTCACAACTTATCAACCAGCCTGCAACCAACCGAATACTGTCAGACAGGTTAATTTGGTTGGTCGCAGGCTGGTTAGTAAGTTGTGACTGGAAACTCCTTTGGATTTTTTGACATGCAGTAGCCCTTCCAGTGCTCCTTGCTGTTAGGACCAGTTATAGGTGGGGGAAGTGATCACTTTTTGTATTGTTGTCATATTGGACAGGCATGCCACTGACACCTTTGCTGCCATTGTGCAATGTGCTGAGTGTTCAGTGTGACCCTGCATCTTTAAGGAAAGGATGGGCTCCCTCCAGTCACCTTTCCTCCATCTATCCATCAGAATACATGTGCTTTCACTATGGAGACTCTTTAAAGGTAGAGTTAGGGACTGCAGACATCAGGGTGCCTTGCCGAGGGCCTGCAGCTTACGCATGTATTTGCAAATGTGTGCAACCAAACCTCTGTTTTTAATGCATTGTCATAGACAGGTTAATTCGGTTGGTCGCAGACTGGTTGGTAAGTTGTGACTGGAAACTCCTTTGGTGTTTTTGACATGCTTGTAACTGTCAGCCTTGCAATGCCTCATGGGACTTGTAGTTCCGCAACAGCTAGAGGGCCGCCAGTTTAACACCTGTGCCCTAATGCAATTGGATACTCTCTGGATCAACACTCTTTACATATAGAGGAAAAGAGATTTAAACTCCAAATGCGGAAAGATTTCTTCACAGTAAGAGCTGTGAAAATATGGAATAGACTCCCTCAAGAGCTGGTTATGGCCAGCTCAGTAGATTGCTTTTAAAAACGTCTGGATTCTTTCCCAAATGTACATAATATAACTGGATACTAACAGTAATAGGTAAAATTTATCCAGGGAATATTTGATTGCCTATCGGGGGTTCAGGAAGGAATTGAACTGGCTGGACTTATGTAACTATGTGACTATGTGTTATGTGTTATTACGTATTCATTAAATATTAGTAGCCAGTTCTGTTTTCTGTGTTTAGAAACATATCCAGCATAATTTTAAAATAATCTATTGAGATAGTCAGAACTAGATCCTGAGAAAGTCTATTTAACACTTTTACAGCTTTTCCTTGTGCTAAGGTAAAGCCTCTTTTCTTCTAGGCACAAACATTACCCCCCTTATCATTTGCTGGGACTTGAGTACCAGCCTGTAATACCCCTTCCTTACCAAGTCATTTTTTTTAGTGCTGTGATACTTTGACTGACAATTACTAAGTCATGCAACACTGTACCCAAATGAATGTTATATTTTTTTGTGACAAAGCTTTCTTTTAGGTTTCTAATTTTTAGCCACTATTTTATTTTGTATTTTACATATATATAATGGAAAAAAAGGACAAACATTTTGGAAAAATACAACCTCCCTTACTTTCTGTTAGCATAACAATGCCAAGACACTATGAACATCCCCCTAAACTTACCCCTTTTTGGAAACAAGACAGTCTAAGGTGATCACATTTTTTTCCCACAAATGTTTTGGAAATTAAGAAAAAATGTTGGTGATGAGGGGGGTCAAATATGGAGCTACAGTGGGTACGGAAAGTATTCAGACCCCCTTAAATTTTTCACTCTTTGTTATATTGCAGCCATTTGCTAAAATCATTTAAGTTCATTCTTCTTCCTCATGAATGTACACATAGCACCCCATACTGACAGAAAAACACAGAATTGTTGACATTGTTGCAGATTTATTAAAAAAGAAAAACTGAAATATCACATGGTCCTAAGTATTCAGACCCTTTGCTCAGTATTTAGTAGAAGCCCCCTTTTGATCTAATACAGCCAGGAGTCTTTTTGGGAAAGATGCAACAAGTCTTTCACACCTGGATTTGGGGATCCTCTGCCATTCCTCCTTGCAGATCCTCTCCAGTTCTGTCAGGTTGGATGGTAAACATTGGTGGCAAGCCATTTTTAGGTCTCTCCAGAGATGCTCAATTGGGTTTAAGTCAGGGCTCTGGCTGGGCCATTCAAGAACAGTCACGGAGTTGTTGTGAAGCCACTCCTTCATTATTTTAGCTGTGTGCTTAGGGTCATTGTCTTGTTGGGAGGTAAACCTTCGGCCCAGTCTGAGGTCCAGAGCACTCTGGAGAAGGTTTTTGTCCAAGATATCCCTGTACTTGGCCGCATTCATCTTTCCCTCGATTGCAACCAGTCGTCCTGTCCCTGCAGCTGAAAAACACCCCCACAGCATGATGCTGCCACCACCATGCTTCACTGTTGGGACTGTATTGGACAGGTGATGAGCAGTGCCTGGTTTTCTCCACACATACCGCTTAGAATTAAGGCCAAAAAGTTCTATTTTGGTCTCATCAGACCAGAGGATCTTATTTCTCACCATCTTGGAGTCCTTCAGGTGTTTTTTTAGCAAACTCCATGTGGGCTTTCATGTGTCTTACACTGAGGAGAGGCTTCCGTCGGGCCACTCTGCCATAAAGCCCCGACTGGTAGAGGGCTGCAGTGATGGTTGACTTTCTACAACTTTCTCCCATCTCCTGACTGCATCTCTGGAGCTCAGCCACAGTGATCTTTGGGTTCTTCTTTACCTCTCTCACCAAGGCTCTTCTCCCCCGATAGCTCAGTTTGGCCGGACGGCCAGCTCTAGGAAGGGTTCTGGTCGTCCCAAACGTCTTCCATTTGAGGATTATGGAGGCCACTGTGCTCTTAGGAGCCTTAAGTGCAGCAGAAATCTTTTTGTAACCTTGGCCAGATCTGTGCCTTGCCACAATTCTGTCTCTGAGCTCATCAGGCAGTTCCTTTGACCTCATGATTCTCATTTGCTCTGACATGCATTGTGATCTGGAAGGTCTTATATAGACAGGTGTGTGGCTTTCCTAATCAAGTCCAATCAGTATAATCAAACACAGCTGGACTCAAATGAAGGTGTAGAACCATCTCAAGGATGATCAGAAGAAATGGAAAGCACCTGAGTTAAATATATGAGTGTCACAGCAAAGGGTCTGAATACTTAGGACCATGTGATATTTCAGTTTTTCTTTTTTAATAAATCTGCAACAATGTCAACAATTCTGTGTTTTTCTGTCAGTATGGGGTGCTATGTGTACATTCATGAGGAAGAAGAATGAACATAAATGATTTTAGCAAATGGCTGCAATATAACAAAGAGTGAAAAATTTAAGGGGGTCTGAATACTTTCCGTACCCACTGTAGGTAATGGAGCACTAGATAAAGCCCATAAATTGGGTGGCACAGTGGTGTAGTGGTTAGCACTTTCACCTAGCAGCAAGAGGGTCGCTGGTTTGAATCCCAACCATGACACTACCTGCCTGGAGTTTGCATGTTCTCCCTGTGCCTGCGTGGGTTTCCTCTGGGTACTCCGGTTTCCTCCCACACTCCAAAGACATGCTGGTAGGTTAATTGGATCCTGTATAAAATTGGCCCTACTATGTATGTATGAATGTGAGTTAGGGACCTTAGATTGTAAGCTCCTTGAGGGCAGGGACTGATGTGAATGTGCAATGTACATGTAAAGTGCTGCGTAAATTGACAGCGCTATATATGAATCTGAAATAAATAAATACAGGTCATATACAGAGGGAGGAGATGCACAAGTAATATACAGTGGTAGGATGGAGATGAATGGGTTAATGTGCAGGATAATGCAGGTGAGGGGTTAATATACAGATCACACAGAGACAGGCTAAGTGATCAGTAGTTTAGGAGAGAAGGGGGAAGGTGAAAGGGTTAAACTTTATTTTCAGTTGCTGCTGTGATGTGTACAGTGCTCAGGTAGTGTTTCTTCCCCTTCCTCTGTTGTAAGAGGAAGGGGCTGGCTCAGATATTTAAACAAAACACTACATTGTTTACATCTGTGATCACTGTTATTGGTTTCAATCACAGCAATCCCAAGGTATAGAGCCGCTTGGATTGACTCTGTACAAAATGTCTGTGAACCGAATTGTCTTTGAGCAGCTTGGTTCCCAAGCATTACCAGAGGGAACGGCTGCCTGACAGGGCTTTATTCACCGCCTTTCTAAATAGCACTGGATAAATAACCATCCTTCAGTTTGCTGTTTTTGAGCTTATGGCATAATAAAGTAGTTAAAGTAAATAACTTTGAACCAATTTTTCTATTCTTGTTATACAAGAGTTAGATAGTGCCAACAGTTTGTGCAGCACTTTACAAAGTGAGACAATACAGCAACAATACAAATCAATACAATAGGATTAAGAGGGCCCTGCTCCTGCGAGCTTGCAATCTAATAGGGAGGGGCTGGTAGAACAATAGGTATAAGTGTGAGGGATGAACTAATAAGAGAGATAGAAGATTCAGTTATTAGCTGAAGGCAGGATGGGCTTTTCTGAAGAGATGAGTTTTCAGGGATCGTCAAAGAATGGACCGAGTCAGAGATAGCCGGACAGATTGGCATAGGGAGTTCCAGAGGATGGGAGAGGCTCGGGAGAAGTCCTGGAGAGTAGCATGGGAGGAGGAGACAAGGGAGCTAGAGAGCAGGAGGTACTGGGGGCAGGGGGTCTACTATATAGACTATTTATTGTAATTGTACAAGGCCTCCAAGTGCATAAAGTTACATTTATTAACAATAAATCCCATTTGCCATATAGTTGCTCAATCAAACAATGCATCCATGTCTGCTTGTAGGTCTTAGGCTCCATGTACACGGGATGTTAGAAAAAACGTGCTGCAAAGCCAGTTCTGACGCCGGGAAAAAGCAGCTCTTAAACGTGCTTTCAGTAGCTTTTTCCATTGGCGTTTTTGCACGTTTGGCCACGTTGCTTTTAGCAGCGTTTTTTCTGCCTCCATTCAAAATCAATGGTTCCCTATGGGAGCCTATTGATTTGAATGGAAGGCCCACCGCAAGTCGGATCAGGATGATCCGACTTGCGGCGCGACTTGCGCTGTAAGAATCTTGAGGGGGAACTCCACGCCAAAATGGGAATAAAAACTGCGTGGGGATCCCCCCCCCAGGTTCCGAACCAGGCCCTTCGGGTCTGGTATGGAATTTGAGGGTAGCCCCACACCGAAAAAACGGCCTGGGGTCCCCCCCCCAATCCATACCAGACCCTTATCCGAGCATGCAGCCCAGTAGGGCAGGAAGGGGGAGGGGACGAGCGAGTGGCCCCTGGACCATACCAGGCCACATGCCCTCAACATGGGGGGGGGGTGTTGGGGCTTTGGGGCAGGGGGGGCTCTGCACCCCCCACCCCAAAGCACCTTGCCCCCATGTTGATGAGGACAAGGGCCTTATCCCCACAACCCTGGCCGGTGGTTGTGGGGGTCTGTGGGCAGGGGACTTCTCGGTATCTGGAAGCCCCCTTTAACAAGAGTGGCCCCCCCAGATCCCGGACCCTCTCCCTATGTGAATAGGTATGGGGTACACTGTACCCCTACCTATTCACCCCATAAAAGGCAGTGTATGTAAATAACGACAGGAGATGTTTTGGAAAGTTTATTAAAAATCTTCATCCGGTCTTCTCCGCTCTGGTCTTCTCCCTCTCCGCTCTTCTGGTCTTCTGCTCTTTTGCTGTCCACTCTTCTGCTCTTTTGCTGTCCGCTCTTCTGCTCTTTTGCCCTTGGCTCTTATTCTTCCTCCGGTCCTCCTCAGACGATGTCTCCGGTGATTATGCCGGTCTCCAGTCTCTGCAGCTTGCTATATAGCCATTGTGGGCGTGGCCGCCATGTGACGTCATCAGGAGACCCCGTCCCCTCATGTCACAGATGACATCAAAAGAGCAGAAGAGCGGACAGCAAAAGAGCAGAAGACCAGAAGAGCGGAGAGGGAGAAGACCAGAGCTGAGAAGACCTGATGAAGATTTTTAATAAACTTTCCAAAACGTCTCCTGTCGTTATTTACATACTCTGCCTTTTATGGGGTGAATGGGTAGGGGTACAGTGTACCCCATACCCATTCACATAGGGAGGGGGTCCGGGATCTGGGGGGCCACCCTTGTTTAAGGGGGCTTCCAGATACCGAGAAGTCCCCTGCCCGCAGACCCCCACAACCACCGGCCAGGGTTGTGGGGATGAGGCCCTTGTCCTCATCAACATGGGGGCAAGGTGCTTTGGGGTGGGGGGTGCAGAGCTCCCCCTGCCCCAAAGCCCCAACACCCCCCCATGTTGAGGGCATGTGGCCTGGTATGGTCGGGGGGGTGGGGCCACTCGCTTGTCCCCTCCCCCTTCCTGCCCTACTGGGCTGCATGCTTGGATAAGGGTCTGGTATGGATTTTGGGGGGGGACCCCACGCCGTTTTTTTGGCATGGGGCCACCCTCAAATTCCATACTAGACCCGAAGGGCCGGGTTTGGAACCTGGGGAGACCCCCACGCAGTTTTTTTTTTCCATTTTTGGCATGGAGTTTCCCCTCAAGATTCTCACAGCGCAAGTCGCACCGCAAGTCGGATCATCCTGATCCGAGTTGTGGTGCGCCTTCCATTCAAATCAATAGACTTCCATAGGGAACCATTGATTTTGAATGGAAAAAAAAAACGTATAACGTGGCTGAACGTATTTCATCACGTTCGGTCGCGTTCGGTCCTGTTTTTGCGTTTGAAACGCCGGGAAACACACGTTCGAACGCAAATAATTGCATTCCGAAAAACGTCCCTGAACTCAACTGCCTGCAAATGACTGTAAATGACCCTGTGTATATGGACAGATAAGATAGCATGTAGGTGGGTTCAGAGGCTTCTGAAAAAAACGCCCAACTGCTCCTAAACGGACATTTACAACGTCCTGTGTACATGGAGCCTTATAGGAACCTCTTATTAGGACTTTATTCCACTACATTCATTCCAGGTGTCTTTGAAAACACACGCTTTAGAACTTTTGTAAAGTTGAACTGTAGCTAACATACAAGTTTAAATAAATTGGTAATAGTGCAAAATCGTAGAAGTTACTACACTATATTACCAAAAGTATTGGGACGCCTGCCTTTACACTCACATGAACTTTAATGGCATCCCTGTTTTTGTCGTTATTGTTCAAAATTGAGTTGGTACACCCTTTGCAGCTATAACAGCTTCAATTCTTCTGGGAAGGCTGTCCACAAGGTTTAGTGGTGTGTCTATGGGAATGTTTGACCATTTGTCAAGAAGCACATTTGTGAGGTCAGAAACTGATATTGGAGAGAAGGCCTGGCTTGCCGTCTGTGCTCTAATTCATAACAAAGGTGTTCTTTTGGGTTACAGTGAGGACTCTTTGCAGGCCAGTCAGGTTCCTCCACCCCAAACTCGCTCATCCTTGTCTTTTTATGGGCCTTGTTTTTTGCACTGGGGTGCAGTCATGTTGGAACAGGAAGGGGCCATCCCCAAACCGTTCCCACAATTGGGATCATGAAATTGTCCACAATGGCCTGGTATGCTGATGCCTTAAGAGCTCCCTACACTGAAACTAAGGGGCAAAGCCCAACCCCTGATAAACAACCCCAAACCTTAATCCCCCCTCCACCAAATGATTTGGATCAGTGCACAAAGCAAGGTCCATAAAGACATAGATGAGTGAGTTTGGGGTGGAGGAACTTGACTGGCCTGCACCTCAACCCAATAGAACATCGTTGGTTGCCCACTTGATATAGTGTATGTTGAAACTAGAAATAAGGCACAGAACAGTAAAAATGTGTTGAGTTTCTCACAAACAATTAAAGTGCCATGGCCGATTCTACAAAGTAATAGTTTTGAAACAGAATGTCTGATAAATTGGGCTCTTTTTACTGTTTTGTTTGGATTGCGTATTAGAATTATGCACATCAATGTCTCATTTGTTTCATAACAATACACCACTACAAGGCAAGGTTCTAATTTCCAAACCAATCACGTTTCCAAGTCACTTTGTATAATTGCTTTGACAAAAGTGCATAATCCTAGTCATTACTTAAAATAATACCTCAGCTTCTGCAAAATTAATTTAGCAGCCACGGCTGTCACACGCTGTATTAATAACTACTTGACTCTATACATTGGTATAAATATTTGCTCTTTATATGGAGATTTTTATTCCTGGAAATTAGATAGTAAGCTCTTCTATTCTGAGGTCTCATTTGCGCAGGATTTCGTCTGCTTTCTTGGACAATGGTGATTACTTGTCTGCAGCAATGTGCAGACTGTCAGCTCAGGGATTCCTATCGCCCCGCAGGCAGCTGTCCAAATGCTGAAGTGTTAAGAGAGCACATCATAGTAGTGAGAAGATTAGAAAAAAAATCTGAGGTGCTTGGACTTGTGCATGGGAAATGCATGTTCACTGATTAATAAATATCCTTCTCTTTAGAATCAGTAAAAAGAAAAACGACCTATAACATTTTGGAGTATCTTGCAAAGCGCAACTGGAGTATTTTTCCCATAAGGGAAAGGTATCACGTTATCACACACATTTTTCTGACTTGTCAGATGTTTGTAAGTGTGGCATATGCAGCATACAACACATGGAATGTGTGGGAACTTTTAATTACAAAGCAATTCTCCCTGGAATATGCAATATTATGAGATAAAGTATAAGCTATGCTATGAGATAAGGTGTTATTTTATTTGCCAAAATGTTTACTTGTTGACGCTCTAGAACTTTTTAGGATTTGGGTTTAAAACCCAACTGAAGTCACAGATATGGGTAGGCAGTCAGATAGACATTGCACAAGCAACCTCCATTCTCATACGCTTACCTCCATTTTACTATTACAGTAGTTATGGTGGGTGTCTAAATATGACCCTGCAGTCTAATAGGCAACACTTGTCTCAATCATTCTGACAGAGCATGTCTGATTTCCCTCACCCATTCTCTGCAATACAGGTCTATATCAGGACATTTGTGATGAGGGGTGCGGCTGTTACTCAGCTACGCCAATACTGATCATTGCAGTGTGAGGCCTGGAAACAGAATTTTCAATGGGAATTAAAGGTGTCTTAAAGCATTTTCTAGAAAAGAATAAGTCACAAATCACAACATTTGGGGATATAGGACTATAAAGAAGAACATTGAAATACCCATTTTGTAAGCACTCTATCCTGCGTAACAGTAAGGTCAAAAATTACAGAGGCTTCATTCAAATAGAAATACAGTACTGAATTACACCTATGAAATCTGACAGTTTTGGAATTGATAACATTCAGAATAAGAGAAAACCAATGGACCTTTAGGCTTCAGCTCAGTTCCAGTGTTTCCTGACTAGCAGTTCATGTATTCTCCCATACAACTACAACTCCAGCACTTTGTTGCTTACTTAGGACTACTTCTCACCAGCCGTTTCAGTGGGACTGCACTGGAATAGCTGCCCAACGCAGTCCAACCGCACCTGGTGTGAGAAGTCTTCTGTTGTCAATTTTCTCAGGAACATTTTAATTTCCAAAATGCAGCATAGTAAAGCCTCGTACACACGCACCGATTGTTGTCCGTGAATTTTCGGCCAACGTCCGATCGGCCGATTGTCGGCTTGTTAGTATGATGCTTCCGACAACCGACTGCAACTTTTCAGCCAAACAAAATCTGGTGTGCATGCTGAAAATTTTTTGTTGGCCGTCAACAGAACGGCCGATTGTTCGTCAGTCAGTACAGATTTCGGCAGACAAAAATCAGATGAGCAAGACTGGGCATGCTCAGAGAAGAAAAAACACACGGAAAGTAAACCAGGAAATGACATCACTTCTAAAGTTGGTTGTTGTTGGCCGAAAAAATTTGTGTGCAGTCTAGAGCACATTTCAACCAACACAACAACACTGGACAAAAGACGGCCGATCGGTCGGCCAACAATCGGTGCGTGTGTACGAGGCATTAATCAACCTCCAATATTCATCCTTGCCTGCCACTGTTTCTAAATGTATATAGCATTAGAAGGCAGCAGGGGCCAATTCCCTTCTATCAACTGTTGATTAGTGTCAGGTTTAGCATATATAGAAACAAGTTATGGAAAGAATTATGTTGTCTCTCATCAGAAGCACATTTTAGTAGGTTTAATCTCATATTGTCGTCCACTTAACTAAAAGTGTAAAATATGTCTATAAAGCATAATTACCATTCCTACATTCAACTTGTATGGGCAGTGTAAAATCTAAATAACTACCCACCCCATGCTGCAGGATTTATTGTATGTAGGGGTGCCCTTTTTCCCCCTTAATTTTCATTTTGACGGTAGACCTCTATGTATGCATAGTACAGGCCCCTGTTGACATCAAGGGAATCCTGATGGGAAGCACCCATCAAAAAAGTCCTTGCCTATGCAGATGACCTACCCTTCTTTATTGGTAGGACACCTCCTTCCTGAGCTCGACTTTGGAACTCATAAACAAGGAGAACTGTCTAACTTTCTCAATAATTGTCACAAATCAGAAGTCATGAGTCTCTTTTTTCCGCAAGTTGTGGTTGGCATGCTCCAATCTCATTCAAATGGACAGCTTCTTTTTTTAAATATATGGGCACCCACCTTTCCAAAAACCTGTCACAACTTCATTCACTTAAAGTGTTACTAAACCCAGGACCCTGCATTCACTCTATCCGGTCTCCCACAGTACAGAGAAAATGGAAATGCAATAATTTTGGTAAATATAAACTGCTAAATACCTTTTCTCATCAGCAGTATATAACAGTCTTGTGACTTATATCAGTGCCTGGTAAAAGCTTGTAGGAGGAGTTTTCATACTGCACTGGCTGACCTATCCAGATGCAGGACCACTGACCATCTGTCTGGACAGTGCTGATTGGCCCTCTGCTGATCACATGCACTCTTCTAAGAAAAAAAAAAAAACTCTCTATACTTGCAATTCACACCAAACTGAGCATATGAAGCCTGACTCCAGTAAGACTGACCCTTATCCAGACTTGTTTTGAAGACAGTGCAAGAAGAGGAGGATCAGCGCATACCGGTCAAACAGCCTTTTTTACACAATGCAGAGGATTAACCCCTTAAAATCCACAGTGAGTATAACAAGCATGTTTTACTGCATATACAGACTGATTTTACTTTTGTGGTTTTAGCAACATTTTAACTTTGCCTCACAAGATTGAGTTATCATTATAAGCAAATGGAAGCTTTTCATGGCTGGTTGCATGATAGTTTATGTTTTGGAGATTAATTTGAAAATGTGCAAAGAGGGATCATACAAGAACTTGAAGGTAAAATCAAACTGCATATAACATTTAATTTAGTTATGGCAGGTTGAGGTAAAAAATGTTATAATGAGAAAATATAACAAGAAACTTGGCTGCAGGTAGGATATAGATGCTTTTCTCCAAGGAGTCCCACCCGTTTTCAACAGCTTGGAAGATAATAAAACCAGATGTGTGCTTTTAGCAGTTCTTTTGAGAGATAACTTATTCCAGCTTTGGATGTGTTATAAACAGGAATAATTGGTAGTAATGACCAATCATAACCCTTGGAAAATAGTATCACCTTTTAATATAAAAAAAAGCTTCCTGGAAGCTTGGTCAGTTTGTTTGCAAAACAACTAATATCACCTTTACGGAAGATAGCATACATCCCTGGAGTGTTTGGTCAGCTAGGTGCAAAACCATCCCCCACTATAGCCCCTTAATCAGGCTTGGACACATTCTTATGTATTAGTTAGCCATGACATGGACAAATGTCAATTGTTCCATGATTCCATCACATAGCTGGGCAGATGTAACATGATAAACTCAAAATACCCAAGCTTGTGTATCTTATATTTGATCCAAGTACTACCAATCAAAATTCCCCGTAATCCTTCTGCAGCATGCAGCATGCAGCACGTAATACTCTAAAATTATGGGCAGGATGTCCTTGCCAGACATTAGGTTCTATCACATTGCAACTCACCTGACTTTAGTTATTGATTGATTTAGGCACAAAAGAACAAATCTCTGCATCAACCTGGAACAATCTGCTTTCCACCCTGGTATTCAGAATTGAAACCCTTGACTGGTATATGCAGACAATTCTTCACCAAATACATCATTTCGGCAATTCCGTTCTCTTTATACCCATACACCTGGAACCCATCCTTCTCCTCATTAACCCAACTTCTCTCCCCAAAAATAGAAAGGCATATATAGGGCCTCTCACTTTATGAAACACTGGACATTGAGGACTATCACAAACAGGATAAGAGACCTTTCTGTGCCACTGGTGACTTCTCCAACACTTGCATTTTATCGAAGGCACTGTCTCTTGCCTCTCCTCTGGCTTTGCCCACTATTCCCCTTTCTTCCCTATATAAACTTCTTATATAAGAATTTCACAAACACCACATTCATCCCTTGAAAAATGGGAACAAGACTTACACACGCAATTTGCGGAAAAGGACAAAACGAAAGATCCTCACACTATCCTATACATCCCCCATCTGCAATTGATACCAAGATTCTGGCTACAAAAACATTGCATGCTGGTACAGGACTGACGTTCTCCATTCCATCTATACTTCAGTTTCATAGCACTGCTGCAGATGTTACTCTTTTTCAGGTGACATTCTACACATTTTCTGGTTTTGTCCTGCCCTTCAGGACTTCTGGGACCAGGTCCATACTATTACTCAAAAAATCACTGACTGCCAAATACCCAAAGAACCTTTGATTTTTCTGCTTCACTACTACTCTTTCCTCATCAAGACCGATAAAAACTCAGTCCTCAAATACACTGTCTATGTTGCTCGTTCTTCTATCCTAGCTATCTGGAAACCTCCCACTCCACACGCGATATAACAATGGATCCCCAGGGTTATAGATAGCCAACATGGGGGTGGGGTTTTTTGATCTTAGGTGGTACAAGTAGGTGTTGCCTCCGTCCCTATATTTTGAAGAAAGAAGGGGATTTCTTGGTGTCTCAGGCCAAGGGAATGGGACTTTATGGGCAAGTAAGTATCAATTAAACAAGGTGAGAAATTATATATATAAAATAAATCTATCAATTTATTACCAATATTACATAGGTCAAAAAATAAATAATATCATCTCAATGTGAGCATTGGTGTTGGGTATAGGCCCAATGTGAAAAGGATGAAGAAAGAGTAGGGATTCTAAATTGAATCCGTGACATAAGTGCTATTTGTGACAGTTTATGGATCTTGTCTCTGTGTATCCCGTGTATGTTCAGGATTAGATGATTCACAGAGTTTCATCCATAAGTTCTGACGCGTTTCGGCTGTATTAGCCTTTATCAAAGTTCTCTGTCACCCAGCTGTAATATATAATTAACGATATTTTAATGTTTCCATTGTTTGGAAAATATGTATATAATTAATATATATATAAAGGTGAGTAAATACATACTTTAAAAATCTTGTTTCTGCAAACCAAAATAAATCCCTCTGTCTCCTCTAAATCTGCAGCAAGGAGTCGTAGTGTGCCATGGTCTGGAAGGATATATTAATATTAATTTTAATGTCATATCATATCGAGATGTAAAGTCATATACTGCCATTGTTGGCTACTCACATCCAGATTGGGAGGTAGTTCTATATGGGCATGTGTTGTTCCTCCAGTGGTATCCTGGATGGTTCTGGGGGGGAATATATGTATATAGTTGACATTGTATCTTACTTGGTAAGTAATTCATGTGGGTATTCAATGCCCAAATGGAAAAAGACTTACATTTGCAAGGTTTGTGAACGAATTGAATGGAGGGAGGGAGGGATGTCTCTCCCAATACTGCAGTCCAAAGTGGGAAGCTGCCGCCAGTAATCCGTTTCTGCAAAGGGGGGGGACCATGGGTTATATCCATGTAATGCAATTTGGTGTATAAAAATATTTATTTAATTTGTGACTTTGGTAAGATAAAGAAAACTTCCATCCAAACTTACATTTTAAGGGAGGTATGGTATAGAAAGGAGGGGAGGGGGTTGGTATCCTTCACAGCCGCTGGCCACGTCCGTCCTGTTCCCTCCTTCCGAGGGAAGTGGGAGTAGACGCCGGCTCCCCGGCCTTGTAAAGCCGCTCGCTCATGCGCAATAGGCGCTGCACGTAGTCGGCTTCTTCCGTCAGTGACTCAGGCTCATTGTACTGCGCAAGCGCCTGGGTGATGCGCGCGCAGCACGAGCCGGTCCTGGCAGCTCGGCCGCCGACACGGGATGTGTGAGATCTGGAAAGTAACCCAGCCGTGACCGGCGGGTGTAGGGGGGAGATCTTAAATCCCTTTCCGTCTCAATGATGGCCCCTGTCCCAAGGGGCAGGGGCTTTCCGTGCCGGGTGCAGGGTAGAGGGGACCAGAGTGGTTTGCTTGTGAGACAAGATAGTATTATAATAGACAGCAGTTATACATAAGTAAATAAAAAAATACAAAAAGGAAAAAAGGAAATACAAATTCCATGTACATAACATTCTTATGCTTGTTTTAACAGCAGTAACAATATATGGATGGATATATATAGGGGAGTATCCCTAAGGGGGACATCGATGGGATATCCACAGGCCTTGACAAAACCAAAGAGGGAAAGAAGGGGGGGGGGGGGTTTTCAGGAATTCCAAAAGAATGATATGAGTGTAATCTCGTTAGAGTTTTAAATCCTTTTATATTTATTAATCCGTTTTCCCGCATGCGAAGCCTTCCAGGAAGGGTCTGAAACTCTCAGTTTCATTGAGCCCTGGGTATTTGGTGGCATTCAGACGTCTAATCCAGCGCATCTCCATTTGTAGCAATTTTTGATTCCAATCGCCCCCTCGTTGCGGTATATGCATTCTCTCTAGGGCGATAAATGTTACTTTGGGCATTTTGTTGTTGTGTGTATTTTTGACATGTCTGCCAAGTGGGAGGTGGAAATTGCATATTTCCATACTTTGGATATGCTTATTAACTCTCTTGCCCATTTCTTGTTTGGTCTTGCCAACATAGAATGACCCACAATCGCACCTCATGAGGTAGACGACCCCTCTCGTCCTGCAATTAACATAGTGACGTGGTCTAAACAGTTCACCATTTGGGAGAATGGTATCTGTGCATTTTTTTTTTTTAACAAGACTTTTATTGAGACTTTGTCAGTTTGTACAGCAAATAAAAGTGCAGTAATCAAAGCATACAATGTAACAAATAAACGCGTAATACGAGCACACAACCATTAAGTCTGGGAAGGCGACAAGCCTCAAGTTTTCTTTGTTATACAGGAGGCTATGAGTATCATTGGGTCGTCCCCGAAGGGACCTACTAGCCTTATAGTGGATGAGGGCGGGGGGGGGGGGGGAAGGAGGCGAGGGAAGACAAGGGTAAGGTGGGGGGAGGGGGGGGGTGACAGGAACATAAATGCATACATCAACTTAACCAACGGTATAGAGTACTGCGGTGTGTCGTATGGAGTCAAGGAGTAAAGAGATGAATACTGTTAAGCTAAACCTCAAACGGTATCATACCATTATTAGTAGTAGGTAACCAGTCATGAGTCATCATCATTTAGGCGGAATGGAATCGGGCAGATCGGTGACAGCCATGAGATCGGGTGATCAACACAGGTCCCCCGTAGCAGGGGGGAGTCCAAAGAAAGAGAGGGGGCCTGTCCATTTTTTCCTGAATTTGGATGGATTTTGGTGGGGGTGGTTGGCAAGGTCCATATGTTCCAGTTTCCATAATGCCGTGACATCAGCCCTGATTTCAGAGATAGTGGGAGGAAACGTGTCCATCCAGTGCTTGAGTATAGCCCTGCGGGCAATCATGTAGCAGGAGGAAAGCCATGGTTTGAATTCTGTGCATTTTTTAATGACACTGCACTGTGTGCAAGTGCCACAGGGTAACGTACCTTTGTCTTTACATGGACCTTTCCTTTTTTCCTTGAATTCACTATGTATTAAGTTTTGTTTGAGGGAGCCGGCCTTTTTATAGGTGATTAGTGGGCCGTCTGGTACAAATGGTTTCACCACAGGGTCTTCACTTAGTATGGTCCAATGTTTCTGGAGAATTTCTTTTATTTTGTAATGTTCATTTGTAAATCGTAAGATGATACGACTTTTTTCTCCTTGTTCTTTTATTTCATCTGCTTTTTTGGTTTGGAAAAGGAGTTCATTTCTTTTCCGTTTATGAACTTTGTTGAATGCTTTCCTGAGGGTGCTTTTGGTGTACCCTCTTTCTAATAGTCTGCCCGTAAGGAGATCAGCTTCTTTTTGGAAATCATCCTCATCTCTGCAAATTCTCTTCAAACGTAGAAATTGGCTATATGGTATAGCTCTCTTCAGTGATGTTGGGTGGAAACTAGTGGCATGCAAAATGGAATTTCCCGCTGTTTCCTTGCGGTAAAGTGTGGTTTTGATGGTTCCATTGTCTTCTTTTAAAATCCAGGTGTCTAAGAACGCAATTTTCTTCTTATCGTAGTTGAGTGTGAAGTACATGTTATAAGTGTTGTTATTCATTACTTTCAAAAACTCCCTAATTAGATTTTCCGGGCCTGTCCAGATAATGAAAATATCATCCAGAAAGCGCTGCCATAGTAATATGTGGTCCACAAAAATACTGTTTTTTTCCTCAGCTAGAAATTCAGATTCCCAGGCTCCCAAATAGATATTCGCATATGATGGTGCGCAGCTCGTACCCATCGCAACACCGCACGTTTGTAGGTAATAGGTACCATTGAATGTGAAAACATTATGATTCAATATATATTCCAACATCATAATGATGAATTCATTGAACTTGTAGTCCCTTTCACTCTGTTGTTTAAGGGTGTCTCTTATTATCTCAATGCCTTTTTTATGAGGGATGTTGTTGTAAAGAGCCTCGACATCAATAGTGATCAAAAAAGCATCTTCCGGTATTATTAGATCATCAAGGATCTGGAGTAGGTGGGCTGTGTCTTTTATATGTGATGGGAGTTTGGTCACATGTGGTCTCAGGTATGCATCAATAATTTTACTTGTTGACTCAGTAAGGTTACCATTCCCTGATACGATTGGTCTCCCCGGTGGGTTGTCTTTATTCTTGTGTATCTTTGGTAGTGCGTATAGCGTAGGAGTTCTAGGATGTTTAGTCCTCATATATGTCCATAGGGATTCTGTAATAGTGCCCTCGTTAAGGGCTCTATCCATTTTCCTGTAAAAGTCTTCTTTGAAAGTCTCCAGCATGACAGGTAATATTTCCTTATAACATTTTTTGTTGTTCAAAATATTTAGACACATCATTTTATATTGGTCATTATCCATCAAAACAACATTACCCCCTTTATCAGAGGGTTTAATTGTGATGTTCTCATTATCCTGGAGTTCCTTCAGGGCCTTCTTTTGGTGTTTTGTTAGGTTCTGTGTGATCCCCTGGTCCTTTAATTGGTTAATTTCCTTAGTGGTCTCCCGCACAAAGAGGGCAATGGCCGGGTTAGTATTTAAGGGTGGAAAGGCACTTGATTTTTTCTTAAATCTTTCAAGGGATATTCCCCTCGGGGGGTCCATTTCCTGTTCCTCGTCCTCACTATCTATTGCGGTTTCATCGTCTGTCCAATCTTCCATGCCACCTTCCTCCAATAACAGATTAAGATCCCTAATGGCTCTGAATTCAGCAGCTGTAAATTTGGTCTGGGGTTCTTCTGTTGGTTTCTTGCTGTACATGACCCTTAAGAGTAATTTCCGGGCAAAAAGGTTGACATCCTTTATAGTCTCAAACTTATCTGTGGTTCTATTGGGGCAAAAAGAGAGCCCTAATTTTAGAACCTCAGTTTGTTCCTTAGTAAGTGTATATTGAGAAAGGTTTATAATGGTGTGTTCCCTTGTTTCATCCATTATGTATGGTTGGTTTTCTTCTTCTGGGTTTTCCCTAAAAAAGGCTTTTGAGATTTTGGATCATTATCTCTATTTCCTCTTGGTCTTAGAAATATTTTGTGATGTTTAACTGGGACTGTTCCTTCTTCTGTGTTGGGTATGTCTACTTCCCTGGGGTCCGTTTCTCCCAAATTTTGTGGGGTTTCCTCTCTGTCCTCCAGGTCGGATCGTAGATCCTGTTGGGGTTGTTCTGCACCTCGTCGTCTTCTTTGGTTTTCTGTACCCGATGCATAGGATGATGAGTCGGATGAGTAATAGGGACCCATATTACGGTTGGTTTTATTTCTCCTCTGTTGTCTATTGGTCGACCATTTGTATGCTCGATTTTGGGAGAATGCGTTCTTATCCCTCCAGTATTTTTTCTCCTTTTTCTTTAATATTTCTCGGCTGTATTCTTCCAGGTGTTCTTTAAGATTTTTTTCCTGTTCACTATATAAAGAGATTTTCTTTAAGGGGGTTAATTGGTCGTAGATAGTTTTTATGTCTTCATCCAGGTTTTTCATCTGCCTGGTATATTCCTCCTGTAATAGTATCATCAATTTTTTTGAACATTCATTCAAAATTTCTTCCCATTCTTTTTTCATATCAATGGTGATATTATCCATTGTTGGAAATATTTGTATACGGAGGCCTACTGGGTTGATATTTTCCATTATATATCTCTGAAAGGATTTAATGTGCCAGAAGAGGGCTGATTTCCGTTCCAAGTGTTTTCTTAGGGTTCCAAATAGAGCCAAGATATCTGAGTCCTGTTGTTCCTGCCCCTGAAAACTCTTTTGAATGTCTGACATGAGGGCATTCCATCCGTCCCCCATCAGGTCTCCCGTAGGTACATCCTCCATAATGGGAAGGTTGTGTATCAATCTCAGCCTTGTTGGTTGAGAGTAGGTGGGTATGGGGTATAGTTCCCCTTATTCTCGTGTGATATTATCACAGAGAGAAGGGGGAGAAAGTACTGCCCAACCCTTACAAATAATTTGGAATTATGGGGTCCTGCTGAGCGACCCTATAGAAATAGTATTCTTTTTTGAAATTACTTTTCCACCTAAAGATCAGTGAGAACATGGATGTATTTTCCATCCGGTTGATTGAACGAGGGGGTGGGGTTTTTTGATCTTAGGTGGTACAAGTAGGTGTTGCCTCCGTCCCTATATTTTGAAGAAAGAAGGGGTTTTCTTGGTGTCTCAGGCCAAGGGAATGGGACTTTATGGGCAAGTAAGTATCAATTAAACAAGGTGAGAAATTATATATATAAAATAAATCTATCAATTTATTACCAATATTACATAGGTCAAAAAATAAATAATATCATCTCAATGTGAGCATTGGTGTTGGGTATAGGCCCAATGTGAAAAGGATGAAGAAAGAGTAGGGATTCTAAATTGAATCCGTGACATAAGTGCTATTTGTGACAGTTTATGGATCTTGTCTCTGTGTATCCCGTGTATGTTCAGGATTAGATGATTCACAGAGTTTCATCCATAAGTTCTGACGCGTTTCGGCTGTATTAGCCTTTATCAAAGTTCTCTGTCACCCAGCTGTAATATATAATTAACGATATTTTAATGTTTCCATTGTTTGGAAAATATGTATATAATTAATATATATATAAAGGTGAGTAAATACATACTTTAAAAATCTTGTTTCTGCAAACCAAAATAAATCCCTCTGTCTCCTCTAAATCTGCAGCAAGGAGTCGTAGTGTGCCATGGTCTGGAAGGATATATTAATATTAATTTTAATGTCATATCATATCGAGATGTAAAGTCATATACTGCCATTGTTGGCTACTCACATCCAGATTGGGAGGTAGTTCTATATGGGCATGTGTTGTTCCTCCAGTGGTATCCTGGATGGTTCTGGGGGGGAATATATGTATATAGTTGACATTGTATCTTACTTGGTAAGTAATTCATGTGGGTATTCAATGCCCAAATGGAAAAAGACTTACATTTGCAAGGTTTGTGAACGAATTGAATGGAGGGAGGGAGGGATGTCTCTCCCAATACTGCAGTCCAAAGTGGGAAGCTGCCGCCAGTAATCCGTTTCTGCAAAGGGGGGGGACCATGGGTTATATCCATGTAATGCAATTTGGTGTATAAAAATATTTATTTAATTTGTGACTTTGGTAAGATAAAGAAAACTTCCATCCAAACTTACATTTTAAGGGAGGTATGGTATAGAAAGGAGGGGAGGGGGTTGGTATCCTTCACAGCCGCTGGCCACGTCCGTCCTGTTCCCTCCTTCCGAGGGAAGTGGGAGTAGACGCCGGCTCCCCGGCCTTATAAAGCCGCTCGCGCATGCGCAATAGGCGCTGCACGTAGTCGGCTGCTTCCGTCAGTGACTCAGGCTCATTGTACTGCGCAAGCGCCTGGGTGATGCGCGCGCAGCACGAGCCGGTCCTGGCAGCTCGGCCGCCGACACGGGATGTGTGAGATCTGGAAAGTATCCCAGCCGTGACCGGCGGGTGTAGGGGGGAGATCTTAAATCCCTTTCCGTCTCAATGATGGCCCCTGTCCCAAGGGGCAGGGGCTTTCCGTGCCGGGTGCAGGGTAGAGGGGACCAGAGTGGTTTGCTTGTGAGACAAGATAGTATTATAATAGACAGCAGTTATACATAAGTAAATAAAAAAATACAAAAAGGAAAAAAGGAAATACAAATTCCATGTACATAACATTCTTATGCTTGTTTTAACAGCAGTAACAATATATGGATGGATATATATAGGGGAGTATCCCTAAGGGGGACATCGATGGGATATCCACAGGCCTTGACAAAACCAAAGAGGGAATGAAGGGGGGGGGGGTTTTCAGGAATTCCAAAAGAATGATATGAGTGTAATCTCGTTAGAGTTTTAAATCCTTTTATATTTATTAATCCGTTTTCCCGGATGCGAAGCCTTCCAGGAAGGGTCTGAAACTCTCAGTTTCATTGAGCCCTGGGTATTTGGTGGCATTCAGACGTCTAATCCAGCGCATCTCCATTTGTAGCAATTTTTGATTCCAATCGCCCCCTCGTTGCGGTATATGCATTCTCTCTAGGGCGATAAATGTTACTTTGGGCATTTTGTTGTTGTGTGTATTTTTGACATGTCTGCCAAGTGGGAGGTGGAAATTGCATATTTCCATACTTTGGATATGCTTATTAACTCTCTTGCCCAATTCTTGTTTGGTCTTGCCAACATAGAATGACCCACAATCGCACCTCATGAGGTAGCCGACCCCTCTCGTCCTGCAATTAACATAGTGACGTGGTCTAAACAGTTCACCATTTGGGAGAATGGTATCTGTGCATTTTTTAATGACACTGCACTGTGTGCAAGTGCCACAGGGGTACGTACCTTTGTCTTTACATGGATCTTTCCTTTTTTCCTTGAATTCACCTTCTTTCCCTCTTTGGTTTTGTCAAGGCCTGTGGATATCCCATCGATGTCCCCCTTAGGGATACTCCCCTATATATATCCATCCATATATTGTTACTGCTGTTAAAACAAGCATAAGAATGTTATGTACATGGAATTTGTATTTCCTTTTTTCCTTTTTGTATTTTTTTATTTACTTATGTATAACTGCTGTCTATTATAATACTATCTTGTCTCACAAGCAAACCACTCTGGTCCCCTCTACCCTGCACCCGGCACGGAAAGCCCCTGCCCCTTGGGACAGGGGCCATCATTGAGACGGAAAGGGATTTAAGATCTCCCCCCTACACCCGCCGGTCACGGCTGGGTTACTTTCCAGATCTCACACATCCCGTGTCGGCGGCCGAGCTGCCAGGACCGGCTCGTGCTGCGCGCGCATCACCCAGGCGCTTGCGCAGTACAATGAGCCTGAGTCACTGACGGAAGAAGCCGACTACGTGCAGCGCCTATTGCGCATGCGCGAGCGGCTTTATAAGGCCGGGGAGCCGGCGTCTACTCCCACTTCCCTCGGAAGGAGGGAACAGGACGGACGTGGCCAGCGGCTGTGAAGGATACCAACCCCCTCCCCTCCTTTCTATACCATACCTCCCTTAAAATGTAAGTTTGGATGGAAGTTTTCTTTATCTTACCAAAGTCACAAATTAAATAAATATTTTTATACACCAAATTGCATTACATGGATATAACCCATGGTCCCCCCCCTTTGCAGAAACGGATTACTGGCGGCAGCTTCCCACTTTGGACTGCAGTATTGGGAGAGACATCCCTCCCTCCCTCCATTCAATTCGTTCACAAACCTTGCAAATGTAAGTCTTTTTCCATTTGGGCATTGAATACCCACATGAATTACTTACCAAGTAAGATACAATGTCAACTATATACATATATTCCCCCCCAGAACCATCCAGGATACCACTGGAGGAACAACACATGCCCATATAGAACTACCTCCCAATCTGGATGTGAGTAGCCAACAATGGCAGTATATGACTTTACATCTCGATATGATATGACATTAAAATTAATATTAATATATCCTTCCAGACCATGGCACACTACGACTCCTTGCTGCAGATTTAGAGGAGACAGAAGGATTTATTTTGGTTTGCAGAAACAAGATTTTTAAAGTATGTATTTACTCACCTTTATATATATATTAATTATATACATATTTTCCAAACAATGGAAACATTAAAATATCGTTAATTATATATTACAGCTGGGTGACAGAGAACTTTGATAAAGGCTAATACAGCCGAAACGCGTCAGACTTATGGATGAAACTCTGTGAATCATCTAATCCTGAACATACACGGGATACACAGAGACAAGATCCATAAACTGTCACAAATAGCACTTATGTCACGGATTCAATTTAGAATCCCTACTCTTTCTTCATCCTTTTCACATTGGGCCTATACCCAACACCAATGCTCACATTGAGATGATATTATTTATTTTTTGACCTATGTAATATTGGTAATAAATTGATAGATTTATTTTATATATATAATTTCTCACCTTGTTTAATTGATACTTACTTGCCCATAAAGTCCCATTCCCTTGGCCTGAGACACCAAGAAAACCCCTTCTTTCTTCATAGATAGCCAACATATGGAGAATATCCTCGGCCTTATGAAAGATACTTCTAGCGTTTGTTTCTACTGGATTGGGTACAGCTTTACTGATAAGTACAAAAAAAACGTTTTGCCCAGCAAATCCCATATTCACCACAATAATTTATACATCTACGTTACACTACTTTCCCCCAGTTATTTTGATCTCTTATACTCTCTCCCCTGTCATTCCACGTCTCCTTTTCTATCCCCCCTCCCATTCTTTTTTCGCCCCCTCTCTCTATTCTGCAACACTCTATTCTTTCACCTTCTACATCCAGGGGAGATCATCCCCTTTACCCCACTGCTCCCTCATACCCCTCTTTCAATGCATATAACAATCTATCCATCCCAACCCTACATATTTTGGAATCGTGATAAGGGTTTACCTCATTAATTAATCATCCCATTTGTTTTTCTTCTCTCTCCCCCCTCTCTCTATTCTGCCACCCTCTGTTCTTTCACTTTCTACGTCCGGGGGGGGGGAGCATACCCTCTCCCCCACTGCTTCCCCTAGCTCCAGTTCATACCCCTCTTTAACCCTATTTCCCCCTTATAATAATTATCCCTCCCTACCCTACATATTTTTCAAAATGATGTACACTGAGACCGCCACATGCCCCTATCTAGGAATGGAGATATGGGTTAACCCTATTAAAGTGAAACTTTATAGAATAAATACAAAATGGGCAAATAGGCAGGATTTTTAATACAGAAGAGGCATGCTCTTCTGCATTAAAGTTACTTACTTGCCTGTCTGCACAGTACAGTGAACTGCGCATGCACAGCTAATTGTACAAATTTGGCAATGCTGAGCTGACTGAACTCCTGCACATGAGCAGGAGTGACATCATCTCCAGGACACCGCATCGCTGGACTGAAGGTGAGTATAGTTCCACTTAAAGTAATTGTATAGCCCATATTAGCTCGTGGCACATCTCTTTGGTGAATGTTTGTTTCCACATCATGAGGTTGCAGATGAACAGCTTACTGCCCCTTCTATCTACACTATATTGCCAAAAGTATTGGGGTGCTTGCCTTTATCCTAGTCTTAGCCTGTAGGGTTCAATATTGAGTTGGCCCACCCTTTGCAGCTATAACAGCTTCAACTCTTCTGGTAAGGCTGTCCACAAGGTTTAGTGGTGTGTCTATGGGAATGTTTAACCATATGTCCAGAAGCGCATTTGTGAAGTCAGGCACTTGATATTGGATAGAAGACTTGGCTTGCATTCTGCGCTCTAATTCATACCAAAGGTGCTTTTTCTCTGGTTGAGGTGAGGACACTGTGCAGGCCAGTCAAGTTCCTCCACCCCAAACTTACTCATCCATGTCTTCTTTAATGGCATCCTAGTCTTAGTCCGTAGCATTCAATATTGAGTTGGCTCACCCTTTGCAGCTATAACAGCTTAAACTCAGTCTGCACCCTAATGGCTCGTTTCCACTGAGCGGTACGGTACGCTTCGGTTCGGTACGGTACGCAATTTTTGCCGTTTCCTTTGTGAATGGTACGCTAATTCCGAACCGTACCGTACCACTTTTTTGGGACCCTTTCATTGGGGTACCAAGCACATTAGTACCATACCAACAGGGTGGAGCTACAGGTTGATTGGTTGACAGAGAATCGTTGATCACTGCTTTCCGGCTACACCACGCCTATCATGAAAGGGTACTATTGGCGGTGGAAACGCAAGGTGTACCGTTCCGAACCGTACCGTGCTGAACCTACCGAATCGTACAACTCAGTGGAAACGATGCATAATTCATCCCACAGGTGTTCTATAGGGTTGAGGTCAGGCCAGTCAAGTTATTCAACCCCAAACTCACTCGTCAATGTCTTTATGGACCTTGCTTTGTGCACTTGTCCAAATCATTTGTAGGAGGGTGGATTATGGTGTTGGGTTGTTTTTCAGAGATTGGGCTTGGCCCCTTAGTTCCAGTTAAAGGAACTCTTAAGGTGTCAGCATACCAAGACATTATGGATGATTTCTTGCTGCTAACTTTGAGGGAATAGTTTGGGGATGGCCCCTTCCTGTTCCAACATGAATGCACACCAGTGCACAAACCAAGGTCTATAAAGACATGGATGCACGAGTTTGGGGTGGAGGAACTTGACTGGTCTGACCTCAACCAGATAGAACACCTTTTGTATGAATTAGAGCTCAGACAGCAAGCCAGGCCTTCTCGTCCACATTAGTGCCTGACCTAACAAATGCGCTTCTGGAAGAATGGTCAAACATTTTCATAGATACACTCCTAAACCTTGTGGATAGCCTTCCCAGAAAAGTAGAAGCTGGTATAGCTGCAAAGGCTGGGATTACTCAATATTGAACCCTACAGACTAAGACTGGGATGCCATTAAAGTTCATGTGCGTGTAAAGGCAGGCATCCCAATACTTTTGGCAATATAGTGTATGTTACTTGTAATTAACAACTGTTATAAGTTAAATGAGAGTGCTGTGATGTTCTGTTCTGTTTCTTTCTAAATGAAGAATGCATCAAAAAGGAACACTAGCCACATGGTTAAACCTTATGTGTGTATATATATATATATATATATATATATATATATACTTTATATGTGTGTTTTTAAATTATTTTAAATATATAAATGTGAGTAAGGCCCCTTTCACAAGATCTGGCCGATCATGGGGTGGTCCATTTTCATCCGATCTCCCCATAGAGGAGAGCGGGACTCTGCACAGTGAACAGAGACGGAGCTGTCATCCGCCTGCTCAGCGGGGTTCAGCGGAGCTAGCGGAGTCCGCCGAGCGAATCTGCCCTGTGTGAAAGGGGCCTTAGGGACCTTAGACTGTAAGCTCCTCAAGGGCAGGGACTGATGTAAATGTACAATATAAAGTATATGTAAAGCGCTGCGTAAATTTTCAGCACTATATAAGTACCTGAAATAAATAAATAAACCTATACTTATATGTGATTTATGTGCAACCTTTCTTTATGCAAACTGTTCATTATTCCCCTCACACCAATTTCATTAAAAAAAAAAAAAAAACTACTGCAGGAGGTTCCACACCAGTTACTGAAATGGGAAAGAAAGGGCAGCGCTGAGTTATGTGACACCAATTCAAATTAACAATCTTTTAACAGTTCTAAATGACATATTGAGTTTAGGGTGGGAATGGTATTTAGACAGCATTGAAAGGCCACACAGCCATGTGGCGCATCGCAGAGTTGGGTAACTTCAGCCAAACCTTTTTTTTTCTTGTACTTTCAGTGCCGGAATTACCCCACTATTTGTCCTAGGGACCATTTTTACTTTACAAAATTTCACAATTGTCACCAGAAAAGAAGGTGAAGGGAAATCTTTTAATGGGAATGCTGGTAATATCTGTCAGGAGCAGTATTTTGTTATTAAAGGGAGATTACCACTTACATTTTGTCTCTGTAGAAAAATTTTCCCAGCGGGAACACTGAAGGAAATAAAAACCTAACAGAGGTTTTTAACTCTTCCCAACCCTATCCACAATTTAATAAATAATGTTTCTGGGTAGAGTTACACATAATAAAATGCAAAAACAGGGAAATTGCAGATTTTAAACTTATTTTATACTTATTTTAATTAGTCACTAGAGCCCTCAAACTAATCTTTTATCACTTCCTTTTATCACTTCCATTATCTCATTCCCCACAGATACAACCTTTTGTACCACTTTCCCCACCCTATTAGATTGTACGCTCTTCTGAGCAGGGCCCTCTTAACCCTCTTGTATTTTATTGTATTGTAACAATTTTGTCTCCCTTTTATATTGTAAAGAGCTGCGTAAACTGTTGGCACTATATAAATCCTGTATAATAGTACTAATAATAATAATTGTGAGCATCTTGTGGCATTTGCTCCTAAACAGGGCTTTTAACCAGGTCCAGTCTAGACCAATTCTGGTATTTTTGTCATACATGTAAAAATCAGCATTTTCTTGCTAGAAAATTACTTAGAACCCTCCAAACATTGTATATTCATTTAGGCAGAGACCCTGAAAAAAAATGTTTGTTATTTAAATTGTTTATGTCACACAGTATTTGCACAATACCTTATTTTTTTGGGTACGCCTGGGTAATGGCACCAAACTACAGTACCTAAAAATCTCCATAGGCAATGCTTTAAAAGCCTTTACAGGTTACCAGTTTACAGAGGTGGGGGACTTGAGTCACATGACTTGACTTAAGTCAGAGTTAAAGCGGTTGTAAACCCTAAAAAGAAAAAAAAAAACCTGCAAGACAAAGGCATAATGAGCTAGTATGCATTGCATACTAGCCCATTATGTGTTACTTACCTTCGAACGAAGCCCCGACACGGACCCCCGGACATCGCTGGGGGCACTGCCATGATCCCTCGGCGACTTTTCCGGGTTCGGCGGTGTGATTGGCCCGGAGCCGCGATGACGTCACTCCCGGGCTTGCGCGCGGGAGTGATTTTCCGGCAAGCTCCCGGCAAGCAAAACTGAAGGCCCCCCCCGACCTTCAGAGCGCATGCGCCGCTCGCGCGAGCGGCTGCATGCACTGCAAATATCTCCTAAACCGTGCCGGTTTAGGAGATATTATTTGTACCTACAGGTAAGCCTTATTATAGGCTTACCTGTAGGTAAAAGTGTCAAAAAGCGGGATACTACCGCTTTAAGTCACCAGTTTGAGGACTTGAGACTGGCTTGACTAAAATTAATAAAAGACTTGACTTGACTTTGACTTGGTATTCATGACTCGAGACTTGACTTTGACTTGAGACATATGACTCAAAATGACTTTACTTTTTTAAGTTATTTAATATTTGCATTTTCTCAAGATGTGTTAAAGCAAAATTAATGTGCCTGTTATGTTTCTGACACCAGAGTCACTTAAAACCCCTTAGTGTGTTCTGATTTTTAGGAGACTGGCTGTTTAACAATGGAAATACTTAATATGGAGTTCCAGCCACAAAACGAAAATTTGACATCCGCTTGCTCTGAGTAACCTGAAAAATAATTGGATAATCACAATTTTTCTTTTTTGCTTTACTTACCTTGTACTTGAAGAAAATATACTTACCTTCCTTCTACTTCCTCCCTCCCATCTCTTCCTGCTTGCATTGACTCCTGGGAGCTGAACGTCATCGCTCAAAGGAGTCAATGCGCCTGCACCAGCCCTGCTCGTCACTTTCGGTGCAGGCACGTCATTCCCTGCTAAACAGCTTCTGGGCATGCCCAGAAGCTGTGCAGGGATGACGAGCAGGGCCAGTTAAGGGCATTCTGGGACTCCGACGTCACTGAAAAATACACCTAAGAGGACGCTCTGGCTTCAGCTGCCCACACCTGAGATGGCAGCGCTAGACAAGACATTTTCAATGTAAGTATTTCTCTTAAAAGGTAAGTGAACCCAGGCACAGTTCAGAGGCTATCATTGCTGAAATGCACTAGCCCTGACTGTGCCGGGGGTATTTTTATCGAAAAAAAATTTTGAGGCCGGAACTCCGCTTTAACATGTTTTTAGTGACTGTGGTGTTGAAACATGACCGGACGAAGGATTTTGAGCGCTGTTTGGGCATTCAAAGTGTTTCTTTAATATGCCAAGAAAAAAGCACTGAGCAGTTTTGTTAATGTTGAAAATAAAACAAAACCTTTCCTGACCACTGACTTTTAACTGATTAAGTGCCGGTTCACACTTCTGCGATGCGGAAACGCTGCGAATATGCAGTGTGTTCCCGCATCGCATCCACACATCTGGCAGTTCACACTGCCATATGCGATACGCAGGGGGTGTCAATTAAATGTTAATGACACCCCCAGTTTGATCGCATATCGCAGTGCGATCTGACAGTTCGCACAGAATCGGATCGCACAAGTGTGAACCACTGTGCGATCCGATCCTGATGCGGCTCAAAAAATGCCTCATGTGCGTGTTTGGTGTGGATACAGTGTGAATTCAGCCATACAAAGTGTATGGCTGAACTCACATCCGCACATGAGATCGCATGTAATGAAGGAGCAGTGCGCTCCGAATTACATGCGATCTCGCAAACCGCACTAGTGTGAACCGGCACTTAAAGATGAAAATTGGGGTAGATCAGTATTTCGACTTGATTTGTGACTTGACCAAAATAAATGACTTGATTTGACTTGCTTGACTTCTAGCAGGGACTCGACTTGACTTACATGCTTTTCGCCACAGTAACTTGGGACTTGCTTGAGACTTGAAGGTTAAGACTTGAGACTTGCTTGTGACTTGCACATGTGTGACTTACTCCCATATCTGCCAGTTTAGAGACGTCTGGTGCTAGAATTTCTCTTGTTCTAATGTTTTGGTGATAACTCGCATGCATGGTGCTTCATATACTGTTTACATGCATGCAGGACCTATGTGCGCATGAGCACGGGGGGATGGTACCCTTAAAATATTTTTGTTTTAATCTTAATTTAATTTCAATTGTTTTTACACTGTACCTTTTTTTCAATCAACTTTATTGCTATTACAAGGGATGAACAGCATCATTTGTGATAGCAGGGGCCATGGCAACTCCTCTTTTTAGGGATCTGGGGGTCTCTCCTTTGGCCTCCAAAGCATCTGATCAAACCGGCTTGTTTACATCTAACCAAAACCAGAAGTGACAAAATCCTCGTCGCTTCTGGTTTCTGGATGTCACACAGTGGGAAGAACAACAGCAGTTCCTGTCACTGTGTCCAGGGAAGCCGATGCCACAGTTGCTATCCTTACCGGGCACCCTGATCAGACGGTAGAGCCCAGTAAAGGTGGTGTGGGGGTGACCCCCCTTTTGCATAACCACTTCAACCTGAGGCTATTTATAAATGGCTCAATGACAGGAAGTGGTAAAAATGGAGGGCTCTTTCACTTTAGGACAGCTCTTGAATGAGAAAGAGACAAAATGGCTGAACAGTGGCTTAGTGGTGAGCACTTCAAATCCCAACCATGACATTACCTGCATGTAGTTTACATGTTCACACTCCAAAGGTAGATTGACCCTAGTACGTATGAATGGGAGTTAGAGACTAGGGATAATCGAACGGTTCGGGTCGACCTTCGGTTCGACCCGAACATTGACTGTTCGAAATTCGGCCGAATTTCGAACTTTTTGCTAAAAAAGTTCGGAATTCGGCAACTAGAACCGACCAAAATGCAATGGAACAGGAACTGGGCTTTAAAAGCCCATGATTGGACCAGAACCATCAGTAAAAGCCAACTGAGGGGGCAGGAGGATGCTAGGAATGTGATTGGAGTGACTAGGAGGTCCAGAGGCCAATCAGTAGTGAATACGCCCCCCAGTATATAAGATAGCCTCGCCAAATCTCTAGCATTGTAATACAGGGACGTGGAAGAGAGTGGAAGCAGTTCTGTTACTCCTGCTTCAAAGTGTCATTTAGCAATTATTAGTGTGAGGAAAGGGATATCTAGTGTAGTTAGGGTACTATTTTCCACTATAGTTAGATTTAATAATCTAGTTTCTGTAGAGAAAGTGTAAAGTGTCAGGGGACCGTAGTGTAGTGTAGGGTTAACTGACTCTGACTGCTATGGCAGGGTGACCAAACCCTTCCATGTCAGGGTGACCACCATAGAAAGCCATAGAAAAAAGATTGTTTCTATTAGAATTGCAATATATATACCCCTACACAGAAGTTCAGATGTCATGCCTGCCTCCAAACACGTCCACAAAAAAGCCCTATAAACGCCTGCAACAAAAAGCCGGGTGTGAAAATAGCGAAGCCACTATCCTGCTCTACTGCAATTCTAATACAAACAAAATGTTTTTTCTGGTTCTGGACATGCTACAGAGCTGAAACTTCACAGGTACACTTTTTAGACCCCCCCCCCCCTCAATAATTGGCTCTCTATCAAAAATGACAATTTTTAAGAACTTCTTTTGTGATTAATAGTGCCTGGGGCATGACCCAGAACCCTAGGCACTTTTTAGGGGCATTTATTGGGTTTTAGGGCTTTAAAATGGTGTTTTTTGATTACCGAAGTTCGGGTCCCATTGATTTCAATGGGGTTCTGAAATCCGGGCCGAACTTTCGGGAAGTTCGGGTGTTCTGGTCGAACCGAACTTTTCAAAAGTTTGATCATCCCTATGTGACCCTAAATTGTAAGCTAATTGAGGACATGGACTGATGTGAATGTAAAACACTAATGTAAAGCACTGTGTAAATTGTCAGTGCTATAGAAATACCTGTAATATTTTAATAAAATAGCTATTTAAAATGTAAAGAGCTTTTTCTTGTTTGGTCTGCATCTTTAGGTTTTCCTGATTTTTAACTGATGAAGCTTACCCATTTTATCATTTATTATAAAATGATAAGAATCATCCCATACATATGCTATGTATAGCTAGTAAAATTGACAATGCTGACTTCCAATTCATGTCATTTGCCAACAAACTAATAAAAAGGCTGATGGAGCTGCAGCTCAGGAAACAGCCTTAATAAACTTTTACAGAGGTGTTTATTGATGTTTTATAGTTGTATATCCCTGTTATTACATTTATCTTATTGAACAACAGTGTGCCTCTGGGAGAGATAGTCTTAAAAACACGGAAATTTAAGAGAAAGAATAGCTAGCAAACTCAGAAAAAAATGTGATTCGGATTGGCTGTAAGATTAGGTCTTTGGCTTGTGGGTTCCCTTCTGCTCAGGGCTATTAGTGACTACGGCTTCTACAACATTTGTTTCCACTGAAACAGATATCTAGAAAAGTGCCCCTTTGTATAGAACTCTCTGACCTACCTTAACCTTATTAAATAGAACGCATAATGGTTTGGTACATCTTTTCTGTCTTTATTATGTCCCACAAGGCAAAAATAGAGTCCATATAGTATCACATGCATGATATTGCCAAAGTACAAAAAGAAATAAAAATAAAACAGATTTTACTGTACCAATCAGGGATAATATATAAAATCAACAATTTTTATTGATATCAATACATCAGGCTTAAAAATTGTCAATCATTTCTAAAAGAAAATGAACAAAGTGCCTTATTGTTGTTACATACATAATTCCATTCCATACGATGTGCCTAACACCAGTGAAAAATAAAAAGCTCCCATATTATTTCAATATAAGTGTAATATCACAATATATGTTTTCCAATGTCACAACCAATAGTATTATGGCATGCAGGCAATGCACACTATTCCATCATTGGCTGTGACAATGGTAAACATACTGTATACTGTGATATTACACTTAGCCAGAGGTTTTATCGAAAATGAGAGAGCTAGTAAGCAAGCTCTGTTTGCGGTGCTGTGTCCTTAGTAAACCCATAGTGCTCTGGTAATCCTTTGTCATGTATTACTGTCTGTAAAACAAAGATTTTGTGTATAACAAACATATTTAAAACAGCAGTTTAGAAACGTATAAACCAAAAATGTAATTATACTGAGTACATATCACTGCAAAAATCCAGTACATATCAGGTTCTACAGAAACAAGTTCACTCTGCAGGAATGAAGAATTGTTCCACAGAGACTGTTGCTTTATGAATCAGAGAATGAGAAGAGGGAGAGAATAAGGAACATGTGGTATGTTTTAAAATCAGTGGCTTACAGCAGAAATACGTTGGAGTAGACATAAAGTCAACTTGAAAATTATTTGTTTTGCTAAAGCTCTGTGTCTCACAAACAGCTGCCATTTTTGCATTTAAAAAAATTTATTTTCATGTTATTTCCATACTTAGTTGCACCATGGGACTACTAGCCCCTTGCAGCATTTTTGGAGCCTTTTCTTGACTACATGCACTCCAGTGATGGCTCCCCCCACACACCAATGTGTGTTAAACTACCCACTTGTAAACTGCTTTAGACACCCATGGGACAGGGTAATAATGCAGGAACACAATTAAGAGGCAGAGTGTTGTCACCCTAAAGTGCCCAAACACGAACCTTTATGATAGGGTCGCCAGTTATTATTTAAATGAAAGCCACCAATTAAAATGAATTATGACTTTTAAAATTACATTACAGTGGGGTTGATTTACTAAAACTGGAGAGTGCAAAATCTGGTGCTGCTCTGTGTAGAAACCAATCAGCTTCCAGGGTTTTTTTTGTCAAAGCCTAATTGAAGAAGCTGATTGACCACCATGCACAGCTACACCAGAAGTTGCACTCTCTAGTTTTAGTAAATTAACCTCAATGTATGTAAACCTTAAAAATGCACTTTTCTTATTTGCTTCTTTTTAGTCTGTTAACTATAACAGTGGAGGGTAGAGCTGGATCTAAGTATGATAACTTTGTGGATGTTTAAAGAAATGCGTACACTTTCTTGAGAAGTTATGATTAAACCTTTATTTGCTTAAAATATAAAGGTGCCAGCTTCAGCAGTTTTTTTTCTGATTATGTTATGGTGTGGAAGTGTATGCCCAAGTAATCACCCTATTTTCCAATGGTTTGAAACAGTTCTCAAAGTAGAGCGTTAAAATATTGCTCCTAAAACTATTTCCCCTTCGAAAGACCTCGTAGATATATAACAGCACCCTTGGGCAACATGATCTTGTTGCACTTCCCTAAACACGAATGTTCAGCTCAGCTAAATGTTCATTTTTCGTCAATAGAGAATGGAAGGAGTGTAAAAAGGGTGGAAAGCTGCTCTGTCTGACACTCTCCCTTATTACAAAGGAACAGTGATTGAGACAGGTTCTCTAACCCATCTGGATCGATTTTCCTTCCTAAAAACGACTGACCAGACCATGTGCAGGACTCACAAACTTAGAAATGTACCCAGTCAAGCCAAAAGCAACATTATTCATAAAGCTATCATGTGATACCTATGGTTTGCTGTAGTATACCTTTCAAAATGTCTCATGATGTGATTTCCTAAATACTTTTAGTGGGCCAGCGTGGACATATTTTTTCTTTAACTAACACCCTGTTAGTTGAAATGTCCCTTTAAGCCTCCCTTTACACTTGCTTGTGTACAATGTTATCACACTGTGCTTCAGTTTGGTGTGGTCTGAATATAAAACATGAATCTTTTGGGTGTGTAAAGGGAAGTGAAAGCCAACCTAGAAAGAATACTCCCATTTGCCTCCACTGTACCAATATTCCCTTAAAAAGTCATCCATATACTGTAGTTTATATGTTGGTTCTGTTTCTGTGAACTTTTTCAAGGTTTTGATTTTCTTACAGTCCAAAACATGATGGTCTAAATGTACCTATCCCAACCTTCCTAATGTTGAAAAGCCCTTGCTATAACTTCAGCCTCAAGGAACCCCTGCTAATAATTACTATATCTACAGTTCATAGTGTGATGGTTGGAGGGAAGAATGCTCCTTACATTTTTGGTCAGCAGGAAGACTACTCCCTTACAAAAAGCTAACATGATCACTGGTGTCAATGATTACTTATCTGAGAGGCTGAAATTGCTAATTGCCTAAGAAACCCCTAGCAACCCCTGGGGGAAGACAGAAACTCCTCATCCACACTAAAGTTCAGTGAAAGAAACAACAAAACCCTAAAAGCAATGGAGTGAATACCCAAAATCTTCAGCGCAGTATCCGATAATACTTTATGCTATGCCACCCTCTTCCGATTGGAGACATCCTTAGTTCTAAATTACATTAAAATGATAAGGGGTACAAAGGACTAGTGCATTAATAAACAACTTACAAATATACTCACAAAAGCCATGTGGTTTGAGCGTTTTGTACAACCACAGTCGCAATTAAATATAAAAGAAAACATTTCCAATATAGATACCTGAGCAACACTCCACAGCAGGTGCAGTAGCTAACGCGTTTCGAGGGGTATACCCTTTTCTTAGTCTTCTTAGTGCTCATAGTCACATGGCTTTTGTGAATGTATTTGTATGTATTTCATTAATGATGGTTGTAAAGTTAACTTACAAGGCTTTTGCGCCTTTTTGCTACTTTGTCATTTAGAACCTCTGGGGGAGCCCTGTTTGAGAAAGGCTGGGCTAAGTCCAGAATATGTGCTAACTGCACAAAATGACAACACTATGTATGTACAGGAAATACATGATATGAAGTCACTGAGCCGCAATGCGTATACAGCAAGTTAAGTTGGAACTCCTAAGCTTGTTCTGGGTCAGTGTACCATGTACATATTTATTTTGCCCTAATTCTATTGCACATGTACCCAGTCCTGCTCCACTGTACCTTCCCCTCTGACATACGTAGTAAGCCAATGAGCCCTCCAACAAAGTGGCAACAGTAAATACGCACAATGCACCATCAATGAACAAGTCACTATCCTACAGGATACATCTCTCAGGTGGCATCTCTCAGGTGGCGCTTTCCAGAAGGATAGTGTTTCTTCTAGTACATTCACTCCATCACATGGATGTCATTTTCCAAGAGGACAGGTATTCATGTAGCAGTCTCCTACACAATGTATTTTCTTTTTCTCTCATACAAGCTCGTCTCTTACATGGCAGTCACTTTCTATCTTAGCACTGTAACAGCTCCCTCTACCCTTTTCCAAAAATGCCCCATCACCTTCAACTGGTGAGCAACTGCAGCCCCACCCCCACGGTTACAGTATTTCCCTATCCTAGATTGTAAGCTCTAAGGAGCAGGGCCCTCTGATTCCTCTTGTGTTGAATTGTATTGTAACTGTACTGTCTGTCCTCATGTTGTAAATCACTTTGCAAACTGTTGGCGCTTTATAAATCCTGTATAATAATAATAATCTTACACATTTTCCTATGCAATCAGGGATAAATGTTATCTAGCTCATTATATTTACCATTCACATTTTCTCTGCAGAAATCACATGGCAATAATCATTAGAACATTATTTTATTTTTAATAGATACATTAAATACACTAAAACAAAACCTTTCAATTGTAACACTTCCACACCAATTTCTTCTTTCAGATTTTCATACATGTGCATTTTTTTCTTTTCGCGTTCTATGATTTGTGTGATCCCATTTGCACACCTGATTTCAAAAATATAAATTTCCTGATGTGAAAAATGTAGATTTTTTTTTTTAAAGGATACAGATATAGATATGATAGTACATTTCTGTAAAGCCACGATTGTAAATGTCACTTGCTGCGTGACATTTTTTTTTCCTATGTGCATGCATTTGCAAATCAATAGGGAGTGCACACTAGGTAAGGGGTGATGGCTGTGTCAGTTGGTTGAAGGTTATGAAATGTGGCCGAATTTGCAAGAAATATGAAAACATAAGAAGCCTGAAACTATTTTGTGTGGTATATGGACAAATCTCCAGTAGCAAATTAATATTCCAAAAACTGGAGAATAGCTTTACATGGTTAAAAAAAAAAAGTATATGTATATGAATATGTGTATGTATAATATATATCAATATGTATATGTAAATATTTATATTTTATATGTGTATGATATATAAATAGAGGTGTATATATATATATATATATATATATATATATATATATATATATATACAGTACATTTAGGAATTAAAGATGTTTTATTTCAAGCTGTTGATATGTGCTCGTGTTTGATTTATAGTAACACCTGACAAGGTGACAAAGTACACTTTCAGCAGCATCCCAACAGCTATCTAATAAAAGGGGAACCCAGGGTGCACATTGAATTTATTTAATTCTGTAAATCCCTGCATCTGAGTGTGCTACACACCAGTAAGTACATGTGTATTATTTGTGGAATATGGTATGTGTAGGAAGTTCAGTCATGGCTCAAGAACTGGCTAAATTAACTGGTTCTGTCTTTTGTACAGAAGTCATGTGAATATCAAGTCTCAGAAGGTGCAAACAAGGCAGACAGAAGACCGCAGATACAAGTGTGATATTTTGTGTGGAAAAGAGTGAATGTGATGGCGTATATATCATGAATATAGACATGCTGTTGAGATCCATTTTACAACAGTGCCCCTTATATGCATAAAGCAGATAGTAATTAAATATGCACATATACAAAAATACAGTAGATAACTGTTCCCATGGGGAATAAAAAAAAAAAAACTGTGACCTGTATGCAGCCCTGGAAGACACATCTGTCCTGATCAGGCTTTTTAATTGATTAATTGCAGATTGGGTTGGAATGAGATGGGGTTTATGATCTTTTGCTGCACCCCTAGGTGATTCTTGCATGGATTTGTCAGTGCTCAATCAATCTCTACACAGGGAGAGGAAGACAGGGAGAAACAGGGAAAGTACTTAATTGCAGTGGAATGATACCAGCCCAGCAAATGAAAACACAATCTTAAACATTGTGCAGGCTGCTACCTGCAAAGGGTGGGTGTGAGAGTATTAGCCATAAGATGCTATGCAGGCTGTGGGGACCAAGTGGAGATAAATGCTAGGAGTTAACACACAGTGACTTTGCTTGTAATGTGGCATTAGATGAGATGGTCCCTCCTCCTCCTTGCCCTGAAAGGTACCCTGTCTATGCCAATCTGCCTTTTTCTCATGTAAATGAGGAGAGAGATGGTTTGCAGAGGATGGGATGGGATCAGACACTGTGCCTGCAGGCAGCTCAGCTTTCAGCTTCTCCTCCTCCTCATGGCACCAGAGGTCGCTCTGATTTTCTTAAAGACAGTTCACACATCTTTACCTCCCCAGACCTCCCTTATCGCTTGCATCTGAGCAGAGTTTCACAGATGCTAGGAGGTGATGCACACATCATGCCCATGTGAACTGGCATGAAAAAAGAAGCCCCGGGGACATTTCATCTGCAGTCTAAACTGGGGAAGGAAAAAACTCTATTAGGCAGCAGCAAGTTTGCACTCCCTGAACTCCTGGATCAGAGGGGACGGATCCGACCAAGGACTACCTATTAAAGTCGGACAGCAGGTCTACAGGAATCTGCGCTTGCCTTTGGCTGACCTTTCTCTTCTGGGATTGCCTTTAACAAGTTTCCACCATTACTTCCAAAAGTGAAGAAGATTTCCTAGCCCTGGCAGCGTCCAGGCTGAGCCGACGCAAGAGGGTGATTGGAGCGGCAATAGGGGTGGCCATGGTCCTCATCCTGCTAATAGCCATTCCTTTACTGGTCAGCAGCTCCAAGACAAGTACCCACTATGAGATGCTGGGCAGCTGCAGGATGGTGTGTGACCCATACACCCCCCAGACCGGAGCTTCCTCTGCAGAGTCCAGCCAAGAGTATGCCCTCATCTCACCCCCACCCCACCTGCAGGGGGCCAAGGCTGACCAGGGCAGAAAGGGAAAATCGGGACTTAGAGGATTACCAGGACCTTTAGGGCCACCGGGTCCAAAAGGTCCTCCGGGGGAACCCGGCCGACCTGGACCACCTGGACCACCAGGTCCTGGCCCCGGGGGCTATGTCTCGTCCTACTACAGCCCTAAGATCGCATTCTATGCTGGGCTGAGGAAACCACACGAGGGCTACGAAGTGCTGCGCTTTGATGATGTGGTGACTAATGTTGGTAACTACTATGAGCCCTCCACCGGCAAGTTTACCTGTCCCCTACCTGGAATCTACTTCTTCGCTTACCACGTGCTGATGAGAGGTGGGGATGGGACCAGCATGTGGGCAGACCTGATGAAGAACACACAGGTAACCTAAGATGGGTCACCCTGTACTGGTTACCCTTCAACACCTCTACCTAGGTAGCCAAGCTACCTCCTGTTCATGCCTTGTCCCCTTCTTCATGCCTTGTCCCCTTCTTCATGTCTTGTCCCCTTCTTCATGCCTTGTCCCCTTCTTCATGCCTTGTCTCCTTCTTCATGCCTTGTCTCCTTCTTCATGCCTTGACTCCTTCTTCATGCCATGCCTTCTTCCTCATGCCATGCCTTCTTCCTCATGCCTTGTCTCCTTCTTCATGCCTTGACTCCTTCCTTCATGCCATGCCGACTTCCTCATGCCTTGTCTCCTTCTTCATGCCATGCCTACTTCTTCATGCCTCGTCTCCTTCTTCATACCTTGTCTCCTTCTTCATGCCATGCCTACTTCTTTATGCTTTGTCTCCTTCTTTGTGCCATGTCTCCCTCTTTATGCCTTGTCTCATTCTTCGTGCCATGCCTCCTTCTTCATGCCATGCCTACTTTTTTGTGCCTTGTCTGCTTCTTCCTGCCATGCTTCCTTCTTGGTGCCATGCCTCCTTCATGCCATGCCTCCTTCTTCATGCCTTGTTTCCTTCTTCATCCCATGCCTCCTTCTTCATGCCATGGCTCCTTCTTCATGCCTTGCTTCCTTCCTCATGCCATGCCTTCTACTTCATGCCTTGATTCCTTCTTCATGCCATGCCTCCCTCTTCCTCATACCTGTGGCAGCCGATGCCATCTGCCAACCCCCTTCTTATAACGACTATAAAGTGTGACTTTCTCACCTTGTATTATCACCATGACCATGGCATCACCTCTCCTTTTCCTGCCTGTAACTATTATATATTCAGACAGCGCTACAGGTACCAGGGCTACACAGTGCCAGTCTGATGAATGCAGCAGGTACAAAACTAGTTTGGCAGGCAGGGTCACCCCAGGTCTTCTTCTTTCTCCCGGAATGCAGTAATAGCCCAGCCAAGTCAGTACACACATAAAAGATAAATGGGTCCAAGTTAAAGTATAATTAAATTCTGTCTGCTTTGCAGCAGGTATAGGTGCCCTATACCGGCATTCACTTCCAGCAAAAGGAACTTTGCCAGGTTAAGTTCGGTCAATTAAACTGATTTGTTACTAATATATAGGGAAATAATTATTTCAGGAGGTGTATTGCTGCTCAATTTTAGGGCTGATGATGGGAAATGAGAAGACATGCAGTTTACTAAGAGTAAATTATATATGTGTATATATATATATATATATATATATATATATATATATATATATATATATATATATATATATATATATATATATATATATATATATATATATATATTGTACTATATGCATTTCATTAGTTACATTTTCTATATTTGCAGTATTAGGTATTGGAATGATTCGTTTCGGCTTTGTGGTCTTCCTCTGAGCTGTAAAGGTCACAACAAAAGATTAAACTGTTTTGCAGTAATTTATGTATTTATGTCTGATGGAGAGTTCCCTGAAAATTGTCCACCTCCAATTATATCACAGCGGGAGAGCTAGGAAATGTCTATTCACATTGCTTAAAGTCTCCTTCAAATACCACGAGCCAGGTAATGACAAATATATATTTGGGCTCCTAACATCTTATAGACACATGCTGGAACTCCAAGTCTTTTATATTCGTTCAATAAAAATATGATTGACTGCTCGCTGATACAATTTAACAAATACAACTTCCAGCACCCTGTATATAAAATATTAGCAACTACAGTGGACAAAACCTACTCGTCTACACTATATGCCATTATAAAGGCAGCAGAGGGGGTACAACAGGTTAGAGACACTTTAATTGAGTCCCTGTGATTCGGAACAAACGAATAAAGAAGTAGAATGTCCGAAATGTGATGGATAGCGAGTGCAGGTGAATGGAGCCTTATCCAACAAGTACCATGGACAGCGACTTAGGGGATACTCAGTGCTGGACCTGTCACCACCTACACACCCCACACCCCATACCCTGTCCTTACAACTGGGACCTGCTCTGCTCTGGCACACAGGATATACTGTATATTGGTTATTGTACAATCTAGGATAATTTCTAGATATCGGAACAATGCATAGGAACAAAAGTGGACTAATTTACTAAAGTAGTTAAAAATGTTTATTTAAAAAAAAAATAAAAACTGAAGATTTACTCCAACGATCAAGTTATATAAAAAGCAAACTCATATTGAATTATTTCATCTGCACATTTGATAATTAAAGTAGATCTTCACACATTCTTAATTCCTTTAGTAAATGGCCATTTTTTATGAAGCAACATCATTTTACTTTCTCTTCAGTTTTTATAAATCAGCGTTTTCCTTTGACATTATCCTTAGTCTTCTCATTATTATCATTTTTATTATTAATATTCATTATTATTAGTAGTAGTATGACATTGCAGCACACAGAAAAGTTCAATTACCGGAGCTCTTTTATCTAACTGTTGATCCCTGGGGTACACTGTTCATATCTAATGTGTGTTTGAATATAGTAATATAAGTAAAACATGCAGATAATATGAATGGTTGTGTTTTGCACCTTATTAGACTTCCCCATGATGGAGGGATACCATGTCACTATGCGTTGCTCATTTGATGGCTGGAATTAGATGTATGACATTAGGGAGGGTGGAACAGCTGCTGCCTGTCCCTTGATGCTCATTAAGTGGCATATTTTGGTTTTGGTTATTTGTTCAAGGTTCCTGTCCATATTTTGGTTGGTGTCTTGTGAACAATGAGCTGATTTGGTGTTGGCTGCCAGGAAAAAGTGTCCCTGCAGTGTTATTTTTTTTCTTTTCTTTTGTGAAAGCCTCACCTTTTACTATTGCTGTCCCTATGGTGGCAGGGACAGGAGAGGAGCCTTTATTTAAGTGACAGGGCTGCGCAGTGTGTGTAAAATGAATGACATGTTGTGGAGCACAGGAGCATCAACACAGATTAAAGAGAGATGTTTGTCGTGCAGTTTGAGCTGGTGAATATTTTATAGGGAGCAGAGGCAGTGATCTATATCCTCTTCACTCATCCTCCAGCCTCTAGGATAACAAAGTCGTTTTTTTTTTTTATGTCTGGGGTACAAAGCCAATATCAACAGTGTTTAGGTGTGTGCCCTATACCTGACATCAGAGGTGTAACTGATTTGATGTGTCAGCAAAGCTGATTTAAAAATAAAAATGGAACAAAAGAAAAAAGCTGTTGCCCATGGCAACGCCAGTGCTTGCTTCATTTTTCAAGCTGCACAATGAAAAATGAAATCTGATTGGTTGGTACATTACTTTTCTTTTGCAATTTTTTTTTTGTAAATCATTACAATAAATTATTTATTGTCTACATTCATTATAAAAGCCTAAGAAAAACTAAAGAAACCTTTCTCAATATATATGAATGCTGCCACTGTTTACCTCCTTCTGAAAATGCTACCTTACTGGTTATTAAGCTAATCTTCTGCATTTACTATTGGAATCACTGGGTAGAAACATATCCGAACCAGAACAGTGGGTGAAAATTCCAGAGCTGTATTGTTCCAGGTCAGCAATAAGGTCAACATGACAGCCAGATCATTAGCATTTTCTAAAGAAGTGGTTTGGAATGGCAGTCTACTTGCACTCTCATGACAATTTTTTTTTAAAGTGCATTCAAACCCAAGAACACAAATGGATAGTATTGCAGCATACCTGTCCTTAGACAGGGGGCTGCTACATTACTTTTCTGTTTCACACTTATTCCCTTTTTTTCTTACCATGGTTATCCTGCCAATAACACACCTCAGGTATTAGGACAGAGATTGTATTAGGACTACATAACTCCTCCCTCTGTTCTCCATTACATTTCTTTAGCCCACTGATTTAGCAGGAACAATGCTAACTGATAACAGTCCAGGGGAAGAAATTATTGGAAGATTTCTGAATGGGAAAACAGCTGTTTTCTTAAAAAAAAAAAAAAAAAAAAAAATATATATATATATATATATATATATATATATATATATATATATACATATACATATATATATATATATATATATATATATATATATATATATATATATATATATATATAATATAATAAAACAATTTCTAAATGATATTATACAGACCAAAATGGAGCAATTAAAATAAATGTACTGTTTTACTTACACTTTAAAGATGTATTAAACCCAAACATTTATTATGCTGCAGCTTACCACTTAATGGATGTGACAGCTGCATTTGTTTTCCTTTGTTAAGCTTTCTTTCTTTTATTTTCACCTGCAGATCTAGCCAGTAAGTCTGTTGCTTTTCAACAGAACAAGCTATCCTGAAAATGTAGCAGTTGGAGGTTTGAGACAAACCATTTAATACTGACAGGGGTCCTTACAATGATGTGTTTTTTACTTATTTATGTAAAACATTTATCTCAGAAGAAAAAAAAATCTGTTGCTGTAACTGCTTATAAAAGTGTTAGCTGGAGTTTGGCTTCAATTTGTTAGTGTATGTAAAAATGCTAGTGCATCTAACACTACCCTCCGTCCAGATTAACAATGCTGTTTCCAAAGGTTTCTCTGTTGCTCCCTTATCCAGGGTGTAGGCACACGGATACAGGAGATGTGTTACTGTCTGGATGACAAAGTTAAAACAGAGGGGGAAAAGCCTTAAAAAGAAAATGAATGCAGCCATCAGCTAATGATGGGTAAGCTGCAATATATTACATTTTGCTTTTGGGTTTAATACTACTGTAACCACAAGCATGCCTCACTTGCTACTAGGGTTGCATGTATTACCCTGTGTAACAAGGATTACATTCATGCTTGCACCTGTTGTGTGATTCATAAATACTTTAATCTAGAGAGTTTTGCAATTAGCCCTTTTGAAAGTTAGCAAGCAATGGCAGCCCCCATATGTATGGGTATTGTATCCCCATATGTATGGGTATTGTATAGCTACCTTCCATAGGGACTTATGGTAGAACATAAGTAGTGCAATTAATTGGTTGCTAAGGGTTACAGCAGTGCATTGCTCTGTGTATTCTGTAATAGAAAAGATCCTTATCTATACATAAACCTCTTCCTTCTTTAATTGGTAAATCAGCCAGACACCTCAGTTATCCCATGTCTCATATGACTTGAGAAGTAGCTCAGCTCATCTGCAGTGTTGCCAGTTTAGTGTCAGTCTGAATATAAAGTGCCAAAAGTAAAAAAATGGAGCAGTGGGGCACTACAGTGGCTAAGTGGTTAGCATTTCTGCCTTGCAGCACTGGGATCATCGGTCTGAATCCCAACCATAACACTACTTGCCTGGAGTTTGCATGTTCTCCCTGTGCCTGCGTGGGTATCCTCCAGGTACTCCGGTTTCCTCCTACACTCCAAAGCTGGTAGGTTTGTTGGCTCCTGTCTAAATTAGCCCTGGTATGTGTATGTATGAATTAGGGACCTTAGATTGTAAGCCCCTTCAGGGCAGGGACTGATGTAAATGTACAATATGTATGAAAAGTTCTGCGTAAATTGACAGTGCTATATAAGTACCTGTAATTAATAAAATCAAATTTACATCTAGCTAGTAGCTTTTTTATTATACTGGGATGCTCAAACAATCAAAGAACGACTCACTACAATGCTTACCCTATTTAAATAAAGCTTTCCTTCCCCCCCCCCTCCCCTTCGTTGTGATATTACAAATTCAAGATGTATTAAAAAAACAATCCTTAATTGATCCTAAGTATATGTGTGGCCACTTCAAGGGACAGTCCCTCCCCTCCTTGCAGGCGCAGCAGGTGAACTCAGATGATCAAGGAACGCTGTGTGCTGTGATAAAAGACCCTGGCTGGAAATGAGGCGGAGAGGAGAGGGTTAAAGAGCGCTGCTGCTGCCGGAGAGGTCAGCTCTGCAGGTGGAGGACCGGGAGGAGTCAGCCTAGGGACCATTTATCAAGGCACAGGGGGCACCGGTGACAAAAGAAGGACAAGCCACTTGATATTCCTGGAAAAGTCACAGGAGCATCTCCGCAAAACAACTGCAGCACTGCGTTCTTCCCTAAAACCAAAAATATCTGCATCGTCTTTAATAGCTGTAAAAACAACGGAGAGGGCTAGCACCAAACACAGGGCTCTCGGGCCACTGGGAATAATATTTCTTCATTGGATGACACTTGGGATAGGTTTATTGTTTCCGATGAGCTATTACACAGCAGAGAGCAAAAATACGTACTATAGATGATATCTATTAGAAAAGTATACCTAAGAGGGAACAATTGTCTAAAGAGTAACATTTTGTTAAGAAGCATTTGAAATGAAGACAATTCTATGAATGTATCTATCTATCTGTCTGTCTGTCTGTCTGTCTGTCTGTCTATCTATCTATCTATCTATCTATCTATCTATCTATCTATCTATCTATCTATCTATCTATCGAAAGGGAAGTACTATTTCGCTAAGGCTGGCCATACATTATACAATTTTCTTATTCAATTTCCTTTAGATTTACCATCCAATATGTAGTGAAAGGGCCTGTCTGATTTCATATAAATTGAAAGTGTTTAGCTTTGACCTGATATTATATGGTTTTGGTAAATCTAAAGGAAAACTGTGGAAGACATTTGTATAATGTATGGCCAGCCTTAGAAGCATTTGAAATGAAGAGAATTAGAAAATGTATCTCTCCATTTACATACACTATCTATCTATCTATCTATCTATCTATCTATCTATCTATCTATCTATCTATCTATCTATCTATCTATCTATCTATCTATCTATCTATCTATCTATCTATCTATCTATCTATCTATCTATCTATCTATCTATCTATCTATCTATCTATCTATCTATCTATCTATCTATCTATCGAAAGGGAAGTACTATTTCGCTAAGGCTGGTCATACATTATACATTCAATTTCCTTTAGATTTACCTTCAACTATGTAGTGAAAGGGCCTATAAATTGAAATTGTTTAGGTTTGACCTCATATTATATGGTTTTGGTAAATCTAAAGGAAAACTATCGAAGAAAATTGTATAATGTATGGCCAGCCTTAGGAGCATTTTAAATGAAGACAGTTAGAAAATGCATCTCTCCATTTACATACAGTATCCATTTTATCTATCTATCTATCTATCTATCTATCTATCTATCTATCTATCTATCTATCTATCTATCTATCTATCTATCTATCTATCTATCTATCTATCTATCTATCTATCTATCTATCTATCTGTCTGTCTGTCTGTCTGTCTGTCTGTCTGTCTGTCTGTCTGTCTGTCTGTCTGTCTGTCTATCTATCTATCTATCTATCTATCTATCTATCTATCTATCTATCTATCTATCGCTTCAAAGAGAACTAACAATGAAGAGCATTCAATATTAGGATCATTTAATATATATATTTATTTATTTATTTTCTGGAGTAGCTATTTTGTTCTAGACTTTTGATATAGGCATAGTGTCAGTCTTCCACCAGAATCACCTGACAGAGCTTGTTAGATGTATTTTTCAGATAACTTCATACCTATGGGCTGTCTCTGTGGCATTCTTGCACAGTGTGTCAGATAAACAATGATACACCCAGGGATGAATAGATCTCCTACAATTGAAACCAGCCTAAAGGCAGCTACTGTACATCAGCTACAGTGCTGCTTCCTACAAACTGCTGTATAGATGTCAAAGCTGCGCTGGAGGCAGAAGGTGCTACAACCAGATGACCAATTACTGCTAGTCTGGAGAAATCATTTTTTACGCACAAATATTATTGAGACTATATACTGTGCGAGATACATTTTAAATGGGTTTAGTGCACAGACAGAAAATAAGCTAACATCAAGAAATTAAAACAACCGTGAGAAAGTATAGCAAAGTAATTTATTTACTAAAATACATGTATTTATACTGCTAGTATAGTTAGCATAAAAGGGGCTTTATAATACCTTGCCATAATTCCTTGTACAGGATAAACCAGGATGAGATTGGGAGGGTTTGGGAGATAGTCACTGGGAACTGTGGGATGTAGCTATGGTATAACAAAGGCCCATTCTTCATGCAATGTAGTTCCAGTGCAGTGGGTTTACTCCCATGTTCTACCATTCAGCCCCATGGAAGATGTGTTTTGCTAGAAACTACACTAAAGATGCAACAGGCAGTATTTTAAACGCACTGCACTAAAATGTAACTATCTGAATGTAGCCTAAGGTCCCAAACAAGGTCTTTTAGCACCTCTGGCAAAAAAGGCCATAGTGTGCCCCCCCAAAAGTTGTGTACGACAGCATAGATTACAAGTCCTGCCCTTCTGCACCCCCCTGTCCCAGGTCCTGATTGACTAAAGATGAGTTCTGCTTCCATTGAGGTGAAATATTTACTTTCCCTTCTAGCAAAATGGAGCTCACTTGTATCTGAAACCTTGTGTATGCCCATGTACATTACTATGTATAGACATGGGCCTGCTCCATTGACAAACAATAGCCTAATAGATGTCATTAAAGTGGAGTTCCACTGGTTTTTGTGTTTATTAAAAGTCAGCAGCTACAAAAAGTGTAGCTGCTGACTTTTAATAAGAACACACTCACCTGTCCCACGGTCCAGCAATGCAGGCGGCGGGAGCCTTGGTTCCCTTCCTCTTCTCCCCACAGCGCCGGCATCTCTAGTGTGGTCACCCGGCCGTGACAGCTTGCGCCTTCACAGCCGGGTACGCACTGCGCATGCGTGAGTTGCGCTGCGCATCCTGAGTGGACAGGCAATCCTCTGGGACCTGTGACGTATCCCAGAAGATTGCAGAGAGGGAGGGGGAGAGGAGAACTTCTGCTCGAGCCACCTAGGCAGCCTGAACGGAAATGTTTTAACAGGTACCCGCTACCCACCCACCCCCCCACCCCCCAAAAAAAAAAATGACATGCCAAATGTGGCATGTCAGGGGGCCAGGAGGCCTTAAAGCAGATGTTCCACTTTTGAGTGGAACTCCGCTTTAATTACCAGTGAGTTCATTTTGAATAATTTCTAGTACAGGGATTAAAGCGTATCCAAAACCAAAAGTAAAACTATTATATATTGCAGTTTACCAATCCTTAGATGTGTTGGCTGCTTTGGCTTTCTGTTTTTAGCTTTTTTTCTTTTCTTTTCACCCTGTGATCTGGCCAGAAACACGCTTCCTGTTTTAGAGGGATTCCTCTATCTATAGAGGAGCAATGGAGACACCCATGGACAGCAGCACTGTTTGGGAATGGTAGTGTTAGATGAACTAGTAGAATTAAATGGAATTTAGTGAGAATTAAAGATGAACACCAGCTAATACGTTTTAAGCAGTTACAGAAACATTGTTTTTCCTTTTGATAAAAATGAATGAAAAATTGTAGGCACCCCTGTCTTTGTTTAATAGTTTGTCTAAACCCTTTAACTGCCATTTTCTGCTGGACAGCTTGATCTGTCAAAAGAAACTGAAGAATAACAGAGTTTCAGGCAGGTGAAAATAAAACGAAAAAAGCATAAAAAAAGATAACCATGAGGCCACCACATTTAAGAATTGATGAGCTAAAATATATTACATTTTTTATTTCTGTTTGGGTATACCTTAAGTAAAACTGTAAAATACATTAATGAATAAAACCAAAATAAACCATTTACTATACTTATAATAAATGCATTATTTTACTAAAACCAGTGTAAATTGGGTACTTGGACACACCAAAATAATGATTATTATAATAATTAAATTCATTTATTTCTATACATTAAAATTATCCTATTTGCACTTGACTTAGCGCATTTGGTTATAACAGAGCGAGACACTGCAAACTACACATGTTCCCTTGCATGTCTGTACCTGTATACTACCAATCAATAAACTTTTCTAGAGAAACATTCAAGAAAGGTCATACAATAAAGAGCCAGGCTGGGTGCACACAATGATGCACTGGTTGTGTTGTAAAGCTTAAATATGAAACACACACTGTGCAAGCAGCTGTGGGTACATTTTGGGCACTTACATGGCAGAACAGAGTGTCATCATGAATACTGTTTGATCTGTAAATAAATGTTTTTATTATTTCACAAAAAAAATAAACATCTATGACATTATAAAATAGGTATCTGTTATATTGATAGTCAATTATATTTTATAATGACACAATAAAGTTAATTACAACTACGTTTAAGATTAAATGTTTATTTCTTTTTTAACTTTATGAAATGGCACATTTCCAAGATTACATTTTAGAAAAAAACAGTCACCATTTTAACTGTAGAAAAACATTGTCATTTTTTTTTTCAAACCTAAAATCTATTCAGCCTGCTCATGTGAGATACAGGCATGTACAATTCTGGGGATGTGTGCATAAGTTTATTGAGCTTTCATGTGCAAAATGCAGATCTGAGTTAGATGTTCATTTTATGCATTGTATTTTATTTTAGTAAATCATTCTAAAATACCTCTACTGTGTCACCCAAGACTGGCAGCTCATTGAGGCCCTAGGAGTGTAGTAAGGCTAAAAGAAGAACAGAAGGAGGTCTTCACCAATGAGGTGTTGCTCATACATAGTACCAGACTTGTATAAAGTACTCGAAATTTCTACTTGAGTAAAAGTACAAGTGCTCGATCAAAAAATTACTTGAGTAGAAGTGGAAGTGCTCGCAGAAAAAGTTACTTAAGTAGAAGTACTAAAGTATTCAACATTTTTTTTACTTAAGTATTGCAAGTAGTTTTTTCAAAAAATTTGCTACTTAAGTACTAAAAGTAAAAAGTACCAGTAGTTTTGAAAAAAAATTTCTACTCAAGTACTGAAAGTAGAAGTACAAGTACTGTGTTATGTAGTTATTAAAGAAAGAAGTCAAAAGTATGAACATCTTATTGTTTTTATTATTTCAAATGATTTATTCAAATGATTAACCGGTGTTTGTTAGTAGTTTCTTGATGCACTTTAAGCGCTGTAGCACCATTTATTTGTTTGTTTCATATTTTCTTTTTATTGGAAAGATTTGGTATAGCAGCTTTTATTATACACAGCCTTTATTTTCGAATGCGCTGATTTACAAATGACATTATACACATTTTTTTGAGCTTTATGCAACCTGCCATCTACTGTTCTGGCAGTGGTAATTTTTTTAAAAGTAACGAGTAACTATGCAGCACAAAAAAAAAATACTTGAGTAGAAGTATCGAAATCATCGAAAAAATGTAGTGAAGTAAAAGTAGAAGTAGGAGAAAAAAATTCTACTCTAGGAAAGTACAGATACCGCATTTCGGTACTTAAGTACAGTACTTAAGTAGTTCTACTTCGTTACTATACATCTCTGCATAGTACTGTAAGAAGGCTGGAAATGGGTGCTGATAAGAAATACAGGCTGTGGATATCACCCTCTGGATATATAATATAGCAAGGTTGTGGATGAATAGAATAAAGGCAGAATCCCAGGCAGATATAAAAGAGCAGTATTTAATCCAGTTATATGTCCATTATCAAAATCATCAACTGTGTTTTAAAAACTGCTACTATAGATATAGTAATTTAGGATGATTCACATACTGAGAATTTAGTTGTTTTCCAGGAATACAGCTTTAAAAACATTGTGGCAAATAAACAGTTTATTTTTATATTAATTTATTTAGTTATTAAAATGGAGTATTTTGCTATTTAGCTGGTGTAATACTTTAACTTCACTGTGATTCAGTAGCACATTTTAGACAGTCATTTTCTTTTCTTTTTTTGTGCATTGACAGTAAGGATAACAGTGCAAGAAATGTTATGGCATTTAAAATGAGGGTGCTCTGCACCAGCAAAAAATCACTTGGACAGATCTGGTTTGAAGCAAACTCATGAGGAATTTAGTCCTAATAGAACAACCTGTCATAGGCAAATATAAGGGCCTTAAGGCATCTGCTGTTATCTTCCTAAGTGCCCCGGGAGCTCCACAAACTTGCATGGCCTAATATGCCAAAAACAATCTGTGCAGTGGGCGCTCAGCTTAATTTTCTATGCCTCAAATTTGGCCACAAAATGTGAATTGCAGTCACAGTAACCAATTAACAAAGTGCGAGAATCCAGGCTAAGTGTGGATATGCCATATCTCACAAAAGTAAGTACACTCCTCGCATTTTTGTAAATATTTTATTCTATCTTTTCATGTGAAATTACACTTTGCTACAATGTAAAGTAGTGAGCGTACAGCTTGTATAACAGTGTAAATTTGCTGTCCCCTCAAAATAACTCAACACACAGCCATTAATGTCTAAACCACTGGCAACACAAGTGAGTACACCCCTAGGTGAAAATGTCTAAATTGGGCCCAAAGTGTCAATATTTTGTGTGGCCACCAATATTTTCCAGCACTGCCTTAACCCTCATGGGCATGGAGTTCACCAGAGCTTCACAGGTTGCCACTGAAGTCCTCTTCCACTCCTCCATGACAACATCAGGGAGCTGGTGGATGTTAGAGACCTTGCGCTCCTCCACCTTCCGTTTGAGGATGCCCCACAGTTGCTCAATAGGGTTTAGGTCTGGAGACATAATTGGCCAGTTCATCACCTTTACCCTCAGCTTCTTTAGCAAGGCAGTGGTCGGCTTGGAGGCGTGTTTGGGATGGTTATGTTGGAATACTGCTATGCGTCCCAGTCTCTGAAGGGAGGGGATCATGCTCTGCTTCAGTATGTCACAGTACATGTTGTCATTCATGATTCCCTCAATGAACTGGAGCTCCCCAGTGCCAGCAGCACTCATGCAGCCCCAGACCATGACACTCCCACCACCATGGCAAGACACACTTGTCTTTGTACTCCTCACCTGGTTGCCGCCACACATACTTGACACCATCTGAACCAAAAAAGTTTATAGTGGGCTCATCAGACCACAGAACATGGTTCCAGTAATCCATGTACTTAGTCTGCTTGTTTTTAGCAAATTGTTTTCAGGCTTTCTTGTGCATCATCTTTAGAAGAGGCTTCCTTCTGGGATGACAGCAATGCCAACACATTTGATGAAGTGTGCTGCATATGGCCTAGGACCTGACAAGCTAACCCCCCCCCCCCCACCCCTTCAACCTCTGCAGCAATGCTGGCAGCACTCATACATTTAATTCCTAAAGACAACCTCTGGATATGATACTGAGCACATGTACTCAACTTCTTTGGTCGACCAACCATGTCGAGGCCTGTTCTGAGTGGAACCTGTCCTGTTAAACCACTGTTTGGTCTTAGGTCATCGTGCTGCAGCTCAGTTTCAGGGTCCTGGCAATCTTCTTATAGCCTAGGCCATCTTTATGTAGAGCAACAATTCTTTTTTTTAGCAAAAGGAATAAATCGTCTATGCTTTGCCACGTATCATGTCCAGTGTCCTCCATCCCTGTAATCATATAAATAAAAAATAAAAACAAGAGTGTGGGACTTTAAATGAGGTTAACTGGACAAGGAAATTTATTAAAAAATGCAAAAACATATAAGAAAATATTTTTGCAAAGACACACACAGAGATATAACAACCAATCAAGGTACAATATTGATACAGGTAAGTACAAATAAATTATACAATACATTTCTCGGATCATAACGGATCTCTCTAGAATATATAGGTACAATGAAAACTCATAATCTCTGTGTGGACATAATGTAAGTATATCATGATACTTTGGACTAATTGAGTAATTGTAGGCTCGACGCGTTTCATGGACCTCCGTCCATTCATCAGGAGCTTAAAGATTTGTCTATGAAATGAAAATATGGAATAAATTAGTGTATAAGTTAAAACCTGGCCTACAACGTGCCTTTACCAATACAATTTTCAGCAACGTACCAGTAGCTATGATCATGGTCCTATTCCCTCCCCTCCTGTTGTCCCCCTGCTGTGACATATTCCGCGCCTCAGCCCTGGATCAGGCTTTTTCCGGGTTTCAGTTGATCCCTCATCCCTGGACTGGACAGCTCATGATTTCTGACACTGCATAAGGTAGTGTCTTTTTCTTTATACCTTTCAAATTAATTCAGGTTTTAACTTATACACTAATTTATTCCATATTTTCATTTCATAGACAAATCTTTAAGCTCCTGATGAATGGACGGAGGTCCATGAAACGCGTCGAGCCTACAATTACTCAATTAGTCCAATTAGTCCAAAGTATCATGATATACTTACATTATGTCCACACAGAGATTATGAGTTTTCATTGTACCTATATATTCTAGAGAGATCCGTTATGATCCGAGAAATGTATTGTATAATTTATTTGTACTTACCTGTATCAATATTGTACCTTGATTGGTTGTTATATCTCTGTGTGTGTCTTTGCAAAAATATTTTCTTATATGTTTTTGCATTTTTTAATAAATTTCCTTGTCCAGTTAACCTCATTTAAAGTCCCACACTTGTTTTTATTTTTTAATTTTTTTTTTAGATCCTCAGAGAGTTCTTTGCCATTAGGTGCCATGTTGAACTTCCAGTGACCAGTATAAGAGAGTGAAAGCGATAAAACCAAATTTAGCACACCTGCTTCCTATTCACACTTGAGACCTTGTAACACTAATTAGTCACATGACACCAGGGAGGGAAAATGGCTAATTGGGCCCAATTTGGACATTTTCACTTAGGGGTGTACTCACTTGTGTTGCATGTGATTTAGACATTAATGGCTGTGTGTTGGGTTATTTTGAGGGGACAGCAAATTTACACTGTTATACAAGCTGTACACTCACTACTTTACATTGTAGCAAAGTGTAATTTCTTCAGTGTTGTCACATGAAAAGGTATAATATAAAATTTACAAAAATGTGAAGGGTGTACTCACTTTTGTGAGATACTGTAACATCACTACATTGAGAGACAGAGGGCAGCCACATATTACTCCAGACTGGCACTATTATGTACTTGGTTTATATGAGGTTGCCCTTGCCCTGTAGTGATATGCGATCTGATCCATCTCTCTTTTGGTACAAGAAGCAGTGACTGTGATGGACAGAGATAGAGAGCTGAGCTTAGATGTACTGTGGTGTTGGTGCCCTCTCCCATTGTCATGGCTCCTCTCCTGTGGTAAATTAAATTACCATATTATTTGGTACCCGGCCACTACCCACAGTTGAATTAGAAACCATCATGATTGTTAATGTTGCACAGGAGAGAATAAAAATTTATTGTTGCTGTGGAATAAGGGTCTGGTGTTGTTTCTGGAGGAAGCTATTGTTGATTCTGGAGGAAGCTATTTTTTGTACTGGGGGATCTATTGTTGCTGCTGGTGGATCTATTGTTGCTTATGAGGGGATCAGAATCTAGTGTTGCTTCTGGGGAAGCTATGGTTACTTATGTAGGAACTTATTTTTCTACTGGGGGATTTGTTGTTGCTACTGGTGGATCTACTGTTGCTGATGAGTTCTAGTGTTGCTGAAGGGGGTCTATGATTTCTGGGGACAGTGGTGATTGATGTTGCTGCTGCAACAATTTGCTCTGAAGTATACCATAGACCTGTGGATGGAGTCATCTTTGCACTGCATGTGGGAGTATCTCATGCGTGCGCCGTAATGCCTAGAAACAGGCAGAGACTGCAGTCATGTGAAAAATCTAACATTAAGGCAGTTCCCCGGTTTAGAGATGAGCTTTCATTGTGTGCAGAAAAAAAAGTACAGAGTTCCTCTGTGAAGTGTATTGTCACATGTCACTACACACTGTAACTTGATGTATATTGCATTTCTGCATTTGGAGAGACATGATGAGCATGTGCCCGCAGCACCAGTCCAGCATACCTCTGTTACCTCACTCCCGGTAACAGAGTAGGGTCCTGCAGTGCACCTAGTGCAGACCTAGAGCGTGCACTTATTAACTCTTTCACTTCCCATACCTCGTGACCAGGCCATAGATAGTTCAGATCCAGTTGATATTGGATACCAACCACTAGGGTGGGAGCCAGATAACGACACTCTTGCCACCGGACAACCTGTCACCTTTACCAGGTAGCACGCCTAATGACTGGTTGCTTTGTGTCTTGAAGTTGGTTGGTTACTCTTAGCAACTACTCTTCTCTTTCTTGTCTTGCTGAGTAAACCCTTTGTAGCAGTATTGCTTTATACCCTGTATTGCTTTGCAGACCCTGTTTTTTAGATAAGCCAGAACTAACATGCACCCCTTTGAATCATTTCAGACCAGGCTTAGAACAGTTAATATACCTTTACTGAACAAGTGTGGCATAACAGTTCAATATGAAAGAAGCCCTTTCCCTAACCCTAACTACAGTAGTGTGGCTGCCCAGGCATACCTCCATAAGGTGACAGTCCATTGTGGCATTTTCCATAACTTGCTTGTCTCCAAGCATCCTGGTGTCTTCAGCAGAAGTCCTGGTACCACAAACAGAACCAATCAATTTTGCTTAGCAGTAGCCCCTGTACCTCAGCCTTCCCTCTTTTTATAGCACAGGTGGGCTGGCTAGGACCAAAAAGTCCAGGAACTGAGTTTATAACAGTTACCCTTTCCCCAGCCTGGGCCAGCTGCTAACTTGCTAGAACCTATTACATTTCAACCTGCCTACAGACCAATGTTTGGCAAAATCAGCAGGGACCAGTGTGTGGCCTTCCCTGTTTGACAGAACTCAACTTCAGTCAAACGGATAAGTTGGAAAACTTTTGGAGAGTCCTATTTTTAGAATACAATGTCCTGACAGGGAGATTCCTCCATCCACCTTGTTTGTGTGGATGATGGAATTTGTTAGTTCTTTTTTTGCTCAGCCCACTGGCTGAATGAACAAAAACGACCCCCTATGGCCAGCTTAAAGTGGAGCTAAACTCTCCTATCCTTTATGGTCAAGGAAAATGCCATCTTAGCCTCTGTTTGATCTGCAGTTGTCATGTTGCTGCACATGTAATCAGTTATGACACCAGCCATTTGATGGCTTGACAGTTTGGTTGAGAGCAGAAGCAACTGTGACAGGTAGCAATCACATCATGCCTTAATTATAAAAGTTTTGGGAAACTGTTGAATCAATGGGTTTTAATTCTGCTTTAAAGCACACGGCGCTTGGAGTAGTATAGTGTATAAACTGGGCGTGTTTTGGCATGTCGTAATTACAATTAGCTTAGATACAAATACATTTATCAATTTTGGAGTAAGAATTTTGGCCAAATGAGGCTTTTCAATGTCTTACTGAAAGAGAAATCGACTAGCAATCCTGCATTATACATGAGGAGGTCAACTGCCTACATCCCAAGACTCAGGAATGCAGACAGAAGCTTCAGCTGCCCGGGGAGTAAGACATAGGGAAAGTATTACTGCAAATTCGAATCCCTCTAAACAAAATGGGCTTTTACTCTTGCAGTGCCAGAGGCTGTCAATGGCTGGGTTAATTTTTTGCTGCCTGTAGGTGGTCTTTAGGCTTGATCAGATTGCAACAGTACAATTAGCTCAGTGCTTTTGCTGCATTCACTCTTTTTCATTTCCTGTTTACTGCTGTAGCTCCCTACTGCTGAGTTAGTCTGCTAGGTTAAATTCAGTTTTTGGCTGTACTTTAGTGAGTGGAGCAGTGAGTAATTGTTTTCGTATGTTCAGGGTTTCCTGCGTTGAGAGTTTGATTCCTCTCATCTGCCTCTGAAAGAAGTTTCCAGAGTATAGGACAGGGAGATTCAAATAATTAGTGTGAATATTTATCATCATTTATAAGGTGGCTGGGGAATTGGTAATTTTTTTGGAAGCCTTGCCAGAGTGTTTTTTCCCTCCAGCGAGGGTTCCGGGTCTCTTGGGGCTGCTGCCCCTGGAGGTCATTCTTCTGAGACAAGACATTGCAGTCTGGGCCCCAGCAGCAGCTGGGTTGAGGACCTGGAGAAGATTACCAAAGGATTATTATTTGCTGGAAGGCATTGTCTTAAAGTCCTGGCCTGCAGAAGGATCTTTGTCTCCCTCATTGAGGATGTACCTGTGGATGCTGGGTGGCAGACAGGATTTAGGACTCTGTGAATAAAAACCTTGCTGGAAAATATTAGTTGTGCAAGAAGGGGACTAAGTGCCAGAGGTAGGTGTATGGACTGCTGCTGTAGGGTCCTAGATTTACTGGCCATTCCCTGTTACCTCTAGGAAAAGCTGCTATTAGAAGATTGGTAAGAAGTTTGTACTCTAACTGTTGCTATCGATCAATTTGTAGTATCCTGTGACCCTAAGCCCTCTCCTGTTAAAGTTCTTCCACAATGAATACTAAAAGAACATCCTCTAGACTGAGCCTGAATTATCGGTGTGCGTGGAACTGTGCATTTGTGACTGGCAGCCTCTGTACTAATATGGGAGAACCTGTCTATTTCCAGCGGCCCCTCTGGAAAAGCACAACACTGATATTTCCTAATTTTTGTCAAATTTTTTTTTTTTTTTTTTAACTAAATTAGGGTGGATATAATAACAAGGGTATAAATTACCCAATAAACACTTACAGAACCACACGGAGCACAGACACAGTTAGTATAGAATGGTGATGTCATAGCAATGCAAGGCTATGTAGATAATAGTGTGTATGTGTGGTCAGGCACTCCTTTGCTGTTTTATGCTAGGGAATAAACCTCAGCAATAGAAACCTATGAGGCCCTTTGCAGCAACTAATTCCTTTAATAAAATAGCAGGGATGTGCAGTAGAATGCACACAAAGTAGAAATGTTAAGCAAGTGGTACCTCTGTGCTCCAGGCATAGTTTTCAGAGTGCGCTATCTCAGAAAGGACAACACAGAGGTAACCGTGGTTCTCACATTACTCTCCTGCTTCCCTATTGTCATTCACCACAAATGTTTGGATACTTGCACACGGGACATCCAGACCCTGTGCGTCCTTTCCTGGCCTTTTAGCACACTCAGGAAGCACAGGTACAGAGTCGAGCCCTGCTGTCTGCAGCCTGTCAAAGTCTATGATAGGCAAATGTATGCTGTTAATCAAATTCAGTGAGCCAATGAGGAGAGGGGGCGGAGCCAGCCCGAGGCTCCGTGTCTGAATTGACACATGGAGCTGCGGCTTGGCTCGAGTGCCCCCACAAAAAGCTGCTTGCTGTGGGGGCACTCAAGAGGAGGGAAGGGCCAGAAGCATCGAAGAAGGACCCGAGAAGAGGAGGATCTGAGCTGCTCTGTGCAAAGCAACCAGTTAGTTCTACCACTAATCCCTATGTATAGCACACTTGTAGCTAAAGAAAACTTGTATAGAGATATAAAGTGGCTGTCATTGCTTATTTTATTTTGAAAGTGCTATTTGTCTGTCTATCCCTGATTTCAGAAGATCCTGTGTAACAGAACTAGAACTGGTCAGAATTCCTGATTTGCTATCTAACATGAAAGCCAAACTTTTTCCAGTTGATTTAAGGCATTCTCTAAATGGACAAGGTGGAAAAGAGGGAGGTTTACATAACAATACAAGGCGCTCTAGGACTGGCGGCAGTACCAAACGAGCAACCCCCTGTGCTTATTGTGCAAAGGGAAAAGCACATGCACTGGACCTGAGCTGGACCCAGAAGGTTGCAGCTATCACTGTAGTAGCACCGAGTGTCAGCTTCCCCAGCAGCCCATTAGGTATGAAATATACAGGTGCATCTCATAAATTCAGAATATTATCCAAAAATATATTTATTTCAGTAAATCAATTAAAAAAGTGAAACTCATATTTTATATCGATTAAAACATTTCAGGCATTTCTTTCTTTTAATTTTGATGATTAAGGCTTACAGCTAGTGAAAACCCAAAATTCAGTATCTTAGAAAATTAGAATATTACATAAGACCAATAAAATAAAATAAGGATTTTTAATACAGAAATGTTGGCTTACTAAATGGTATGTCCATGTACAGTATAGTATGCACTCAATACTTGGTCGGGGCTCCTTTTGCATGAATTACTGCATCAATGCTGCGTGGCATGGAGGCGATCAGCCTGTGGTACTGCTGAGGTGTTATGGAAGCCCAGGCTGCTTTGATATGGGCCTTCGGGTCTTCTGCATTTTTGGGTCTGGCTTCTCTCATCTTGCTCTTGACAATAACCCACAGATTCTCTATGGGGTTTCTTGAGGTTGGCTTCTAGTAGTTAAATACTTTCATTTATTTCTGTCACTATCTTACTTTTAGCATTGTTTTCTATCCTTTTTGTCCACCATTTTTTTATTGTGGATTTTGGTAAGATAAATCTCAGATGTGGCAAAGGCTACTTTTTAACAGGCTGTAGAAAGCACAATGTGAAGGCATTGATTTGTAAAGGGAATGTAGCAGCAGTGATCTCTAGCAGTCCATGTAACATGTTTCCAGTCCAGTCCATGACTGACTCTAGTAGCATGTCCCTACTCCTTAGCACTCAATAACTCCCTTAGCATGTTGGGAGTCTCCAACCATCTCCTGAAGCATATCTGCAGTTTCTGACAATCTCTTGTAGAATGTCTTGAAGTCTACTATATGTCCATCTCCTGTCGCTTCTCGGCCTTTTGGCTAAGATCGGTGGTGGCCGAAGTTAACCGGGGCGCTCTGGGCGTAACTGGAGGACCGGAGTAGGCCAAACCAGAGAAAGCCGGATGGTTCCAATCCCTTCCTGATTTGAATGGGTCCGCCCCTGTCAGTTTGAAGGGAGCGAGAAAGCCGGCGTGGTCAACCGGTTAGTACTGCTCCTGGATGTAATTGGTGGGAATGTGGATGGTGAGGGGAAGGGCCCTTCCTCTTGGGTGAATTTGGCTAGAAGGGGGCCATTTTCTATACCTTCGAGGTTGGGCTCTCCCCGAGCTGTCTGCATTCCTGGCCTCCTGACAGGAAGGGCTACACTGGGTCTGGCCAGGGGCTGAGACCGAAAAAGCCCGTGGTGTACGTGCCCCTGGGGTGGCAGCCCAGGGGTGCCTCAATTTCACTGGTGAGGGGCAGCTGACCTGAGTTTTTGTGGCACCTTGGTCACTGCACCATCACACTTTTTCAAGCACCTGCCTCTTGGGGTGGGCCTTTTGGCCAACACCAGAGGAATTTTTTATTCCTGGCCGGGGGCCTGCCAAGGTCTTGCACTTTGGCACTACCCTGCACTTCTCCACTTCCCTTTTCCCCACTCTGTTTTTCTTTGTTGTGTGTCACGTTTGTCCCTTTTGGTTGAGCACTTTGCACGACTTTGATGGCGTAGGTCCTCGGGCCTGCCCTGTAAGTCTTGAGAGGGGGTGGATATGGCCTTCTGGCTTAGTTCGCCCTCTCCCATGGGGTCTCCCTTCGGGGGAGCCCCACCTAGTACTCGGGGTGGGCTGTTTCGGCAGTCCCCCTGAAGAATGGGGTCTGCCCTGCTTCGGCTGGGTGGACCAAAGTGAGTACCTCAGTCCCTGTCAGGAGCTTCGCGCCCCGGGGGATCAGGGTCAGGGCCCTTCCTCTTCGGAGGAGGGCCATGTGTACACCTTGTGCACTTTTTGTGTGTCCACGTTTGCGTGTGTGCACTTTTTTATGCACCGGGTGTTAAGTCTTTTGAGTGTGTTTCACACACCACGGGCTTAAAAAAAAAAAAAAATATGTCCATCTCCTGTCACATATCTGTAGTCTCTGTAATTTTCTGAATCATTATATTTACCGAATATTATGTGTGGATCTTTGTTGATGTCAGGAGCTGCATTTAAGGCCTCTATTGTAAAAAAAAATTCAACCACCTCTGTACAGAGCTTGACAACACTTTTTTATCTTCAACATTATTTTTAAGGCTTTGTCAGGATTCAAAGGACAAAAATTGCAGGTAGTCTCAAGTACTTCTCAACATTCGCCTTATTGACAGTTAGGTAGAAGTAATGTTTGTATATGGGATAATTGTAATTTATAGCTAAATGAGTGATAAGTATTGGCCAGCATCATCCTCTTGTCCACTGAATTGAGAGTATCAGATCCGAAAATGATCCTTGGATGGATTTCCTATTAAAACACAAAATTTTTAAACTGTATTTATCTGTCAGAGAAAAGCATAGTGTCTCAAATTGTTTTCCTTGGTGGTTTTATCTGCTATATCGGATACTATATATATTATATAGTACTATATATTATATAGTAATATTAGACAATCAGCAAGAATATGTGTCCTCAGGGATAAAAGATACACATAGCTAGTATGTGCTACACCTGTTAGGATATTTCATGTAAAAACAAAATCTCTTTTTTAGCTGCCCAGTCTGGGGTCTAAGTTTACTTAACATTTTCCACCATCTCATTATTACGTAGCATTGTATTGCTTAATTAAATTTGTTTTATGTAAAAATGATATAGCATTTTGGGTCTGTGATTGTGATTCTATCCCCTGACACAAGTAGGCACTTGGCTTTAGAGCATGAGTGATGCAGTAGCTAATTGTCCTCTGTTTGCTTTTTTCAAAAAGCCACTTTTTATGCAGCTCCTTAATTGCTGTCTTCATATCTGGAGATATCGTTTTCTTTTCTTTTAATGTGGACATCGCTTGTAGTGGGCACTATTAACCACTACAGGTAAGATTGATCTTTAATTAATTATTTCTTGAACATATATGTTTTTTCCCATTGTACGTTTTTATGTACATATGTGTATGTTTGTGCATATATGTATACACATGGCACATATATATATATATATATATATATATATATATATATATATATATATATATATATATATATATATTATTTTTTTATAGTCCATATAATGATTTATTTTTTTCTACACCTAAGAAAATATCTTTATGGAAAACCTACATATGACTGTTAATGAGATTTTGTAATTGTTTATGCAGTACATCTTTTCTATGACATGTGTATATACTATGTATATACATTAAAACCTTGGATTGCGAGCATAATTCGTTCCGGAAACATGCTTGTAATCCAAAGCACTCTTATATCAAAGCGAATTTTCCCATAAGAAATAATGGAAACTCAGATGATCCATTCCACAACTATTTATTCATAAGTCTTTCAGTTTATAGTCTATATACAAAGATTATAGCATTGTGATAGGTTGTGTCATCATAAAATGTCCATCCACAAATGGCAGCCTCCACAAGGGGATTAGAAGCAAAATCCAGCAGGAGCTACAGAGTATAAAAGAGAAGAGTGGTGCCTCGAAGTGTAGCCGTATGGGAACATTTAATGAAGGTACAACATTTAGCAAATCACATGGTTGATGATTAAAGAGGCACATCTAAGTATGCAGGCATCCGGGATAAAGCTGTCCACATAGACCATCTTCTGAAACACTGGCTCTCACCGATGTCAGTCTGCAATTGTGATTGGGAAGACTACCCTGCAGTAGAGTGATCTGAAAGCGAGACTTTGGAGTGCAGCGTGGAAGGGTGTAATGAAGATTACAGTGCGGAGGATGGTCTATGTGGAAAGCTTTACCCCGGATGCCTGCAAACTTAGATGTGCCTGTTTTAATCATCAACCATGTGAGCTGCTAAATATTGAACCTTCATTGAATGTAACAATATTGCTACACTTAGAGGCGCCTCTCTTCTCTTTCATACCCAGTTGTGACATGACGCTACTTGTATATCAAGACATCGCTTGTATATCAAGTCAAAATTTTTAAAAAAAATTTGCTTGTCTTGCAAAGCGCTCTCAAACCAAGTTACTCTTAAACCAAGGTTTTACTGTATATATATATATATATATATATATATATATATATATATATATAGTATCTCACAAAAGTGAATACACCCCTCACATTATGTTATTATATCTTTTCACGTGACAGCACTGAAGAAATGAAGCTTTGCTACAATGTAAAGTGTCAAAATTTTGTGTGGACACCATTATTTCCAGCACTGCCTTAACCCTTTTGGGCATGGGGTTCACCAGAGCTTCACATGTTGCCACTGGAGTCCTCTTCCACTCCTTCATGACAACATCACGGAACTGGTGGATGTTAGAGACCTTGCTCTCCTCCACCTTCAGTTTTAGGATGCCCCACAAATGCTCAATAGGGTTTAGGTCTGGAGACATTCTTCGCCAGTCCAGCACCTTTACCCTCAGCTTCTTTAACAAGGCAGTGGTCGTCTTGGAGGTGTGTTTGGGGTCGTTATCATGTTGAAATACTGCCCTGCGGCCCAGTCTCTGAAGGGAGGGGATCATGCTCTGTTTCAGTATATCACAGTACATGTTGGCATCAATGGTTGACACTCCCACCACCATGCTTTACTGTAGGCAAGACACACTTGTCTTTATACTACTTACCTGGTTGCTGCCACACACGCTTGAAACACGCTTGACACCATCTGAACCAAGTAAGTTTCTTTTGGTCTCATTCGACCACAGGACATGGTTCCAGTAATCCATGTCATAAGTCTGCTTGTCTTCAGCAAACTGTTTGTGGGCTTTCTTGTGCATCATCTTTAAAAGAGGCTCCTTCTGGAATGACAGCCATGCAGACCAAATGATGCAGTGTGCGGCGTATGGTCTGAGCACTGACAGGCTGACCCCCCACCCCTTCAACCTCTGCAGCAATGCACTCATACGTCTATTTCCCAAAGACAACCTCTGGATATGACGCTGAGCATGTGCACTCAACTTTTTAGCTGACCATGGCGAGGCCTGTTCTGAGTGGAACCTGTCCTATTAAACCGATGTATGGTCTTGGCCACAGTGCTGCAGCTTAGTTTCAGGGTCTTGACAATCTTCTTATCTTTATGTAGAGCAACAGTTCTCTTTTTCAGATCCTCAGAGAGTTCTTTGCCATGAGGTGCCACGTTGAACTTCCAGTGATCAGTATGAGAGAGTGAGAGCAATAACACCAAATGTAACACACCTGCTCCTCATTCAGACCTTGTGAGACCTTGTAACACGAATGCGTCACATGGCACCACGGAGGGAAATTGGCTAACTGGGCCCAATTTGCACATTTTCACTTAGGGGTGTACTCACTTTTGTTGCCAGTAGATTAGACAATAATGGCTGTGTGTTGAGTTACTTTGAGGGGACAGTAAATTTACCCTGTTATACAAGCTGTACACTCACTACTTTACATTGTAGCAAAGTGTAATTTCTTCAGTGTTGTCACATGAAAAGATATAATAAAATATTTACAAAAATGTGAGGGGTGTACTCACTTTTGTGAGATAATACATATATATATATATATATTCTTTTTTTTCTTGTTAGATGTATCTAGTCAAAGCTAAACATGATATACAATTTTCATGCTCCTGAAGAAGTGGCGGCTCCTGCGAAATGCATAGACCAACTTACTATGCAACTGTTAATCAACTGAACTCAAGCTCTGTATCAGCTCTACAATTCTGTATGGTATATAAAAAACTATGCTTTTTTACCATGTAGCTCAAAAAAAATTTGCACAATTTTTTATATAAACTTAGTGTCGATTTAGTTCTCATACACAGTAAAATTGCCAGTGTTAAAATCCTGGTGTTAAGGTGTTTAGAGTAAAGTGTTAATATTATGGTGTTGAATTACAGGGAATTAACACTATTAGTGTAAACAATCCTCTCTATCCGGTGAAAATATAGGGTTGCACAACTTTTATGAGTGTTAATTTATCTCTGAACAGTGTAGATTATATAAACACCAGGAAAGTGTTAAAAATAACTCCCACAGAGTTAAATAAACACTGATGATTTTACTGTGTAGGCATATTTAAAGTCCCGTCTGTTCTTTTGCCTGTTTTTGTCTATACTCTTAGTTGGGATGATGCCAAAGGGAATTTTTATGAATTGCATCCCACCTCAGGTCTATAATTTAGTAACTTAAATGAATAAGCTGAAGTCAGAATCTTAGACAGGCTATACACAGTGATAATTTCTTTCCTCCAACCACAGGATTTGCACGATTCCCCCATCACATACCTCATTACCAACACAGAAAGGGCTGGTAGGGGAATCCCTTCTGCCAAGCAATTTTCTGCTGCTGGCAGGGGTGGGCATGTGAAGCCATCCCTGCTGGGTGAAGACAATGATTCTTGCTAGTGGCTATTAGCGATGGCCTTGCGGTTCGCCCTGTGGTCGGTTCGCGGTGAACTTTGCTCGTGCGCAGCCTGCCGATTTTGCGAACATATGGTGTTGTTCGTGGCGGCCATAATAGTTTACATTGGGGAGAACTTTGACCCATGACACAGCCATCAGGTGGAATGGGACAGCCTATTAAAACATTGCAGCACATGGACATACCCCCTACCCTATAAATCGACCTGAGCTGGCGGCCATTTCACATTCTGCTTTTTGTCAGTGTAGGGAGAGGTTTGCTGTGTGCAGCAGGGACAGATAGTCAGTGAAACAAATCGCTCTGTTAAGGTCCACAAAATACATTTTAAGGGCTGGTATTTGGTAAAGATGTACAGTCTCTTTTGTCAGTGTAGGGAGAGGTTTGCTGTGTGCACCAGGGACAGATCGTCAGTGACACAAATCGCTCTGTTAAGATCCACAAAAGTAATTTTAAGGACTGGTATTTGGTATAGATGTACAGTCTCTTGTCAGTGTAGGGAGAGGTCTGCTGTGTGCACCAGGGACGATCGTCACTAAAACAAATCGCTCTGTTAAGGTCAACAAAAGTAATTTTAAGGACTGGTATTTGTTATAGGTGTGAAGTGCACTATATAGGGGTGTAATCCACTTATAATATACTTTGTAATATAGAAAGCATATTATAGTGGATTCGTATTGTGCACTGTGCAGCATTGTGACTGGTGTGTTGAGCGTTTCTGCAGCAATACTACAAACAGTGACAAAAGCACTTTTAAAGTATTATAACTGGTGTGATAGACCAGTGCCCCCCAATACCACATATTGAAGTGGGGTATTATCTGAGTATACTTGTATAAGTGTATTTGTGTCCTGCAACAATATTGCCCCTTGTGCGTGTTTACTCTGCTACACACAGTGCCAAACTCACTGGCCAATTTTTTGTACAACTGGTGTGATAGACCAGTGGCCCCCCAATACCACATATTGAAGTGGGGTGTTATCTGAGTATACTTGTATAAGTGTATTTGTGTCCTGCAACAATATTGCCTCTTTTGCTGCATTTACTCTGCTACACACAGTGCCAAACTCACTGGCCAATTTTTTGTACAACTGGTGCGATAAACCAGTGGCCCCCCAATACCACATATTGAAGTGGGGTGTTATTTAACAGTATACTTTTCTAAGAGTGTATTTTAGTCCTGCAAAAATGTGGCCTCTTTTGCTGCATTAACTGTGCTACACACAGTGACAACAGTTACTGGCCAATTTTTTGTACAACTGGTGTGATAAACCTGTGGCTCCCCCAATACCATATATTGAAGTGGGGTGTTATCTGAGTATACTTGTATAAGTGTATTTGTGTCCTGCAACAATATTGCCTCTTTTGCTGTGTTTACTCTGCTACATACAGTGCCAAACTTATTGGCCAATTTTTTGTAGAACTGGTGTGATAAACCCGTGGCCCCCCAATACCACATATTGAAGTGGGGTGTTATCTGAGTATACTTGTATAAGTGTATTTGTGTCCTGCAACAATATTGCCTCTTTTGCTGTGTTTACTCTGCTACATACAGTGCCAAACTCACTGGCCAATTTTTTGTAAAACTGGTGTGATAAACCAGTGGCCCCTCAATACCACATATTGAAGTGGGGTATTATTTAACAGTATACTTTTCTAAGAGTGTATTTTAGTCCTGCAAAAATTTGGCCTTTTTTGCTCTGTTAACTGTGCTACACACACAGTGACAACCTTTACTAGCCAATTATTTGTAGAACTGGTGTGATAAACCTGTGGCCCCCCAATACCACATATTGAAGTGGGGTGTTATTTAACAGTATACTTTTCTAAGAGTGTATTTTAGTCCTGCAAAAATGTGGCCTCTTTTGCTGGTTTAACTGTGCTACACACAGTGACAACAGTTACTGGCCAATTATTTGTAGAACTGGTGTGATAAACCTGTGCCCCCCCCCCAAATACCACATATTGAAGTGGGGTGTTATCTGAGTATACTTGTATAAGTGTATTTGTGTCCTGCAACAATATTTCCTCTTTTGCTGCATTTACTCTGCTACACACAGTGCCAAACTTACTGGCCATTTTTTTGTACAACTGGTGTGATAAACCAGTGGCCCCCCAATACCACATATTGAAGTGGGGTGTTATTTAACAGTATACATTTCTAAGAGTGTATTTTAGTCCTGAAAAAATGTGGCCTCTTTTGCTGCGTTAACTGTGCTACACACAGTGACAACAGTTACTGGCCAATTATTTGTAGAACTGGTGTGATAAACCTGTGGCCCCCCATTACCACATATTGAAGTGGGGTGTTATCCGAGTATACTTGTATAAGTGTATTTGTGTCTTGCAACAATATTGCTTCTTTTGCTGCCTTTACTCTGCTACAGAGGGCCAAACTCACTGTCCAATTTTCTGTACAACTGGTGGGATAGACCAGTGGCCCCCCAATACCACATATTGAAGTGGGGTGTTATTTAACAGTATACTTTTCAAAGAGTGTATTTTAGTCCTGCAAAAATTTGGCCTCTTTTGCTGCGTTAAGTGTGCTACACACAGTGACAACAGTTACTGGCCAGTTATTTGTAGAACTGGTGTGATAAACCTGTGGCCCCCCAATACCACATATTGAAGTGGGGTGTTATCTGAGTATACTTGTATAAGTGTATTTGTGTCCGGCAACAATATTTCCTCTTTTGCTGCATTAACTCTGCTACACACAGTGCCAAACTCACTGGAAAATTTTTTTGTACAACTGGTGTGATAGACCAGTGGCCCCCCAATACCACATATTGAAGTGGGGTATTATTTAACAGTATACTTTTCTAAGAGTGTATTTTAGTCCTGCAAATATGTTGCCTCTTTTGCTGCGTTAACTGTGCTACACATAGTGACAACAGTTACTGGAAAATTATTTGTAGAACTGGTGTGAAAAAAACCTGTGGCCCCCCGATACCACATATTGAAGTGGGGTGTTATCTGAGTATACTTGTATACGTGTATTTGTGTCCTGCAACAATATTGCTTTTTTGCTGCGTTTACTCTGCTACATATAGTGCCAAACTCACTGGCCAATTTTTTGTACAACTGGTGTGATAAACCAGTGGCCCCTTAATACCACATATTGAAGTGGGGTTTTATTTAACAGTATACTTTTCTAAGATTGTATTTTAGTCCTGCAAAAATTTGGCCTCTTTTGCTGCGTTAACTGTGCTACACACAGTGACAACAGTTACTAGCCAATTATTTGAAGAACTGGTGTGATAAACCTGTGGCCCCCCCCAATACCACATATTGAAGTGGGGTGTTATCTGAGTATACTTGTATAAGTGTATTTGTGTCCTGCAACAATATTTCCTCTTTTGCTGCATTTACTCTGCTACACACAGTGCCAAACTTACTGGCCAATTTTTTGTACAACTGGTGTGATAAACCCGTGGCCCCCCAATACCACATATTGAAGTGGGGTGTTATCTGAGTATACTTGTATAAGTGTATTTGTGTCCTGCAACAATATTGCCTCTTTTGCTGTGTTTACTCTGCTACATACAGTGCCAAACTCACTGGCCAATTTTTTGTAAAACTGGTGTGATAAACCAGTGGCCCCTCAATACCACATATTGAAGTGGGGTATTATTTAACAGTATACTTTTCTAAGAGTGTATTTTAGTCCTGCAAAAATTTGGCCTTTTTTGCTCTGTTAACTGTGCTACACACACAGTGACAACCTTTACTAGCCAATTATTTGTAGAACTGGTGTGATAAACCTGTGGCCCCCCAATACCACATATTGAAGTGGGGTGTTATTTAACAGTATACTTTTCTAAGAGTGTATTTTAGTCCTGCAAAAATGTGGCCTCTTTTGCTGGTTTAACTGTGCTACACACAGTGACAACAGTTACTGGCCAATTATTTGTAGAACTGGTGTGATAAACCTGTGCCCCCCCCCCAAATACCACATATTGAAGTGGGGTGTTATCTGAGTATACTTGTATAAGTGTATTTGTGTCCTGCAACAATATTTCCTCTTTTGCTGCATTTACTCTGCTACACACAGTGCCAAACTTACTGGCCATTTTTTTGTACAACTGGTGTGATAAACCAGTGGCCCCCCAATACCACATATTGAAGTGGGGTGTTATTTAACAGTATACATTTCTAAGAGTGTATTTTAGTCCTGAAAAAATGTGGCCTCTTTTGCTGCGTTAACTGTGCTACACACAGTGACAACAGTTACTGGCCAATTATTTGTAGAACTGGTGTGATAAACCTGTGGCCCCCCATTACCACATATTGAAGTGGGGTGTTATCCGAGTATACTTGTATAAGTGTATTTGTGTCTTGCAACAATATTGCTTCTTTTGCTGCCTTTACTCTGCTACAGAGGGCCAAACTCACTGTCCAATTTTCTGTACAACTGGTGGGATAGACCAGTGGCCCCCCAATACCACATATTGAAGTGGGGTGTTATTTAACAGTATACTTTTCAAAGAGTGTATTTTAGTCCTGCAAAAATTTGGCCTCTTTTGCTGCGTTAAGTGTGCTACACACAGTGACAACAGTTACTGGCCAGTTATTTGTAGAACTGGTGTGATAAACCTGTGGCCCCCCAATACCACATATTGAAGTGGGGTGTTATCTGAGTATACTTGTATAAGTGTATTTGTGTCCGGCAACAATATTTCCTCTTTTGCTGCATTAACTCTGCTACACACAGTGCCAAACTCACTGGAAAATTTTTTTGTACAACTGGTGTGATAGACCAGTGGCCCCCCAATACCACATATTGAAGTGGGGTATTATTTAACAGTATACTTTTCTAAGAGTGTATTTTAGTCCTGCAAATATGTTGCCTCTTTTGCTGCGTTAACTGTGCTACACATAGTGACAACAGTTACTGGAAAATTATTTGTAGAACTGGTGTGAAAAAAACCTGTGGCCCCCCGATACCACATATTGAAGTGGGGTGTTATCTGAGTATACTTGTATACGTGTATTTGTGTCCTGCAACAATATTGCTTTTTTGCTGCGTTTACTCTGCTACATATAGTGCCAAACTCACTGGCCAATTTTTTGTACAACTGGTGTGATAAACCAGTGGCCCCTTAATACCACATATTGAAGTGGGGTTTTATTTAACAGTATACTTTTCTAAGATTGTATTTTAGTCCTGCAAAAATTTGGCCTCTTTTGCTGCGTTAACTGTGCTACACACAGTGACAACAGTTACTAGCCAATTATTTGAAGAACTGGTGTGATAAACCTGTGGCCCCCCCAATACCACATATTGAAGTGGGGTGTTATCTGAGTATACTTGTATAAGTGTATTTGTGTCCTGCAACAATATTTCCTCTTTTGCTGCATTTACTCTGCTACACACAGTGCCAAACTTACTGGCCAATTTTTTGTACAACTGGTGTGATAAACCAGTGGACCCCCAATACCACATGTTGAAGTGTGGTGTTATCTGAGTATACTTGTATAAGTGTATTTGTGTCCTGCAACAACATTGCCTCTTTTGCTGCATTAACTCTGCTACACACAGTGCCAAACTCACTGGCCAATTTTTTGTACAACTGGTGTGATAGTGGCCCCCCCAATACCACATATTGAAGTGGGGTGTTATTTAACAGTATACTTTTCTAAGAGTGTATTTTAGTCCTGCAAAAATTTGGCCTCTTTTGCTGCATTAACTGTGCTGCACACAGTGACAAAGGTTACTGGCCAAAAATTTGTAGAACTGGTGTGATAAACCTTTGGCCCCCCAATACCACATATTGAAGTGGGCTGTTATCTGAGTATACTTGTATAAGTGTATTTGTGTCCTGCAACAATATTGCCTCTTTTGCTGTGTTTACTCTGCTACATACAGTGCCAAACTCACTGGCCAATTTTTGGTACAACTGGTATGATATACCAGTGGCCCCTCAATACCACATATTGAAGTGCAGTGTTATTTAAAAGTATACTTTTCTAAGAGTGTATTTTAGTCCTGCAAAAATTTGGCCTCTTTTGCTGCGTTAACTGTGCTACACACAGTGAAAACGGTTACTGGCCAATTATTTGTAGAACTGGTGCGATAAACCTGTGGCCCCCCCAATACCACATATTGAAGTGGGGTGTTATCTGAGTATACTTGTATAAGTGTATTTGTGTCCTGCAACAATATTGCCTCTTTTGCTGTGTTTACTCTGCTACATACAGTGCCACACTCACTGGCCAATTTTTTGTACAACTGGTGTGATAAACCAGTGGCCCCTCAATACCACATATTGAAGTGGGGTGTTATTTAACAGTATACTTTTCTAAGAGTGTATTTTAGTCCTACAAAAATGTGGCCTCTTTTGCTGCGTTAACTGTGCTACACACAGTGACAACAGTTACTGGCCAATTATTTGTAGAACTGGTGTGATAAACCTGTGGCCCCCCAATACCACATATTGAAGTGGGGTGTTATCTGAGTATACTTGTATAAGTGTATTTGTGTCCTGTAACCATATTGTCTCTTTAGCTGCATTTACTCTGCTACACACAGTGCCAAAATCACTGGCCAATTTTTTGTACAAATGGTGTGATAAACCTGTGGCCCCCCAATACCACATATTGAAGTGGGGTGTTATCTGAGTATACTTGTATAAGTGTGTTTGTGTCCTGCAACAATATTTCCTCTTTTGCTGCATTTACTCTGCTACACACAGTGCCAAACTTACTGGCCAATGTTTTGTACAACTGGTGTGTTAAACCAGTGGACCCCCAATACCACATATTGAAGTGGGGTGTTATCTGAGTATACTTGTATAAGTGTATTTGTGTCCTGTAACCATATTGCCTCTTTTGCTGCATTTACTCTGCTACACACAGTGCCAAAATCACTGGCCAATTTTTTGTACAACTGGTGTGATAAACCAGTGGCCCCCCAATACCACATATTGAAGTGGGGTTTTATTTAACAGTATACTTTTCTAAGAGTGTATTTTAGTCCTGCAAAAATTTGGCCTCTTTTGCTGCGTTAACTGTGCTACACACAGTGACAACAGTTACTGGACAAAAATTTGTAGAACTGGTGTGATAAACCTGTGGCCCCCCAATACCACATATTGAAGTGGGGTGTTATCTGAGTATACTTGTGTAAGTGTATTTGTGTCCTGCAACAATATTGCTTCTTTTGCTGCCTTTACTCTGCTACACAGTGCCAAACTCACTGGCCAATTTTCTTTACAATGTGTGTGATAGACCAGTGGCCCCCCAATACCACATATTGAAGTGGGTTGTTATTTAACAGTGTACTTTTCCACGAGTGTATTTCAGTCCTGCAAAAATTTAGCCTCTTTTGCTGCATTAAGTGTGCTACACACAGTGGCAACAGTTACTGGCCAGTTATTTTTAGAACTGGTGTGATAAACCTGTGGCCCCCCAATACCACATATTGAAGTGGGGTGTTATCTGAGTATACTTGTATAAGTGTATTTGTGTCCTGCAACAATATTGCCTCTTTTGCTGTGTTTACTCTGCTACATACAGTGCCAAACTTATTGGCCAATTTTTTGTAGAACTGGTGTGATAAACCCGTGGCCCCCCAATACCACATATTGAAGTGGGGTGTTATCTGAGTATACTTGTATAAGTGTATTTGTGTCCTGCAACAATATTGCCTCTTTTGCTGCGTTTACTCTGCTACACACATTGCCAAACTCACTGGCCAATTTTTTGTACAACTGGTGTGATAAACCAGTGGCCCCCCAATACCACATATTGAAGTGGGGTGTTATTTAACAGTATACTTTTCTAATAGTGTATTTTAGTCCTACAAAAATTTGGCCTCTTTTGCTGCGTTAACTGTGCTACACAAAGTGACAACAGTTACTGGCCAATTATTTGTAGAACTGGTGTAATAAACCAGTGGCCCCCCAATACCACATATTGAAGTGGGGTGTTATCTGAGTATACTTGTATAAGTGTATTTGTGTCCTGCAACAATATTGCCTCTTTTGCTGCATTAACTCTGCTACACACAGTGCCAAACTCACTGGCCAATTTTTTGTACAACTGGTGCGATAGACCAGTGGCCCCGCAATACCACATATTGAAGTGGGGTGTTATCCCAGTATACTTGTATAAGTGTATTTGTGTCCTGCAACAATATTGCTTCTTTTGCTGCCTTTACTCTGCTACACAGTGCCAAACTCACTGGCCAATTTTCTTTACAATGTGTGTGATAGACCAGTGGCCCCCAATACCACATATTGAAGTGGGTTGTTATTTTACAGTGTACTTTTCCACGAGTGTATTTCAGTCCTGCAAAAATTTAGCCTCTTTTGCTGCATTAAGTGTGCTACACACAGTGGCAACAGTTACTGGCCAGTTATTTTTAGAACTGGTGTGATTAACCTGTGGCCCCCCAATACAACATATTGAAGTGGGGTGTTATCTGAGTATACTTGTATAAGTGTATTTGTGTCCTGCAACAATATTGCCTCTTTTGCTGCGTTTACTCTGCTACACACATTGCCAAACTCACTGGCAAATTTTTTGTACAACTGGTGCGATAAACCAGTGGCCCCCCAATACCACATATTGAAGTGGGGTGTTATTTAACAGTATACTTTTCTAAGAGTGTATTTTAGTCCTGCAAAAATTTGGCCTCTTTTGCTGTATTAACTGTGCTACACACAGTGACAAAAGTTACTGGCCAAAAATTTGTAGAACTGGTGTGATAAACCTGTGGCCCCCCAATACCACATATTGAAGTGGGGTGTTATCTGAGTATACTTGTATAAGTGTATTTGTGTCCTGCAACAATATTGCCTCTTTTGCTGTGTTTACTCTGCTACATACAGTGCCAAACTCACTGGCCAATTTTTTGTACAACTGGTGTGATAAACCAGTGGCCCCTCAATACCACATATTGAAGTGGGGTGTTATTTAACAGTATACTTTTCTAAGAGTGTATTTTAGTCCCGCAAAAATTTGGCCTTTTTTGCCCTGTTAACTGTGCTACACACAGTGACAACAGTTACTAGCCAATTATTTGTAGAACTGGTGTGATAAACCTGTGCCCCCCCCAATACCACATATTGAAGTGGGGTGTTATCTGAGTATACTTGCATAAGTGTATTTGTGTCCTGCAACAATATTTCCTCTTTTGCTGCATTTACTTTGCTACACACAGTGCCAAACTTACTGGCCAATTTTTTGTACAACTGGTGTGATAAACCAGTGGCCCCCCAATACCACATATTGAAGTGGGGTTTTATTTAACAGTATACTTTTCTAAGAGTGTATTTTAGTCCTGCAAAAATTTGGCCTCTTTTCCTGCGTTAACTGTGCTACACACAGTGACAACAGTTACTCGCCAAAAATTTGTAGAACCGGTGTGATAAACCTGTGGCCAACCAATACCACATATTGAAGTGGGGTGTTATCTGAGTATACTTGGGTAAGTGTATTTGTGTCCTGCAACAATATTGCTTCTTTTGCTGCCTTTACTCTGCTACACAGTGCCAAACTCACTGGCCAATTTTCTGTACAACTGGTGTGATAGACCGATGGCCCCCCAATACCACATATTGAAGTGGTTTGTTATTTAACAGTATACTTTTCTAAGAGTGTATTTTAGTCCTGCAAAAATTTGGCCTCTTTTGCTGCGTTAAGTGTGCTACTCACAGTGACAACAGTTACTGGCCAGTTATTTGTATAACTGGTGTGATAAACCTGTGGGCCCCCCAATACCACATACTGAAGTGGGGTGTTATCTGAGTATACTTGTATAAGTGTATTTGTGTCCTGCAACAATATTGCCTCTTTTGCTGCGTTTACTCTGCTACACACATTGCCAAACTCACTGGCCAATTATTTGTAGAACTGGTGTGATAAACCTGTGGCCCCCCAATACCACATATTGAAATGGGGTGTTATCTGAGTATACTTGTATAAGTGTATTTGTGTCCTGCAACAATATTGCCTCTTTTGCTGCATTAACTCTGCTACACACAGTGCCAAACTCACTGGCCAATTTTTTGTACAACTGGTGTGATAGACCAGTAGCCCCGCAATACCACATATTGAAGTGGGGTGTTATCTGAGTATACTTGTATAAGTGTATTTGTGTCCTGCAACAATATTGCCTCTTTTGCTGCGTTTACTCTGCTACACACAGTGCCAAACTCACTGGCCATTTTTTTGTACAACTGGTGTGATAAACCTGTGGCCCCCCAATACCACATATTGAAGTGGGGTGTTATCTGAGTATACTTGTATAAGTGTATTTGTGTCCTGCAATAATATTGCCTCTTTTGCTGCGTTAACTCTGCTACACACAGTGCCAAACTCACTGGCCAATTTTTTGTACAACTGGTGTGATAGTGGCTCCCCAATACCACATATTGAAGTGGGGTGTTATTTAACAGTATTCTTTTCTAAGAGTGTATTTTAGTCCTGCAAAAATTTGGCCTCTTTTGCTGCGTTAACTGTGCTACACACAGTGATAACAGTTACTGGCCAATTATTTGTAGAACTGGTGTGATAAACCTGTGGCCGGCCAATACCACAGATTGAAGCGGGTTGTTATATACCTTGTTCCACATATACTGTGCTTCTCTAGAGACTTTTGTCACAGAGTAATTTAAAAATGACAGGCAGAGGAAGAGGCAGGCCCTTACGCAGGGGTGGTAGGGGTAGGGCAGGAGCAGTAAGCCGGAAGCAAAGTGTGAAGTTTCAGAAGTTGCATTCGATTATGTCAAAGGACGCACCAGACTTGGTTGAGTGGCTCACTCAGCCTTCCTCTTCTGCACCCTCCCCATCCTCTCTATGTGCACCCTCTTCACTCTCTGCTGTGTGCACCCCCAAAGACACTTCCAACACCACCACTACCATATACCCTCCGCTTGAGTCACTGGAATTATTTTCCGATCCATCACAAGACATTTGCTATGCGAAGCCATTGTTGGGATCGGATCAGGAAGAGGAGGTAGCAACAGCCGCCACTCAGCAGTCTGACGACAGTACCCAGATCAGCCCAAGTAGGTTGGTCCCCGCTGTTGCTGCCTACTCCGAGATCTCGAATGTTAGTGGTAGGGAAGGTGACGTGTATGATGACGTGTCTATGGACGTCACATGCTGGCCCACAAGAGAGGAAGAGGAGGGGAGTTCAGAGGGAGAGATGGACCAGCAGATAGGGAGGAGAAGCAGGCGGAACTTGCATTGCACAGGAGGGACAAAGCAGAATACAAATGTATCAGGAGCGAGCCATCAACCATGGACGGTCACATCTGGACGCCGACACATGGCTCCACAGTGTGGGCTTTTTTTAATGTGTCCGCTGCTGACAACAGTGTTGCCATCTGCAGCCTTTGCAGTCAACGCATAAGTCGCGGTAAGCCCAACACCCACCTAGGGACGACTGCCTTAGGAAGGCACCTGAACTCCCATCACCGAGCCCAGAGGGAGCAACGCCATCAGAACCCACAAAGCCACACTCCAGGCTCTCACCGTCCAGCCTCGTCTCCTTCTCCTCTCTCCTCACAATTGTCCTCCACTCAACCTTCCATCATGCCGTCCTCACGTTGTTCTGGAAAAAGGCAGGCTTTCATGGCGCAAATGTTGGACGCCAGATAACCCTCTTGCCCAATGTTTGACTGCTTGCTTGTCGGAACTGTTTGCCCACCAACTACTGCCATATCAACTGGTGGACTCGGAGGCCTTTCGTAAATTTGTAGCTATTGGAACACCACAATGGAAGGTCCCAGGAAGGAAATATTTCTCACAGAAGGGCATTCCAGAGCTGAATGGCCATGTTCAGTGGCAAGTGAATGTATCTCTGGCGCACAGTGTCGGTGCTAAGATACATCTGACCACAGACACATGGTCTAGCAAACATGGGCAGGGAAGGTATATCACTTTTACAGCCCACTGGGTGAACCTTCTGACGACCGTCAAGCATTTAAACCGTGGCACCCGTGTAGATTTGGTATTACCGCCATGGATTGCATGCAGGCCTGCCTCTTCTTCTCCTCTTCCTACTCCATCCTCCCTTTCCTCCTTGGCTGACTCCTCCTTTTCCGCTGCTACCGTCTCTTCCACTGAGCTGCCCAAGATCCCCAGAACCTATTCTACATGCCAGGTGAGACGTTGCCATGCTGTGCTGCGTCTGTTGTGCCTGAAAGCCAAGAGCCACACTGGTCCTGCACTCCTTTCAGCTTTGCGTTCACAGGCAGATCAGTGGCTGACACTGCTCAATTTGACAGTTGGTAAAGTGGTGTGCGACAACGGTGTCAATCTGCTGAGTGTGCTGAAACATGGCAAAATAACACACGTGCCATGCATGGCACACGTCCTGAACTTGGTCGTGCAGCGATTTGTTGCCAAATACCCTGGGGTTCAGGATGTCTTGCCGCAGGCCAGGAAAATCTCGGGCCATTTCAAAAGATCTTACACAGCCATGGCTCACCTTGCTGACATTAAGCGGTGACACAACCTGCCCATCAGGTGTCCTATTTGTGACTGCCCGACGCGATGAAACTCAACGTTGCATAGTTGCATATGCTTGATAGGCTGCTCCAGCAGAAACACGCAGTTAATGACTACCTGTACGAACGCTGCGGCAGGACAGGTTCTGGGGAGCTTGGGTTTTTTTCACCTCGCCAGTGGCTGCTCATGCGCAACGCATGCAGACTTCTGCGGCCATTCGATGAGATCACCAAACTGGTCAGTCACGGCCAGGGCGCCATCAGTGACATTGTACCTTACGCCTTCTTTCTGGAGCGTGGATTGCTTTGTGTCATTGATCAAGCCATCGAGGAGCAGGAGCAGGAAGATGAGGAAGTCGCAATGTTGGAAGAATTCCCAGGGGGTGCTACTCCATCTGAGGCAAGTCAACAACAAGAGTCTGAAGATGAGTCAGAGGAGGATGGTGCCGGGGCAGATGAGGAGGAGCAAGAAGAGCATGCTTTAAACCTGTCTGGGATCCCTGGTGTTGTCCGTGGATGGGAGGAGGAGAACGAGGACGAGATTATCCTTGATGATGAGCTGGAGCCAGGCCACTACACCGCGTCCAGTTTAGTGCGAATGGGGGCCTTCATGCTCCAGTTTTTTAAGAGGGATCCCCGTATAAAAAGCATAAAGGGCAAGGACCAGTACTGGGTGGCAACGTACTTAGACCCCCGGTACAAACGAAAAATGGCGGAAATGTTACCACCATCACAGAGGGCAGTCAGAATGCAGCACTTCCAGGCCTTGCTGCGAGAAATGCTGCATTTTGCTTTTGCGTGCGCTGGCAGAGGAATTTCCAGTCACAGAGAGACAGTTGTGGGTAGCAATCCAACAGCATCTGCAAGAAGAGGGAGGTTTGAAGATGTCTTGGTCACTTCAGATATGAGATCCTTCTTTCAGCCGACCCATCGACAGCTGTACTCCGGATCCAGCATCAGGAAACGCCTAGCCCGACAGGTGTCTGACTACATCGGGTTAACAGCCGATGTGGATGCTCTGAGGAGTGGTGAACCCCTGGACTACTGGGTGGGCAGGCTTGACCTCTGGCCAGAGCTTGCACAATTTGCAATGGAACTGTTGGCTTGCCCCCCCGTCCAGTGTCCTGTCCGAAAGGACGTTCAGTGCAGCAGGGGGGATCATGACCGATAAGTGCACTCGCCTAGCTCATGACAGTGTAGACTACCTCACATTTATAAAAATGAATGAGGCATAGATCTCTAAGGAATTCAACACATGTGACCAATAGAACATATTTCATTTAAATTCCACATGACAGGCCACAAATATCCTCCAGACCGCCATCCACGCACAACAATTCATTGTCCTTGTCTTCTGCAAATACAGCGGCATAAAAGGTATTTCATGTCCATTGAATGCCTAATTTTTGGGGCCTTTTATGGCCTTACTTCTGCATCCTGTCAGTGCCTAATGTACCTTCAGCCACAGAATACAACGTTCTTAGCTGTCAGGTAAACCCATGTGGGCTAATTTTTGGAGCCTATACTGGCCGACACTTACTTCTGTATCCTGTGAATGCCTAATGTAGCTTCAGCCACAGAATACTACGTTCTAAGCTGTCAGGTAAACCCATGTGGGCTAATTTTTGGAGCCTATACTGGCCGACACTTACTTCTGTATCCTGTGAATGCCTAATGTAGCTTCAGCCACAGAATACTACGTTCTTAGCTGTCAGGTAAACCCATGTGGGCTAATTTTTGGGGCCTATACTGGCCGACACTTACTTCTGTATCTTGTGAATGCCTAATGTACCTTCAGCCACAGAATACTACGTTCTTAGCTGTCAGGTAAACCCATGTGGTCTAATTTTTGGGGCCTATACTGGCTGAAACTTACTTATTTATCCTGTGAATGCCTAGTGTACCTCCAGCCACAGAATACAACATTCTTAGCTGTCAGGTAAACCCATGTGGGCTAATTTTGGGGCCTATACTGGCCGACACTTACTTCTGTATCCTGTCAATGCTTAATGTACCTTTAGCCACAGAATACACATTCTTAGCTGTCAGGTAAACCCATGTGGGCTAATTTTTGGGGGCTATACTGGCCGACACTTACTAATTTATCCTGTCAATGCCTAATGTACCTTCAGCCACAGAATACAACATTCTTAGCTGTCAGGTAAACCCATGTGGGCTAATTTTTGGGGCCTTTTATGGCCGACACTTACTTCTGTATCCTGTGAATGCATAATGTACCTCCAGCCACAGAATACAACGTTCTTAGCTGTCAGGTAAACCCATGTGGGCTAATTTTGGGGCCTATACTGGCCGACACTTACTTCTGTATCCTGTGAATGCCTAATGTACCTTCATCCACAGAATACAACGTTCTTAGCTGTCAGGAAAACGCATGTGGGCTAATTTTTGGGGCCTTTCATGGCCGAGACGTACTTATTTATCTATCCTGTGAATGCCTATTATACCTTCAGCCACAGAATACAACGTTCTTAGCTGTCAGGTAAACCCATGTGGGCTAATTTTTGGGGCCTGTACTGGCCGACACTTACTTCTTTATCCTGTGAATGCCTAATTTTTCAGACTAGAATTGAAAATCAATGGGTCTGTATACGTTCTGCCAAATTGTGGAATGGATGAGGACCCATTTTACAGATGTGTGAATGGACACTATATGTATTTGACATGTATTTACTGGCTGCTGTCAGTTCTGGCTGATTTAGGAAAATAAAAAAGGGCAACTTTTCCAATTGCAATACTTCTGTTATGACATTGTCCATGTGGTGGGACTATTTGTGCACAGCTAGGTAAGTCTTTTGTGGCTGCAAATATGACTTAAAGGTTTTCAAAGTTCGCCTCCCATTAAAGTCAATGGAGCCCGCCGCGAACTTGCAGTTCACGGACATTTGAGAAATTTTGCGGCTAGCGTTCCCGAACCGCCCCGGCCAATGTTCGTCCATCACTAGTGGCTATAGCAGCCACTAATGGTAATTGCAAGGAAATCCAGCAGGCTGTTTGTACCCAAGTTGATCGATCAACTTTGTACATTCAGCCTGCCCATTAACGGGTCAAATCTCGGCCAGTTCCTGCTGAACTGGCTGAGATTTGTAACATGTACGGGCAGCCTTATTGGCTACCATGCACAGCTGCACCAGATTTTGCACTCTCCAGTTTTAGTAAATCAACCACTATGTGTGCATTTTTACAACAGAGTAAGCTGTGGCCTATGGTTTGATTGTACATTTACGCTGACTATATAGATTTTGGTGGCTCCAGAGAATCTTTTTTTTTTTTTTTTTTTTTAAATAATTTTATTGAAGCCCAGAAAGGGCCAAACCAAGACATTACCATAATGTGCAAACATGAAAAACTGCAGTAATATAACATACAACATGCTTAGCAATATAACAATTTCCTGAAATACGTATGTCTCCGATATATATTGGTGAAGAGTATATCAGTCATTTCTCTTCTGTATTTGTTTGGCACAAAGTTTAGAAAGTGCAACTTTCAAATAGGGTTTGGGACTGCCCATTTTCTTTTTCCTTTTTCAAAGAAAGGAGTGGAGGGGAGGTAATTAGGTCAAGAGAAGAAGAGAGGAGAAAAGAAGGGGGTAGGGAGAGAGAGAAAAAAAATTATATATGGGGGGGGGGATTGAGATGGTGATGGCTCAGGATAACAAGGGCTGTCAGACCACCTGTCTTAACAGACAGTTTATGATCCAAAGAGGGCTGTTCCCTCTTCAGAAAGTATAAACAGGTTCAAAAGCCCCCAAGACTTAGCATATTGTTCACGTTTATGCTGTGCTGTAAGTATCAAGTCTTCTATATTATTTATATCCTCTACCTTGTGTAACCAACTCAATAGTCGGTGGTAGTTGTTTTTTCCAATGAAGAGGAATGCATGACTTGGTAGTGTTTATAAAAAATGTATTGTACGACACCTATTAAAGTTTTGTGGGAATGGTAGAAACATGTAGTAAGAAGAAGGCTGGATCATCAGGAATCTTGTATTCTATGAATTTTTCAGTAATTTTTGAGACCTCCACCCAAAAGTCTGTCAGTTTAGGGCAAGGACAAAAAATGCGGAGTAGCGTTTCACTGCTCTCCTGGAGTCTCCAACAATGGTCAGTTGTATTGGAATAGTATTTGTGTAACATATGCGGAGTGAGATACTACCTTGACAAAATTTTAAAATTCCTTTTTTTGAATTTTTGTACAAATTGATGATTTGAGGGAGAATCTGATATTGTGTTGTAGTTGATCCAATGTAAAAGTACGATTTAACCCAGTTTCCCATTTTTTCATACATGGTAAATGCAGCTGTTCAGAGGAAGTGTTCAGTAGATTATAAGTTTTAGATAGAACCTGTGGAAGGATTCTATTATCTGAGCAATATTTCTCAAAAGTTGTCAATTGATGGCTAAAACACTGAGGATTCGGAATAGAATGCAAGAAATGATGCAGTTGGAGAGCATTCCAAAAGGGAAGCTTAAAGAGGCGTGTGCCACTTGTCAATGATGCTATAAAGGGCCATTTTTCGGCTACTAAAAAGTGGGACTGTGAACTTATGAGATCTAATGCTAGGGACGAATTGTGGGTTCTTTAAAATAGAGAATAAGGGAGAATCTCGGGTAGAGAGGGAAGCTTGCATACAAACCTGAGAACATATACGCAATGTAGTGCCTAGTAGCAGATATGATTTTAAACCTGGTGGCAAGTTCTCGTAGCACCACCACAAAGTACCTTTTAACAGGACTTCCATTTGTGCCTGTTCTAATTGTGCCCAAAGTTTAAAATTATAATGATGGCGTCAATCAATGAATCTACCAATGTGTGTTGCTTGATAATATTTCCAGACATCGGGGAATGCCAGTCCGCTATAGTGTTTGGGCAATGTGAGGTGTTGACAGGGAAGGCGAGGTTTTTTATGTGCCCAGATAAACCTGATGAAAAGGGAGTGTACCAATTTAAAGTAATGAGAAGGTATCTTTATTGGTAGTGCTTGGAACAGGTAGAGGTATTTTGGTAGGATACACATTTTCAGTAGATTACATCTGCTAAACCAGAAGTGTAATCCTTTATGCCAACTCTCTAACAAGGTCCGGGTAGTAGCCAGTAGGGGTGGAAAATTAAGTTTGTCAATACGAGATAACTTGGAGGGGATATAAGTGCATTTTAATGCTGATTCCGTCCATTTCAGTTAAAGCTTGATTTCAAAGTTGGTAAGAGGGAAGGGGAGATCCCAACAGCCATGGCTTCCGATTTGCTAAAATTTATTTTCAAGTTAGAGTGCTCCATATAGTTCAAATTCTTGGAGGAGGTTTGGATGTGAGACTATTGTGGTTTGTCAAGGAGAAGAGTAAGTCATCAGCGTACGCAGATATTTTGTATTGGACACCTCCTACAGATAGTCCCTTGATATCTGGGTTTAATCAGATTTTACAGAGAAATGGCTCCAAAGATAATGCATAGAGGAGAAGAGATAATGGGCACTCCTGTGTCTTTCCATTCATAATGGGGAAAGGGTCAGAGAGAACACCATTGGCTTTGACTTGGGTCGTCAGGTTGGAATAGATTTTGGCGATCCATTGTATCATGGTGTCCCCTAAGCCAATATGTCTAAGAACCGAGAACATAAATTTCCAATTTACTCAATCAATTGCTTTCACAGCGTCTGTATTAAGAAAAACACAGGGTGTATAAGTTGTGCTGGCTACATGAAGTAAGGTAAGTACTTAGTTGTGTTATCTCTTGCATTCCTAGAGGGGATGAATCCCACCTGGTCTAAATGGACTAGTTCTTGTAGATGTTGTTCTAAATGGGTTGCTAATATCTTAGTGAACAGCTTGAGGTCAATATTTAAAAGTGTCATGGGCCTAGGTCTGCCACAAGACGTTGGGTCTTTACCTTCCTTGGGGATGACAGAGACACGCGCTTTCAAAATATCTCTAGAAAAGACCATGTCTGACCAAGCTGCGTTGAAAAGTTTCACCATATAAGGGGCCAACGGTTGAAAAAAGAATCTTGTAATATTGAAAGGTGAAGCCGTTGGGGCCAGGGGCCTTTCCCGGCTTTGCGACACTGACTGCTTGCTGAAGTTCCTCTATAGCATAGGGGTGTCTAATTCTGCTGAGATTTCAGAGGGTAGCTTAGGAAGTTGGGATGATGAAATATACTCTTCTATGTGAGTTTGAGGCGGTGAATGATCTGGTAGGTTATAAAGAGAGGAGTAAAAATCCCAGAATTCCTGTACAATCTGTTTAAGTAGAACTGCTTTTTGGCCACTTGAGGACACGATCTGAAGTATATACGTTGCCAATTTATGTTCTCTGACAGCTCTAGCCAGTGTTTTCCCACATTTATCCCGTTTCATATCCCATTTTGCAACGAAATTTTAAGGCCGCTTTGGCTTCAATACTGTAGTAAGTCGGTGGTTTGTCTACAGAGGGACATAAGTTCTAGTTCTAGGGATGGAGTGGAAGCATGTTTGTGTTGGGATTTAAGCTTGTGAAGTTTGCTAAGGAGCAATGTAAGCTGTTTTCCGTGTTCCTTTTTAACCGTGAGCCATGTTTGATAAGTAAGCCTCTGATAACTGTTTTGTGTGCCTTCCATATAACTCCTGTGTCACAATCCAAGTGATTTTTTATTTGGAAGTAAACTTGTAACTCTTTAGTTATCTCTTCTAAAACCTCTGGCATCTGTAAAAGACTTTCATTTAATCTCCAAAAGCGAGTCTTGGAGAAAGGTGTTTCCGAAAGTGAATAAATCAGAAAAAAGGGGGCGTGGTCTGACCACGTTATTTTACCAATAGAGGAGTCACGTATAGCATGAAGCTGTCTATGTGGGATTAGGAAATATTCTATTCTTGAGTAGATTTTATATGAGGAAGAATAGAACGTGTAATCTCTTTCCCCCGAGTGTTGGAGCCGCCAGATATCTAGTAGTTTGGCTTTGTGTATTGATTGTGCTATCCGTTTGTTAGAGCCAGGAGGGACAGAGGATGAGCTCGAAGAAGTGTCAACTGAAGGTATCAGGGGGATGTTGAAGTCTCCACCTAATATCAATTGACCTTTAGTGAAGTCCAGAAGATTATCTAGAGCGTGAGTTATAAAGGTATCCTGATGATTATTGGGTGCATAGATAGTTGCCAATGTGACTTATACATCACCCATTAAACATTTAACAAACATAAAGCTTCTGTTAGGGTCTGAGATAGTAGCTTGGCAGGTCCACGGGAGTCTGCCAAATAATAGTATGGAGAGGCCCTTGATTTAGCAGCTGTGTAAGTAGAATGATATGTTAGAGGATATAATCTTTAATTTTTAAGATATCAAGAGATCAGGGAAGGTTTCAGAGAATGAAGAAAGAAGATGAGAGTGAAGGACCGTCATGTAGACTGTCCAACCCTACTTGTAAATCTAAATGCAGCTAATAAACTTTTCAAAAGACACACTCCGACTAGTGTCGGAAACTTGTGTACTGGTCAATGTGGGGAAGTGGTTAGAAAATGCCCAGAAGGAGCAATCCCAACCTACTCCAACTACCCCAGCAAGGATAAAAGATGTCAAGATATATTAAAAATAAAAGCAAACAGTACAATATCTTACATAGACAAGAGTCCCCTATATCCACATCCCATCATGGTGAGCCCCTCCCCCCTTCAGGTAAAGAAAGAAGGGAGGACTTCTCATTAATGGGAAGCAGACATCATATGGCACATATCGTTCCAGAACAACAGGAAAGAATAACCTCAATCAACTATTTCTCCCAGGGGAGTCTGTGAATGAACACCCCACTTGACACACTCCTATAGATATGCTATATAGCATGCATGACAATCATGCGATCCAGTCTAAGTTAGATTGTGAGGGTACTCCGTATAAATTCCCTGTATACCGCCCCGAGCCCCCCTCTAGAAGCCATTGTCAGAATGTCGAGCAGAGACAGAAGGAGAGGCTCAAGGTGGTTGAAGCTCCACATGGAGAAGACCACAGAATTTAAGTCCTCAAAAAGAGGACATCTCGCTCACGAATTGTGGTTAGAATTTAGAACATTAGCTGTGTGGTACTGGGTAATCCACCGACCCCCCACCCCCCTGGACATCCGGGATGGAGGAGGAGGCAACGGAGCACCCTGCCCACTATGAGGCTTGTAGGACCAATCAGTATGGGCATGATTATGCCACATTAACCTGTCAGCTATAACTTCAAACTGCATATAAGTAATAGAAAATGGTGAATTAGACCTAGATTTATTTAGTTGTATCATAAATGCAACATATGAAACATTAAGGAGCCAAGATCTTCAATCCTTATGAGTAGCATCTCAAAAACAGACGGGGACTCCCTGCACCTTCTCAAGGAAGGGTAAGAATAAGAAAAAAGAAAAAGAAAAGAAATTCAGGAACAAAGCCCTTCAATATAAAAATTTGTGAGTGTATGTCTTTTCCAGTGTTATTCAATCAGACAATCAGTAAGGTAAACTACAGGACAGTAGCAAGGGGGAAATGAGGGATCCACGTGCGTAGATCAGAATAATAAGAACGATGGCAGAATATATCCTTCAGGACTCACGTGAACCATCTGAGACACCCCTGACACCCAAGACCGCCGCCTAGGTGGGGGATTCCTCCAGGATGTCGATGAGTTTGGAAGACCAGCTGGTTTCTGAAAAAACATAAACCAATTAGGAACTTGAATCGGCTCAGTCTCCATGAAGGCAAAAGATCTGCTGGCGTGTGCAGGGTAAATGACTGTTGGTCCTTACCGAATGTGGCGGAGAGGGGGAAACCCCATCTGCAGGTAAGGCTCAACTGACAGGCAAGATCCAAGAGAGGGCGAAGTATAGCTCAGCACTGCAGGGACGCTTTAGAGAGATAAGGAAGGATCTTGATATGGATGATCCATCAAAGTCGACTTCTCCAGCTTCCCACGCTTAAAGCAGAATTGTTTCTTTGTGAGTATAATGGTGTAGCCAACATATGACATCCCTAGGTCTTCTAGGATCAGTGAAGCGGGGACCCAGGGCCCTGTGAATCTGGTCAAATTCCAAGAGTGTGGGGAGGGATTCATTAATGATTTTTTGAAAAATTACCGCTGCTGTCTCTGACAGGTTCTCCGTGCCAGTAGCTTCCGGCAGTCCCCGGAGCCGCAAGTTGTTGCGCCGGCTCCGGTCTTCCATATCCTCCATGTGCAGCTGCAGAACCACCTCAGCATCAACATGGGAGTTTTGGAGTGACTCCAGGGCAGACATCCACCTCTCTAGGGTCACCAGTGAGGATTCTCCTGATTCTAGCCGGTCAGAAAGGGACTGTACGTCCTTTTTTACCTCTTGTAGCTCTTGGCGATGTGTTTCCTCCAACGGCCGATGAGAGTCTCTATATCAGCCTTTGTCAGAAGGGCTTGGAGGAGCGATCGTAGCTCTGTGTCACAATACCAGTGCAGCCAGCAACAGTGTCCATGATCGTCAGCACACCAGTCCCAGTGTCACCAGACCAATGTAAGCCATCAACAGTGTTCCTGATTGCTGCCATACCAGTCCCAGTGTCCCCAGTTCCATTGAACCTATCAACAGTGTCTCTTATTGCTGCCACCTCAGTGCAGTGTTGCCTGCTGTCTGTACTGACCCTGGCCTTTTTATTGACCACACTTCTGCCTGCCACCTGGACCAATTATTTTCCTGTTTGAATCATGTCTCTGCCTGCCATATTAACTGACTCATCTGCACATCCTACTGACTACTGACACCAGTACCAGTCACCTCCTGCTTGCAACAGCACTCCTGGAACCACAGGGACATTTTTGTTTGTCCTATGTTTGGCCTCCTGTACTTCCTGGCCAGGGAACATGGCATTCCTGGGGGCAGCCACATACCATTTGGCAAGGCTTGCTTGGCTTAAAGGTATGGGGAGTCTGGGAATTTCTACAGGTGATGCTACACTAAGCTGTATTCTTTGACCACTCATACAGAGGCGAGCGTTACAGTACACTGGTTCTGAATTTTGGTTGATTTTTGTGATACACTAGAAACAATGTCCAGTAGATAATCATAAATAACATTGAAAAAGTCTCACATATATGGTATCCCTATATTCTGGAGATACTGCAAAATGTGTTTTGGGGTGAAATTCTAAATATACCATGCTGTGTGTAAAAAATAGTCTATTAAATTTAAAAATTTGTGTAAAAAAATATATTTTCATTTTAATTTTCCAAAAATGCATCAAAAAATTAAATCTTAAAAAGACTCATCATGCCTCTTAAAAATACCTTGGGGGTGTTTACTGTCCAAAATTAGGTATTTTTGTTAATGCTTCTACTGTCCTAGTGCTCTAGGGTCTCCAAAATTGTGATGGTTAATCAGGAAAATAGATGCCTAATTTATGTTGATTAAAAGCCGGTTGTTCCTTGGATTTTCGGTACCTCAATGCAACAAGGCTGCTAACAAATCTCTCATATGGGGTATCCCCATACTCAGGAGTAGGGTTGAACGGACACCTAGATGTCCGTGTTCGACGGGTTCGGCCGAACTTTAAAAAAAAGTCCGGGTCCGTGTCCCGGACTTTTACCGAACTTTTCCCGGACACCGAACCCCATTGAAGTCAATGGGGACCCGAACTTTAAGGCACTAAAATGGCTCTAAAACACCAAAGGAAAGGGCTAGAGTGCTGCAAATGGCAGCAAAACGTAATTAAGAGCATGGCAAGTGCTCTGCAAACAAATGTGGATAGGGAAATAACTTAAAACAACAAAAAAAAACAGAAAAATAAAACAATGTTCTTCTTCATCTCTGAAGGACGAGGCCCATATGGAGTAGGAGGGAGGTTGAGGTGGTGGTGGATGTGGCGGTGACATAGGCGTGCGCACAGGGTGTGCTGGGTGTGCCTGGGCACACCCTAATCACCTAGGGCACATAGCATTGCCAGTGAGGAGATGGGAAAGATCTCCCTGGGACCTGCTCTGCTCTATTTCTCCTTGCCTACAGGTACATGGCCCCGATACATTACTCTCCCTGCTGGCAAACACATGCATGTGTATTTCAACTTTGGGGTGCACACCTTAATGCAATAGGCTGCGCACACCTATGGGCGGTGTAGGTGGAAGCGGCGGTGGAGGAGGACCAGGGCCGGATTAACAGCATCATGGGCTTGGTGCTGAGGATTTTGAAGGGCCTTAAGGGCCGTGCCTTGCCATGCACCCAGAGGAGGAAGGGTGCAGCCATGCATGCCTAATTCAACATGGGATGCTGTCTCTGAAGCCCATAAACACATCCATGCATCGCCAACTGTCCCTCCTTGTCCGGCCTTCACGCTGTGTGGGGAGGTTCTGAGGGTGCTGCCTGGGGAAGCGAGCATAGAAGCCAGACTTCTGTGTTTACAAGTGACAGAAGAGCGGTAACAGTGAATATGGCCAACCCGGGGCCTATATAAAAGGTAGGGGCCTGGAGCTGCAGCTCCAATAGCCCCTACATTAATCTGGCCCTGAGGAGGAGGACGAGGTAGCCAACACTGCTTCTTTTCAAAAATTTTAAATGAGGGTACACCCCAAAAGAGTGAGAAAGAGCAAAAATGGAACAATGGGTGGGTAAGGTCGGTATCCATTGCTATTCTGCATAAGGTACGGAAAAGTCCCGTGGGATCCATGCCTGGTTCATTTTAATGAACGTGAGCTTGTCCACATTGTCTCTGGACAGGCGGCTGCGCTTGTCTGTTATAACGCCCCCAGCCGTGCTAAATACCCGTTCAGATAATACACTGGCTGCAGGGCACGCCAGCACCTCCAAGGCGTAAAGGGCAAGCTCAGGCCATGTGCCCAATTTGGAGACCCAGAAGTTGAAGGGGGCAGACCCGTCATTCACTACATGTAGGCGTGTGCACACATACTGCTCCACCATGTTGGTAAAATGCTGCCTCCTGCTAAGACGTTCCATCTGAGCTGCTGGTGCTGCTGTTTGTTGTGGCGTGCTGACAAAGCTTTTCCACATTTCGGCCATGCTAACCCTGCCTTCTGAGGTGCTGGCGGTGCCCTGGTTGCGTTGGCGACCTCCTCCTCCTCCTCCTCTGCCTTGTGCTTCCACTGTGGCCCCGCTGTCAGATGGGAATGCCAGCAGCATGGCGTCTACCAGCGTGCGCTTGTACTCGCGCATCTTGCGATCGCGCTCCAGTGAGTGAATTAAGGACGGTACGTTGTCCTTGTAACGGGGATCCAGCAGCGTGGCCACCCAGTAATCAGCACAAGTTAGAATGTGGGCAACTCGGCGGTCGTTGTGGAGACACTGCAGCATGTAATCGCTCATGTGTGCCAGGCTGCCCAGAGGCAACGAAAGGCTGTCCTCTGTGGGAGGTGTATCGTCCGTGTCCTCTGTATCCCCCCAGCCACGCACCAGTGATGGCCATGAGCTGGCCTGGGTGCCACCCTGCTGTGAACATGGTTCCATCTCCTCCTCCAGCTCCTCCTCCTCCTCATCCTCCTCATCCTCCAGAACTGTGCCCCTGCTGGACAATTGCGTCCCTGGCGTTTGCGTGTGCAGGAACCCACCCTCAGAGCCCCTTGCGAATGACTGCCCTGAAAGCCTTGGAAATGTTACCTCTTCATCCTCCTCCTCCTCCTCATCCTGTGCCACATCCTCTTCCATCATCGCCCGAATTGTTTTTTCAAGGAGGCATAGAAGTGGGATAGTTAAGCTGAGAACGGCGTCATTGCCACTGGCCATGTTGGTGGAGTACTCAAAACAGCGCAACAAGGCACACAGGTCTCGCATGGAGGCCCAGTTAAATTAAATAGCGGAATAGAAAATATGATCCAAAAAAAGTGTATGTATATCACACGTACACAGAAGAATCCAAAAAAGTAGACCGCACTCAGGAAAGTAAGATGAAAACAATCAAAACTCCTTTATTCTTCTTCGGTGTAGCAGACAGACAGTACAATGCACATAACAGACGTGCCCGGTTAACGCGTTTCACGAATTAAATCGCTTACTCATAACCATACACTGTGGAGCTGTGGAAGCCGACGTACATTTGTAGGTAAACCAAGGAAAAGGGAGGTGACCGAAGAATGTAATTGCTTGCACCTAGAATTAATTAATTGATGAGAAACAGATGTAAGTTCAGCAAGTCCACAGTCCCACGGTGAAAGGCAGATAGATACAAAACTCCTTCACCCAATGGGGGAATGGAGGTATACATACAAACGATATAAAACCATGTTTATGAAAAATACAAAAAAGTACAAAAAAATATATATATAAAGATATAAAACAATGGCTGAAAAATCAGGAACCAAAAAATGAATAGAAAACTATTTTTCTTTATCATCAAATGTTTTTGAATGCTTCAAACCCCGGTGGCGTAGACATGATAGAAAAAACACACAGTATATGTGAAAAATGGTCGTTCAGTGTGTGGAGAGAATCTTTAAAATGTGGATCGTATCTATGTGAAAAAATCGTGCGTAAAAAAGATATAAATTGGAATAACATACCAAATATATTTACTGATATTGATCCCAAAACAGGTTAAAATAAAAAATATATATAAAAATGTGTAAAAAAAGTAAAAGTGAAAAATGCTGGTGAAAAAGAGGGAAAAGAAACCACAGTATTGACAATGGTTGAAAGCACGTGAATGCACATGAATGAAATGAAGTAATGTTGGTGAAAAGTGTGAAGAAAAAATATGAAGAAAAAATGAAGAAAAAATGAACTCATGAATTCATGAATATAGAAAATAATTGTAATGGTAAACAATCATGAGTGATAGATGCAATTAGAAATGTGAATTAGCATATTAATAAGGACGACTCATATGAAAAATATATGTGTAAAACATAAGTTGTCACGCTTATCAGGGGATGAGTACCGAAAAAAAGTTTATAGGTTCCCAATTTTTACAGATGTATCTAAACTGACACCAAAATCACCATGTATAAACTCACTAATTGAGAAGTAATTAATTAAAAATACATAATTCAGAGAATACACTCAAAAATAGAGAAACATATATGCAAAATATAGAAAAACCCTTTCATGAAAGTCGTTCTATGAAAGTATAATCCGCTTGTTTGAGTGTATCAGTGAATGATGGAACATATAAATATGGTGAAGATCCAGTAAACATCAATATGGCATGGAGGATCACCATATATAGAAAATATAATAATGTATAAACTGGAATGGCGGCATGGTGTCAAAGAAAAGGAAGACCCCCTCTTCCAAAGGTGACTTTGTTATTCAAAAATTCATGAATGAATGTAAACATTATAACTAGTAACCATGATTGGCAATTTGGACAGCTTATTGGCCTTAAATGAATGCAAAATGATTGCAACAAAAAATTGACAATAGAGATAAAGTGACTGGTGCATACAATATGTCAAAAAAAGAGGAGGAGCTCGGAGAAACTCGGAGCGAACTCGAACGGAGCCTCGAAACAGGGGAATAATCATGGCTTGGCATGGGACTTAAAAAGTCTGAAAAAGGAGACCATTTTATTGAGAGAAAAAAGGAGTAAAATAAAAAAGAAAGAAAAAAGAGAAAAAGGGGGGGAAACTCTCGAAGCCATATGGAGCTATGTGACCAAATCCTACAAACCATATTGGATGGCAATCAAAACAGAAGCAAATGACTCCTGACATATAGCCATGAATAGCTGCGGAATCCATGGCTAAAAGCCAAAAGGAATTTTTTGTTGGAAAATAAATAAAAATAAATATAAAAATAAAAATAAAAATAAATAATAAAAAACCGAAAAAAATTTTTTTCTTTTAATTAAAAATTTCAAAAAATGAAAAAATCAGAAAAACCAGAAATAAATATATATGTATGAAAAAAGAAGAAAAGGGGAGAGGGAGACTTACTCATAAAAATGAGTGACGTCCCACTCGAAGTTTAATCCCTGTGGAATGCGAGTTTGAAGCCTAAAAATCCAAGAGACCTCCTTTTTACATAATATACGGAAAATGTCCCCGCCTCTAATAGGTTTAATGATGCGCTCTATGACCTGGACCTGTACTAGGGACAAGTCGCCTCCATGGTTATGATTAAAGTGGCGTGCCACATTGGTTGATTTAGATAGTCTAATGTATGGAACAGGCAGCACCCTCAAACCTTCAGAAGTATGAGATGAACCCCAACAACTTGGAAAAGGTGGATCTCTCTCACACGTACCAACACAGACTATCCCCCAATTTAACTGATCCCCAAAGGTTTTTGATTAAATAGCGGAATAGAAAATATGATCCAAAAAAAGTGTATGTATATCACACGTACACAACCACACTGGGCCCCAATTACTATTGTTTGTACCCCTAAAAGGCTAGATGAGGAGTAGGGGGAGTATGGAACAGGCAGCACCCTCAAACCTTCAGAAGTATGAGATGAACCCCAACAACTTGGAAAGGTGGATCTCTCTCACACGTACCAACACAGACTATCCCCCAATTTAACTGATCCCCAAAGGTTTTTGATTAAATAGCGGAATAGAAAATATGATCCAAAAAAAGTGTATGTATATCACACGTACACAACCACACTAGGCCCCAATTACTATTGTTTGTACCCCTAAAAGGCTAGATGAGGAGTAGGGGGGGTATGGAACAGGCAGCACCCTCAAACCTTCAGAAGTATGAGATGAACCCCAACAACTTGGAAAGGTGGATCTCTCTCACACGTACCAACACAGACTATCCCCCAATTTAACTGATCCCCAAAGGTTTTTGATTAAATAGCGGAATAGAAAATATGATCCAAAAAAAGTGTATGTATATCACACGTACACAACCACACTGGGCCCCAATTACTATTGTTTGTACCCCTAAAAGGCTAGATGAGGAGTAGGGGGAGTATGGAACAGGCAGCACCCTCAAACCTTCAGAAGTATGAGATGAACCCCAACAACTTGGAAAGGTGGATCTCTCTCACACGTACCAACACAGACTATCCCCCAATTTAACTGATCCCCAAAGGTTTTTGATTAAATAGCGGAATAGAAAATATGATCCAAAAAAAGTGTATGTATATCACACGTACACAACCACACTGGGCCCCAATTACTATTGTTTGTACCCCTAAAAGGCTAGATGAGGAGTAGGGGGAGTATGGAACAGGCAGCACCCTCAAACCTTCAGAAGTATGAGATGAACCCCAACAACTTGGAAAGGTGGATCTCTCTCACACGTACCAACACAGACTATCCCCCAATTTAACTGATCCCCAAAGGTTTTTGATTAAATAGCGGAATAGAAAATATGATCCAAAAAAAGTGTATGTATATCACACGTACACAACCACACTAGGCCCCAATTACTATTGTTTGTACCCCTAAAAGGCTAGATGAGGAGTAGGGGGGGTATGGAACAGGCAGCACCCTCAAACCTTCAGAAGTATGAGATGAACCCCAACAACTTGGAAAGGTGGATCTCTCTCACACGTACCAACACAGACTATCCCCCAATTTAACTGATCCCCAAAGGTTTTTGATTAAATAGCGGAATAGAAAATATGATCCAAAAAAAGTGTATGTATATCACACGTACACAACCACACTAGGCCCCAATTACTATTGTTTGTACCCCTAAAAGGCTAGATGAGGAGTAGGGGGGGTATGGAACAGGCAGCACCCTCAAATCTTCAGAAGTATGAGATGAACCCCAAAAACTTGGAAAGGTGGATCTCTCTCACACGTACCAACACAGACTATCCCCCAATTTAACTGATCCCCAAAGGTTTTTGATTAAATAGCGGAATAGAAAATATGATCCAAAAAAAGTGTATGTATATCACACGTACACAACCACACTAGGCCCCAATTACTATTGTTTGTACCCCTAAAAGGCTAGATGAGGAGTAGGGGGGGTATGGAACAGGCAGCACCCTCAAACCTTCAGAAGTATGAGATGAACCCCAACAACTTGGAAAGGTGGATCTCTCTCACACGTACCAACACAGACTATCCCCCAATTTAACTGATCCCCAAAGGTTTTTGATTAAATAGCGGAATAGAAAATATGATCCAAAAAAAGTGTATGTATATCACACGTACACAACCACACTAGGCCCCAATTACTATTGTTTGTACCCCTAAAAGGCTAGATGAGGAGTAGGGGGGGTATGGAACAGGCAGCACCCTCAAACCTTCAGAAGTATGAGATGAACCCCAACAACTTGGAAAGGTGGATCTCTCTCACACGTACCAACACAGACTATCCCCCAATTTAACTGATCCCCAAAGGTTTTTGATTAAATAGCGGAATAGAAAATATGATCCAAAAAAAGTGTATGTATATCACACGTACACAACCACACTAGGCCCCAATTACTATTGTTTGTACCCCTAAAAGGCTAGATGAGGAGTAGGGGGGGTATGGAACAGGCAGCACCCTCAAACCTTCAGAAGTATGAGATGAACCCCAACAACTTGGAAAGGTGGATCTCTCTCACACGTACCAACACAGACTATCCCCCAATTTAACTGATCCCCAAAGGTTTTTGATTAAATAGCGGAATAGAAAATATGATCCAAAAAAAGTGTATGTATATCACACGTACACAACCACACTGGGCCCCAATTACTATTGTTTGTACCCCTAAAAGGCTAGATGAGGAGTAGGGGGAGTATGGAACAGGCAGCACCCTCAAACCTTCAGAAGTATGAGATGAACCCCAACAACTTGGAAAGGTGGATCTCTCTCACACGTACCAACACAGACTATCCCCCAATTTAACTGATCCCCAAAGGTTTTTGATTAAATAGCGGAATAGAAAATATGATCCAAAAAAAGTGTATGTATATCACACGTACACAACCACACTGGGCCCCAATTACTATTGTTTGTACCCCTAAAAGGCTAGATGAGGAGTAGGGGGAGTATGGAACAGGCAGCACCCTCAAACCTTCAGAAGTATGAGATGAACCCCAACAACTTGGAAAGGTGGATCTCTCTCACACGTACCAACACAGACTATCCCCCAATTTAACTGATCCCCAAAGGTTTTTGATTAAATAGCGGAATAGAAAATATGATCCAAAAAAAGTGTATGTATATCACACGTACACAACCACACTAGGCCCCAATTACTATTGTTTGTACCCCTAAAAGGCTAGATGAGGAGTAGGGGGGGTATGGAACAGGCAGCACCCTCAAACCTTCAGAAGTATGAGATGAACCCCAACAACTTGGAAAGGTGGATCTCTCTCACACGTACCAACACAGACTATCCCCCAATTTAACTGATCCCCAAAGGTTTTTGATTAAATAGCGGAATAGAAAATATGATCCAAAAAAAGTGTATGTATATCACACGTACACAACCACACTAGGCCCCAATTACTATTGTTTGTACCCCTAAAAGGCTAGGAGTAGGGGGAGTATGGAACAGGCAGCACCCTCAAACCTTCAGAAGTATGAGATGAACCCCAACAACTTGGAAAGGTGGATCTCTCTCACACGTACCAACACAGACTATCCCCCAATTTAACTGATCCCCAAAGGTTTTTGATTAAATAGCGGAATAGAAAATATGATCCAAAAAAAGTGTATGTATATCACACGTACACAACCACACTGGGCCCCAATTACTATTGTTTGTACCCCTAAAAGGCTAGGAGTAGGGGGAGTATGGAACAGGCAGCACCCTCAAACCTTCAGAAGTATGAGATGAACCCCAACAACTTGGAAAGGTGGATCTCTCTCACACGTACCAACACAGACTATCCCCCAATTTAACTGATCCCCAAAGGTTTTTGATTAAATAGCGGAATAGAAAATATGATCCAAAAAAAGTGTATGTATATCACACGTACACAACCACACTAGGCCCCAATTACTATTGTTTGTACCCCTAAAAGGCTAGATGAGGAGTAGGGGGAGTATGGAACAGGCAGCACCCTCAAATCTTCAGAAGTATGAGATTGTGTTCACTGTACCCCACAAAGATTGAGTTCACTGCACCCCACAATGATTGTGTTCACTGCACCCCACAAAGATTGTGTTCACTGCACCTCACAAAGATTGTGTTCACTGTACCCCCCAAAGATTGTGTTCACTGCACCCCACAAAGATTCTGTTCACTGTACCCCACAAAGATTGTGTTCACTGCACCCTAAAAGGATGTTGTTCACTGCACCCCACAAAGATTGTGTTCACTGCACCCTAAAAGGATGTTGTTCACTGCACCCCAAAAAGATTGTGTTCACTGTACCCCCCCAAAGATTGTGTTCACTGCACCCCACAAAGATTGTGTTCACTGCACCCCAAAAAGATTGTGTTCACTGTACCCCCCAAAGATTGTGTTCACTGCACCCCAAAAAGATTGTGTTCACTGTACCCCCCAAAGATTGTGTTCACTGCACCCCACAAAGATTCTGTTCACTGTACCCCACAAAGATTGTGTTCACTGCACCCCAAAAAGATTGTGTTCACTGTACCCCCCCAAAGATTGTGTTCACTGCACCCCACAAAGATTCTGTTCACTGCACCCCACAAAGGATTTTGTTCACTGCACCCCAAAAAGATTGTGTTCACTGCACCCCAAAAAGGATTTTGATCACTGCACCCCAAAAAGGATGTTGTTCACTGCACCCCAAAAATGATTTTGTTCACTCCACCCCAAAAAGATTGTGTTCACTGCACCCCACAAAGATTGTGTTCACTGCACCCCAAAAAGATTGTGTTCACTGTACCCCCCAAAGATTGTGTTCACTGCACCCCACAAAGATTCTGTTCACTGTACCCCACAAAGATTGTGTTCACTGCACCCCAAAAAGATTGTGTTCACTGCACCCCAAAAAGGATGTTGTTCACTGCACCCCAAAAAGGATGTTGTTCACTCCACCCCAAAAAGATTGTGTTCACTGCACCCCACAAAGATTGTGTTCACTGCACCCCAAAAAGATTGTGTTCACTGCACCCCAAAAATGATTTTGTTCACTGCACCCCAAAAAGGATTTTGTTCACTGCACCCCAAAAAGGATGTTGTTCACTCCACCCCAAAAAGATTGTGTTCACTGCACCCCAAAAAGATTGTGTTCACTGCACCCCACAAAGGATTTTGTTCACTGCACCCCAAAAAGATTGTGTTCACTGCACCCCAAAAAGGATGTTGTTCACTGCACCCCAAAAAGGATTTTGTTCACTGCACCCCAAAAAGATTGTGTTCACTGCACCCCACAAAGGATTTTGTTCACTGCACCCCACAAAGATTGTGTTCACTGCACACCAAAAAGGATTGTGTTCACTGCACCCCAAAAAGATTTTGTTCACTGCACCCCAAAAAGATTGTGTTCACTGCAGCCCAAAAAGATTGTGTTCACTGCAGCCCAAAAAGATTGTGTTCACTGCAGCCCAAAAAGATTGTGTTCACTGCAGCCCAAAAAGATTGTGTTCACTGCAGCTCACACACAGAAAAATGGATGTGGATCACTGACACCTGCCTATCTCCAATCCCACACCACACAGCAATATCGATTGTAGTTTGTAGAACACAGTTTCCCTAAAATTCAGCAGACTCTGTCCCTAACAGGATTGAGAAGAGATCGTAGATCAGGATTGAGTGCAGATTCACCCCACCCCCCACACAGCAATATCGATTGTAGTTTGTAGAAGACACTGACCCTATAATTCAGCAGACTCTATCCCTAAAATGCCTACAACTCGCCCTGCCTAAACACTCCGACCTGTCCCTCAATTCTATCCGGACACAAATGGTTTTTTCCTGCCTATCTTTCCCTAATCAGCAGCCAGCACATTGATGTGTGCTCTGTCCCTTAGCTAAGCAGCAGAATGACGCTGCTGCGGCGGCTGCCTCGAACTTATAAAGACTTGGTCACATGCTTCAGACGGCCAATCACAGCTACTAAGACATTTGCAGGCATGGCTGGGATGGCTTAAGGCACACCAGTTAAACGATTGTTGATTGGCTGTTGAAAGCCCGCCATGAAAAGAGCGCCAAAGCATGCAAAACCCGGAAATAAAACGACCGAACACGGATTTTTACCCGAACATACAGTAAAGTGTCCGTGTCCGTGTTCGGGTAAAAAAAATCCAATTATTCGGTACGAACACGAATAATACAGTCCGTGTTCGCTCAACACTACTCAGGAGGCATAGCAGAGGGTGTAATTCTAAGTATGCCCATGCTGTTTGTGAGAAATATCTTAATAAATAGCAGATATAATACAATTTCTTTTTTTTTTTCTTAATTTTTCCACAAACTTACAAATTTCTACACAAACTTGTGGCAAAAAAATTGATCATTAACCGCTTCCTGCCCGCCGCCTTTTTACTGCGGCAGTGTGGCCCTCCTGCGCGAACCAACATAGACCTATACAGCTGACTGTTCTTCTCCCTGGAATGATCATAGAGCTCCTGTGATCCTTCCATATAGGAACACAGGTCTCTATGGTCATTTCACAAGCCACGCCCCCCCCCCACAGTTAGAATCACTCCCCTAGGCTCACATTTAACCCCTTGATTACCCACAGTGTTAACCCCTTCCCTGCCAGAGTCATTATTACAGTAACAGTGCATATTTTTAGCACTGATCACTGTAGTAATGCCACTGGTACCCCCAAAAGTGTCAAAAATGTCAGTTAGGGGTCCGATCCGTCTGCCACAATGTTGCAGTCGCGCTAAAAATCACAGATCGCTGCCATTACTAGTAAAAAAAAAAACAATAAAAATGACATAAATCTTTCTCGTAGTTAGTAGACACTATAACTTTTGCGCAAACCAATCAAAATATGCTTATTGCGATTTTTTTTCACCAAAAATATGTAGCAGAAAACAAATTGGCCTAAAATGTTAAAAAATTTAGATTTTAAATTTTTTTTTTTGGGAATGTTATATAGCAGAAAGTGAAAAATATATATATTTTTTTCCAGAATTGTCGCTACTTTTTTGTTTATAGCGCAAAAAATAAAAATTGCACAGGTGATCAAATACCACCAAAATGGATATGAAAGAGGAAGGAAGTGATTGGCGCTGCTTGGTGGGGTGTTTTGGGAATATAATTTGTGGTTACTATACTTCTAATAGGATTTTATATGGAAATCTGTTTTAAAATCTGTGTGTGATCTACTAAAATCTGATATCAAATGACACACCTGTATAAAGTCAGAACAGGTCTATGTGCAAATTCTAAACATAATATAAAACCCTATATAAATTACATCAGCAAATACATCTCATAAGTGCAAATTGTGCAAAAAAAGTGCAAAAGTGAATACAAAAAGTGAAGTGCTAAAAAATTATTAAATATTGTCCAAAGATAAATTGGTAACCATAAAATGACAATTAGTAAGTATGCTCTTAAAAGTATCAATAAATATAGGTGGAGAAATTAATAATACATGTATGACCATAAAATGACAATTGGTAAGTATACTCTTAAAATACCAATAAATATAAGTGAAAAAATTAATAATATATATATGACTGCCAATAAATAGGTGCAAAAGTGCAAGAGTGAACGAATTCCTTGATATATATATCTGTGCAAAAAATGGCAGTAAAAAAAGTGAACAATAAAAATATATAGAAAAAGTGTCCGTTTAAATTATCAAACAAATGAATCCAAGCACATGTGCAGTCTCGGTGACTGAAAATCCAGAAAGAGTCCTAAATAAGTGAAATCCGTATATAGTGGTTGAAGTGCTCTTTTCTCTATGCCCAAAGTGTGGTGGGTGGGCAGAAGGAAAAAGTGTTCCCCTAAGCCTGGGGTCCTGCTCTTACCAGATTCCCTTACCCCTACAGGGGTAAACAGCGGGTCGATTTTTAGGGGACCACGTCATTTCCGTCTACCGAACCCGAGGCTTGGAACGCACATCCGGCGGTTGGAACACACGCTATCTCTAAGCGTGCACCGCAAGAGAGGAGGTTGCGGCTCCTATGCCAGACGGGCATACATTTGAGTTTTACATATTGTGAGTACATGTCTCTTATTATAATAAAGCTGTTTTAAAAAAACAATTTTACACTATTGGAGGCTCCTTCCCTTTTCTTCTACATACCCGGCACTGTACTGGATTTCTAATATACCTATTGAGCTGACATCTGTACAACTACTAAGGAGTGAAACCGAGGTCGGGGGAGATCCTGATTTCCAGTGTGTGGGAGCGATCCCCTAAAAATCGACCCGCTGTTTACCCCTGTAGGGGTAAGGGAATCTGGTAAGCGCAGGACCCCAGGCTTAGGAGAACACTTTTTCCTTCTGCCCACCCACCATACTTTGGGCATAGAGAAAAGAGCACTTCAACCACTATATACGGATTTCACTTATTTAGGACTCTTTCTGGATTTTCAGTCACCGAGACTGCACATGTGCTTGGATTCATTTGTTTGATCATTTAAACGGACACTTTTTCTATATATTTTTATTGTTCACTTTTTTTTACTGCCATTTTTTGCACAGATATATATATCAAGGAATTTGTTCACTCTTGCACTTTTGCACCTATTTATTGGCAGCCATATATATATTATTAATTTTTTCACTTATATTTATTGGTATTTTAAGAGTATACTTACCAATTGTCATTTTATGGTCATACATGTATTATTAATTTCTCCACCTATATTTATTGATACTTTTAAGAGCATACTTACTAATTGTCATTTTATGGTTACCAATTTATCTTTGGACAATATTTAATCATTTTTTAGCACTTCACTTTTTGTATTCACTTTTGCACTTTTTTTGCACAATTTGCACTTATGAGATGTATTTGCTGATGTAATTTATATAGGGTTTTATATTATGTTTAGAATTTGCACATAGACCTGTTCTGACTTTATACAGGTGTGTCATTTGATATCAGATTTTAGTAGATCACACACAGATTTTAAAACAGATTTCCATATAAAATCCTATTAGAAGTATAGTAACCACAAATTATATTCCCAAAACACCCCACCAAGCAGCGCCAATCACTTCCTTCCTCTTTCATATCCATTCAAGTGCTCCCCTTTTTAGGGTTGCATTTTTGAAGTGGGCAGCAGCCAGGTGCGGTGTTAAATTCTACTTATATACCCCCCATCCTAAGCTCGGAATCTCATAGACCTTTTCAAATACCACCAAAAGAAAGCTCTATTTGTGGGAAAAAAGACATCAATTTTATTTGGGTTAATTGTCAGTTATAATAACACAGTGCCGAATCGCAAAATATGGCCTGGTCATTAAGGGGGGAAATCTTCCGGTCCAGAGGTGGTTAAGAGACACATCATGCCTTTAATTACATTTTTTACATTTAAATACATTTTTGGAGGGTCTACTTTGCAAAATTGAGTCATTTTGTGGGTGTTTCTAATGCCCTTGCTCTTTAGGGCCTCAAGAAGTTTGATAAGTAGTCAGGAAATCAGATGCATTATTTATGTCCCATTAAAGCCTGAATGTGCACCTTGGATTTTTGGCCCCTCTATGCATCTAGGCAGTTAAAAAAGTCTCACACATGTGATGTTCCCAAACTTGGAAGGAGTAGAAGAATGTGTTTTTGGGTGTAATTGTAATTATCTATGCTGTGTGTGAGAAACAACTTGTTATTATGACAACTTTATGAAACAAAATTAATTTTATTTGCTTTCTTCAGTTTCCCAAAAAAGTGTGGGGAAAAAAATTACAACTTCAAAAAACTCATAATGCTTCCTAATAAATACATTGGAATGTCTGCATTCACAAATTGGTAATTTTTGGGGTGTTTATACTGTCCTGGCATTTTGTGGTCTGAATAATTGAAATATGGAGTTAGAACATCATTTAAAATCATTTTGAATATACATCTACTGTATAACATAGTTTGTAGACTAACTTTTACACAGACTAAATAATATACACATTTGTTTTTTAGTTTTTAGTTTTTTTTTTTTTTTTTTTTACCAAAGTAATGTAATATAATACATTTTGGCCTAAATTTATAAAGAAAGATTTTTTTGTTTGCAAAGTTTTATAGCAGAAACTAACTTTTTGCTCTTTTCTTTCATATAGTAAAACATGCAAAAAATACAAAACAATAAGGCTCCGTTCACATGTAGGCGTTTTGGGGCGTTTTTGGGGCGTTTTTCTGCTCTAGGATCAGCTCTCAAAACGCCCAACAAGACAAATCCTATTCATTTCAATGGCCCCTGTTCACATCTGAGCGTTTTGAAGCTGTATACAAAACGCCCAACGCTCAAAAAAGTACATGAGCTTCTTTTTGGGCAGATTACAGGCGTTTTCCATTGATCTCTATTGAATCTAAAAACGCCTGCACAAAAATCGCGGTAAAAATCGCGGTAAAATCGCGGTAAAAAACGCCGCAAAAATCACGGTAAAATCGCGGTAAAAAACGCGCGAAAAACGCTACGCTCAGGTGTGAATGTAGCCTTAAAAACAGTGGTGAACAAATATCACAAAAAGAAAGCTCTATCTGTCTCAAAGTATCACCGTACTGATAACTAAAAAAAATGGCATGTACAGGTTTAACATGCTAATCTTTAAGTGGTTAAAGTAAATTTCCACTTTTGCAGCCAAATTGGGATAACACCTACTTTAAATTTGTGATATGTTCCCATCCACATAGCCTAACTTATTATACAATTGCTGCTTCCATTTCATTTGTTCTTTTCTGAATACTCAAAAACTGAGGTTTTGCCTCTGATTAGGGATTAGCAAACCTACTTGGGTTAATGACAAGGTGGGTTTGTCAAACTTCACTGAAGTTTGGGTGCACAATTGAGACCCCTTTTTAACGGCATGGGATTCCCCCTAAAAATACATACCAGACCCTTATCTTTGATTGTATAGATGTCAAGGGGGACACAAAAACAAAAGTCTGGAGTTCCCCCCAAATTCTATACCAGGCCCTTTTGCTTGGCCTTTTGGTACCTTTACCTGGGTTTGTGGTCTAAAATAGTTTGTTCTAACTTGCTAAAGCATGTGGGGAAGAAGTTTTCTGCTGAATAGTGTCCTGGACAGTGGCGGCTGGTGTATATGGGGCACAGGTCCTATCCGTCCAGCCCCCTAATCTACATGCGGGGTGCCGGACGCATGGAGTTCAATGGGGCTTTTTTTTTTTAACCATGGTATTAGAGCCAGAGGCTCTCACAGGCTAAAAAAAAGGGTGGGCTCGGGGTGCAGAGCAGTGCGCCCCGAGCCCACCCAGTTGTGTGACAATAGCGAATGAAAATCCGCTATTGTCACGCGGATCCTCCTCCTGGCCAATCAGGAAGCGTGTTTTGAAACCCATTTCCCGGTTGGCCGAAAGGAGAAGCTATGCCATTACGTATGGAGGAGGAGAGAGGAGATGCAGAAGACAGGGGGAAGAAGCCGAAGCCGCCGCCGCCTGCTGCTGCATCCAGGCAGGGTGAGTGAGAGGGATGGGGTCCTGTCCTGTCTCTCCTGTCCTGTCTCCTATCTCTCCTGTCTCGCTGTGGTCTGGGGGGGGGGTACGGTGTACGGCGGCCTGATGTGGTCTGGGGGGGGGGTATGGTGTGGTCCATCTGCCACCCCGCTGGCCCATGGAGCACCAGCCGCTACTGGTCCTGGAGAGCTGGATACAAGCTGCTGTCAGAGTTTTGAATTTTGCAAGAGGGTCCTGTCTACTTGCTCTAGAAGTTATTTATGCTGCCAGAGGCTGCTATACAGACTATTCTATTTTGTCCTGTGGTTTAGGATTTTTTCAACTGCAAATATATCATCACCAACGTTCATGTCACCTGAAATTAGGATGTCCCCACCTGTGTATTCTGCTGTTGAGCTTTTTTCCCTATAGAACTGAAAACAATATAATCATGCTTGTCGTTTGGTTGAGGCTGCTATGATCATGCCATCTTCTATTATGTTAATATCTTATTTGTGTCCAAATATTTTGCATCCTTTGACCCACTCATGGATCTGTTAATTCATGATAAAACCTTCTTTTCATTGAATCTTTTGTTTGAGTTGACCGTTGTACAGTCAGTTCTCAGGAGGTCACTGTAATAACTAAACCAGAAGTCATCAGTCTATAGAGCTATTTTAACTATATAATGGCTTACCAGAGAAAAGGATGCTACAGAGACAACTGTGGATAAAAAAAAGAACACCAGGCTAAAAAGCAGGGAAGTTAGCAGATTTTTTTGTTGAAGCACTTCATAAGTAGATGTGTTTCTAGTTTGTAAATGATTGACAGTATGCTTGCTTTAAAGACTATCTATGGGCAGAAGCAGCGGCAGCATTTACTGAAACTGATCCCTGTATTTTCCTCCTGCAACCGCTGAAAGCCAGCTTTTCCTCCTTTCCCTCCCGCTGGCATTCAGTGGCTGCAGGAGAAGGAAAATATGGGGGATTGGTTCCAGTAAATATCGCTTCTCCTGTCCAAGTTTTCCTTCTTTCTCCCAGACCCCCCCCCCCCCTTTGCTTCTTTGGTTCTCTCCCTCCTCTCCCCGCAGTGCTGCGGGCTTCCCCTCCTCCCCTCTCCCACTAGGTGCTGCAGGAATACTTTTAGGATGGAGAGCCGGGGAAGGGGCCAGTAAATATGTAATTTACTGGTCCCTTCCTTTTCTGAATGAACACAGTGAGTGATCCGTACCGATCACTTACTGTGTTCATTCATAACTGAAGCATGATGAACTGTGTTTACCATGCTTCAATTTGTGAATAAAGAAGAAGCAGCTCTGTACATTCCTGTTTATTCATTACATGCAGCTGAGGCTGCAGAAATAGAGATTGAGGACTGTGTCCTCAATCTTCTTTCTCTATCTTAAAAGTGAGACATCAGGGGTCTTTTTATAGGTCTGGTAAAAAAAATATTAATTCAAAAACAACATTGTAAAAAAAATAAATACAATTGTAAGAAATAAAAAAAAAAAAAAAACAACAAGAATAAAAAATGACAGACACTGTCCATTGTCCAACTTACACCATCCACTGCTCTAGTGACCCCGTCCTCTGCCCTACTGACATGTCCACTGCTTTACGGACACTGTCCACTACCCTACTGACACTGTCCACACAATGTCCACTGTCCTTCTGACACTGTCCACACAATGTCCACCGCCCTTCTAACACTGTCCACACAATGTCCACTATCCTTCTGACACTGTCCACACAATGTCCACTACCCTACTGACACTGTCCACACAATGTCCACTATCCTTCTGACACTGTCCACACAATGTCCACCGCCCTTCTAACACTGTCCACACAATGTCCACTATCCTTCTGACACTGTTCACACAATGTTCACTGCCCTTCTAACACTGTCCACACAATGTCCACTGCCCTTCTAACACTGTCCACACAATGTCCACTATCCTTCTGACACTGTCCACACAATGTCCACTACCCTACTGACACTGTCCACACAATGTCCTCTATCCTTCTGACACTGTCCACACAATGTCCACCGCACTTCTAACACTGTCCACACAATGTCCACTATCCTTCTAACACTGTCCACACAATGTCCACTATCCTTCTAACACTGTCCACACAATGTCCACTATCCTTCTGACACTGTCCACGCAATGTCCACCGCCCTTCTAACACTGTCCACACAATGTCCACTATCCTTCTGACACTGTCCACACAATGTCCACCACCCTTCTAACACTGTCCACACAATGTCCACCACCCTTCTGATACTGATCACACAATGTCCACTGCCCTTCTAACACTGTCCACACAATGTCCACTATCCTTCTGACACTGACCACACAATGTCCACTGCCCTTCTAACACTGTCCACAAAATGTCCACTATCCTTCTGACACTGTCCACACAATGTCCACTATCCTTCTGACACTGTCCACACAATGTCCACTGCCCTTCTAACACTGTCCACACAATGTCCACTATCCTTCTGACACTGACCACACAATGTCCACTGCCCTTCTTACACTGTCCACACAATGTCCACTATCCTTCTGACACTGTCCACACAATGTCCACTATCCTTCTGACACTGTCCACACAATGTTCACTGCCCTTCTAACACTGTCCACACAATGTTCACTATCCTTCTGACACTGTCCACACAATGTCCACTATCCTTCTGACACTGTCCACACAATGTCCACTATCCTTCTGACACTGTCCACACAATGTGCACTGCCCTTCTAACACTGTCCACACAATGTCCACTATCCTTCTGACACTGTCCACACAATGTCCACCGCCCTTCTAACACTGTCCACACAATGTCCACTATCCTTCTGACACTGTCCACACAATGTCCACTATCCTTCTGACACTGTCCACACAATGTCCACTATCCTTCTGACACTGTCCACACAATGTCCACTATCCTTCTGACACTGTCCACACAATGTCCACTGCCCTTCTAACACTGTCCACAAAATGTCCACTGCCCTTCTAACACTGTCCACACAATGTCCACTATCCTTCTGACACTGTCCACACAATGCCCACTGCCCTTTTAATACTGTCCACACAATGTCCACTATCCTTCTGACACTGTCCACACAATGCCCACTGCCCTTCTAACACTGTCCACACAATTTCCACTATCCTTCTGACACTGTCCACACAATGTCCACTGTCCTTCTAACACTGTCTACACAATGTCCACTATCCTTCTGACACTGTCCACACAATCTTCACTGCCCTTCTAACACTGTCCACACAATGCCCAGTATCTTTCTGACACTGTCTACACAATGTCCAATATCCTTTTGACACTGTCCACTGTTTATATTTTTACAGTGACATTTGTTTTATTATAGTTTTCTAAGTTTTGCTGTACTGTTTAGTTAGGCCTTGCTAGTTAGATTCTTTTCCAAAAAAGGGTGCCGAACCCCAATGATCTTTGATCACTTTCATGTTCTTCAGGTATCTCCACCTTGCAAAGGTTGCCTACCTCTGCTCTAGTGATAACTAATGATCTATATAAATGAATCAGGACCTCCTTTCTCCTAGTGGTAATCCCTCTATCAGTAAGAACAATTGGAGAAGACTAACCCCTTCATATTACCATAGTAATATGTTGCCCTATGTAAATGAAACTAACTTGAGCTGTCCATGCCAGACTAAAGGGGAAGGGGTAGGATTACACCAATGGGGTTATACCAATATAATCCAAAAAAAAAAATGTTTTCTTTCATTAGAGATAGATAACATGTAACCTTCCCAGCCAAATAATGACTTTCAGTAATCTTGAACTTTAAAAGGAAAAAAGACAGAAAATTACTCCAAGGCCAGGTTTACACGTTCAGCAGTGTTTGCCACCCCCTCTAAAAGCAATCTGCACCTCCTCATTGACTATTTCAACCCTTTGTGTTCAGCAGTGCACTGCCCACCAAATTATGATTTTTACTGTGGCCACATCATGTGTATACCCCTGGCCAACTGTCTTTGCAGCTAAAGATGGGTGGTACAAATGCGATTCCTCTGCCTGTTTTTTTACCTCCACCCCAACTTCAAGTGCAAACAAGCCCCTAAGATTTTAACAAGGCCTCTCTAACTGTGTTGGGTGTACACTTGCAAAAATGATCTCACATAGTGTTCAGAGGGCAATACAGGTGGTGGTCAAACCGTGTTTCATCCACATGTTTTTACCACTTTGCCACTCCAAGATTGTAACATGGCCTTTCCCGTCACGTTATGAGCAAATCAGTTCCAAGTAACATGCCTTTAAAAAAAGTTGTTAATTTGTGTAGTATGTTGCTGGCCTTTCCCACATTAATTGGAGGTCATGCGATCACTTTGAGATTAAATCTAGCTCTAATTTCTATGACCCAGTGCCCATTCACACCATATGTTTTGGGCTGTGTTAGGCAAAAACGTTTGGGGCTACAGCAATAAGAGCTATTCATTTCCAAGTAATAATTTTATACTGAGCATGACAGCTGCCATTACTGTATTTAAACTATATTATGCTGGGAAATGGCTTTGTTTCATAATGAATGGAGGGAACAAAGGAAGTAGTGAGGAAGCTGCGGAGAGAAGGCTTACAGTGGTAGATAAACTGGAGGTGCTACTGTCATAAAGACACGGTGCAGCCGAACACACTCTCACCTGACCATCTGGCAGGGCACACACCGTAAAAGTCCCAGTTGTCTGGTTTCCATAGCAACACACCCTTGCTGTCCAGGGAATGGAGAGGAGGGTCAGTAGCAGGAGACCCCCTCGTTTTCATGAATCAAGTCTGCATGTAGACCAGGTTAGGGGTTCAGTTCTGGGCTCATCCCTGAGGACATACTCTGAAAGGTAGACTCTTGGAAAATCAGTATGTGCATATTAAAAACGGTAAGGAAATCTTGTAACAAAGGAAAAGCTTTGTAATGATTTAAGCTTATTTAGTGAAGAAATTATTCAATACAATTCAAACCCATCCAACATAGCCATTCTTATTGCATTGAAATGAAATTGGTGCTAAAACACTAAAATAGAGGATCAATATAATAGTCTGATATATTTAATAAGTAAAGCCAACACTTATTTTACTTTTTTATCTCTAAAACTATTAAAGTCTTGTCTTTTTGGTTTAACAAAGTGGTTTTGCACAGAGCAGCCCAGATCCTCCACTTCTTGGGTCCCCTTCCGAAGCTCCTGGTTCCTCCCTCCTGCTGAGTGCCCCCCCCCCCCCCCAGCAAGCAGCTTGCTATGGGGGTGCCTGAGCCGCAGCTCTGTGTGTCCATTCAGACATGGAACCGCAGCTCAGCCCCGCCCCCTCTCTCTTCTCATTCACTCACTGACTGACAAAATTTTTCATTGAAAATGTTTCAATGTACTGCAAAACCAAAAAGTACAAAAACACAAAAATCACATTGCACGTTGAAAGCCGTATCTTTTCATGATACTAGTACAAACTAATGCTAGCATTATTCAAAAATAATAATAAGGTCAAAAAAACAAAAACTGGTTCCCTATACATAATAAGGAGGTCAATTTCACAGCCCTATGGCATTAAAGTGATTGTAAAGTCTCAATTTTATTAAAATAACAAACATGTTATACTTACCTCCTTTGTGCAGTGGTTTTGCACAGAGCAATCTCGATTCTTCTCTTCTCGGGTCTCTGGCTGGAGCTCCTTGCTCCTCCCTCCTGTTGAGTGCCCCCACAGCAAGCAGCTTGCTATGGGGGCACCCGAGCCGAGCTGCAGCTCTGTGAATCCATTCAGACACGGAGCTGCTGTTTATCCCTGCCCCCTCTCTCCTGATTGGCTAACTGAGTTTGATTGACAGCAGTGGGAGCCAATGGCGTCAGTGCTGTGTCTCAGCCAATCAGGAGAGAGATTTCCGGAAGGTTGAGGCACTTCTGGACATCGCTGGATAGAGATGGGGCTTCAGGTAAGTATTAGGGGGGCTGAGGGGGGCTGAGGGGGGCTGAGGGGGGCTGCTGCCGCACACAAAAGGCTTTTTATCTTAATACATAGGATGACTTCTGACCTTCTGACTTTACAACCCCTTTAATTACCTTACTCATAATTCTCTACTCTTAGAAATAGGAATTAGGAGTAAAAATGTCACGCTCATTATTTAGCTTACGTGCAGAACCTAACGATAACACCACTGTTATGCCCTATGCCTTATACAGTCATAACACTGTGTATATTGTTCACCCATTGCATGTCTTTGGCACTCCAACTCACCAGCAACAAAAACTGACTTAGCACCAATCAACTACTTCAGCAAGGAGATTAACCACTTCAAGACAGGGCAGTTAGACCCCCTTCCTGCCCAGGCCAATTTTCACCTTTTAGCACTGTTGCATTTTAATGACAATTGCGCGGTCATGCAACACTGTACCTAAACCAAATTTATGTCATTTTCCCCCCACAAATAGAGCTTTCTTTTGGTGGTATTTGATCACTGCAAGGTTTTTTCTTTTTTGCTAAACAAATAAAAAAAAGACCGAAAAGTTTGAAAAAAAATAGTTTTTTTGTTTATGTTATACCATTTTGTTAATAAATACATTTTTTTCTGCACTGATGAGCACTGATGAGACTGCACTGACAGGCACTGATGAGGAGGCACTGATGGGGTGGCACTGATGGGGTGGCACTGATGGGTGGCACTGATAGGCGGCACTGATAGGCGGCGGCACTGATAGGCGGCACTGATAGGCACTGATATGTGGCACTGATAGGTAGCACTTATATGCAGCATTGATGGGCACTGATATGCGGCAATGCTGGGCACTGATAGGCGGCACTGATAGGTGGCACTGGTGGGCACTGATGGGCACTGATAGGCGGCACTGATAGGCAGGACTGATGGGCACTAGTGGGCACTGATAGGCGGCACTGGTGGGCAATAATGGGCACTGGTGGGCGGCACTGATAGATGGCAATGATGGGCACTGGTGGGCAGCACTGATGGGGAGGGCACAGACGGGCAGCACTGATTGGGAAGGCACTGGGGGCTCCCTGATCCCTGATTGCCATCCATGGTGGCCATAGTGAGCATCCCTGGGATCATGGGTAGGCATCCCTGGGGTCATGGGTGGGCATCCCTGGTGGTTCTAGTGGCACCCCCCCCCCCCCGAGGGTCTGCACTGGTAATCAATGATCTGATTACCAGTGCAGACCCCCCTGTCAGGAGAGCCGCAGATCGGCGCTCCTTTACTCGTGCCTGTCAGGCACGTACTGAGGAAAGCCGATCAACGGCTCTTCCTGTTTACTATGTGACCAGCCGTGATTGGTCACGGCTGGTCACATGGTAAAGAGCCTACGTCAGTAGGCTCTTTACCGAAATCGGAGATGCGGGGAGTCAGACTGACACGCCGCATCACCAGCGCATTATCCTGCCTCCGTCATATGACGTCCGGTCGGGATAATGCAACCACTTTCCCGCCATCGTTTGCCTATAGGGAGGGCGGGAATTGGTTAACATTTAAAAATCTGCAGCTCACTGACATTGATTCACAGCAGTGGGAGCCAATGGCTCAGTCAATCAGGAGAGAGAGTCCCGGATGGGGCTCTGGTAAGTATTAGGGGGGCTGAGGGGAGCTGCTGCATCTCCTAAGTGACAGACAGGGTCAGATTGCAGGTTCGGCATAGCGTGTCAAAAATTTCAGTCAAGGGTCCGATCTGTCCGCCACAATGTCGCAGTCCCGCAAAAAAAAATCGCAGATCACCGCCATTATTCGTTAAAAAAAAACACCAACAAAAATCTTTCCCTTAGTTAGTAAACGCAATAACTTTTGCGCAAAAGAATCAAAATACGCTTATTGCGATTTTTTTTACCAAAAATATGTAGCAGAAAACAAATTGGCCTAAAATGATAAAAAATTTTGATTTTTACATTTTTTTGGGGGGGAATTTCATATAAAAAATGTGAAAAATATTGTTATTTTTTCAAAATTGTCGCTATTTTTTTGTTTATAGCGCAAAAAGTAAAAATCGCACAGGTGATCAAATACCACCAAAAGAAAGCTCTGTTTGTGGGAAAAAAAGGACTTAAATTTCTTTTGGGTACGGCATTGCATGACCGCGCAATTGTCAGTTAAAGTCACACAGTGCCGAATCGCAAAAAGTGGCCTGGATGTAAGACAGCAAAATCCTCCGGTGGTAAAGTGGTTAAGGTATATGTAATCCCAATCACTAAATGCTCATATACAGTAAGCTTTAAAGCTGAACTCTGAGCACGAAAACTTTCATTTAAATATATTCCTAAATAGTCACAAGGAATATAAATACACTTTGTGTGAACCAAATGCCTTTGCAAACCCAGATATTACCATGTAGAAGTAGCAGTGACATCATCAATGTGTTGTACATGACCTGTGCAGAGAGCAGATCTGTGGGAGGAACTCAGAAGCTCCACCCACTATAAGCTGCCTGCATAGAACTACAGGAGGTGGAGGAGAAAAGACCAATTACCCTGAATTACTGCACAGATCTGGAAGAAATATACAAAGCACAGCAAGATTCAAGTAATTTGGACAATATTTGCTTATCCCAGAGTTTGGCTTTAATATGCTCATTTCATTTCATTAAATTTCAAGGGTGCCGTCAGTCCAGCCATTTGAAATCACAGGTCTTCTTCCCCTCCCCACTTTTTTCTCTGGTGATGGGCATATCCTGAATGCTGCCACATAATTGATTTTTTGCTGCTCTTTTCAGCATTCTCCTGTTAGTCCGCATTAGGTGGGTGCAGAGCTTTTGATACCCTGAACTTATAGTAAGTAGATTTAAATTGCTGGTCGACATTCAAACCATAGAGGAAGTGGTTTGAAGGTAGCTACATTCATTCCTCATGGTCCCACTGTTTGTAGAAACATAGCCAACTTCAACCTCCCGAGATTGACGAGGGATTACAGACCCAGGGCAGGGGCGTACCTATAGGGGTTGCAATTGCAACCGGGCCCAATGCTCCAGGGGGCCTGTGTGGCTTCCCTGTACACCTGGATAGGAGGAGCGGCGGAGGCAGCATGTAGGGAAATCACTGTCCTCCTTTTTCCTCCTGTAGCTGCAGGAGGAAAATAGAGGGGATTGGCTCCTCTGTATGCCTCCGCCACTCCTCGTATCCAGTTCACTTGTGTTCTGCTGTCTCTGGGCCCCTGTGTGCTCCCCTGGTCCCCCCCCCTCCCCCCCTGTGCTCCCTTACCTCTCCTGCCGGCTGCTGCAGGGGATGTGTCACAATAGAGAACCAGCAAGGGGTCTAAAAAATATGTAATTTACCAGCTCCTTCCTTTTTCTGAATGGACAGAGTCATAGTTAGTGACACTGTAAAAAAATTAAACTAAAATGATAAAAAATAATACAATTAAAATACCAAAAAATAAAAAACTACTGACACCAGTGGGTGAATTCCAGGATCGCAAAAGTCACACTTGCGACCAGGCCCTGGCATTCCACCACCGTGGGGAGGCCCCAAGATGGCAGGAAGAGGGCCCACTACGGAACTTATGAAAGGGTCCCGCAACGAGAGTAAAGGACCCCAGGATCAGTGGGAAGAGCCCCAGGCTTGAAAGGAAGGGCCCCGGGCCAGGGGTCCGGAGGGCCCTTCATGGTTTCTTGCACCGGGGCCCTGAAGGTTCTAGTTACGCCTATGACTCAGGGATGTGTAGTCTACATAGAACAATGCACATGACTGCAACTAACCTGCAACTAAGTGCAGAAGTGATGGGGAAAAGGCGAGAATTGGGAGCTTACAGAGGGTGTTAAAAACAAAAAAAAAAAACTTCATGAAAAATAGATTACAGTGCCATTAAAGCAGAACTTCACCTTAAGGGTTAATGCATGCAATGTCTGCATTGAGCCTGGGTTCACACTAGTAGGAATTGGATACGCGTTTCACCATATCCAATTCACACGGGAGATTGTGTCCGGCTCTCAATCACACAGTTCCAGAGCGGCTGCAGAGTGAATTGCACAAGGGTCCTGAGAATCTTTAGCTCTCTTTCAGGTCCAAATCCAGCCAAAAATGTGGCCCTGATTCATCCCTGAAACGGAGAACAGGGACGCACCTGACCCCTGCAGTCAGTCGCATCCGTCTACAGTGTGAACCCAGCCTAAAGGAGAAACACAGCCAAAGTTTGTTTGGCTGTTCTTCTTCTGTGGATCACACCTCACAGAGCCGATGCAGGATCGGGCAAGATCACGGTCAAGAAGTTGGGATCAACCCACATGCCTGGATCGGCACCGGGCTCAGCCTCTTAGCAAGCCATTGAAAGCCTGATCCAGCAGCTCCCACCCCTTCCCCAGCCCAGTGTTTCAGTGACCGCAGAGAGGGGGGGTCAGAGCACACAGCGGTGACTAACAGTCAGCAGCTCTCTGCTCAGGGAGCTGTGAGAACCGAGCGATCGGTGGTGTTTGATTGCTCGGTTTCAGTTTTGGAGCCAGCGGAGGACAGATGCAAGCATCAGACCAACGCTGCATCCACCTTCTTTTTTAACCCTTCTTGTCTACCAAATAAAAAAATTGTAAACAAAGCACAGAAAAATCAAGTATTTTTTTATTTTTTTTAAATTTCTTGCAGAATTTTTCCATTGCATAAACATTTTTTTATTGACTTTGAATGTGCTTCTAAACATGCTAGAATATTTGACTGCTTCATAAGAGTCAAATTCCTAGCACATCCCCTCCCGCGGGGGTGACGTCATCGCGGCTCCAGCCAATCAGATGGTCAGATGCCGCAAACCTGGAAGAAGGGCGACAGAACATGTCGCCCATGGACAGGTAAGCGGTCGGCACAATCGGAGGTTCACAACCTCTTTAAATGCACATATAAGCTTATAGGAAGATTGTTGGTGTAATTAGAGTGGCCCATCCCTAAAGTTCCAATAAAAGACCTTCCTGAAAAGAAAAAGTTAAATACTTACCAAATGCGACTCTAATAATCACTAGAGAGCACCAAAGTGATGTAGGGGTCAACAATAGGAGGGAGCATTGAGTGCAGCCGAGGAGATCAACACTTCCAGAAATGTGACTTTAACCACTTCAGCCCCGGAAGGTTTTACCCCCTTAATGATCAGGCCATTTTTTGCATTACTTTAACGAAAAATTGAGCGGACGTGCGACGTTGTACCCAAATACAATTGATGTTCTTTTTTTCCCCACAAACATAGCTTTCTTTTAGTGGTATTTGGTCACCTCTGCGGTTTTTAGATTTTGCGCTATAAACAAAAAAAGCGACAATTTTGAAAAAAACACAATATTTTTTACTTTCTGCTATAAAACATTCCCAATTAAAACAATGTAGAAAATCAAAATGTTTTTTTATCAGTTGAGGCCAATTTGTATTCTGCTACATATTTTTGGTACAAAAAAATCCCAAAAAGCGTATTTTAATTGGTTTGTGCAAAAGTTTAAGCGTTTACAAACTACGGGATAGATTTTTGGACTTTTTTTTTTGTTTTTATTAATAATGGCGGCGATCAGGGATTTTTAGTGGCACTGCAATATTGCGGCTGACAGATCAGACCCCTAACTGACATTTTTCACACTTTTATGGGACCAGTGACATTAATACAGTAATTAGTGCTAAATAATATGCAATGACACTGGCAGGGAAGGGGTTAACACTGAGGGTGATCAAACAGGTTTATGTATGCCAAATATGCTTACTGACTGTGGGGGGGGGGGGCTCTGTGACAGGCACAGAGAGATTAGGGTTTCAGCTTAGCTGAAACTTCTGATCTCTCTCTGCCTGTGTGACAGAAGACTTGCCTGCTTTGTTTACATAAGCAGGCGGGTCTTCTGTCAGTTTCTCTGACGATTGCGGGAGGTCGACGGCAATCGCCGCCACTCCTCCTGTGGTCCGCCTCCCGCTGTGTCTAAGCACAGCAGGATCGCGGCTCCAGCGGCGCGCCACCAAGACTGCGTGCACAAGATTACGTAGATATACGTGATTTTGCACATCCGAGCCGCCCTGCCGCAGTATATCTGCGGTGGGCTGTTGGCAACTGGTTAAGAAGACTTCATAGGATAATTTCTCTGCATGGTGTTCAGCACGGAGAAAATGATTTACGTTCTTCTTTTCAGAAAGATCTTTTATTGGAACTTTAAGTTTAGTAAAACAGCTGCTTTAATAAGGCTAGCAGCAATGTAAATAGAGCAGTAATCCAAAAGAAACAGTTCAACATTTTTTTTCAGTAATCTGCCCAAAGAAAACACATTGTGACATGGGGTAGTTCGCTCTATTGGTAGATGCGTTTATACATTGAATCCACAGCAGACAGGAACTATATTTAAGCGCCTCGTTGCCCACTTTTATTAATTCGGCAGAAAGAAAAAAACAACAGTCCAACATAAAGTTTCCCACGCAGGGGATCTTCTCGAACCTTAGTAGAATACAAGCACTGGAAAATGCAGAGCCACCTGGCAATTTGTGCTCTGGGATCAGAGAGACAAAGGAAGAGAAACAAAGTTACAGGGATAACAAACTTAGGAGCAGAGCTAATTTTTAGAGCCAGCGCTGGGAGGGGGAGCCCGCACAGGGAGGGGGATTAGTGAGGGACCACTGTCTCTTTCTTAGTAGATAAAATCTGGCAACAAGGAGGGAGGGAGAGACCAGCTTTCAGTTGCTGGAGGATGAGTTCTGCAATTGTTGTCCATCACTAACCCCCCTCCCTGTGTGGGGCCCCCTTCAAGAGGACCGGTGCCCCCCCCCTATCAGCGGCCCTGACCTCTTACTAATCTCTTTGTCCATGTTGCCCTGATGCACGGCCCACCTCTGGCCTATGGATTGCGATTCTCCTGACACCATGATAGGAGGCGACCTGACTCCTGGAACTGTACCTGCTGTCTCCTGGCTTTTGGCTGGGGCACCTCTGACCCCCAGTCAGTCCCTCTGTCTCTTTGCTTCTGGCTGGGGCACCTCTGACCCCCAGTGAAACCTTCTGTCTCTTGGCTTCTTGCTGGGGCACCTCTGACCCCTCGATGAGACCCTCTGTCTCTTGGCTTTAGACTGGGGCCCCCTGACACCTGGGTGAGACCTTCTGTCTCCCACACTGGGAGCAGTCTCCAACTGGAAGCTCTGAGCTTTCCTCAGACCTGAGTATACAACATCCCTGCACTCCTGTATGCCAGGTTGCAGAGGTCTAGCAAAACCCAGACACAGGATTTAATGTTCTGGTCCAGACCTACAGAATCCAGAGAAAGCTAAATACAGAGTTTTCTCTGCCCAGAAACACTAGTCTGGAGCATCACATTTATCCTAAATGTAAATCCTGTGTCACATTTTCCTGTATTCTCCTAGTGACAGGGCCTCTCACTGTCACAACACATGGCTATATGCAGTTTGATTGAATTACATCATTTGCAGTAATATTTCAGCTCATGGAGGTCCCTGTAAGAGCTCATCATCCATTTAATGATGCTGAAGGATTTTTGTGAAATCTGCATATTAGCATTAGCTGTGAGCTTCAGCCACTTAGACTTAGAATTCCAGCTGTAGTACAGTGATGATAGTGGGTTGCTCACTCATTAACATAATGCCTTGTATTATTTTCACTGAATACAGAGCATTCTGAGAATGGTTAAGAGGAGAGGAGGGGGTGAGTAAATCACAGGATCTCCTCTCATATATTCACATAATGCCTAGTCTTCACTGATAGGAATACAAGACATTTTGTGAATGGACAAGGTAGACAGGAAGCAACTCAACCCATTATATTACTGTACTAGAGTCGCGAATTGTAAGTTCAAGTAACTAAATTTCACAGCTGATGCTATTCAAAAATCAGAATAAAACTAACATTTTTAGCATCCCTAACTGCCATCTGAAAAGCATTATGCATAACTTCTCTGGACCAATCACATAATAATTTTTCCTGGATTTCCTATTATAGAATTTCCGGAACCTATTTACAATATAAAATGTCCTATTATTCAGCCACCTCCACGTATATATATATATATATATATATATATATATATATATATATAGCAAGGTTTCCAGGCCTGTAGCCTGATGTGGGTCTGCCATTAGAACCGGTACTCTCTCCAGCCCATGTGAGCTGCGGCCCTGGGTGTGATAACTGAAGCAGCGACAACTCCGGCATCTTTGTTTGTGGTTTTTTATTTGATTTAACCACTTTAGCCCCAGCCCTATTTCGGACACTTTTTGTTCACAAGTTAAAACCAGTATTTTTTCCTAGAAAACTACTTAGAACCCCCAAACATTATATATATTTTTTTAGCAAAGACTCTGGAGAATAAAATGTCGGTCATTGCAAAATTTTTTGTCACGCGGTATTTGCGCAGCGGTCTTTAAAACGCCATTTTTTTGGAAAAAATTTGAAAAATCACATTTCACTGCATTTAAAAAATACTAAACAGTAAAGTTAGCCCATTTTTTTTGTATATTGTGAAAGATGATGTCACGCCGAGTAAATAGATACCAAACATGTTACGGTTTAAAATTGCGCCCCCCCGTGGGATGGCGACAAACTACGGTCAATAGAGATCTCAATCTGCGACGCTTTAAATTTATTTAACGGTTACCAGTTTAGAGTTAGAGTGTAGCTCTTTTTTTTTAATTATTGCCCACGCTCTGGCGATCGCGGCGATACCTCACATGTGTGGTTTGAACAGCGATTTCATTTGCGGCTCGACTTGCGTATACGTTTTTTTTTGTGCGCGAGCTAACGGTGACGGGGACGGCTAAATTTTTTTTTTTTTTTTTTTTCCTATTTATTTTTTCTTTTTTTTTAAACTTTATTACAGGTTTTTAAAAAAAAAAAAATCTGATCACTTTTATTGCTGTCACAAGCAATGTAAACATCCCTGGTGACAGCAATATGTCGTGACAGGTACTCTTTATGGAGGGATCGAGGGTCTAAAAGACCCTAGACCCCTCCACTACACTTCCCTGTATGCAAAACGCCGAAAACGGCATTTTTGCATACAGCCGTTTTTCAAATCTGCCGCCTTTTGCAGCACAGTAACCCGGACGTGACGTCATGGACGCCGCCTCCGGGTTACGTCATCGGAGACCCGATCGATGCCGTTTCCGGCATTCATCGGGACTCCATCCAGCCGGCGGACGTGCCGGCTGGGTGCTCGGGGCTCCCGGTGGGACGGTAGCCCCGAGCAAAGCCGCGGAAGGCGGCGGGAGGGGGGGGACGTCCCCTCCCGCCCCCCCGGGTAACGATCGAGCGGCTCCCGAGCCGCATCGATCGTTACCGACGGAAAGCCGACCGTCGGCTTCAAACAACGGTACCGGGATGATGCCTCTAGCTAGAGGCATCATCCCGGTATAACCCCGCAAAGTCTGATCACGTAGAGGTTACGTGACTGGTAGTAAAGTGGTTAAAGGGGATGGAAGAAGGGAATGAGTGGGATACTCCTTGCGGCTCAAACTAATTACACGTGGGACTTTGTTACTGAAAAATGCCTGTTGGCGCTTCCTTGACACCAGCCGGCGCCAGCCAACGCTCACTGACTCTGAGAACTCTCTGTGTAACCGAAGAAGTGTTGAATCCCCAACTTGTAGATCCAAGAGAGCTGTAGAACTCCTGACACTGCTGTACTGTGGAAGTCACTAAATACTGTCCCCCACTAGGTACAGCTTGAGGTAGTATCTTGTAGAACTTTGTGAAACTGTCGCTTCACTGACACTCTCTGTACAATTCAGGGCCCAGATTGCCGGTACCCCCTTTACAACTTCAGGGTCCTCTACCTAGGCACCCCCTTTACAGCTAGCTGACACTGGATCCCAGAACCTCTTCCGGAGTGGTCCCCTCTAACATTTCAGGTGAACCCCCAGGGGCAATCCTCAGTACTCACGACCTGTGTAGGCTTTCCTGGGACTGGACCCCTCTCTCTCCGCAGGCTCTCGGCACACCGGATCCCCTCAGCTCAACTCAGCACTCTCTGGACACTCAGGCGACACCCCGAGACATCCACCTTCCTCAGACAGGAGGAGAGACAGCCGCACTCTCCTTCCTGGGACTCTGCTCCCACCAAAGACAACCTGTCACGCACTTCCCCCAAACTTATACCCACTCCCAGAATCCTTTGCAGCCTAATTTGCCTTCTGGGGTAGTTACAAGCTGGGATGTGTCCCCTGATTGGACTTCCCACACTGCCCTATAAGAAGCCTCTCACAGTAGCTAGTGGGAATACTTCTCCCCTCAGCAGGCACATCTGGAAGTCCTGACACCCTACCTAACAAATCACAGCCCTGTTAGGCAGACAAGGCCCACTCTACATTTTACCTAGCACCTACCTGTAGGGTGCTACATATACTGTATATATATATAGTAGAGGGGCGAGCCCGTGCCACTGTTTATTTTGGCAGTTTAGGCAATGTTTTGCAGAAAATAGGCACACTAATGAGCCAGGTGTGCACTGGCTTTATGCTAAAGCTGCAAGTAAAGATTAGTGGCCCTAGTCTCCCAAGGGGGTCAGTCTGTGCAAGGGAGCTGTTAGGAGCATAGCGCTCCGTACGGTCTATGCGGGACAGTGGGATGCCGAGCCTGTAAGGATGTAGCAGCAGGGTTCTGCAGGAAAAACAGTCAGAGTTGAGGAAGGTTCAGCGGTCAGTACACGACCACTGGAGAAAGTGGGTTTGACGGTATGGAGGACCAAAGCAGGAGGCTTATGCAGAAACACTGCAGAGCAGAGCAGCGAGGTGGAGTACTGTTTGTGTTGACACATTTATGATGAGTACCCCTCTGAGGGAAATTATTCTGTTGTGAATCTTTACTTTCTTCAATAAAAGTTGTCAGGAAAAGCACTAAAAGTGACCTGGAAGAAATGAAGGGTCTATAATTATTGTCAAAACTGTATTTTAAATGGTAGAAACAGAATATCAACCAAAAATCCAGAAAAAGCACGATACAAATGCTATAAATTGAGTTGCAGTTTAGTGAGTAAAACAAGTATTTGATTCCCTACCAACCAACAATAATTCTGGCTCCCATAGATTGGCTACAGAATTATGTGGTACACAGATTAGTCCTGTCAATTTAAGAAGGTACTCCTAATGACAACTCATTATGTGTATAAATGACACCTGTCCACAGAATTTCTTTCTTTCTTCTATTCAAACCTCACCACCATGGGCAAGTCCAAAGTGCTGTCAAAGGACATCAGGGACATGATTGTAGACATGCACAAGACTGGAAAAAATCAATAAGAAGCTTGGTGAGAAGGAGACAACTGTTGAAGGGATTATTCGCAATTGGAATAAATGCAAAATAGCCATCAATTGCCCTTGGTCTGGAGCTCCATACAAGATTTTGCCTCATGGGTGTTTCGCTTGCGTCTAGCAAGGTTACTTTCATGAGAAAAGTGAGGGACCAGCCCAGAACTACACAGGAAGAGCTTGTGCATGATCTCAAGGCAGTTAGGACCACAGTCACCAAACAAACCACACGCCGCCATAGATTGAAATCCTGAAGCGCCAATAAGGTCCCCCTCCTCAATAAGACACATGCACAGGTACATCTGAAGTTTGCCTATGAACATCTAAATTGATCAGAGAAGGATTGGGAGAAAGCGCTGTGGTCAGATGAGACCAAAATTGAGCTCCTTGGCATTAACTCGACTTGATTGTTTGGAGGAAGAAAAATGCTGACTATGACTAAGAACACTATCCCTGCAGTCAAGCAGGGAGGTGGAAAACATTAGGCTTTAGAGATGTTTCACTGCTAAAGGTACAGGCAGACTTTGCCACATTGAGCGGCCAAAGGACCAGGCCATGTATCGTAAAATCTTGATTGAGAACCTTCTTCCCTCAGCCAGAGCACTGAAGATGGGTTGTGGATGGGTCTTCCAGCATGACAATGACTCAAAACATACCACCAAGGCAACAAAGGAGTGGCTCAAGAAGAAGCACATTAATGTCATGGGGTGGCCTAGCCAGTATCCAGATCTTAATCCTATAGAAAATATAAATAGGGAGCTGAAACTTTGAGTTGCCAAGCGACAGCCAAGAAACCTTAAGGATTTAGAGAAGATCTGTAAAGAAGAGTGAACCAAAATCCCTTCTGAGATGTGTGCAAACCTGGTAACCAACTACAAAAAACATCTTACCTCTGTGCTTCCCAACAAGGGTTTCTCCACCAAGTACTAAGTCATGTTTTGCTTGGGAATAAAATACTTATTTTACTCACTGAACTGCAACTCAGTTTATTACATTTGTATCATGTGTTTTTTTCTGGATTTTTTGGTTGATATTCTGTCTCTGTTATTTAAAATACACCTATGATAAAAATGATATACCCCTCATTTCTTTGTAAGTGAGTAAACTTACAAAATCTTCAGGGGACCAAATAGGTATTTTCCCCACTGTATGTTTTATATTGTATAGATATTTTAATCTGTCTTATTCACCGAAAATACATCCAGTTGCAAAAAAAAATCAGACCAATTTGTCAGACTCACAAATCCATTCACTCATCACTAATCGCCAGTATATGATATACTGGGTTCCATAGCTGCTGCTGCTTTCGTTCATTCATCCCAAAGAATAAAAAGTTTTGAAAAAGAGAAGTCTCAGATGTCGTCCTAAGACCGTATATAGGACACATTCATATCATGATACAATTAATGTGAATGGTTTGCAATAAAATGTTTATCACTTCACCAAAAATATTGGTAATTTGTGTCTTTAATTATTATTTAACACATGTATTTGTCTTCCATGTAAAATTAATACACACTTTAATTAATTGTGTCAGTGATTACCATCAGACACTCATTAGGCTACAGTTGGCATACTCTAATGCACAGATAATTAATATATTATATGACAGCTCTGCTCCATTTATATCTGCTGTTTTCCCTCGTTGTAAAGGCTCGTTTGTTTGCAATTAGGAGTTATAGTTTAGCACAGTGACAGTTTGGTTTACATTTCCCAGTGACTGCTATGACATTACATTTGCATACCACCCAGCTTTCTGCTTTGAGAAAGAGGGACCTTATAACACAATACATTTAAGCAATAGATACACCCATGCCATGCCCCCAATTATGCAGACCATTAAGAATTTTAAGGGCAAAAAAAAAAATTGGTTAAACCCAGAACAGTTTTTTTTGCCACCACCATGTTTCCTTTATATTGACCTTTTATAATAGCAAACAAGATAATTAAAGCGGTTGTAAACCCTATAAAAAAAAAAACCTACAAGACAAAGGCATAATGAGCTAGTATGCATCGCATACTAGCCCATTATGTTTAACTTACCTTAAAACGAAGCCCCGACACGGACCCCCGGACATCGATGCGGGCGCTGCCATGATCCCTCGTCGTCTCTTCTGGGTTCGGCGGCTCCGGCGCGCTGATTGGCCGGAAGAGACGGCTCCAGCGCGCTGATTGGCCGGAGCCGCGATGACGTCACTCCCGCGCATGCGCGCGGGAGTGATTTTTCCGGCAAGCTCCCGGCAACTTAATTGAAGGTCCCCCCGGACCTTCAGAGCGCATGCGCCGCTTGCGCGAGAGGCTGCATGCACTGTAAATATCTCCTAAACCGTGCCGGTTTAGGAGATATTATTTGTACCTACAGGTAAGCCTTATTATAGGCTTACCTGTAGGTAAAAGTGTCAAAAAGCGGGATACAACCGCTTTAAGAGACAGGATGAAGGTTTTCATGCAGAATAGTAAAAGCGGTATTAAACCCAAAACCAATGTGTAATACATTGCAACTTACCAAGCATTAGATGTGTTGGCTGCGTTAGTTTTCTTTTTTTTCCCCTCTGTTTTCACTTGGCAAGTAATACATCTCCTGTAGAGTGCCTTCACTCTGCATGAATGAGCACAGGGTGTGCATTTGGACAGCAGCATTGTAAAACTAGGAGAGAGGGTAGTGTTAAATGTATTAGCAGATTTACATACACTAACATATTGAAGCCAAACATCAGCTTACACTTTATAATCAGTTACAGCAGTTTGTTTTTTTTTCTCTCTGGGATAAAGGTATAATATGAATAAATAAAAGCTGATCATTAAAAGCACCCCTCTCAATGTTAAATGGTTTGTCTCATCCTTGTACCTGATAAATCCGCTGGGGAGCATGTTCTTTTGAACAGCAACGGACTTACTGGCTGGATCACCAGATAAAAAAAGGATAAAGAATGCCTAAAAACAGAAAACGAATGCAGCCATTGTATCTAAGAATTGATAAACTGCAATATAATGTTTGCTTAACCTCTTCGTGACCATGCTATTGCTGAATGATGGCTACAGCAGGGTTGCACATTTCTGGGAGGGTGTCTAATGACGTCCTTTATGATCGCGCTTCCCGCGTTCCCCCCTGCAGCGCGCATCGGCAGTGATAAATCGGTTGGGGTAAAGAGCCAATCACAGCTGATCACAGTGTAAACAGGATTTGCCAGTTATCAGCGGTCCTCTCCTCATGCTGACAGCACGTTAGAAGAGGAAAGCTGGTAAGCAGCAATCCACACAGGGGAGATCTACACTGATAATTAGAGCAATCATCAGTGCAATCATCAGTGCAGCCCCAACAGTGCCCAGCCCCAACAGTGCCCATCAGTGCTGCCAATCAATGCCCATTAGTGCCCATCCGTGCTGCCTGTCAGTACCTATCAGTGATATATCTCAGTGATGCCCATCAATGCCCCCCAGTACCAACTATCAGTGCCACCTATCAGTGCCCATCAGTGCTGCCTATCAGTGATGCCCATTGGTGCCCATCAGTGTCACCTATCAGTACCACCTATCAGTGCCACCTATAAGTACCGCCTATCAGTGCCCATCAGTGCCTCCTATTAGTGCCCATTAGTGCTGCATATCTGTACAACCTCATCAGTGCCCATTAGTGCAGCCTATCAGTGCCCATAAGTACAGTCCAAACAGTGCCCATCAGTGCTGCCAATCAGTTACCATCAATGCTGCCAATCAGTGCCCATCAGTGCTGCCTGTCAGTGCCAATCAGTGATGCCTATCAGTGCTTCCTGTCAATGATGCCCCTCAGTGTCACCTATCAGTATTGCCTATCAGTGCCCATCATTGCCGCCTATCAGGGCCGCATATCTGTTCTGCCTCATCAGTGCAACATATCAGTGCCAATCAGTGCAGCCCTAACAGTGCCCATCAGTGCTGCCCATCAGTGCACACCAGTGCTCATAAGAGCTGCCTGTCAGTGCCTATCAATGATGCCCATTAGTGCCCATCAATGGCGCCTATTAGTGCCGCCTATTAGTGCCACCTATCATTGCCACCTATCAATACTCATCATTGCCACCTATTAGTGCTTATCAGTGCCTCCTATCAGTGTTTATCAGTGCCGCATATCCGTGTAGCCCCGTCAGTGCCCATCAGCGCAGCTTATTAGTGCCCATCTGTGCAGCATATCAGTGCCCATAAGTGCAGCCTCATAAACGCACATCAGTGAAGAAGAAAAGTTACTTATTTACAAAACAATTTAACAGAAACCAAGGAAAACCTTTTTTTTTTTTTTTTCAAAACTTTCTAACTTTTTTCATTTGTTTAGAAAAAAAATGAAAAACCCAGTGGTAATTAAACCTGTCTATCTGTCTCAAAAAAAATGATAAAAAGTTCATTTAGGTACAGTGTAGCATGCAATTGCCATTTAAAGTGCAACAGCACTGAAAGCTGAAAATTGGCCAGGGCAGGAAGGGGCTGAAAGTGCACAGTAGGCAAGTGGTTATGGGTTTAATACTGCTTTAAATTGTACATTTTCATAGATTTATCTACTTTAGACAAAAAAGAGGGAAAACTAAAGAGAAAAGAGACAGAAGGATTTTGTTCTGGAAAGGGACAGCCCCTCCAAATCGGGCCAGATGGGAAGTATGCATTTGTCACACTGACATAGTTACATTGTTAATCTGGTTGAAAAAATACAAAAAAGGGAAACCAACACACTCAAATTAAAAAACCCCATATACACTATCCAATACCCACAGTTAATCCAGAGGAAGGCAAAAAAAAACCCCAAAAAAAATAAATAAAGCATGATCCAATTTGCTCCAACGAGGAAAACAAAATTCCTTCCTGATCCCCCAAGAAGCAATTGGATATTCCCTGGATCAACTTTACCTATAAATTTATATTATGTGAATATTACTTACTGTATTTACAGAATGTTGTACTATTTTTTTCATGTTCACTTTCTTCTTTCATGAATCAATGTATCTAATTGTTTATGCAAGGGTTTGCCCACCAAAAAAGTTTTGTTACAAGTGAAACCAGATGGTCGGAAGCAGCTCATGGCTACTTACAGTATAAGTGTTGAAATCTCAAAAAGTGAGATCTCCCTTCCTATCCATCAAGAAGTTTTGGGTATTTCCCCACTATTGCATGTTTTAGCACCACCAAATGCATTTTCTATAATATAACATAAAAATGTACCGGGGCACAGGAATCAAGAGCAGTTATCACACCAAACAAATTCCCAACAGATTTACTGGAGTACTGTCTATGAATCTTTCTTGCTTTCATTACCAGTTACATTTTCAGGACAAACGTTGAGTATTCGGGACAAGCAGTATGGGTATATGAAGGTTTTAGCAAAATGATTGGACCTTAGACGAAGGGGGTAGGGTCCCAAAGGTTGCCCTGAAATCTGCAAAAAAAAAAGTATCACTGACAGTTCTCAAATGTGTTGTTGCAAGTGCACTAATACAGCTTCAAGTGGTTGTAAACTCACATATACCCAGTGACATGACTGGCCTCAGATGATACACAGAGATGAAACAAATCCTCCCATATAAATTGCACCTGTTTGTAGGTGGGGTGAAGCATGCTGCAATGACAATAATTCACACAGACGGATGCAATAAAGAACTTGTACTGAAGAATACAGTAACGGTTCACAACAGAACCCAGGGGGAATCCAGCCAGCTGGGTACACTAGTGGTTCGCAGCAATGAAGATGATGCGATGCTCTGGATGCTCTGCCGGTCTGACAGCGTCTGTAAAGAGAGCAGAATGCAGCCTGGCCATTTTGTGCCGCATTCAGGAAGATGTCCAGAAGAATCACCATCCCTATTCGCTACCGCTAGTGCTATCACTGACAGATGGGGTACCTCTCCCTACACTATTTACTCACATAAACTGCACCAAACCTTGAGCCAGGGCCTTAAATAGGCTCTGCCTCTGACCCAAGATGACTTTTAGAGTCACATGGGTCGGGAGCATCCAATAGGACAGCTTCCCCAGTAACCCAAGAAAACCATAGACGAACCCTGTTCCTCTAGAATTCCTCCTCCAATAACAGTCCTGCTGAGGGAGAGCTCCGCCTGTCGTGGAGAAAGTAGACTGCACCTGCAGTCTTCTCTTCACTACATCGGTTCAAAGTCCAGAATTTATAAAGCTTCTCGGAGAGTTCAGAAAAAAGGGGGAGGAGAGCGGAAATTATACTCTGCATAGCTCAGTGAGGGGAACTCTGAGAGCTGATTGGAGGGAAGGGACACAAACCCCTCCACACCGCACACAGGAATAGATTTCTGGCTATCAATCTGCTGGAGGTCCCTCCTCTGTCACCATTTTTCTTTTGGTGTCAGGAAAATTTGTCAGAAGGGATTCATGCTAAAAGCAGAGGAACAGGGCAGCAGAATAGACAATTAGTGATCCTAATTAAGACAATTACACTATAGAGAGATATGCTTTGTTCATATTGCATGTCTGAGGTTTACAACCACTTTAAAGAGGAACTTCCGCTTGATTTTTCTTCAAGTCAACAGCTACAGTATTTGTAGCTGTGTTAAAAAAAAAACAGGTATTTACCAGTGAATTTTTGCTCCTGCGTTTAAAAAGAGCTGTGTGGCTTGATCGTTAACAAGATGACTCCAACGGTTTAGCCGTCTTAATGACTGTGCTGCCACTCACAACAGGTCAGGGAAAACCCAGGTAAAGCTCTAATAAGAAAATAATATAGAGGGCGCACAGGATAATGTGCAATCATTTCATTTTTTGATCTATTAATTTTCTGATTTATTTTATTCTATTTTATTCAACTTTTTTGATGTCTGGTTTGAATCGTACTTGGTGTACCTTTTTGTGCCAGAATCTACAGGTAATTAGCCTTGGTCCCAATTTCACTTCCTAGTGCAGGATATGACAAGAGTATGCATAAATTATAGATATACACTTCTATATATATATATATATACATAGTAATCTTTTTATCCTTCTGTTTTAAGCTATTTTTATCCGGTATTATGAGGAAAAGCTTATCGTAGTAGATTTACATGTGTATGTGTGTTTGTTTTGGGTGTGTATGGGTATATACACATACACACTTACATCGAGATTTACCCAACTATATGACCCAAACTGATTAGCCCGCTCATGATGGGAAGGGTCATTGCCAGAGGTCATGTGACATTTTGATTTGACCTGCAGTCCAAATTCAGCTCTGATGAGAGAACTCTCTCGAAACGTGTCAGCTATTTTTGGAGGTCTTCCTTCCAGGAATGTCTCCAATTATAAGACCACGCTGAATGGAGAATTTGGTGGACATATACTTTTTACCTTGCCTGTAATTTCTTCATGCTTGTGAGTATGATTTACTAAAACTGGTGCACACTGAATCTTGTGCAGCTGTGCATAGTAACCAATCAGCTTCTAACTTCAGCTTGTTCAATTACGCTTTGAGCATAAAGCCTAGAAGCTAATTGGTTACTATGCACAGATCCCGTTTCCATCTTTAAATCCAATATGGATTCAAATGTACAGTCACATGGTTCTATTAATAATTGTACTTCTTATGTAAAAGCTCTCTGAATCAAGTCTAACATTTTTAACAAAATTAATAAACTGAGAGAAATATGTACAGTGCCTTTAATGACATATTAGACAGGACCAGACTTATTTAAGGCAGTTGAAGACCTTTTGGTGCCTATGAAAAAAGAAATACCAGATCTGCATTAGAGTCCAAAAATAGTGCTCTCGTAGAACAAAATATATATCATAGTTTGTGTGCCTTACAGTTAGGAAAATTTCAAATCTGTATGTATACAGTATAAGATTCCCATGAACTTGTATCAAATATTGAACAGTCTACAGGAAAAGCTATACAAGGAAGAGCGCAATGACACTTTGTCAGATGTACCCTGAGGGCACCACGCTTTCAGTATTATGTGATACTAAATGACAAAGATTTCTGTGCTACAGTTTGTCAAGATAACATTGCTAGAGAATAAAATAAAATACACCAGGAATTCCTTTAAAGCAGAACTAAGGTGGAAAAGATGCAGAAAAACATGCAAGTAAATAGGCTCTTTGTTGCAGAATAGACATGCTTTGTCTCTTCTACAATAAAACAAATTTTCCTGACAGTTGGCAATCTTTTGTAGAATGTACACTGAGCTGCACATTTCCACTCAGTTTACAATCCCAGCACAACTCGATGCCAGCATGAATTTCTGCGCGCATTTGTGGAAGATATGTCATTCCCCACTGGCCAATCAGGATGACCAAAGGCCTGGCACCAGCAGGAAGCCAAGACAATATTTGCACCAGAAAAGTGGCTAATTGTGGAATTTATTTCTGCTTTACTGACTCAATCTGTGAGACAAAATGAAAACAGAGATCTACTGTATGTGTAGCACCCCCCTAGGTAGGTGCTAGAGAGAGAGTATAGTTTTTGAATCCTGTCTGCTTACCAGAGGGATTGCAGGTAAATCTATATTGTTCTCTGCCTACCAGAAAGCATGATCTGCTAGTAAGGTTGGCTCAATGTGCTCAGGTGCAAAGGGGCTGGTGTGCCTGAAGAGTCCCTTTGACACTAAAGTTGCTGTTAGGGCTGGAGACCCTGTTCTCAAATTCCCTTCCCTTCTATCGTTGCAAAAGAAGATGGGGATCAGTGAAACAGCTTCTTCATTTGAGAGAAGAACTTTTGCCACAAAGAACTTCCCTTGTTAAAGCCAGGGGCTGCTACCTGGAGGGGGCAAACCCCCTAATTCACAGAGATATCCTATTAAAGGACCCTTTGTGAGATCTTCTTGGCCTTGGGACACTATTGTTGCAAAAAGAAGTGCTGAGAAAGGACACTTTGCGAAGATCCTTTGGGCCAGTGGCCCAGGATAGTCAAGTACAAAGAAGGGACACTTTGTGAAGATACTTTGTTTAAAGGACACTTTGTGAAGATCCTTTGGCCCAATGGGCCAGAGTAATGTTGAAGGAAACTTTGTGCGAGTTGCTACCTTGTGAGAGAAGGGTAGCAGCTCTGACTAGAATAGGAAAGAGTCAGTGCCCTGGTATCTGAGAGGAACTATGCCTATTGCTAGTCAAAAATGGTTCCCAGATGGAATCTGTGATAATGTCTATTACAGGTACACAACAGAGCGACGAGTCAAGCGTGCCCTTAGGGGGCTGGCGGTGTTGGAGATCTCTACGGGAATGTTAGCATCAGAGATATTGTGGGTGAGAAGGTCGCCTCTATGGAGAGGGCAGTCTCACCATAAGTATGTAGGATGTTTCAATTGCTATCTACTTACCCTTTTCCTTTGCAGGCTTGCGGAGGATCTTCTGACCGGGGGGGGGGGGTGCATTGCTTTAAATGCACCCGGTACCTTCCTATGTGTAAATATTGTACAGCAGAGACCTAGATTTTTTCACTTAATTGCCCAGAGCCAGTGAGGACATGGCTCAGTTTGGCGGGGATGGATGTAGCAAGCAGAGATCTACTGTATGTGTAGCACCCTCCTAGGTAGGTGCAAGAGAGAGAGTACAGTTTTTGAATCAAGAATCATGTCTACTTTCCAGAGGGATTACAGATAAACCTATATTGTCCTCTGCCTATTTGAGAGCAGGATCTGCTAGTAAGGTCTGCTCAATGTGCTCAGGTGATACTCAGTCTGTCTGCAGAGTGTTTCACACTGGTCCAATAGGGAGGCATATTGGATAGTGGGAGGAAATCTGACAAATGAGTGCACAGCCCTGGTGATTTGGCAGAGGAAAGTGCTTGGATACTGTATAAAATGTCAGGAGCACATGTGCTCGGGGTCTTTTGTCTGTATAGCGGAGGGAAGGTGCCATGTGGCCTCAGGTAGTCAACCTGAGGGTCTAGAGAGCTAGAGAGGAGCTGAACCCAGAGGTACTTTGGAGCTGACTAAGAGGGGAGAAACTGGAAGGATCTGATTCTGCAGTACAGTGAGTACAGATCAGTGTCAAGGGGTCTGACCTGAGGGGGGCCACCCCTGCAGCTAGAAGAGTCAGTGGATGGGTGTGAGTAAAGGGGATGCTAGTGAGTAACCTGAAAATAATGTAGATTACACAGTCTGCTGCTGGAGAGAGCGAGCAAGGAGACTTAACACTTTACATGTGGCAGTACGGTATAGGCAGTGTGACTGCTTTCACAAGCAACCTGGTGAGGCCAAGTTACAGTTGTCCTTATCCAATGTACCTAGTTCCAGTTGGAGTATCCCACTATTCCCTTCTCCCATCCAAGATCCACAATAAATATTAAAAACCAACACCCCTGGACTGTTTATTGAGCAACGAGTAATTGGGAGTAAGGTTAAATATGTGAACTGTACCCTAAGTTACTGTGTGCTGGTAATCAGAGGAAGCTCAACAAGTCATCATACAGCAAGCCCTACAGGGACAGTGCTACATATGTGACAACCTCTTTATTGTGTTTAATGGTGGATTAAAGTGGGATCGAGCTGTAAATACTGAGAGTGGGAGAATAAAATTAGAAATCTTTTGGCAGGTAAAACACTAATATATATATATATATATATATATATATATATATATATATATATATATATATACATATATATATATATATATATATATATATATATATATATATATATACATACATACATATTTCAGTTTTCTCTGGATTTTGTAATCCCAGACAAGGGCCTGGAGCTTGGAGGCTTTCAAGTGTCCTGAGAGGGATGAGGCTTTCAGTGCTGTAATAAAAGTGGGTCAGAAAGCCCTTAACCAGATGGACTTACTACAAGTGCATCTGCAGCACTGAGTTTAATTATATACTGTATATATAGTCAAGACTGCCATCGGGGGTGATAATCCATACACATTTAGGGGGCCCAGGCATCCCGAGTGACCCTGCTGCCCGGGTCCCTACCATGGCCAGAGCCCTTGAAGAACTTGTTGGGATGGCCAGTGGGCATATTCGGTGTGACGTCCAGTGGGTAGGCCCAGGCTACGGAATGTTGGTGGTCAGGTCCGGGGGTGCCCAGGACTAAAGTTGTGTAAAGGGCCTAAAAATTTGTGATGGTTGCCATATATATATTTATATGTATATATATATATATATATATATATATATATATATATATATATATATATATATATATACGGTGTATATATATATATATATATATATATATATATATATATATACAGTTTCTCACAAAAGTGAGTACACCCTTCACATTTTTGTAAATATTTTATTATATCTTTTCATGTAACAATACTGAAGAAATGACACTTTGCTACAATGTAAAGCAGTGAGTGTACAGCTTGTATAACAGTGTCAGTTTGCTGTCCACCCAAAATAACTCAACACACAGCCATTAATGTCTAAACCGCTGGCAACAAAAGTGAGCACACCCCTAGGTGAAAATGATCAAATCGGGCCCAAAGTGTCAATATTTTGTGTGGCCACCATTATATTCCAGCACTGCCTTAACCCTCTTGGGCATTAAGTTCACCAGAGCTTCACAGGTTACCACTGGATTCCTCTTCCACTCCTCCATGATGACATCACGAAGCTGGTGGATGTTAGAGACCCTGCGCTCCTCCACCTTCTGTTTGAGGATGCTCCACAGATGCACAATAGGGTTTAGGTCTGGAAACATGCTTGGCCAGTCCATTACCTTTACCCTCATCTTCTTTAGCAAGGCAGTGGTCGTCTTGGAGGTGTGTTTGGGGTCATTATCATGTTGGAATACTGCCCTGCGGCCCAGTCTCTGAAGGGAGGGGATCATGCTCTGCTTCAGAATGTCACAGTACATGTTGGCATTCATGATTCCCTCATTGAACTGTAGCTCCCCAGTGCCGGCAGCATTCATGCCCAGACCATGGCCCTCCCACCACCATGCATGACTGTAGGCAAAAAAAACTTGTCTTTGTACTCCTCACCTGGTTGCCGCCATACACACTTGACACCATCTGAACCAAATAAGTTTATCTTGATCTCATCAGACCACAGGACATGGTTCCAGTAATCCATGTCCTTAGTTTGCTTGTCTTCAGAAAACAGTTTTCAAGCTTTCTTGTGCATCATCTTTAGAAGAGGCTTCCTTCTGGGACAACAGCCATGCAGACCAATTTGATGCAGTGTGTGGCGTATAGTCTGAGCACTGACAGCCTGACCCCCCACCCCTTTAACCTCTGCAGCGATGCTGGCTGCACTCATACATCTATTTCACGAAGACATCCTCTGGATATGACACTGAGCATGTGCACTCAACTTCTTTGGTTGACAATGGCAAGGCCAGTTCTGAGTGGAACCTGTCCTGTTAAACTGCTGTATGGTCTTGGCCACCGTGTTGCAGCTCAGTTTCAGGGTCTTGGCAATCTTCTTATAGCCTAGGCTATAATGGGCTATCATGGGTTATTGCCATGAGGTGCCATGTTAAACTTCCAGTGACCAGTATGAGAGAGTGAGAGTGATAAAACCAAAATTAACACACCTGCTCCACATTCACACCTGAAACCTTGTAACACTTAAGAGTCACATGAGACGGGAGGGAAATTGGCTAATTGGGCCCATTTTTGACTCCCCCTTCTCCCGTCCTGTTTTTCCTTTCCTCTCTTTTCCCTTTTCTTTTTTCCACCCTCTCCTCCTTCCCCCTCCCCCCTCCCTCCTTCCCTTCCTTTTTGTTCCTCCCCTCCCTTTCCCCTCTTCCCTCCCTCCCTCCCCTTTGTCTTCCTTTCCCCCCCCCCCTTTTCTCCTAACATACTATAATAATTCTTGAACCTTTGAAAAAAATTTTGCTTGGGTTTTTGATATTTTTTTACTTCCATACCAGTATATATCATAACTAAGGTCTCCCATACTCGCCTGTGAGAGTTTTGATGGTTCTGCTCCCGCTTTGAGCCCCCCTGTCCCATCTGTGACCACAGGTGAGGTTATTACTTCTCCCCATACATATTGTAAACTTTCCATACAGTGGTAATATGTTTTCTTACTTACCTTTGTTTTAATTTTTTTGATATATTATATAAAATCTATGTATTATATTCTCCTGAAGAAGCGGCCCAGTCCGCGAAACATGTAGAGAAACCGTGGAGATACCTCTGTTTTCTTCCACATCTGGAATTTGTAATACTTAGCTGGCACCGGTTGTGTCAACTTGTCTGTCATTATTTGTTGTAATGTATTAAGCATGTGTAAATTTTATACATATTCAATAGAGATATCTTTTTAAATTTTAAATCATATTTCCTTCTGAAATTTATAAGGTATTGGTACCCAAAAATCCAGATCATTTTCCATCCCCCATCCCCTTGTTCCCAGTGAGGACCCCTATATTTGGGGAGTCTGAGGTCCCACTTATTCCTTTTTCCCCATTTTTCAATTCTATTTCCCAAAGACAACCTCTGGTTATGACGCTGAGCACATGCACTCAACCTCTTTGGTCGACCGTAGCGAGGCCTGTTCTGAGTGAAACTTGTACTGTTAAACCACTGTATGGTCTTGGCTATCGTGCTGGAGCTCAGTTTCAGGGTCTTGGCAATCTTCTTATAAGCCCTACGCCATCTTTATGTAGAGCAACAAATATTTTTTTTCAGATCCTCAATGAGTTCTTTGCCATGAGGTGTCATGTTGAACTTCCAGTGACCAGTATGGGAGAATTAGAGCGATAACACCAAATTTAACACACCTGCTCCCCATTCACACCTGAAACCCTGTAACACTATCGAGTCACATGACACCAGGGAGGGAAAATGGCTAATTGGGCCCAATTTGGACATGTTAACTTAGGGATGTACTCACTTTTGTTGGCAGCGGTTTAGATATTAATGGCTGTGCATTGAGTTATTTTGAGGGGACAGCAAATTTACATTGTTATACAAGCTGTACACTCACTACTTTACATTGTAGCAAAGTATAATTTCTCCAGTGTTGTCACATGCAAAGATAGAATGCATGTACTCACTTTTGTCAGATACTGTATATATATATATATATATATATATATATATATATATATATATATTGTAAAGTTTGGGGGTCCTTAGCTCAGTGGTAAATGCGTTTTGTACAGTGAGTCCATCTCACACAGGCGTTATAGTTAAGGGCCTGGTAGCCCACTTTTATTAAAAGAGAAAAAAACAAAAGTCCATCCAGGATTCCCACGCAGGGGTTTCAACTTCAGCCAACAAACACAAATAAAAAATACCAAACCACCTGACTCTCTGGTCATCAGTACCTTGCTTGTTTTGGTCTTCCAGACACCTTGCTATTCAGGCTCTCTCTCAGCCTAGGGACAGCACCTTGCTCTTCAGGCACATGGCCTCTTGACTGGGTTTTCCCAGTATCTCCAGCTTGCACCCACCAAAGACTTCCAGATTCTCTCCAGCCCCCCTGGACTCACTGGACTCTGCAGCTTCCTTATTCTCCCAGACCCTTTCTTGGTCTCCCAGACTCTCAGCATTGGCCAGACTTTCCCAGACCCTTGGACCCAGAATCCCCCTCACACGGGCTGCAGTCTCCACCAGGTACTCCCACTATCCTGACGGGTCGGTCTTCAAGCAGCGCCAACTCCCACCATCTACTTGTAACGTTCATGCGTTTTTGTTTGCGGATGGATTTACAGCTGCAGAATTATTACACTCAGTAGCCTTGTAGAGAATGTGCTGAACAACATATCCAACTCTCAGGACTTCATCACCGTGTACAGCCTGTTATATACTATATATATATTAATAGATGTTTAATGGAGGGATAGAGTATATGAGGATATATAGATGAGAGACAGGCTATTGTATGGTGAGCACTAGAAGTAGTATAGGAGAGTTGCAGGTGATGGTAAGCAGATAGGTTCTGATGTCAAGTATAGTGCAGATGGTAAGAGGACACAGATGGAGTATACTTTAGACAGAGTAACCTAGTGCAAGGATAGTTTAAGGTAGTCCCAAGAGCTAACAGTCTTATGCAGATGATAGTGAATAGATAGATACAGATAGTCTTGGTATTTGCAGTAGATGACAGTAGGAGATTGGTTAGTAAGAATCCCCTGCGGGGTACTTATCACTTAGATAGGTTAGGAAATACAATGTCCAGAGGAGAGGGGTGATCCCGTAGCGGGATACGGATCACCAGCGAGGTTTCCGGCTTAGTTCAGCAAGGAAGGTATGTCAGCAGCTCCGACTTCTCAGGCGTAGGTGCGATGAACATGTGGGTTTGAACGAGCGATGAGTGAGAGCAAACCGGCGATTGAAATAGCCGCTCATAGCGGCGCTCGGCAGTGATGTCATCCGGTCTTAAAGGTGTATGCGTCCTTTGTATATACAAGATGGGACGCAAAGAGAGGAGAAATATAGGAACAAGGGTACCATAGGTACCGGAACATTACAGTACCCCCCCCTTAAGGCCGGCTCCGGAAGGCCTCTAGAACTGTTTTTTCCGGATATTTCGAGTGGAAATTGCGAATCAGTCTAGGGGCATGGATATCGGAGGTATCAAGCCAGGTGTCATCTTGGGGCCCATAATTCTTCCATCGTACAAGATACTGGAGTCTTCTTCTATTGAAACGGGAATCCAAAATTTCTTTTATCTCAAATTCTTCTCCACCCTCCACTTGTACAGGAGGTGGAAGTGAGATAGTAGGCCTTATTCCTTGGTTAGGAACATGGGGCTTCAGTAGAGACACATGGAAGACAGGATGTATCTTGAGGTCTACTGGCAATTTGAGTTGTACTGCAGCTTTTCCAATAAGCTTCTCTATTGGAAAAGGTCCCAGAAATAGAGGTCCAAGTTTTTTACTAGGGATCTTTAGTCTTAGATTTTTTGTAGAAAGCCAAACAAGATCCCCAATGGCATATTGGGGAGAGGGTTTCCTACGGAGGTCGTAGTATTTTTTTTGTTGGCTATGAGCATGAGATATGGTATTGTTGAGTAATCCCAGAGAATCCTTTATCTGGGCAAGATAATCAGATGCTACTGGATTACTTGATGGTAAGATACGTGGAGGAAGGAGTGTGGGATGAAACCCATAATTCAGGTAAAACGGACTTTGCTTAGTAGTGCTATGAGTAGCGTTGTTATAGGCGAATTCCGCCAGTGGGAGGAGATCTGCCCAATCGTCCTGTAGATACGAAGTATAGCAACGCAGGTACTGTTCAATGCACTGGTTAACTCTCTCTGTCTGTCCGTTGGTCTGAGGGTGGTAGGCAGAAGTAAGGTTACGCTCTATTCGCAGTATCTGACATAGAGCTAGCCAAAATTTTGAGATGAATTGTGAACCACGGTCAGACAGCAGTGTTTTTGGAATACCATGTAACTTAAAGACATGTTTCACAAGTAATTCTGCTGTTTGTTTGGATGAAGGTAGTTTTCGGATAGGGGTGAAATGTGCCATCTTGGTCAGATGGTCCACTGATACCAAGATGGTGTTGAATCCTTTGGAAGGTGGTAGTTCCACTATGAAATCCAAGGATACCACTTCCCACGGAACCTGGGGTATCGGTAAACTACAAAGTAATCCTGATGGTTTCGTGTTGTCAATTTTAGACCTTGCACAGATATCACAAGATGAAACGAACTTTTTTACGGTTGTCTTCATGTCTGGCCACCAAAATTGCCTAGTGAGTAGATTGAGAGTTTTAGTCATACCCATATGTCCTGCCATAGGTACATCATGCGACAATTCTAAGATCTTGGTTCGCATAGTAGGGGGTATGTATAATTTATCGTTGTAGTAGAGGAAGCCTTCTGCGTCAGTAGTTAGTTGTGGTGGAGGTGAATCCAACCCTATGCTGTGCAAAATCTCCTCCTTCAGTGAGCGAATGACTCCGATAATACGTTCAAGTGGTATTATAGGAACTGAGGGAACCTCAGTGCAATCTTTCTCGGCTAGTCGTGAGAGTGCATCCGCTTTTTTATTTTTGTCTGCGGGCGTGTAAGTTACTAAAAAATTAAATCTCAGAAAGAATAACGACCACCGTACCTGCCGGTGGGAAAGAGTTCTATTAGTCTGAAGGTATTGGAGGTTTTTGTGATCAGTATATATATTAGAATTGGCAATTGAGTGCCCTCAAGTAGATGTCTCCAATTTTCTAATGCCAGTTTTATGGCTAATAACTCCTTCTCACCTACTGGGTAGTTCACCTCGGGGCTACTTAATGACTTTGAAAAGAAAGCAACTGGGTGAAGAGGTGAGGTGTTTGTTGGTCGTTGTGAGAGAACTGCTCCTACTGCCATATTAGACGCATCTACCTCCAAGATGTATTGAAGGGATGGGTCTGGATGGCATAGTATGGGGGCAGTAGTAAAGCTTGATTTCAGCAGAGAGAATGCTCCATTTGCTTCCTTTGACCAATTAAATGGTCTCTTCGTGCTTGTAAGTTGTGTGAGAGGTTTCACAATCGCAGAGAAGTTTTTAATGAATTTCCTATAGTAATTAGAGAATCCTAGGAACCTTTGTAATGCTTTGCGAGTGGTTGGCACAGGCCAATCCAGAATGCAGGATATTTTGCTCATGTCCATTTTGATTCCACTTTTAGATATAATATATCCTAGGAATAGTACCTCCTCTTTATGAAAGAGACATTTCTTTGATTTAACATATAAGTTATGTGCAAGTAGTCTTAACAACACAAGTCTCACATGTTTTATGTGCTCAGGTAAGGAATGAGAATAGATAAGTATATCGTCCAAATATACTACCACACAAACATCAAGCAAGTCTCGGAATATCTCGTTTATAAAACGTTGGAAGGCTGCGGGGGCATTACATAGCCCAAATGGCATTACAAGGTACTCAAACAGTCCGTATCTGGTTCTGAATGCCGTCTTCCATTCATCCCCTTTACGGATTCGAATTAAATTGTATGCCCCTTTTAGGTCCAATTTTGAAAAGAAAGAAGCCCCACGCACCTGTTCGATAAGTTCAGGAATAAGAGGTAAAGGATAACGATCCTTTATTGTAATGGCATTTAATTGTCTGAAATCAATGATAGGCCTAAGGCTAGAGTCCTTATTGCGGACGAAGAAAAGCCCAGCAGCAGTGGAGGAAGTAGAAGGTCGGATGAATCTGCCAAGTTTTCATTCAGATACTCTTTAAGGTGAGAGAGTTCATCCTGTGAGAGAGGATATACATGTCCGTAAGGCAACTTGCTATTAGGGAGCAGATCGACACAACAATCATAGTCCCTGTGAGGAGGTAACATTTGAGCGTTTTTCTCGAGGAAAACCTCCGATAAATCTTGATAACACTTAGGAATAATGTCATCTGGCAGTACAGACAGGATCCTACCATGTGTGGGGAGGTTACACGTCGTCTCGCAATAGTGAGAAGAGAAGGCTAACGTTCTTGTTTTCCAATCGATGATTGGTTGATGTATGTGTAACCAGGGAAGTCCCAAAATGATTGGAAAATGTGGCGAAGTTAATACATCAAAGGTGGTGGTCTCCACATGAGACTCATCAGCAGTTACAAGAAGTGCCTGTGTCTGACTGGTGATAGGACCAGAGGATAAAGGTGTACCGTTAATAAAACTAACGGAGACAGGTTTGGGTTTTGAAACAATAGGTATTTTATTAAGGGAGACAAAACAAATGTCAATGTAGTTTCCACAAGATCCTGTGTCAATCATAGCCTTGGTGGTGATCCTAGTTTGGTCCCACTGCAATGTTAATTGAACAAAAAGATAAGGATTAGGAAAGGAAGTTGTGAGTCCCCCTAGCAAGACATTTGAGCACTCACCCTCTTTTCTGCGGACAAGAGGACAGTCGTTTACTAGATGATTCGGGGATGCGCAGTACATGCAAAGATGTTCGGTTTTCCTCCTGGCACGTTCAGAAAGGGTCAGAGGTGGACGTATCATTCCTACTTCCATAGGAGTAGGGTCAGCAGGCAACATCCGAGAAGGACTGGAAAATGGTGAGCCCATCTTCTCAGCCTTTCTTTCTCGTAGTCGTCTGTCAATATTGATACTGGTCTGGATCAGTCCCTCTAGAGTGCCAGGTAAATCCGCTCGGGCGAGCTCGTCTTTAACGGCCTCAGATAGGCCGAGTCTAAACTGCGTTCGCAAAGATGTGTCGTTCCACCCTGAATCAGGGGACCATCTTTTAAAATTGGCCACGAAATCTTCAGCAGGTCTCCTTCCTTGTTTTAGGGCCCGTAACTGGGTGTCAGCGGTACTCTGCTTGTTGGGGTCTTCATATAAAGTAGCAAGTTGTGCTAGAAATAAGGGATAAGAATTAAGGAGTGGATCATCCTTTTCAAAGAGAGCATCTGCCCAGGCCCGGGGTTCACCCGTTAAATAGGAGATGATGGTACAAACCTTAATTTGGTCAGTGGTGTAGGTTAGAGGTTTTAACAAAAAAAACAATTGACATGCATTTTTAAATTCACGGAATTTGCTCCGATCACCAGAAAACACTATAGGAGGGTTTATCTTAGGCTCACGGGGCTGAGCAGCAGGAGGCTGTGTGAGACGGCCAAGCTGCTGTCTCAAGGTTTGATTGTCATTTTTTACCTCTGTAAGTGCATGGATCAATGCATCTACTTGTTGTTTTAATTGTAGTACATGAGTGGATAATTCTGCTGAATCCATATTTTTTTTAAAGGCTCGTTCAATCTGTAACGTTCATGCGTTTTTGTTTGCGGATGGATTTACAGCTGCAGAATTATTACACTCAGTAGCCTTGTAGAGAATGTGTTGAACAACATATCCAACTCTCAGGACTTCATCACCGTGTACAGCCTGTTATATACTATATATATATTAATAGATGTTTAATGGAGGGATAGAGTATATGAGGATATATAGATGAGAGACAGGCTATTGTATGGTGAGCACTAGAAGTAGTATAGGAGAGTTGCAGGTGATGGTAAGCAGATAGGTTCTGATGTCAAGTATAGTGCAGATGGTAAGAGGACACAGATGGAGTATACTTTAGACAGAGTAACCTAGTGCAAGGATAGTTCAAGGTAGTCCCAAGAGCTAACAGTCTTATGCAGATGATAGTGAATAGATAGATACAGATAGTCTTGGTATTTGCAGTAGATGACAGTAGGAGATTGGTTAGTAAGAATCCCCTGCGGGGTACTTATCACTTAGATAGGTTAGGAAATACAATGTCCAGAGGAGAGGGGTGATCCCGTAGCGGGATACGGATCACCAGCGAGGTTTCCGGCTTAGTTCAGCAAGGAAGGTATGTCAGCAGCTCCGACTTCTCAGGCGTAGGTGCGATGAACATGTGGGTTTGAACGAGCGATGAGTGAGAGCAAACCGGCGATTGAAATAGCCGCTCATAGCGGCGCTCGGCAGTGATGTCATCCGGTCTTAAAGGTGTATGCGTCCTTTGTATATACAAGATGGGACGCAAAGAGAGGAGAAATATAGGAACAAGGGTACCATAGGTACCGGAACATTACACTACTACTCTCACCAGCCCATCATTATAAGGGCTGTGTGCACCTGGGAAAACACCCTGCTGGTTGTCCACAACACCCAGACACTGGGTTGGAGATTCTGTCCAGCTCAAGAATCCCCAAACTACAGAGCCCCATCTGGAAATACCAAGATCTGGAGAAAACTGCATATACTGTATGTATATATATATATATATATATATTACACAGACAGGTCAGATGTTTATATGTAAAACCAGAAACATTGTTAAATTGTGTATCTCCTCAATTTTAGCTGTAATAGTAGCCTTTATTTTGCTTTGAGTGAAGATTATCCAGCTGATGTTAATTTCCAGTTAACGAGAGAAGTTGTTATATAATGAATGTGATCAGAACCTGATTTTCATGCTTGCTATACCTAATGAAGACTCTTAATAGATCCGAAACGTTGTGATTTTTGTTGTTTTGATGTCTCCTTGATGAGTTTTTTACTCTCTTAACAGCTTCCGGACTGCCTGCCGCACATTTACATATATACATATATATATACTGTATATATATATATATATATATATATACAGTATGTGGTATATCAGTAAATGTAAACATATATGTAATTCATCTGTGTAGTTCTCTGTTTGTCAGGAAATCCACTTTAGATATACTTTAGATTGTGGGCTGTCCACACTATATGGACCCTCTACCACAATATATATTTTGACTCCTGGTAATTCCAAATATTTTTTGTCATTATTTTAGACAACTTATGTTTATCAGAAAGACACTTCACAGGGAAAAGTAAAAGGGTCACTTAGCCGCTCGCCGCGCCAGCCACATTTGCTCTTTTTATTAATGAAAAGGTACTCACAAACAAAGTAGATAAGAGAGCAGTAAGGCAAGTATCTTAGTCTGGGTAAGCCATAGCAGTAAGGCTCTTCCGGAACGCAGTGCGCTCCACGCACCGAAAGTGCATTCCACGGGGGCAGGAAGTGACCCAGTGACGCTCTACGCGTTTCATCAGAATGACGTCTTCAGACTCCTCTTCATTCCTCACTTTCCGTGTCTCTCTGTCCTTCACAACATTTTCATGCTGCATCCGCCATAACATTTGTAACCTCTAGCGACAGGGAGGGAAATCTCGCAAGGGGTTTCAGAGGCTTAGGATTCTCCTTGCCAAGTGGGAAGGGTCATGGGGCAAAGCTAAGCTCTGCATAAGTCTCCAGCAGTATCCTTCCCAAGGCAAGTGTCTCATCTGTAACTGCTGGAGCGTAAGAAAAAATGCCCCCAAATCACCCAAAGCCCTGTATCTTAATGCCAGCTTGGCAATACTGATGGTTTTGAAGTTACTTCCATTACAGCTTATGGAATCAGTCCCCCCAGCCATCATTTTTTTTGCCCAGATTGACCAATAATGCCCTAGAAGAACATGTAGGAAGTAATGTGATTTGCTTGTTGGGCCACTGTCTCAGCGAAAGGATAACCACGGACACTTAAAAGTGTCTGTAAACGTCAGAAATTAAATATGAACAAAGCATGCCCCTCTATAATGTACTATATGTATTGTATACTTGTCTCAAATAAGAGCAATGTGTGTAATTTCTGTCTGATGCTTCATTTCTTTGCTCTCGGGCATGAGTCACTTCTGACAAGTTTTCCTGACACCAAGAGAAACAAGATGATGGGGGAGGGACCTCCAGCAGAGTGACAGTCTCAGCTCTGTTCCTGTGAGCTGTGTGGAAGGCGAGGGGGGTTCTCTTCCTTCAAATCAGCTCTCAGAACTCTTCTCACTGAGCTCTGCAGTGTGACATTTCAGCACTCTACCCCATTTTTTCTGAGCTCTAAGATATGCTTTAAAATGCAGTACTTTAAATGGATGTAGAGAAGAGAAGACTTCAGATAAACAGGTACAACCTACGTAGGAGGATTTGTTTCATCTCTGTGTATGACCTGAGGCCAGTCACTTCACTGAGTATATGTGAGGGTTCACAAGCAAATAAGGCATGGGCAGGAATACTACACATACTTAATGGCACACTGGGTTATTCTGGTGGCTAGAAATGATGCAGGAAAGGGAACACTATTGGAGCTGGTGGTAGAGCCAGGCATCTTGTGACAGCATGGGACAGTCCCTATCACTATTTCACTATCTGGATTTCTTTCTTGCTAATATTATTTAATACATTTCATGGTTATTACTTAAACAAATTATGTCATATACAGCAGGTGGTGTTAAAAGTTATTGACAGATATTGTCCTTAAAAGGATTTTTGGGTGTACGTGGCGCACAGGCAGGGCACATAAGAAAATATACCCCAGTAATGCAATTTAAAGAACTCAATAGCAGCCGCTAGCAATAATAACATGTAAATCCCACAGGCTTGTTGTACCCAAGTTGATGGATCTATTACCTTAGTACATTTAGCCTGCCTACACAAGGTTTGAATCTCAGTCGGTTCTTGTTGAACCAGCCGACATTCGAACCGTCTATGGCCAGCCTAAGTTGCAGAATTAAGATGTAACAAGTAAAAAAAAAATTAAAAACCTTTCCTTCCTTCCACCCCCAACAGCATTTTGCTAGCTAAAGTTAAAGTATCTAGTTTAACAGACAACATGAACGGTACCCACCCACATCGGTGAAGAGAGTACTGCTCGCCTTGAAACTTTAAACAGAAAAAACAAAAAACAATGCTCCCAAGGGCTTTGAGGCAGCGAGAAAGTTCAAACTAATACAAAGAATATCTATGGAAAAAAAGTTTTCATTGGTACAGAAATATATATTAAAATTTCAACATGACTAAATAAAAACATGAGCTCTGGTATGCATAACCTCAACAACAAAAGATGTTCCTGTTATACTGGCAGAAACCAAATTTATGTAGAGATTTTACAAACTTGTATGAATGCCAAAAAAGGACCCGGACACGTTTCGACTACAAAAGTCCAAATTTTCCTGAGGGGGATAAGGACATCGTAAATAGAGAGGTTTGAAGAATAACCAGCGCCAACTTTTCTTTAACTACTTGGCTGATGGCCTCTCCCCTCGCCACACACTCTGACAGTGTGAGGCAAGGAGCACCAATAAATGGCACTTCCTCATTTACATGTGACCGGCTGTGATTGGACACAGCCGATCACATGGATAAAGAGCCACGTCATTGGCTCTTTACCAGGATCAGGGTCGTGCGTGCCCTGGAAACACGGCGTGGCCACGATCGCCGCGCTGCACATCCCGTGGGCGTGCGGGAGCGCCCATTCTGGGGCATAGTCATATGACATCCTCCCAGAATGAGAGCTGCACCGGTCCACCGTCATTTGACAGTGGGTGGGGTGCAAGTAGTTAATAAAAAAACAACAATATTATTTCCAGGTGGTCATCCAACCAGAGGACACACAAGAAAGACCACTATTGCCTACAATTATTTCATATTATCAGGACAGTGAAATTCAAATTCAAAGTTTTCTCCAATAACCTGCAAAGGAGTTAATTAGGATGTATAATAACAAGACTGGCCGCACATTAAACCGGTTCTTAAATCTCCAAATTAGAGTGTGGTTTATGGCTATAACTTCACCGTATGACCAGATTCATTGCTGCTTGTAAACATGGATAGATCAAAAAATCTCTTATAGAGAGTAACAATGTAACACTTCAAGGACAGTGTGTAAAAAGTGTGGCAGCTATCATGCAGCAGGTGTTATTAGCCCAAAGCAGTGTTGTTAGCTTGTGTGTCCTGAGGTTGGACGACCACCTGGAAAAAACATTGTTGTTGTTTTTTTTAAAAAGAAAAGTTGGCTCTGGTTATTCTTTAAACATTTAAGATGTCCTTATCCCCCTGAAGGAAGATTTCAACTTTTGAAATTGAAATGCGTTGGGGTCCCTTTTTGGCAGTAATTCAAGTTGGAAAATGTCTACATACATTTGGTTTCTGCCAGTATAACAGGGACATATTTTGATGTTGAGGTTATGCTTACCAGAGCTCATGTTTTTATTCAGTCTCGTTGAAATTTTATTATATATTTCTGTACCAATAAAAACTTTTTTCCATATATATTCTTTGTATTAGTTTGATCTTTCTCACTACCTAAAAGCCCTTGAGAGCATCCTTTTTTGTTTTTTGTTTTTGTTTCTAGTTTAACAGACATCCCAGTGCCTCCAAGTCCTACAGTAATCTTTCCCTATGAAATTTGTCAGCGACACGCCCAATGCTTTCCCTATCATAGATAAAGCACAATCCAAATATGGCTTCTGTGATCTTACCCTTTTATAGTGAAGGCACTGGCTTATCCAAAAAGTCCCCTTATTGGCCCCTTTAAGCTAGCTTACCTAAGTTTAATCGCCAGGCAGGAAATTATGGTTACAGAATTTTGATCTTTGAATTCTTTGATAAGTTCATTAGGACTGGAATCCTCAAATACACAGGCTTTGCCCCAAACCTATGGTAGTGGCAAACCTAAAACATATCAATACCATGGAGCTAAGATTTATAACCAATTAGTAAGGTTCACTGGAGGCTACATTTTTGCAAAGTGTTGTACTCCGAACTTGAAGGGTTCATGCTTTTTTCAATCCAATTGCAGCATTTTTTTAAACTGACTGTTCAGGCTTCCCTCCTAATGCCTTCCCAGTTTTGAATAGTTTTTTCCTTCATTTTAAGCACTTAATCAATTGTATTTAGGTAGTTTGATACCCGGTATTTATTTGAATTGTGCAACATTGCCCACATTGTAACAAGCTAGCTTTTCTGTGTTGAAAAGGAGTGTAAACAGTCATTTGAAGTTTTGTGTCCTTTGACAATTATAAAAATACGGCTGATGTTGCTCACAGTTGGAGGTTGTAAAGTTGACCAGAAGTATTCAGCTTTTTTAAATTTGTTATTGCTATACAAGTGGCTGATATGACTGAAGTTAATTCAACTAAAGTAAAGGGGCATGATTTAGAAAGAAAAGATGATATAGCAAAAACAAAACATGACATTCTAGTCATCCTACCATCTGTAGAAGAGAAAAAAAGGGCAAAAAGTAAAGTAATACCAGTAGCAGTTCTTAATTATGCTTGAGCAGTATACTCACGTTGTCAACCATATGTCCATCTGATTGGAACACCAGTTATGGCCAAGCACAAGATAGTCATATCGGCTATTTGCTCTTTAAAAAAAGGCCCCCTGATAAATCGGAAACTCATAGCCTAGACTGTTTGGAATCGCTTCCGTTTCTCTTCCAATTTTGCTTTCTTTATCTGCATGCAGGTTTAACTGTATAACCACCTCGGTAATCCAATCATGAGGGTTTGCTCCCATACTGCCTCTTTTCTTCCATTCATCCCTTTTCCTCCCCCAATCCCCCTACCCCCCTATTTATTTATTTATTTTTGTACCTCTCTCTCCATCTTTCTCTTTTCTTTTTCTGCAGGCTTTTTTCCTCTTGGATTGCCCTTCTTCATGTATGCTTTTTTCCTAAGAGGATATGGCATAGGGCATCAAAAAGGTTCTTCTAAAGCACGGGTCTCCAAACGACGGCACTCCAGTTGTTCATAAACTACAATTCCCATCATGCCCAATCATGTCTGTGAATGTCAGAGTTTTACAATGACTCATGGGACATGTAGTTCTGCAACAGCTGGAGGGCCGTAGTTTGGAGACCCCTGTTCTAAAGCATTTGTTCATGTGAACATCAGACTATGTTGATGTTATTTCTGATAATCTTACTGTCATTCATCTGGTTAATGTGTATTTCTTTACCCAGTATGTCTTCTGTTATGTCCTGAAACAAGGCCTGTTGTTGTTTCTTACTTCAATAATCATTCTTAATGAGCTGTTGATGATGATGTCAGTTGCCTGGATATACACCACCTACAAATGTGGTTATACAGTATATCTGTTTACCTTACAGAGAGTAGACCTTCCTCTGTTTCTATGGTGTGTCATGTATGTTGTTCCTTAGTACTTAAATATGTGGAATTCTTAAAAAAAAAAAAAGAGATTAAACATAAAAAAGCCACTTAATAACTGAGGTGTCCAAGGTCTGCCTTTACTGTTCCCAAATTGGTTTACATCTACAGTGATAATAAGATCATTTGTTTTCAGCACATTTCTTATGTTTCCATTTTTGACAGTTTTTGTTGTTTTCACCTTTGCAGGTTCGAGCTAGCGCCATTGCTCAGGATGCAGATCAGAACTATGACTATGCCAGTAACAGCGTCATACTGCATCTGGATGTCGGGGATGAGGTATATGTAAAGCTGGATGGAGGCAAAGTGCATGGTGGGAACACTAATAAATACAGCACTTTCTCTGGTTTCATCATCTACCCTGATTGAGGAATTAGAATCTGCAAAGAAAACTTTCATGAACCCTCTCCTTGCCAGAACCTTTCAGAGCATTGCTCCAGTTAACCCTTTTCTGCAAGACTCCATGTACCTGTTCCTAACCGTTAACCTCCTGTGCGCCTTAACCACTTTTCTGTTAGAGATTGCTAGTACATACAATGTTGCTAGTTACTCATCTAGCAAAGGAGAGGTTAACAATGTTTCCTTCTTTTCAATTTGAGCAAACACTAAAGCTCCCATTGTAGGGAGCTAGAAAAGAGAACTTATTTTTTTGATCTTCAGAACCTTCTCATACTTGCTGGTTATCGGACATTTCATCTTGGAAATCATGGATAACTCAATGTTCCTTTAATTTGGTATCTTGGCAAATGACGAGGGCTTAGGGACTACACCTGGGGCAAATACTACACAGGAGTAAGGTGAACCATCTGTGTGCATGTATGTTATTAATTATGTGTCACCACTTGTCAGTAAGTGGACGCAGAAGACAAAATAAACAAAGTTGACTTATCTATGGACACATCATCCTTAACACTCGACTTGCAACACAGAATTTCACTAGGGAGACAGGACTGTTTTATGCTTTCAAATGTATTGTTCCAGAAGTTTTCTCAAGGTTTTAAAAAAGGAACACGAATGACATGAACTACTCTGAGAAGATTTTGGGTGTTCTAAAGTGAACGCCTATTAAATATATTTAATGTTAAATGTTTAAAAGCTAATACTTCCACAGTTATGTAAATGGATTGCTATAGATACACGAAGACAGCTGCAACCTGTTCTTCATTTCACAAGTCCATCAGTGCAACATCTGCTAAATCGCTGCAAGCCTGTCTTTCTTCTATACAAGTTATATAAACCAAAGTCAGTGACCTCTGGTCATTATTTTACCAAGCAGTGAGCAATGGTTGAAGAAACCAAGCATATTGGACAATAATATAAAGTGTAGCAGGGGGAAATTACTCATCTAAAATGTATGGACAGTTTGTCAAACATTGATGTCCAGTCTTGACTGGATAACAAGAAGCCTGGTTTACTATCTCAAATTCTAGATGAGCTCAACTAAATTCATCCGATGTATGTTTGTATGTGAATGAATGATTATGATGACAGATGGGTCAGATGGGACAGATGGATGTCTCATTCAGCACTGCTCCCTCAACAGGAGGGGGAGAGCAGTGGTATGCACTGAGTGCCCCTGTAAGGACTCTTGCCCCAACAATAGTGCTGTGGCTCTGCATGCTGCTGGGTTTTATGTTTCCACCTCTCTGTCCCTTGTCTCTATGTTGTGCAGCGTGAACTATTGGAGTGTTTTGTACAACTACTAATAAAACACACGTGATTCCAAATAAGAACCAAGAGCCAGTGTGTCCGAATTCCAGCAACAGCTATTCTATTTCTTTGTCAAATATTCTGTTAATAGTAACAAAAAGTAACCGTTGGCTTAAAGCCCAAATAATCTCTCAATGTAAATCATCAAAATACGTACAGTACATTCTAGTTGCATTAAAACAAAAGGTGTTCAATGTCTTAAAATTTGTTTTCTTTCTAAAGCAGCTATAGCCTGAGTAGAGAAGCCTGCCCCCTGACAGCAGCTGCAGTGTGGGACCTTTGCTCTATACAGGGAAGCACTAATATCGCAGATACACTGCCTGCTGGGTCAGAAGTCAGAATCAGAGCTCTCTGTACAACAGAGAGTATGGGCTTTCCTGATTGCAGAACCATAGGATTGACTCAGTAGGAGGTGTGTTAGAACTTTGGAGAGAGACCACTGCTTCTCTACAGACAGCAAGGATCCTACTCTGCAACTGCTAGCAGGGGACAGACATTTGTACTTGTTTGTTTTCTGCTTTAGAAAGAAAACTAACTGTAAGATACTGAACAACCTTTGTTTTGATGCAATAAGTTCAATTGGGCTTTAAAATGTCAGTAAACCCACATCGTAAAAACAATCAATAAATGGTGTATTACGTGCTGTTCATACTCACTCAGTCACTATGAGATTTGTTTTCTGTATTCTGTAAAAAAACCTGGTTGATTCTGTTGCTCTCCACCCTCTGTTCATGTCCCCAATTCAGCTAGGGATATTGCAGCTGTGGTGGCAACTCTGCACATGCTCAGTTTTCAGTGAGTTTCCTCCCTATCACATCTGAGCAGCCCATGTGAATATAAAGTCACACATGTGGGCGTATACACAGTGGTAAAGAACAGCCTACTCCCTCCTACCTCCTTCATGCCCACTAACCAGCTAAATACAATGGGGACTGGATATTACTTGTAGATTAATGGAGGCTTCACCTCCCTCCTATTCTAATGCACAGGTTGGAGGGGTGTGACACAGTCTGTGACTGGCAGATTTCATTTCAAATATATATGTTTGCCAATTTAAAACAGTTTATTGATATCATATATTTATTTTTACTCTGTATTCCAAAAGGCTGTTTTTTTTGAACATGTGATCAGCAGCAGAGGACTAGAAGCTTCTCCTGCTTATATTTCCCTGCAGACATGCTGGGAAAGATCTAAGTCATGTGGCAGCTGTATATCGATTAGGAACAAGGTACTTGGATGTTTTTTTCTTTAAATTACTGTAAAACAATTACAGTGCCATCATCCACATACAGAAATAGAAGGGACAATGTAAATTAAACTGTGTGTTTAGTATCACCGTAAGGATTCGTTGGTTTTTTAGTTTGTTACCAAATTTAAACTAGACTAGTATTTCCAGTTGACCTTTTTTTTTTTTTTTTTTTTTTACAAGTTCCAATGTTATTGATCCACAGCATTTGAAATTGATCCCCAGAGCTGCCAGCGAATCCTTAGTATAAACCTATACATTTTAACATTTTTTACCTGGAATTCAGATGTGTGGTAAAAACAAAAAGATGTTTTTGTGTCAGTTATTGTAAAGTTTATTGGAGATATTTATTTTCAGTTAAAAGAGTAGTTGAACATGGACATGTATATTTGTTCACCCAAAATAAAGGTGAACTCCAGTACTTGGACATAAGCAAAGGTAGTTTGACCTACCTGCTGTGTACTTCAAATCAACCAGGTCCTACTGTAGTGAAATAGTCCTCCGCACTTGCTTTCTTTACTAATCTGGTGATCTGAGTTCACATGTTTGTGATTCAGGAGAAGAACTAATACACCTACTGCTCTTTCTTGGTTCTCACATTCATAACCCTGAGCTCAGATCATGTTAACTCTCTGCTTTTAGCACAACTACAATATTTGCTGGATAAAATTGGTAACTAACAGATAGCCTTCAATCACTGCATTTAGTTAACAAACATGGAGAATTGTGCTTTCAGTAAGTTACTACCATGGATTACTACTATGTTATAATGCTAGAATATTCTTAATATATTGACATTTTATTTGTACAGTTAAATAATGGGTTTTTAATCGGCAAGAGATATCCTAAAAATAATTAAAGCTGACCTTGCACTAAAATGCAGTATCAACTTATCAGATCTGGCCCCCCAGGCACCCCCTCTCCCTTTAAACTTGCTGCATAAAAGTGCTGAAAAAATTGGAATATACATTCACATCACCCTGTCTTCCTGCAGTGTCTAGGCTAAGTTGGCGTTACCATCCTCCCTTGAGATCCTGCAAACAATGAAGATCAAATCTCCCGAGAAGATGCTCTTGCACTTGGCTGGATTATCTTGCTTACTAGATTTGGTGCACTAGTCCTTCCTCAGGAGACTCTTCAAAAGGATAGTCACATCATGTCCTACAATGTGGAAGACAGTGGTTAGATAAGTATTTATTCAAACGTTTTCCTTATAGGTACATTTTTCCACTACTAGTATGCAGTGATTTTTACAGTGAGAGGGTCCCTGATCTAATAAGCAGAAATTGCAAGAAATTAAAAAAGAAATGGTAAATATCACACTACCTACTGGGATTATTTAATAAGGTGAAGAGCAATGTATAAAGGTTGGTAACCAATACCAACCAATTCTGCTTTATTTTTTCCACTAATCTGATGTAAGTAAACACATTTTTGACTGATTGTCGAATAGGTCCATATGAATATACATTTCCTATCCTTAAGTACAATTTTATATAGTAAGAGTGGAGGATAAACAGAGAAGGCTTCAGGAAGTATACTCTCAGAGATCCTGTGAGGTGGTCACTTGTTTCTAGCTCCAGTAGATTGCAGAGAATTCAGATTAAGGCTCTATGCACACTAAGTTTAAAAAAAAAAAACGTCAGGTTCCTTGGCAGGAAAAAAAGCTCATATAGAACGTTTTTAGTACATAGTTTAGGCAAGTTTTGCATTTTTCTTTCCAGATAGCTCCAATCAGAAACGCAAACCAGAAGGGTTTTTTTTTCCTGCCTCTAAAAGTTAAACTTAAAATATGCCTCTAAACATTCTAAAGTGCATGGACGCAGGAAAACATTGAGCTGCCTTTTACAGGCAAAACACATAACTCCTGTAGAAGCAGCAATTTCTAAGCCAGTGTGCATGGAGCCTAAAGCTGAAATGTAGTGGCACCACCAACTAGAAGAGCAAGGTATAAATGCATAGACATAGCGTCAACGGTTGCAATGGAAAACCTGCCCATGCTCCAGGGGGTCAGTGCAGCCTCCCTGTCACTACGGTTTTGATGAACTACATGGGGAGGCATACAGCCACATTTATTATGGCAGGCAAGGAAAGCCTGGGACACCCACCTCCCACTCAGCAAAGCCGATCGGCTATTGTGGCTGACTACACAGGAGGGAGCAAGGTGGGTCCTTCACTTAATTTGCCGCCTTTCTTCATTCCCACCCACCTCACTCGGGTTGCCTGCAGCTGACACTGAAGCTACATTGGGGACAGCTGCATCCCCCTATGGATGCTATGCTGGGATCGGTGCTCCCCCCCCCCCCCCTATTCTCCTACTGTACTCAGCCTCACACAAGACATACCCTCCTACCTGCACTGCACACAGCCCAAATTGGATTCTTGTACAGATAAAACAGCAACCTGCACAGTGTGTAGCTGGAAGCTGCAGTTCTGACCTGTGAAATCCTCATATTGGAAAGGCAGCAGAGCTACTACAACAGCCAGCTATGCATTGTTCAGATTGAGGCTTTGCTTGTAAAATAATCCAATTTCAGCTGTGTACAGTGTGGAAAGAAGCAGCTCTGCTGAGAGCCCTGCCAGCAGTGATTAGCACTACTGACCCCATCCTTTGCCCTACTGACCCCTGTTGTATACTCTGCAAAGCCCATCCTATGCCCCACTAACCCGTCCTATGCCCTGCTGACCACATACTGTACCCTACTGACCCTGTCCTCAATCCCGCTGACACCATCCTATACCCTGCTGACCCTATCTTCTGTCCCCCTGACCGTGTCCTATACCCTGCTGACCCCATCCTATACCCTGCAGACTCCATCATCTTCCCTACTGACCCCATCCCCTGCCCTGCTGATCACACGCTCTGCCCTACTGACCCCTATCTTCTGCCCTGCTGACCCTATCCCCTACCCTACTGTCCCCTGTCCTATTTCCTGCTGACCTTGTCCCCTGCCCTACTGACCCCATCCTTTGCCCTACTGACCCCTGCCCTATACCCTGATAATCCCATCCTATGCCCTACTAACACCGTTTTATGTCCTGCTGACCCCCATTGACCACATACTGTGCCCTACTGACCCCATCCTCAATCCCACTGACCCCATCCTATACCCTGAGGACTCCATCTTCTGCCCTGCTGACCACATGCTATGCACTACTGACCCCTGTCTTCTGCCCTGCTGACGCTATCCCCTACTCTACTGGCTCTATGCTCTACCCTACTGTCCCATGTCCTATGCCCTGATGACCCCATCCTCTGCCCCATTGACCCCATCCTGTGCCCTGCAGACCCCTGTCATTTGCCCCGCTGACTCCTGTCGTATGCTCTGTTGACCCCCATCCTTTGCCCTGTTGACCCCATCCCATGCCCTGCTGACCCTTGTACACTGCCCTGCTGACCCCATCCTCTGTCCTGCTTGCTCATCTTCCACCCAGCTAACCCCTGTCCTATGCCCTGCCGTCCCCTGTACACTGCCCTGCTGACCTCCCACTCTCTGCCCTGCTGGCCTCGGTAGCCCTCCCTACAAACTACTGAGCCTATCCTCTACCCCACTGACTTCCATTCCTCTGCTCCCTTGACATTTTAAACTGCACCCTATCACCAGACAGAACTGGTCCTGGTGTTAAGTTGGACACCCTGAGCTGCCTGCTCTCATTTTGGACTAGAAATGAACCACTTATTGGCAACAACTATTTTACAGGGGCAGAAATTGGGACAGATCTGTCATGTAATGATGTAGGAATTGGGGCTGATATGAGGTCTGAAGGTACAGAAATAAGGGTGATTTGCGGTGTGAAGATGCAGGATTTGGGGTGATGCCTCAAATCCTGTGAAGGTGCAGGAATTGGGGTGATCTGAGGTGTGATGATACAGGAATTGGGGTGATCTGAGGTGTGATGGCACAAGAATTGGGGTGATATGAGGTGTGATGGTAGAGGAACTGGGGTGATCTGAGGTGTGAGGGTGCAGGAAGTGGGCTGGTTTGAGGCCACATGTTGTCCGCCCTGCTCTATGTGTGCTCCTGTAGCTGCATTGCCCAGTCTACAGGATGTAGATTTGTGATTGTGCAGAGCAGTGTGGAGGCAGTGCTCCAGCCATCTACTTGGATATGTCAGTGGCTGATGGAGTACATTCACTATATACTCCTTATAAAGGCGTTTTATGAAACTTAAATGTGCCCCCCCCCCCCTTACCCACCTATAACAAGAAAACTCCCATCATCATTGGTGATTAATAACACTTTAACCCCCTCCTCTTCCGGTTACACCTATACAGAGTGATGGGGTAAGCCCTTTCCCCCAGCGGCGTACTCTTTGCTCAGCCACATCATCCAGCCCAGTACAGCTCCTACACGCCCTGGTCAACCGTGCACGTGCAAACAAGGTTGCAGCAGGCAGGCCACACTCTGAGATGCCAGGTATAAGCGGTGGGCTTGTATGTAAGTCAGAGAGCTCTCTTGAGTTCCCTCTTTTACATACAAGCACACTGCTTTCATCCAAAAGTTTAGAATGTGGCCTGCCTGCTGCAACCTTGTGTGCATGTGCAGCTGGCAGCAACTTTGAGTATCTTGGAAGCAGCGAGTGGTAGTGGGGGGGGGGGGGCCCAGGTCAACTTTTGCATCAGTGCCCAAAAGCTTCAAGTTACGTATATTTACCTTATTCCTCCGGTCCCACAAAGCTGCTCCTTTATGTTGATTGTGAGGTTCAGCATTGTATGTGAGGAAGCAAGGGAGATTAGGGATAAGGTATTTCTGCTTACTCCTCACTACATGGCGTAAACAATAATTTATCCCTTGCTGTGCCAGGGTTGGGGCTATTGCATACTATTAATTCTGACTAGCATCCAGCAAATTATCTTTAGCACAGCTGCAAAGTTTGCTAAATAGCCTTTTTGTTCACTGATTGATATTACCTATTGTCTGGATTTTTTAAAACTATGTAACTGTTTACTTTTTACATTTGGAGGCTTTAAAATATGCTCAGTCTAAAATCCAAGCATTTCCCTGTACCTGGGGAGCTGCGGTCGGTGCATCAAGCTGGCCATGGAAGTGAATAGCTTTATGCTTTTTGTACTTGAGTAAATGCCAATACTTTCACGCATCAGTGTAAACACTCTCATGTGCATACAGCGTATTCCTGTGAATGCACAATTTCCATATTCAGGGAATATGTTACAGAATCTGCTCATATGTGTGTTTACGCCGATGTTCACAGAGCTAGTACCTAAAGCGGAATTCTGGATTTAACCCTAACTACTTATAAATGCTTACTAGCCTGTGTAACAAAGCTCTGAATACCTATCTATTTTAAGCCCACGTCATTCCAGTCACATGATCCCACTCCCTCGTGTCAGCCAGTGTGGCTGCAGGGAGGAGGAAGGAACGCCAACAACGGATGAGCCATTATAGCCTATGGGTGATGTCACCACTTCCGGCTTTACTAGCCGTTGTCAGAGTGCTCTCTCCTCTCTGCTGCAGAGCCACTGGCAGACACAGGTGGGATCACATGACCAGACTGAAGCGGGCTGGAAATAGGTAGGTATCTAAATCTTTCTTACACAGGTTAGTAAGCATAGGTTTTAGGAGGTAGCTTTAGGAGTAGTTGGGGCTAAATCCAGAATTCCACTTTAATCTCAAATGCAGTTCAGTATTCCTTGTAATCTTCAAGGTGGTACCCAATGCTGAAGGTAGTTCATACCCACTTCATGAGCATTTAATATAATTTAGAGCCTCGTGGAGCTTAGCCCGGGCTGGATTTCCATCTATGGAGCCTGTAGACACACAGTCCTTAACACCTAAAGGGTAATAACCCTCATCTACACAGAACATGTTCCTGTTTTACTGGTATTCACCTGTTTTAGTAGTGAAAATGTATCAAGGAAATTATTGTATTCCTAGTGATGATGAGGTCAATAACAACAGTATACAGCGAAAAGCAGATTTGTTGTATCTGTAGCCTAAAGAGATAGGCCTACTGTGTCTAATACTAAATAAACCCAGCCATGGTAGTTTACACTAATTGATAAGCCAGGAAACAATATCCGCACGTCCCCCTTTATTCAGTCAACAGAATTAGGATGAAAAAAAAAGTTTATTTAAGCCATCAAAGGCACAGGTAGAGAATATCTTCTTTGTGATTCTAGCCAAATGTAAAATCAAGTTGAGCTAAAAATCCTAGATCATGATAGAAAATGTAAATGTGAATACTGAAATGAACAAAACGAATAATACAGAGCAATGTGTATAGGAATGCTGGTGGACTGGAAACCACAAGGAAATACTATAGTAAGTAGAAGCCATGAATGTGCATTCAAAGCCAGGCGCTAATCTTTTGTACCAAGAGCAAGGTAAGCTAGCTGCTATGCAGACTTACCCAGGAGAACATGTGCAACTCATTGCAATCTGTGAGAGGAAGACAGCAGTGCACATGTGTGCCTAAGGATATGCTGAGCAGGTTAACAAGGTACTTTCAAGTGACTGTCACTGCGACAGTTTTTTCATTTTTTTAAGTGATAAAGGCATACATTTTATAATTTATACTAACTCTACTCAACAATTAATTATAAGTTTATGATGTATGACACTATGAGACCATGTTAGCTACCGTATTTTCCTTATTAACATTGTAAATATATTTTCTTTTCTCCAAAGCGAAATGGCAACATGCCAGACTTGTCTTAGGGGTTAAGGCCTCCTGGCAACTGGCAAAGTAGCAAAGCATCAGACTCCATTAACCATACATAGGAATTTCCTGAGGCAGGCTTGTGTGAGGAGGAAGCTGTGGTGTTCTATGACAGGTAATAGCCCTTAGAAGAATGAGAAGATAGAAAAGTGCAATAGCCCAATCAGCAGCTGACGCAAAAGCCACCAGTGAGTTGCGAGCACTGCCCTTCTGGGCAGTCATGTAATAGACTCTAATAGACAGTTTACTTAAAAGTGATGTTGTCCTTTAATGCTGTAAAATCAGAATGACTTTGGAAAAAATGCTTTGAGGGATGACAGTGTATATCTCAGCAGAAGCAGTTCATCTTCCCAGCTGGAAGTGTCAGAGCCCGGCGTTCTTTTTCCTTCATTGGAAAAAAGTGGCATATGTTGTCATGTCTTATTTGTCTTCGGCTTAGCGACAAAGATCAGTTGTTGTTATCTTCATTATTGCTTCCCTGAAGCACTCTATTCCCCTACCCCAAGCTTGGACCTAACAAAGCTTTATATCCATCTTCAAGACTACAACATATTTAAATCTTTGTTATAACAACTTGTCTATCGTGTTATAGGGCTTTTCTCTGGATCCCCCTTATAGCTACTTCAGCATATCATCTTGAACTATTTACACAGGTTCAGATTGGAATTCTTGGCATCCAAAACCGTTACCATGTGTTATGTCACATAGCCAGTATTACACTAATTTGCATTTACTAAACAACGATACATATACTGTACAAACTACTCCTAATTACGGGAAAATAATACAATATATACAGAGGGATACAAAATATGCATACAAACACACACAAACACACACTCTCTCTATCCTTTGCTAGAGAATGAGCATTGACAATCATCTGTATGCAGTAGGGATACAGTATACTGAAAGTCACTTAGCTTTTGTTATAGCTGGTCTAGGATTTCCTTAGCAAACAGGACTCCAGGCATTAAGCAATCACAAGAAAACAGGTTCTAGATCTTGGCAGTCTTTTTTTCTCTTGTAGTGAAGCTTTAATGATGTTCCATGGTAGAGTCTTTCTTTTAGTTTTGGGGGCAAGACTTTTATTTGGAACATACAGTATATAGCCCCTCCCAATTGGGTCCTTTATCAGTTTTCATAGGGGAAGGATTTCTGACTGCTAACTCCAGTTGGCAGCAGAGTACTATAAATGTCAAAGGTCAGTTGTGTTAAAAGGTCAAACTATTGTTGATTCTTCATACTAACATACAAGAGAGCTGCACACCAATTACAATACTGGCTGGTAAAAACTCTATCCAGAGTAGGAACACAAGAATGCTGCTGTCCCTGCCTCCAAACCACTCCCCTTTAAAGCATTTCACCCTTGTGGGTTTATTCATGAAAAGGGGGCAATAAGGACAGGAATCCTTATATATGGCCCATGGCAATTACAAATAGGATTTCTTAAAGAGGCATGTTCACATGCAACCCATGGCTGCTATTTAAGAAGGAAGGAAGAGCAGAGGAGGGCAGAAAGAGGGAGGAGGGGAGAGAGAGAAGATGGCAAGAGGAGGAAGAGGTATGGGAGAGAGGTAAGAAATAAGAAAAGAATGATTTTGTACTTTTTTTATACCTAGTTTAGGTATAAGAGGTCTGCAACTTTATAAAAACCATTACACTGAGTATTCAGTAAATTTAAAGAATTTAATTTTTGATGTACATAGTGCATTGGGCTTCATGTAGACACACAACTCTTTCCTGTTTGGTAGGAATTACCATCTCTAGAGACGTGGCAACTTAATTGGGGCCGCGTTTGTGCCCACATACAACATTTTTTATATGGGTTGTTGGGAGGAGCGTCTTTGACGATACTAATCTCTTCAGAGATCAGATCAGATTTTTCTCTTAATACACTAATGACATAATTTTTATTGTACAGAAGAACCTATCTAACTGATAATGAATATAATCTCAGATTCGCTACTGAAGAACAAGCCACAAAAATCAAATATCTAGCTATGACTCTGACTGTTTCCAATATGGTCCAAAGGGTGTATACAAAGGCCTATTAGAAGCCCATTTCCAAGTAATGTCTCATTTTTCTCCATCGCAGGGGACTTTGAGAGGGAGGCAATGGCAGTGGAGGGAAGATTCTTATAATGGGGCTATAATCAGACTCTGGGGCCTATATGAAAGGTACAGAACATCCCAAGAGTGAGCCTCTTAAGAGACAGAAGTGTCAAGAAACAAAGAAGACAGGAAACAGAGTTTGAGATCTAAACACTTAATAGTTTGGAATATGAAGAAATAAAGAAGAGAGTAGGTAGATATTTTAATATCATATAGGAGAATTTGGATTTGAGGAAGATATTGCCTCCTAAGCATTGGTTTGTGGCCCAGAGGACACCCATGATAGGCAATATTCCCTCCCCTATTTTGTTTGTCTCTGATAAAAAAAAAAAACTGAAGTACAACAGGTATTTTTAGATGTGGCTCTTCCAGCTGATCAATCTGTGCCTATTTAGATTTATGATTGACACAGTGAATTAGTGAAATACCAGATGAGATATGAAGTGCATGTGATCTTTTGCTTGACAGTAAAAAACAGTGTGTAAAAAAAAAAAAAACAGTGTGTAGGTAGGACAACAAGCAGTTGTGGAATCAAGTATAGGGTCATCTTTCCAAAACTGGGAAAGGAAAAAATACAAATGTAGCAAGACATTTTGTTGAACAACATGGAGGTAGTGTCAAGTCTTTCAGAGTACAAATTGGTTTTCTCTATTGAGCGGAAGAGAAGTACTCTGGATATGTAAACTGGATACCCGTATCCCTAAAGGGATACATTTTGAGTCAAATGTGGCACAATACTATGGGTGACCCTTTCTTATTTTTCTTTCTTTTTGTCACTCTATATGCACTATATTTAGAAAATCTGATTTTATTCCACGCATTTTTTTATTCTTACTAAATGTCTCAAACACATTCTGGGGTGATCTTCCTTTGGCCCTCAAATGACCTAGGTGGAATGGTTGTTTTTACTTTTACATTTTAGTTTTTGGAATATGTACTCCTCATGGAGTATGACATTTTATAGTGCATACAGTAAGTATAATACCCACATATACTGTATATCTTTGTTGTGAAATAAGTATTGGAAGTCATTGTATGCGTTGATAATTTTGGCTTACTGAACATAAATGTACATTTATGTGGTAAATATTCCATGTATGGATTTATATACAGTATATCTATTATGTGTGTGTCCTTTTAAAGTCTCTGTTTATAGTAGATACGGGTTACATGTGAGTGTGCCTATTTAAGATTTCTCATTTGTAATTGCCATGAGCTGTATATAAGGAATCTTCCCCCCTACAACCCCCAGCTCTCTGACTGAACCCGTAAGGGTGAAACGCGTCAAAGCTGAGTGGTTCAGGGGCAGGGAGAGCAAAATTCATGTGTTCATTCTCTGAATAAAGTTTTTACTTTATTGACATCATCACTGTGCAGCTTTCATGAACGTTTACAGGGAACTTGGGCTCCTGAACCTGCAGCTGTATAGCCCCCCACACTTATGCAAGTTTGGATTAGTGACATTTGACTGCCTTCCTGCAACTATATTGTTGATTCTTATTAGTGACAAGCCCTACCAGTTGCTTGAAAATGTCTCTGACATCTCCAGCTTCAATTCCCCCTTGCTTCTGAAGGTACAACTTCCATTTTGTCAGCGTTTGGTTTTGGGCTATAGTTAACCTAGTGTTCAGCCCATTATCATTCACCCTTTCTGCTACTGGCAATGCAGTATGGATAATGACTGGGTGCTTTCTTGAAATGGCCTCTACATGCTGAAGTGCTGTGTAGGTGCCAAACAGGTACTTCTCAAGGGAATTGTATCTTTTCTGTGCCGCTGTCATTTGCTTGGATCAAAATATAATGGGTATTACCCGCTGTCCTTTCTTTTCATTTAACTGTCACAGGCTCCAGGATATGGTAACATCTAGCTCCAATATATCCAAGAGAAATGGTACCCTTGCTTGCAGGGGTGCCAGTCCCTGGTGCTGAAAATGGCTTCTTTAGCAGTAAAGAATACCACCTGCTGTTTGGAACCCCATATGCAGGGCTGTCTTACTGAATGGGCATGCCGGGCAGTTGCCCGGGGGCCCCACTTGTCCAGGGGGCCCCACCTGCCCTACCCAACCCCAGCCAAGCATTAGTCCCGACTCCCGTGTGCATCCTGCCATCAAACTTAGCAGGTGGCAAGCGTCTGTTGGCCCTGCACTGCTGTCAGGCCACTTGGGCTGTGGAGGGGGAGCCCAGAACTGCAGGAATAGTTGTCCACCTCCAAGGAAATAGGCACACACAGGACAGTTGAGTCTGACTCCCGTCCGTGTGTGTGTTCACCAGACCCAGCCGCCGAACTTGGAAGCTGTCATTAGCCTGGCACTGCTGTCAGGCTAATCAGGCCATGGAGAGGTGCCTACAGCAGCAGGAGTGCCTGCCTGTTTCCAAGGTCTGCTGGTAGACAGGCACACACCAGGACAGCCACAGCGCAAGCCGCATGGGCGAGGGCACTGCTGTAGAAGCCTAAAGTGGAAGCCAGCATGGCAGAAAGGAAAGAGACACAAAGGGTAAGTACTAACTTTTTTTTAAGTGCAGAAATTAATAATGTCTTTGTATGTTCAGAAAGCCAAAACAGCTGCATGTCACTTTCGTTTTGTATACAATTGATGCCCAAATTTATAAGGATATCAGTGCATTTTATTGTTTTCGCTTTTTTAAAAATCATTTATTAATTGTTAATGTTTAAACACTGATTTTGTTGGAGGTACCAATGAATATAGCCTTATCGATCATTTGCATTTTTATTCTTGTAGGATGATTGTGTAGGCAGGGCCCCAGTGCCATAGGCGGCTCTCTAATTAGGCAAATTAGGCGGTCGCCTAAGGCCTCGCACCTACAGGGGCCTCGCGGCCAGTGGCGGAGCAACAACAGTTAGAAGGGCGCAGTCAGGAAAATCTCCCAAGTAAAAGATTGTTTTAAATCCTTGGATATAAAAGTTGCAGCAGTGTGCTGCAGTCCCTTTACTGCGGCTGCCAGGTGTCTGTTGTCCGCTGACACTTACCCCGCCTTCTCTGCCTGGGGATTGGCCGTCTGATCATGTAATCCTAAAATGTGGAGGAATCAGTGGGTGTGTACCTGCATCAGTAGGAAGTGACTGCCCGGTCAGCTCACTCTGCTATCATCGGTTGTTGCTCTGGGAGGAGAGGTCTGCCCTGGCCCAGGAACATACAGGTAACCAGGCCCCAACTTGTCACTCTGCAGGCTGGTCATAGATTTGTGGTGTCTACTACGCAAAGGGGGTGAGTAGCCCCAGGGAAGTTGGAAGAGTCTTAGAATGGTTGATGGAGGAGGAGGAGAAGAAGAAGGCCTTGGGTGGCTGGGGGAGAAGAGGGTGGCTGGAAGAGAAGGAGAGGGTCCCTGGGTGGCTAGGGGAAAACGAGAGGGCCTATGGGTGGCTTGGGGAAAACGAGAGGGCCCCCGGGTGGCTTGGGGAAAACGAGAGGGCCCCTGGGTGGCTTGGGGAAAAGGAGAGGGCCCCTGGGTGGCTAGGGGAAGAGGAAAGGGCCCCTGGGTGCAAAAGGAAAAGGAGAGGGCCCCTGGATGGCTGAGGGAGAAGGAGAGGGCCCCTGGGTGGCTAAGGGAGTAGGAGAGGGCCCCTGGGTGGCTTGGGGAAAAGGAGAGGGCCCCTGGGTGGCTTGGGGAAAAGGAGAGGGCCCCTGGGTGGCTAGGGGAAGAGGAAAGGGCCCCTGGGTGGCAAAAGGAAAAGGAGAGGGCCCCTGGGTGGCTGAGGGAGAAGGAGAGGGCCCCTGGGTGGCTGGAGGAGAAGAAGGAGAGAGCCCCCTGGTGGCTGGGGGAGAGGGCCCCAGGGTAGCTGGGGGAGGAGAGGGCCCTAGGGTGGCTGGGGGAGAAGGACAGGGCCCCTGGGTGGCTGGAGGAGAAGGACAGGGCCCCTGGGTGGCTGGAAGAGGAGAAGGAGAGGGCCCCTGGGTGGCTGGAGGAGGAGAAGGAGAGGGACCCTGGGTGGCTGGAGGAGGAGAAGGAGAGGGACCCTGGGTGGCTGGAGGAGGAGAAGGAGAGGGACCCTGGGTGGCTGGAGGAGGAGAAGGAGAGGGACCCTGGGTGGCTGGAGGAGGAGAAGGAGAGGGACCCTGGGTGGCTGGAGGAGAAGGAGAGGGCCCCTGGGTGGCTGGGGGAGAAGGAGAGGGCCCCTGGGTGGCTGGGGGAGAAGGAGAGTCCCCTTGTGATGCCAGAGTCAGTTGTCAGGGAAGAGAGTGGAGCTGAGCCAGTCCTGCATATCTGACATCAAAGCCAAACATGGTGGAGCTGGAGCCCTTTGCCCTACACAATTAGCATATGGACTCTGTACATTATTGGTAGTTTTGGTTGGAGTTGTCCTTTAGATGTTTAACTCTGTTGTTCCCCCCCCCCAGCTGTGAGGGACTGAGGAATGACAGCCCACTATGCTGGGACTTATAGTGCCCTAGAATGTTGAGGACTGAGGAATCCTCAGTCCCTCACAGAGGGCACTACAAGTTCCAGAATAGCAGGCTGCCATGCCTTAGTCCCCACAGAGGGCACTTCAAGTCTTAGCATAGCAGGCAGTAGTTCCTCAGTCCCCTACAGAGAGCAGTACAAGTCCAAGCATAGCAGGCTTCCATTCCTCAGGGAGGAATGGCAGTGCACTATACTGGAATTTACAGTGCCCTCTGTGGGGACTCAGGTATGGCAGCCTTCTGCAATGGGACTTGTCGTGCCCTAGACTGTGGCGGACTGAGGAAGGGAAGTGTAAGAGGGCCTCTGGAAACTCTGATGCAAGGGGGAGCTTTGGTGACCACAGAGTTCCCTTTTACACCAACCCCTAAATCAGGGTTCCCAGAACTCGTCTTACATCAGAGTCTTCAGAGTTCCCTCTTACAGTGCAAGGGGGAAACTCTGGAGACTCTGATGTAAAGGGGGCTCTGTGAAATTTGATTTAAGAGGGGGACTCTAATGTAAAGAGGAATTTTGTGTACTCTGATGTAAGGAGGAGATGCTGGGGGGAATCTGATTTAAAGGAGAACTCTTATGTATTATTTTTGGGGTAGGGCTTATATTGCAGCCATCCCCAAAATTAACGCTAGGTCTTATTTTCAGGGTAGGGCTTATTTTCAGGGAAACAGGGTAGTATCCTTATTGAAAGATATGCCCTCTATTCCTGTTCTGGGGAACAACCCAAAATTGGGATTTTTCTTTTAGTTTCACTTTCGATGATAATGGTAAACCGGACAAATAGGGAGGGAAAATCTCCCTCACAGGGTCACAGACAGCAATAAAAAAAACTTGACAGGTGTTCTAATACCTCTCTACACTATCCAAAACTGAAAAAAAGTTTTGTCTTTAGTTATACTTTAAAGGAATAGTGGCCTCATGAATTTTGCTGTTTAACCCGAGGCCTCCCAGCAAGGACAGTAGAGAAGCCCTAAGATTAAAACGCGCACAGCTCATCAGCTAGAGTGCAGAGCAGATGTAAAGGGCTTTATATCTGGACCCATTCAAATTCTGGGATTTTAGTTAGTCCAGTTACACAGCCCATATCACATAACCTGGCAAAACCTTCACCCATTGTTCTCCATTAATAAGTGTTTTCCAGGTCACTTGGACTAGCATAAAATCTGGGAATCCCATCTCACACAAGGTTAAATGGTAAAAAATTCACAGTAAAAACTCACATCCTGCACATGGCCTGGCACAATTGTGAATCATGGGTATATACCCCATAGCCACTTTATTCTTCTATGCCAAAAGAACACCATCCGCCACTTAATCCCACAAATTTAGGACCCAACCTTATAGGAGTACCCCTTGCATTTCTGTTTGTATTGCTTTGCAAGCTCCTGGAGTTTAGCTACATTTTTGGGTTGTGGTAACACACTGCCCCATTTCCACGCCCTCTCTCTCATTTTGCCTTTTCCTATGCTTGAAAATAAGAGGTCTGGCACACTTTTTTCCCCACTGGGTGCTCAATTTTTTCTCCTCATTTTCACTGTCACTTTAGGAGAGGCCACCCTCACAGTCTCAATTGTAAAATGTGATAATGGCACATACCCTGGCTTTACTAATAGGTTTACAGCCCTTTCATCTCAGCCATTTATTAATTTGGTCATAAGGGCTGCACACCTCTGGGGGGGAGGGGGTCACCTGAGAGATAAACTAAAGGTCCACTTTAAGAGCACTGCCTTTTTCTCTGCTCTGCCACCTCTCCAGTGGCATAGCTAGACATTATTTCACCCGGGGCAAAGACTTAGTTCGGCAGTCCCCAAAGGGGGTGGTGTCAGTAGGGCAGAGGTTGCTGTCAGTAGGGCAATGGACGGTGTCAATAGATTTTTATCAGTATTATTTTCTAAATTGTTTTTTACATTTTTTTTAGGAGCCCTGTTGGGGGGCTTTAGTGACATACTGGAGACATTGGAGATAGAAGGTCTTGGTACTCAGAGAAGATGAGGGGTCCTGGTGCTCAGTTGGGGAGATGGGGGGAACTGGTGCACAATCGGGGGAGATGGAGGGTAATGGTCCTCAGTAGGGAGAGATAGGGTCCTGGTGCATAGTTGGGGGAGATGAGGGGTACTGGTGCTCAGTTAGGGGAGATGGAGGGTACCATTGCTCAGTCAGGGGAGATGGGTGGTCCTTGTGCTTATTCAGGGGAGATGGGGGTCCTGGTGCTCAGTCGGGGGAGTTGGGAAATCCTGGTGCTCAGTCGGGGGAGATGGGGGTCCTGGTGCTCAGTGAGGGAAGGTGGGGAGTCCTGGTGCTCAGTGGGGGGGAGATTGGGGTCCAGGCTGTGTTCAGTAGGGGGAGATAGGGGGGATCTGATCCTCATTCAGGGATATGGGGGTTCTGGCTCTCAGTAGAGGGAGATGGGGGGGATCTGGTCTTCAGTCAGGGGAGATGGAGGGTACTGGCACTTAGTCGGGGGAGGTGGGGGGGCCTGGTGCTCAGTCAAGGGAGATGGGGGGGCATAGGCGCTCAATCAGAAGATGGGGGGTTCTGATGCTTAGTGGGGGGGATGGGGTCCTGGTGCTTAGTGAGGGGATAGGGGGCACTGGTGCTCAATAGAAGGTAATGAGGGTCCTGGTGCTCAGCGGACAGCACCCAGGGGTTAAACAGAAGCCAATGTACCAGTAAAATACATATAATTTGCACTCAGTGCTTGGTCTGCTGAGGTGTGCCTACCTGGGCTGGGAGTAACACTCTGAGGTGTCCCCTTTACAGTCCTTTAGGTGCCACCAGCTGATCACCCTAGGCTGTGGATCACAACAAAAGCTGAAGAGCTAAACTTCAAGCTTGATTTAGACTGATTCTCACGGGGTCCCGGCTCCATCTCTTCAAGGCTGCAAGGCAGAGCAGCAAGCTAAGTCTATGCCCGGATCCAGACTCCCTCCTGCGATCAGCTGGAGTGTGGGCTCACACCGTGCAGATGTGCTAGGCTGAATCCCTGTCCAGAGTCCAGATCCTGGCTGTGATCAGCGGCAGTGGCATGGGGGTGCGGGCTTACACTAACAGCTAGTGGTGTGTAACCCACTACTACTACCCCACCTCTAATTTTGGCTCCTGGGCCACCAGGCTTCCTTCTCAGGTTTGCGCCCAGGGCAAATTCCCCCCCCCCCCCTCCCCCCCAGTTTTAGCCCTACACCTCCCACCCGGCCTGTTGTAAATGATCAGCAGGAGAACCATTATCCCAGGAGGATGCCGTATGCACCTCCTCACCCGAAGGGGCAAAGCAGTGCAATCTGTCACCCGCTGTGTCCACCGGACACAGCAGAAGACAAATCATTGTATCGTTTTCGGTATTTTTTCATATATATATAGCAAAAAAAATAAATAAATAACCCAGTGGTGATTAAATTCCACCAAAAGAAAGCTGTGTCTGAAAAAAATGATAACATTTTAATTTGGGCACAGTGTTGCATGACTAATTGAGTCATTGGCATCAGGGCCGTTTGAAGGAATTTGGGGGCCCCAAGCAAAATAGACATGGAGGCCCCCGACCCCCCGCACACATGCAAAGCCTACAGGAACCACAGCATAGCCATACAGTTTAAGTATCTATCTATCTATCTATCTATCTATCTATCTATCTATCTATCTATCTATCTATCTATCTATCTATCTATCTATCTATCTATCTATCTATCTATCTATCTATCTATCTATCTATCAATATATATATACATATATATTTACATATGTGATATAGATAGATAGATAGATAGATAGATAGATAGATAGATAGATAGATAGATAGATAGATAGATAGATAGATAGATAGATAGATAGATAGATAGATAGATAGATAGATAGATAGATAGATAGATAGATAGATAGATAGATATAGATATAATAAAGAAAGAAAGGAGAGAGAGAGAAGGGGGACAGATAAACAAAAAGAGACATAGGAAGACTAAGATTAGAAGGGAGATAGAAAAAAAAAAGAAAGAAGTTTTCAGACCTGTCGGCACTCGGCAGATGTAGAAGCAGAGGGTCCTAGCAGCTACTCATCCTGATGCTATCTGCTCCTCACTCATCCACACCGGCTGCAGGAATTTTAATTGCATTTAGAGCCCTGCTATCTGTATACAGTAGGAGCTGGCAGTCTGCACTGTCCATGGGCTGGTTCATACACCATACTCTGCATAAAGTCTAGCTGGTAGGCCAGGGATCTCTCTTGTGTCTGCAGATCTTATCAGACTTTTTACAAACCTGCTGAGGCAGAGAGGGGCCCCCTTGAGGGAGATCCCGATAACAGTGTAATTGCACTTTACTGCATTGACTATCAAAGGGGCGCTCACAGCCTTACACAGTGTTGTTGCATTTATTCTTAACCAGTCATTGTCTTGGGGCCCCAGGCCAGCTCGGGGCCCCAAGCAATTGCTTGGTTTGCCTGCCTTGTAGCAACGGGCCTGATTGGCATACAAAGTGTAACAGTGCTGAAATCTGAAAATTGGCCTGGGCAGGAAGGAGGTGAAAGTGTCCAGTGTAAAGTGGTTTAACTGGATGCTCAAGACTAAAGTTTGTAAAATGATCTGACACTTTATCACCCCACATCCTAATTAAGGAAGAAAAATTCCTTGCTAGGAATACACTGACTGTCTCTGGTTAAAATCCAAGGGACATTCCCAGTGGTGTATTAAAGTGCTTTTACTAAATAAGAATGATGTGTATACAAACTAATAGGAGAATAACAAAATACATACTGTACAGACAGATTCAAAATCTGTATACACACACATACATAAACTGTATCCTTTATACATAAACTGTATGCAATAGGGATACACTAAGGGCTTATTTACACTTGCACCAGCCCTTAGAGCCGGTTCACACTACTCCGACTTGTCAGGCGACACGGTCGCCTGACAAGTATCTCCCAATGCTGTGCAATGGAACCGTTCTAATCGGAGCGACTCAAGTCGCTCCGACTTAGAAAAAGGTTCCTGCACTATTTTTTGGTGAAGTCAGAGCGACTTGCATTGACTTCTATTATGAGAAGTCGTTTGCAAGCCACGATGAAGTCGTGCTGCACAGGCGACTTCAAAGTCGCCCAAAGTCGGGGCGACTTTGAGTGGGATTAGTGTGAACCGGCTCTTACATTTGACAGATGGCCCTTGGCATTTGACTAGCGGCTGGGAGGTTTTATGTCACCTACTCTCCACGTGTTTTAACCATGTAAGCTCACGCCATCATGCCATAACCGCATGCATTGCACTTGGGCCCCGGCTCCATTCACTTGAATGGGTCATGTTCAGTAGCGGTACTGCCGAACATGACAAGGGGTAAAATGTTTGCTGTGGCATGTGTACAAACCCCTCTGGCCACTGTGCTGGGTTAAGTGGGGAAGTGAGGGGTGGTAAAACTACAGCTCAAATGGCTGCAAGAGTAAACTAGGAAAAAAAGTCTCATAGCTTTCTGTATATTATTAAAAGAACTCCTTCTCTCTAGCTCCCTTGTCACCTTCTCCCATGCTCTCCTCCAGGACTTCTCCCAAGCTTCCCCCATCCTTTGAAACTCCCTACCCCAATCTGTCTGATTATCTCCTAATCTATCCATCTTTAGACAATCCCTATCCTGCTTTTAACTAATACACTATGTTTTAACTTTCTCCATCAGCTCATCCCCAACAGTTATTACTTTTTGTTTCACTTGACCCTCCCTCTTAGATTTTAAGCTATAATAAGCAGGGCCCTCTGATTCCTCTTGTACCAAATTGTATTGTAACTGTAATGTCTGCCTTTGTGTTGTAAAGCGCTGAGCAAACTTTTGGCACTTTATAAAATCCTGTAAAATAATAGCTTATTATATAAATCATTCAACTTCCTTAGCAAGAAGGACTTCAGGTATTATTTGATCTCAGTAAAATTAGATTTAGATTTTGTCAGCCTCTCTCTTTCTCTCTTGTAGTAAAGCTTTAGGCCCCATGCACACTGGGATTTAGCCCTGGTGCATGAGGCTCTGGTGTTTGCAGGTGGAGGTCCAGTACTGCTACTGGCAGCCTGTCAAAGTCTATTAGAGTCTGACAGCTTCTGCAGCTGGACAGGGCTGGCTGGTGTACTGAGTGGTACTTCCATTTAGCCCATTGTGCATGGGGCCTTAGTGTTACCCCATGGTAATGTTCTCCTTTCAGCTTTAGGTGCAAGATAAGTCTTTTTTTTTTTTTTTTTTTTTTGGGAAGATTGTAGCCCTTCCCACTTGGTCATAGTCATTCCCACAAGGATCCTAAATCAATTTCTAGAAGGTAAGCATTTGTGCCTAAAAACTCAAGATGGCATCACAATGCTATAAATGCTATAAGTCAGTTATCTCAAATGATCAAATTATTGATGATACTCATTGACACAGCTGCTATGGAGCTTAGGTCCAGTTTTTGAACAGAGATATTCTAAACAATGGGAACAGCTGTACTTTCTCAACAAATGGTTTACAGTAAAGCATGCAAACCCTATTCCCATTGTTTAAAAGATAACACCTTTTTCCTTGTGTAAACACTTGCTTATTTTAACAATTCAGATGTTCCCATAAGAAACGGAAGGTTTTGGCCCTGAAAAACAGAACTCTGTGTGTTTAAATATTACATGTGGCCATTGAGATGATAACCCCTTTGCTTCTTTTGGCCAGCGGCAGCCATTTTTTCCTCCGGTTGGTGTCTCTGTTGCTGGGCGATGGGCTCGGTTTTAGGGATATCGCTTCTTTTGCTCCCATTATAGCACTGCTTTTTCCATCACCTCTGCACTAATTGTGTCTGCATTTCTCCAGCACTCTAGTTAAACATCACAAGCTCAGAATTACTCTTTTGAACTGCCCCGTGCCTTTTGATCTTGAACTGTTTCTGGACTACGCTTCTCTGCTGCCTGCCCTGACTTTGGGCTGTTTCTGATACTGTGCCTGCTGCCTGCTCTGACCTCAGACTGTCTCTGGATAATGTTGTCTGCTGCCTGTCCTAACCATCATCAACCTTTGAACTTTCATTTGCAAACTCTCCTGGCAGTTACACCTCAAACAAGGGTGTACCAAGGGGGTGCGGGGGGGGGGGGGGCGGTTTACCCCGGGTGCCACATATTGGGGGGGTGCCAGGCAGGGCCATCCTAATGAGCGGGCACTCCTGGTGCATGTCTGGCCCCTGCATTTTCCCTGTCATTGCAGCTTTGTAAAGTCAGATCAGCAGAGTCCAGCAGTGTGGGGGAGGGTGTCAGTAACACTCCCCTGTCTTCTGATCAAGTTAGGCTGTCCCTCGGAGATATTCTCTATCTCCCGAGGCATCCGGAGTTGGTGGGCAGGGTCGGGGTGTGGCTACCTCCTCCACTCCTCCTACAGACTCCTTACCTCAGGCTGATCCCGCAGCTAAAGGAGAAAGAGGAGGAGAAACACAGCAGCCCAGGAATCTTCATCACCTGCTATGCTGTAAGTGACTGAGCAGTGCGCACTGTCACATACAGCCCTAACTTGGCTCTATAGCACACTAACCTGCCACTTTACCACCTGGCTCTATAGCACCCTAACCTGGCTTTATAGCACCCTAAACTGCCACTATGGCACTCTAACCAGCATCTTTACCACACTAACCTGCCACTTTACCACCCTAGCCTGGCTCTATAGCACCCTAACCTGCCATTATAGCACCCTTACCTGCCACTATAGCACCCTAACCTGCCTAACCTGAGGCCTGGGGCTGTGTAATGTAAAGGGGTCCTGAGGTGTGGGGGCTGTGTAATTTAAAAGGGTCCAGAGGTATGGGGGCTGTGTAATGTAATAGGGTCCAGAGGTATGGGGGCTGTGTAATGTAAAGGGGTCCAGATATGGGGGCTGTGCAATGTAAAGGAGGTCTTCCTACATTTTACACGCAGTTATAGCTGCAGTTCTATAGATTTCTATTAGATTGCACATTTTTTTCTGCATTTTCTGAAAGCACACCAAAAGTCCCACATGCTGCACAGCATCTTTGGCAAATTTTCAGAAAACAGGAAAAATGTTTTTTTGGGGGGATAACCCCATGGTTTACTGCACCAGGCGACACCAAACCTAGTGACGCCACTGGTAGTAGCACATAGTAGGTGTGCCACTGCCAGTTACATGTATTTCTGTCTGGTGCCGGCTGCCCGGTGACAATCCTTGGGTCAGTGGCATTTTTGCAGAGGAGGAAGAGGGTCCTGGCCACCCGGGGGAGCAGAGGGAGGAGAATTCTTCCAGGTTCCGGGCGGCAGGGAGTGGAGGCGCTACACGTGTTATCACTTCTTCGCTGCCTACATGCCTAGTGGGTGAGGGGGGGTGCCAGATATAGGATCCGCCCCAGGTGCCAAATGCTCTAGGTATGCCCCTGGCCTCAAGCCAGGTCCCCCTGAAAAAGTAAACTTCCATCTTAAATTTTTACCTCTAGTTAAGCCTATAATGAGGCATAGCTATAGGTAGTATAAATATCTCCTAAACATGCACCACTTAGGAGATTTTTACTGTAGGTGCAGCTAGTGAAATCACTGGCGCATTCACTCTGAAGGAACAAAGAAAAGGGGGTGTACCTGCGCTATGGAGTGCCTGTTTCCAAAAAAAGTGGTTTAAGCTGCCTCCAACCTACCACTGAGGTAGAATTAAAAGTAGGGGGTGTTAAAGTGTTGGTGAAATGGCGCTACCGCTGCATAAGAATATATGGCTGTGTGTTCGAACCTCAGTCAACACTTGTAATATATTACTCCAAAAATGATGCTCAAAACCAAGTAGCTTCAAACATAAATATCATAAAAGTTAACTGTGCTGGGGTGTCGGGTCATAATTCAAAAACAGTAGCACAAAACATATAAATATCATAAAAGTGCACTGTGCTGAGGTATTTCAAAAGCAGTGATTTGTGTGATATTGGATAAATAAACGAAAGTGCACTGTGCTTATGGGATTAAACTGCCAGCGTGCTGGATATTGTTTCCAGATACTACATGATAACCCGTATTAAGCAGATAACGGAAAAAAGTACACAGTGTGATAATAAAGTGCCAATGTGCTGTAAACACATATACACATATACAGATCATATGCAAATAAGTGCTATGTGCTTGGTGAATAGTAAATAAAATAAAAATATATAAATATATATAAAAATAAATATATAAAAATATATAAAAAATAACGCGTTTCGTTATATTAGGAAAAATATATATATAGTAGCCCAGTGCTAAGTGTCGGTGAGCGACCGCTCCAGATGACGTTGTGGGGACGAAACACGTAGGGTGGAGTTACATCGTCACACGTCACTTCGGGTAGAGTGGTTCCGGACCTTGGAACGCGGAAGCGTTGAGGCGGACGAAGACCCAAGCTGAAAGTGAACTTCCTCAAATGTGAGTTTATGTTTTTTCCCTGCATCTTGGAGGTATACTACGCAATAGATGCTTCTTTATTTTATGTTTTAAAGCAACTGTACCCACGAGGATCTTGAGCAGGGGCTCTAGTGGGTCATCACCTGCAGACATCTGAGAAGGGACCCCTCCGATAGGTCATCACCTACCCTATCAGCCCTTGCCCCTACAAATGGGGTAGTCCGTGCAGTGAGTGCATTACCTAGTGGGGGGCCACGGGTAGTAGCACTTGCACCCACAAAGCGTGGAACCAGAGTGTGGAACATTCAGTGTGGGACTATTGCTTCTAATATTGTCCCCCTTTTCTCATTTACCGGCACTTAGCGCTGGGCTACTATATTTTTTTTTTTCCTAATATCCCCTGCGATCAGGGAACACTAATAAAAATATAAGAAATTATCAGCACTTTTTTATTTTCACTATTCACCAAGCACATAGCACTTATTTGCATATGATCTGTATATGTGTATATGTGTTTACAGCACATTGGCACTTTATTATCACACTGTGTACTTTTTTCCGTTATCTGCTTAATACGGGTTATCATGTAGTATCTGGAAACAATATCCAGCCTGCTGGCACTTTAAACCATAAGCACAGTGCACTTTCGTTTATTTATCCAATATCACATGAATCACTGCTTTTGAAATACCTCAGCACAGTGCACTCTTAGGATATTTTATATGTTTTATGCTACTGTTTTTTGGTCATGACCCAATACCCCAGCACAGTGCACTTTTATGATATTTATATTTGAAGCTACTTGGCTTTGAGCATCATTTTTGGAGTAATATATTACAAGTGTTGACTGAGGTTCCAACACACAGCCATAAATTCTTATGCAGTGGTAGCGCCATTTCACCAACACTTTAACACCCCCTATTCTGAAGGAACGGTCGCTCATGCCATTTCTTCAGAGCCCTGTGCCGTGACTGGTGGCTCCCGCGCGAGTGACATCATCGCAGCTCTGGCCAGTCATACTAGCACATTTGTCTTTGCCTTGCAGGTAAGATAAAAAAAATCAGACACTGTAGTGTTTACTAACTCATTCAAAAAATGCTGTTTGCGGTTTGAAGCCTGTGGTTTCCCAAGGATTGTTCTCTGAATAACACTTAGACAGGTCAAATAACCAGCCTCTCTTGCTCCCGATGCTAACCACATTTGTAAAGAATGGTGCTGTGCTTTATAAATGTTCCTTTTTAAAGCAGCGGTATAGCAGGTCTCTTAATGTACGGAGATTTTTAAAATATACAGACTGAAAAACACATAATTTCTGTATTTTCCATATGAAATTAAAAGAACTCTATCAATGGAGGACGGGAGCACTTTTTCATTGATGAAAGCTATAGTACAGCTTCTATAAATGGAGGAAGAGGGCAAACAGGGCAGGAATATTCAAGACTCCTGATGAGTGCCTGTGACAGGTCCAGCTCTAATATTAACCCCCACAGGATCAAAAGATTACAGTTGTGGATTTACAGTAGGAGCAGAGGATTTTGGATTTCAACTAGGGCAGCTGGCATCAGCACAAGGGGCACTTTGCATTAAATGTAAGTATCCTCCTGTGTGCCGATTTAAAAAAAAAAAAAACTAAATTTAGTTTTTTTTTTACATTACTTAGCATGCATACTAAAAGTTATTAGATGCTAGGTCAATTTCTACAAAAAAATACATATTTATAGTCATTTAAAAATTGTCCAGTTTTTAATTTTTTGGGGGGTTTTTTGGTTATATAATAATAATAATAATAATAATAATAAAAAAAATGCACATAGAGGATTTTCAGATTTTACAAACATTGCTACAGGCACTTAGACGCTGGAGGCTCTAGTTGCATATTCTGCATAAAAGTAATATTTTTCCCAAAGGTGGCAATTAAAGAGCAGAGCACTTTAGGTAAAGTTTATTAAAAAAAGTGAATGTGATATTCATCAAACATTCACTCAATGTAAATCAATCACAGTCATTTCAAACACATGTTCCTGGTAGAGTCACCTTCAGTGAATGTTTAGTGAATGTTTTTTAGAGAGAAATATATTGTGAAACCTTTAGTAAAAGAAGTATAGAGGCTGCCAGTGCTGACCACCTTCTGAAAATGCTAGTTTTCTAGCTGTTTCTGGCTTCAAAACTTTCAGTGACCCATAACAAGCATGCAGCAAGTGCTTTCTCTGTAAAGTCTAGACTGCTGATTTGCATACTTTTCTGGGTTAGGTGCTCAAAGTTTAGATCAACATAGGTAACAGAAGACTAGCATTTTTTTGAAGGAAAGATCAGATAGCCACATATTTCTCTCAGTATGGGTTTCTTTTAAATAACACCTGATAAGTCCCTTAAAAAAAATATCCTGTGGGTAAAAGCATTATGTTTTATCACAGTGATGCCGTATTTATTTGCGCATTTTTGTGAAGAAAGCCAAATCCATAGGGCACAACGAGAATACACAAAATGTGCTGTGATGCTGGAGTTTATTTGAGTTAGTATATTCTGCAGTATTTATCAAGATAACAAAATACAGCGTATTTAGCAATGTTAATATAGAAACACAGCAGTCTGCCTGCATGTGAATCCTCAGAGGGAACCTCAGACAAAGAGTAGAGTTGTGGTCTGAATTGATCCTGATAATACACATGTCCCAGAAAAGCTCTATGTCTCAAGGGGAAGCATAAGCTAACTGACCTTAAGATGGCACACTAAATTGGTATTCCATCTATTTTAATTTGTTTTGCTTCACTTATCAATCACTTCAATTTTTTCTTTCTTTCTTTTTTTTAAGTGTTTGTCAAAGAAACAGAACAAAATAAAACAATGAAATCTACAGGACATCCACTAATTTACATACAAAAAAAGAACCATATAAATTAGCCAGGTAAGCAACTCTTCTAAAACATGTAAGCAAACTATAACAATAAGAAAATATTATTTTTGGCAAAACTGAAATGTGGAAAGAGACCAGGCTTGGATGGCTGAACCATTTTATTCTACAAAAACCCTCAGACTTTTTAACTACCAAAAAGACAGGAACACATCAGAATCACAATGCTACAGGACAATGCTACATTGTCAGGATTTCCAAGACTGATAAAGACACCCAAGATTGGGTGAATTTTAGACCATTTTTTTCCTCAACATAGATCTAAAGCTATATATAAAAACTGCTTACAAGCACACGGTAACCAAACTAATTGTAAGCAACCAAGCGCTTAATGAGGAGATATCTCTCAGAGTAGTATGGTAAATGCTGCTACTTAATAAAAAACATAACATTAAAAGAATACTAAAAACACACAGATGGTAAATATTCCTGTAGCGCAAGGGGGAGAAACACAGTCACAACCCCTACCAAATCGTCAGCTAACACTGACAATGTAAAGCAAAATAAAATCACCAATGCAGTACAGTTCATGAATGATATGCAGCAATAGTCCACAAAGCATCGGTTATGAAGAAGCAAATTGTAGGTGCAGATGTAGGGGGTCACCAACCCGTCACCACTGTGCTCTGAAGGGAGAGAAGCAATGCCCACTCACCGACTCCATAGGCTCAGCCACTCTCGTGACAGAGCAAACAGACCAGTAGTAACAACTTCCTTCAGACTTCCAAGACCGAAACAATGACTCAGGACCAATCAAGTATAGGACCACACTCCACCCCTGACACCCCCAGAATAATCAGGATGAGGGGGGTCATCATCTTCATCCTCCCCGCTCTCATACACAGAGTGCCCTGAGCTGGGTGAAGTGGAAGGTGTCGTGTTTTGGGGTCTCTATAGATGAGAGCGGGGAGGATGAAGATGATGACCCCCTTCATCCTGATTATTCTGGGGGTGTCAGGGGTGGAGTGTGGTCCTATACTTGATTGGTCCTGAGTCATTGTTTCGGTCTTGGAAGTCTGAAGGAAGTTGTTACTACTGGTCTGTTTGCTCTGTCACGAGAGTGGCTGAGCCTATGGAGTCGGTGAGTGGGCATTGCTTCTCCCCCTTCAGAGCACAGTGGTGACGGTTTGGTGACCCCATACATCTGCACCTACAATTTGCTTCTTCATAACCGATGCTTTGTGGACTATTGCTGCATATCATTCATGAACTGTACTGCATTGGTGATTTTATTTTGCTTTACATTGTCAGTGTTAGCTGATGATTTGGTAGGGGTTGTGACTGTGTTTCTCCCCCTTGCGCTACAGGAATATTTACCATCTGTGTGTTTTTAGTATTCTTTTAATTTTATAGATCTAAAGCTATTAACTAAAATACTAGCCAGGTAACTAAACCCTTTTATACGTGACACAAGCCACAAATCCTGTGGGTATTTCATTAGTGTTTGATAAACCATAAAGGTCAGATACACTTCATTCTCAAATGACAATCCACCAAATGCATCCACAAAATAGCACAAACTTGAAACATAGCCTTTCTACTTCCCCTTGATGTCCATAATTGCTTTTGATTTCCTGGCAATACCTGATGCAATCTGTACAATCCTGGGGATTCCATGCGCCTTTTTTTAACTAGTTCTCAGCTCTATATTATAATTTATCTGCCACAATTAAATACTGTGGCTGTAAATAGTCTGCATTTCCTAAAAGTACAAGAGGGAAAACAGCGCAGCGCCTTCTAAGTGCAGCAAGACATTTATTAAAGTATGTGCAGCAGTAACACACTCACATTTTGTCGGTGAATGAGAGGCAGTTAATCAAGAAATGTTGATCATCAGGGGCATCACTGGAGCAGGTCCTGGTGGTGGAAGCAGTGGGTCCCGATGAGAGTGGCAGGGGGGTTCCTCCGTATGTGCAGGGGCGACCTTGGTGGTGTCCGCGGGCTCCCCGTCAGCTGGTGGAACGCTGGAACTCGTGGGTCCTGGGATCCTGACGTCACTCCTGGCAGGATCCCAGGACCCACGAGTGCCAGCGTTCCACCAGCTGACGGGGAGCCCACGGACACCACCGAGGCCGCCCCTGCACATACGGAGGAACCGGATTATATATACACTTGAGCCTTGTTGCAAATAAACCATCAGCAGCATACAGGGAGACTCCGGGACTTAGGGTCCACTGCAAATAGCGTCCTTTGCATCAACGCCTTCTACACAGCTTATAACTGGTCAGAATTTTCTAGGAGAGACCCGATTCTTGGACTCTCTCTCCTCTCCTCTCCGTCCCGGCTAATGGCAGACTCCCCCCCCCCCCTCCACTCCCACCGTCACCATAGAGACCCTGAGACATCCACCTTCCTCTGACAGGAGGAGAGACAGCTGCACTCTCCTTCCTGGGACTCTGCTCCCGCCAAAGACATCATGTCATGTGCCACCCCCAGACTTATACCCACTCCCAGAATCCTTTGCAGCACAATCTGCCCCCTGGGGTAGTTACAAGCCTGGATGTGTCCCCTGATTGTGTTTCCTCCACCGCCCTATGAGAAGCCTCTCACAGGAGCCAGTGGGGAGACCCCCACTTCAGCAGGCACACCTGGAAACCATGACACCCTGACTATTAAATCACAGCCCTGCTGTTAGGCAGACAAGGCCCACTATATCTTTACCTAGCACCTACCTGTAGGGTGCTACACAAAGATTTCAAACAAACTTCTTTCACGCTGTCATTATGGGGTACTGCTTGTAGAATGTTGAGAAAAATAATGAATGTAATCTATTTTGGAAAAAGGCTGTAATGTACCAAAATGTGGAAAAAGTGAAGCGCTGTGCATACTTTCCAGATTTACTGTATTCACTGTACTTACAGGGAAGTGTTATTATAGACTTACCTGTAGTTATAAATAAAAAAACAGACTTTATTACCGCTTTAAAAGGATAAAGAACAGGTAATATAAATACATTAATAGATATACTGCCTATGTTTTTTTCTTTTGCCTTGATATAGACTTTAACTAGGAACTGGAAATTAAGATATCTGCAAAGATTTCCATTCATCCAGATCATGAAATATTTTGCAATAGTTAGTCACGTTCAACTGGACTTGTTCTGTAAGGTTTAAAGGGTTAGTTCACCTTTATGAAAAAACTGCCTTTGCAGGTAAGGGGTGTCTGTACATAAAAATAAGCTGTGCAGCTCTGACTAAAGTTGAATAATTTACATTCTGAAGCTTGACTGGAATACTCCCAGGGCATTGCTAAGATGTTGCTAAGAGAGGCCTAGTCATTACTGATCACCTCTACCATCACGGGAGTGGGATTTTTTTCTGATTCAAACCCCCTCACATGCTCTTTTTGTCTCTCTGATGCTGTAGCTCAGAGCTCACTCCTGTGATGGTAGAGGTGAGCAGTAATGACTAGGCCTCTCTTAGCAATGTCCTAGCAACATCCTTGGAGTATTCCGGTCAGGCTTCAAGAGGCATGTAAATGGCCTACCCCTATAGCAAGGGCATTATTCAACTTTGATCAAAGCTGCACAGTTTGTCTTTATCAACAGACTCCCCTTATTTGCATAGGCAGTTTTTGGTAAAGGTGAACTAACCCTTTAAAGCTGAGTTCTGGCCTGTTTTGCAACTTCAGTGATTCCTGGAGTGCTCACTATGCTGAGCAACAATTGAGCATTTTCAATTTTTTTCGGGGGTCCCTTACCTTATTTTCAGCCATTTTTGAATGTACTTCCTCCTTCTCCCCCCCTTTGTGGCCGCGGCCACTGACATCACTTCCGCCCTTGCATTGCATCCTGGGAGCTGTTTGTCATCACTCCCAGGAGGCTGGGAACAGGAAGAACTCCCAGAACACTCCCTGGAATCAGAAAGAAGGACACAGCATATTACACTGCGGCTTCAGTTGCCCACATCCAAGATGGCCACGCTCAGACAGCGTTTTTAAAAGTAAGATTTTGACTAAAATCCAATACTATACACCTTGTAAGTTTGACAATAGCGGTTCTGTAAAGGGCGATTGATTAGTATTATAGGGGTATTTTTAGTTAAAAAAAGGTATTTGAGGCCGGAACTCCGCTTTAAGAAATATTGCAACTCATCCGAGAAAATTTAATAAAGATGTCATGTAGGTTTTTTTAGGTTGCCCTGAGCTTTAAATGGCTTCATGGAGGGTGAGTGAACATTACCTCCTTTTAACATTCTCAGCCATGACTTGTTCCAAAATTCCATTTTAATAGCCTCATTGTCTTACCTTTTTAAAGAAAAAAAAATAATTTAAGGAAAATATAAAGAAAAAATATAAAGTGATAGTAAATACCTGCCTTTGCGTAAAAAAAAAAAAACAAAAAACATAATACAAAAGGCACTAAATCAAATAATCCACCCTAGAAACACCCCCAAAAATATACCCTCTAAGCAGATTTTTTTCAAGTAAATTTGCCTAAGCTAAATGAAAAAAAAATTGGTAATATTTATGGTAAAATCAATTTACCAAAATTATTCAATCTCTAACCATAGTATGCTTAAAGTATACTAGGAACATAAAACATACTGGAGTAGCATGAAGATTTAAACCTTTGTCTGGAACTGTCAACTATGGGCTACAGAGAAAGTGTGACCTTGATTCAGATGATAAATCGTCATTAGTGTTGAGCGAACACGGACTGTATTATTCGTGTTCGTACCGAATAATTGGATTTTTTGTACCCGAACACGGACACGGACACTTTACTGTATGTTCGGGTAAAAATCCGTGTTCGGTCGTTTTATTTCCGGGTTTTGCATGCTTTGGCGCTCTTTTCATGGCGGGCTTTCAACAGCCAATCAACAATCGTTTAACTGGTGTGCCTTAAGCCATCCCAGCCATGCCTGCAAATGTCTCAGTAGCTGTGATTGGCCGTCTGAAGCATGTGACCAAGTCTTTATAAGTTCGAGGCAGCCGCAGCGGCGTCATTATGCTGCTTAGATTCAGGGACAGAGCACACATCAACGTGCTGGCTGCTGATTAGGGAAAGATAGGCAGGAAAAAACCATTTGTGTCCGGATAGAATTGAGGGACAGGTCGGAGTGTTTAGGCAGGGCGAGTTGTAGGCATTTTAGGGATAGAGTCTGCTGAATTATAGGGTCAGTGTCTTCTACAAACTACAATCGATATTGCTGTGTGGGGGGTGGGGTCTGCACTCAATCCTGATCTACGATCTCTTCTCAATCCTGTTAGGGACAGAGTCTGCTGAATTTTAGGGAAACTGTGTTCTACAAACTACAATCGATATTGCTGTGTGGTGTGGGATTGGAGATAGGCAGGTGTCAGTGATCCACATCCATTTTTCTGTGTGTGAGCTGCAGTGAACACAATCTTTTTGGGCTGCAGTGAACACAATCTTTTTGGGCTGCAGTGAACACAATCTTTTTGGGCTGCAGTGAACACAATCTTTTTGGGCTGCAGTGAACACAATCTTTTTGGGGTGCAGTGAACAAAATCTTTTTGGGGTGCAGTGAACACAATCCTTTTTGGTGTGCAGTGAACACAATCTTTGTGGGGTGCAGTGAACAAAATCCTTTGTGGGGTGCAGTGAACACAATATTTTTGGGGTGCAGTGAACAAAATCCTTTTTGGGGTGCAGTGAACAACATCCTTTTTGGGGTGCAGTGAACACAATCTTTTTGGGGTGCAGTGAACAAAATCCTTTGTGGGGTGCAGTGAACACAATCTTTTTGGGGTGCAGTGAACACAATCTTTTTGGGGTGGAGTGAACAACATCCTTTTTGGGGTGCAGTGAACAAAATCCTTTTTGGGGTGCAGTGAACAAAATCATTTTTGGGGTGCAGTGAACACAATCTTTTTGGGGTGCAGTGAACACAATCTTTGTGGGGTGCAGTGAACACAATCTTTTTGGGGTGGAGTGAACAACATCCTTTTTGGGGTGCAGTGAACAACATCCTTTTTGGGGTGCAGTGAACACAATCTTTTTGGGGTGCAGTGAACACAATCTTTGTGGGGTACAGTGAACAGAATCTTTGTGGGGTGCAGTGAACACAATCTTTGGGGGGTACAGTGAACACAATCTTTGTGAGGTGCAGTGAACACAATCTTTGTGGGGTGCAGTGAACACAATCATTGTGGGGTGCAGTGAACTCAATCTTTGTGGGGTACAGTGAACACAATCTCATACTTCTGAAGGTTTGAGGGTGCTGCCTGTTCCATACTCCCCCTACTCCTCATCTAGCCTTTTAGGGGTACAAACAATAGTAATTGGGGCCTAGTGTGGTTGTGTACGTGTGATATACATACACTTTTTTGGGATCATATTTTCTATTCCGCTATTTAATCAAAAACCTTTGGGGATCAGTTAAATTGGGGGATAGTCTGTGTTGGTACGTGTGAGAGAGATCCACCTTTCCAAGTTGTTGGGGTTCATCTCATACTTCTGAAGGTTTGAGGGTGCTGCCTGTTCCATACTCCCCCTACTCCTAGCCTTTTAGGGGTACAAACAATAGTAATTGGGGCCTAGTGTGGTTGTGTACGTGTGATATACATACACTTTTTTGGGATCATATTTTCTATTCCGCTATTTAATCAAAAACCTTTGGGGATCAGTTAAATTGGGGGATAGTCTGTGTTGGTACGTGTGAGAGAGATCCACCTTTCCAAGTTGTTGGGGTTCATCTCATACTTCTGAAGGTTTGAGGGTGCTGCCTGTTCCATACTCCCCCTACTCCTAGCCTTTTAGGGGTACAAACAATAGTAATTGGGGCCTAGTGTGGTTGTGTACGTGTGATATACATACACTTTTTTGGGATCATATTTTCTATTCCGCTATTTAATCAAAAACCTTTGGGGATCAGTTAAATTGGGGGATAGTCTGTGTTGGTACGTGTGAGAGAGATCCACCTTTCCAAGTTGTTGGGGTTCATCTCATACTTCTGAAGGTTTGAGGGTGCTGCCTGTTCCATACTCCCCCTACTCCTAGCCTTTTAGGGGTACAAACAATAGTAATTGGGGCCTAGTGTGGTTGTGTACGTGTGATATACATACACTTTTTTTGGATCATATTTTCTATTCCGCTATTTAATCAAAAACCTTTGGGGATCAGTTAAATTGGGGGATAGTCTGTGTTGGTACGTGTGAGAGAGATCCACCTTTCCAAGTTGTTGGGGTTCATCTCATACTTCTGAAGGTTTGAGGGTGCTGCCTGTTCCATACTCCCCCTACTCCTAGCCTTTTAGGGGTACAAACAATAGTAATTGGGGCCTAGTGTGGTTGTGTACGTGTGATATACATACACTTTTTTGGGATCATATTTTCTATTCCGCTATTTAATCAAAAACCTTTGGGGATCAGTTAAATTGGGGGATAGTCTGTGTTGGTACGTGTGAGAGAGATCCACCTTTCCAAGTTGTTGGGGTTCATCTCATACTTCTGAAGGTTTGAGGGTGCTGCCTGTTCCATACTCCCCCTACTCCTAGCCTTTTAGGGGTACAAACAATAGTAATTGGGGCCTAGTGTGGTTGTGTACGTGTGATATACATACACTTTTTTGGGATCATATTTTCTATTCCGCTATTTAATCAAAAACCTCTGGGGATCAGTTAAATTGGGGGATAGTCTGTGTTGGTACGTGTGAGAGAGATCCACCTTTCCAAGTTGTTGGGGTTCATCTCATACTTCTGAAGGTTTGAGGGTGCTGCCTGTTCCATACTCCCCCTACTCCTAGCCTTTTAGGGGTACAAACAATAGTAATTGGGGCCTAGTGTGGTTGTGTACGTGTGATATACATACACTTTTTTGGGATCATATTTTCTATTCCGCTATTTAATCAAAAACCTTTGGGGATCAGTTAAATTGGGGGATAGTCTGTGTTGGTACGTGTGAGAGAGATCCACCTTTCCAAGTTGTTGGGGTTCATCTCATACTTCTGAAGGTTTGAGGGTGCTGCCTGTTCCATACTCCCCCTACTCCTCATCTAGCCTTTTAGGGGTACAAACAATAGTAATTGGGGCCTAGTGTGGTTGTGTACGTGCGAGATACATACACTTTTTTTGATCATATTTCCTATTCCGCTATTCAATAAAAACCTTTGAGGATCAATTGAATTGCGGGATAGTCTGTGTCGGTACGTGTGAGAGAGATCCACCTTTCCAAGTTGTTGGGGTTCATCTCATACTTCTGAAGGTTTGAGGGTGCTGCCTGTTCCATACTCCCCCTACTCCTCATCTAGCCTTTTAGGGGTACAAACAATAGTAATTGGGGCCTAGTGTGGTTGTGTACGTGTGATATACATACACTTTTTTTGGATCATATTTTCTATTCCGCTATTTAATCAAAAACCTTTGGGGATCAGTTAAATTGGGGGATAGTCTGTGTTGGTACGTGTGAGAGAGATCCACCTTTCCAAGTTGTTGGGGTTCATCTCATACTTCTGAAGGTTTGAGGGTGCTGCCTGTTCCATACTCCCCCTACTCCTCATCTAGCCTTTTAGGGGTACAAACAATAGTAATTGGGGCCTAGTGTGGTTGTGTACGTGCGAGATACATACACTTTTTTTGATCATATTTCCTATTCCGCTATTCAATAAAAACCTTTGAGGATCAATTGAATTGCGGGATAGTCTGTGTCGGTACGTGTGAGAGAGATCCACCTTTCCAAGTTGTTGGGGTTCATCTCATACTTCTGAAGGTTTGAGGGTGCTGCCTGTTCCATACCCCCCCTACTCCTCATCTAGCCTTTTAGGGGTACAAACAATAGTAATTGGGGCCTAGTGTGGTTGTGTACGTGCGAGATACATACACTTTTTTTGATCATATTTCCTATTCCGCTATTCAATAAAAACCTTTGAGGATCAATTGAATTGCGGGATAGTCTGTGTCGGTACGTGTGAGAGAGATCCACCTTTCCAAGTTGTTGGGGTTCATCTCATACTTCTGAAGGTTTGAGGGTGCTGCCTGTTCCATACCCCCCTACTCCTCATCTAGCCTTTTAGGGGTACAAACAATAGTAATTGGGGCCTAGTGTGGTTGTGTACGTGCGAGATACATACACTTTTTTTGATCATATTTCCTATTCCGCTATTCAATAAAAACCTTTGAGGATCAATTGAATTGCGGGATAGTCTGTGTCGGTACGTGTGAGAGAGATCCACCTTTCCAAGTTGTTGGGGTTCATCTCATACTTCTGAAGGTTTGAGGGTGCTGCCTGTTCCATACTCCCCCTACTCCTCATCTAGCCTTTTAGGGGTACAAACAATAGTAATTGGGGCCTAGTGTGGTTGTGTACGTGTGATATACATACACTTTTTTTGGATCATATTTTCTATTCCGCTATTTAATCAAAAACCTTTGGGGATCAGTTAAATTGGGGGATAGTCTGTGTTGGTACGTGTGAGAGAGATCCACCTTTCCAAGTTGTTGGGGTTCATCTCATACTTCTGAAGGTTTGAGGGTGCTGCCTGTTCCATACTCCCCCTACTCCTAGCCTTTTAGGGGTACAAACAATAGTAATTGGGGCCTAGTGTGGTTGTGTACGTGTGATATACATACACTTTTTTGGGATCATATTTTCTATTCCGCTATTTAATCAAAAACCTTTGGGGATCAGTTAAATTGGGGGATAGTCTGTGTTGGTACGTGTGAGAGAGATCCACCTTTCCAAGTTGTTGGGGTTCATCTCATACTTCTGAAGGTTTGAGGGTGCTGCCTGTTCCATACTCCCCCTACTCCTAGCCTTTTAGGGGTACAAACAATAGTAATTGGGGCCTAGTGTGGTTGTGTACGTGTGATATACATACACTTTTTTGGGATCATATTTTCTATTCCGCTATTTAATCAAAAACCTTTGGGGATCAGTTAAATTGGGGGATAGTCTGTGTTGGTACGTGTGAGAGAGATCCACCTTTCCAAGTTGTTGGGGTTCATCTCATACTTCTGAAGGTTTGAGGGTGCTGCCTGTTCCATACTCCCCCTACTCCTAGCCTTTTAGGGGTACAAACAATAGTAATTGGGGCCTAGTGTGGTTGTGTACGTGTGATATACATACACTTTTTTTGGATCATATTTTCTATTCCGCTATTTAATCAAAAACCTTTGGGGATCAGTTAAATTGGGGGATAGTCTGTGTTGGTACGTGTGAGAGAGATCCACCTTTCCAAGTTGTTGGGGTTCATCTCATACTTCTGAAGGTTTGAGGGTGCTGCCTGTTCCATACTCCCCCTACTCCTAGCCTTTTAGGGGTACAAACAATAGTAATTGGGGCCTAGTGTGGTTGTGTACGTGTGATATACATACACTTTTTTGGGATCATATTTTCTATTCCGCTATTTAATCAAAAACCTTTGGGGATCAGTTAAATTGGGGGATAGTCTGTGTTGGTACGTGTGAGAGAGATCCACCTTTCCAAGTTGTTGGGGTTCATCTCATACTTCTGAAGGTTTGAGGGTGCTGCCTGTTCCATACTCCCCCTACTCCTAGCCTTTTAGGGGTACAAACAATAGTAATTGGGGCCTAGTGTGGTTGTGTACGTGTGATATACATACACTTTTTTGGGATCATATTTTCTATTCCGCTATTTAATCAAAAACCTCTGGGGATCAGTTAAATTGGGGGATAGTCTGTGTTGGTACGTGTGAGAGAGATCCACCTTTCCAAGTTGTTGGGGTTCATCTCATACTTCTGAAGGTTTGAGGGTGCTGCCTGTTCCATACTCCCCCTACTCCTAGCCTTTTAGGGGTACAAACAATAGTAATTGGGGCCTAGTGTGGTTGTGTACGTGTGATATACATACACTTTTTTGGGATCATATTTTCTATTCCGCTATTTAATCAAAAACCTTTGGGGATCAGTTAAATTGGGGGATAGTCTGTGTTGGTACGTGTGAGAGAGATCCACCTTTCCAAGTTGTTGGGGTTCATCTCATACTTCTGAAGGTTTGAGGGTGCTGCCTGTTCCATACTCCCCCTACTCCTCATCTAGCCTTTTAGGGGTACAAACAATAGTAATTGGGGCCTAGTGTGGTTGTGTACGTGCGAGATACATACACTTTTTTTGATCATATTTCCTATTCCGCTATTCAATAAAAACCTTTGAGGATCAATTGAATTGCGGGATAGTCTGTGTCGGTACGTGTGAGAGAGATCCACCTTTCCAAGTTGTTGGGGTTCATCTCATACTTCTGAAGGTTTGAGGGTGCTGCCTGTTCCATACTCCCCCTACTCCTCATCTAGCCTTTTAGGGGTACAAACAATAGTAATTGGGGCCTAGTGTGGTTGTGTACGTGTGATATACATACACTTTTTTTGGATCATATTTTCTATTCCGCTATTTAATCAAAAACCTTTGGGGATCAGTTAAATTGGGGGATAGTCTGTGTTGGTACGTGTGAGAGAGATCCACCTTTCCAAGTTGTTGGGGTTCATCTCATACTTCTGAAGGTTTGAGGGTGCTGCCTGTTCCATACTCCCCCTACTCCTCATCTAGCCTTTTAGGGGTACAAACAATAGTAATTGGGGCCTAGTGTGGTTGTGTACGTGCGAGATACATACACTTTTTTTGATCATATTTCCTATTCCGCTATTCAATAAAAACCTTTGAGGATCAATTGAATTGCGGGATAGTCTGTGTCGGTACGTGTGAGAGAGATCCACCTTTCCAAGTTGTTGGGGTTCATCTCATACTTCTGAAGGTTTGAGGGTGCTGCCTGTTCCATACCCCCCCTACTCCTCATCTAGCCTTTTAGGGGTACAAACAATAGTAATTGGGGCCTAGTGTGGTTGTGTACGTGCGAGATACATACACTTTTTTTGATCATATTTCCTATTCCGCTATTCAATAAAAACCTTTGAGGATCAATTGAATTGCGGGATAGTCTGTGTCGGTACGTGTGAGAGAGATCCACCTTTCCAAGTTGTTGGGGTTCATCTCATACTTCTGAAGGTTTGAGGGTGCTGCCTGTTCCATACCCCCCCTACTCCTCATCTAGCCTTTTAGGGGTACAAACAATAGTAATTGGGGCCTAGTGTGGTTGTGTACGTGCGAGATACATACACTTTTTTTGATCATATTTCCTATTCCGCTATTCAATAAAAACCTTTGAGGATCAATTGAATTGCGGGATAGTCTGTGTCGGTACGTGTGAGAGAGATCCACCTTTCCAAGTTGTTGGGGTTCATCTCATACTTCTGAAGGTTTGAGGGTGCTGCCTGTTCCATACTCCCCCTACTCCTCATCTAGCCTTTTAGGGGTACAAACAATAGTAATTGGGGCCTAGTGTGGTTGTGTACGTGTGATATACATACACTTTTTTTGGATCATATTTTCTATTCCGCTATTCAATAAAAACCTTTCTAGGGCAAGATCTTAAATTACAGAAATATGAGGAGACCGTCAAATAAGGGCCGTGGCCTGGGTCGTGGTGCTGCTGGTAGAGCTCCTGTTGCAAGGAGAGGACATGGTCGATCTGTGCCAGCTACACGCACAAGTGAAACACCTTCCTCAAGTGTGAGTAGGCGACAGAACCTGCATCAGTATTTGGTAGGGCATCAAACGCCCCTAGAAGTGATGAGGCCAGAACAAGTTGAGGCGATAGTAGATTGGTTTGCTGCTGACAGTGCCTCCAGTTCCTTCACATTGTCTCCCACCCAGTCTACTGCAGAAAGGTCAGAGTTGGCACCTGCAGCCAATGTCCAACCGTCTTTCACCTCACCCCCTTGCAAATCAGGCCAGCAGTCTGAGCCCCAAGCCATACAGCAGTCTCTTATTCTTTTTGAGGACTCTGTCAGCAGGGTTTCCCAGGGCCATCCACCTAGCCCTGCCCCAGAAGTGGAAGAGATTGAGTGCAGCGATGCCCAACCACTTATTTCTCAAGATGAGTACATGCAAGGATCATCGCAGCACGTCTCCGATGATGACGAAACGCAGGTGCCAACTGCTGCGGCGTTCAGCATTGTGGAGACCGACAAGGAGGGCAGGGGTGAAGACTGGGTGGAAGATGATGTGGAGGACGATGAGGTCCTCGACCCCACATGGAATGAACGTCATGCAGGTGACCTGAGTAGTTTGGAGGAAGAGGCGGTGGTCGCACAGAGCCACCAGCACAGCAGAAGAGGGAGCAGGGTGCAGAAGCGGAGCGGCCGTGCCCTAGACACTACGCCCGCTACTGCCCAACGCAGCAAGGGAACGAGCGCACCAAAGTCAGCTCAAAGGAGTTCTCTAGCGTGGAAGTTCTTTAGAAAATGTGCTGATGACAGGACACGAGTGGTTTGCACCCTGTGCAATCAGAGCTTGAAGCGAGGCATGAACCTTCTCAACCTGAGCACAACCTGCATGATCAGGCATCTAAGTGCAAAGCACGAGCTGCAGTGGAGTACACACCTTCAAAACCAAGAAACGTCTCTGGCTCATCCTGCTTCCTCTTCTGCTGCAGTCTCGGCCGCTCCAGCCACATCTGTAGTGATACCGGCACCTGCCACCCCGCAAACAGACGATCTGTCAGCAACACCACCACCTGGGTCACCAACAACCATCTCCACAATGTCCCGTGGAAGCGTTCAGCTTTCCATCTCCCAAACACTTGAGAGGAAGAGGAAGTACCCCCCTACCCACCCGCGATCCCTGGCCCTGAATGCCAGCATTTCAAAATTATTGGCCTTTGAAATGCTGTCATTCCGTCTGGTGGAGACGCACAGTTTTAAAAACCTTATGTCGGTGGCTGTCCCACAGTACGTCGTGCCCAGCCGCCACTACTTTTCCAGGCAAGCCATCCCTTCCCTGCACAACCAAGTGGGGGAAAATATCAGGTGTGCACTGCGCAACGCCATCTGTGCCAAGGTCCACCTAACTACGGATACGTGGACCAGTAAGCACGGTCAGGGGCGTTATATCTCCCTAACGGCACACTGGGTAAATGCAGTGGCGGATGGGCCTGAGGCGGATAGCAATTTGGCGCATGTCCTTCCACCACCGAGGATTGCAGGGCGCTTCAGTTTGCCTCCTGTTCGTAACTCCTCCTACTCCGCTTCCTCATCCTCTACCGCCTCCTCATCCGGACAGCGTAACACCTTCACCACCAACTTCAGCACGGCCAGGGGTAAACGACAGCAGGCAGTTTTACAACTTGCCTGTTTGGGGGACAAACCACACACCGCGCAGGAGTTGTGGAGGAGCATGGAACAGCAGACAAATGAGTGGTTGCTGCCAGCGAGCCTCAAGCCCGGCCTGGTGGTGTGTGATAACGGGCGAAATCTCATAGCAGCTCTGGGCCTAGCCGGTTTGACGCACATCCCTTGCCTGGCGCATGTGCTGAATTTGGTGGTGCAGAGGTTCCTTAAAAACTACCCCGATATGTCAGAGCTGCTGCAGAAAGTGCGGGCCGTTTGTGCGCACTTTCGGCGTTCTCACCCTGCTGCTGCTCGCCTGGCAGCGCTGCAGCGTAACTTCGGCCTTCCCGCTCACCGCCTCATATGTGACGTGCCCACAAGGTGGAACTCCACCTTGCACATGCTGGAAAGACTGTGCGAGCAGCAGCAGGCCATAGTGGAGTTTCAGCTGCAGCACGCACGCGTGAGTCGCTCTGCGGAACAGCACCACTTCACCACCAATAACTGGGCCTCCATGCGAGACCTGTGTGCCTTGTTGCGCTGTTTTGAGTACTCCACCAACATGGCCAGTGGCAATGACGCCGTTCTCAGCTTAACTATCCCACTTCTATGCCTCCTTGAAAAAACAATTCGGGCGATGATGGAAGAGGATGTGGCACAGGATGAGGAGGAGGAGGAGGATGAAGAGGTAACATTTCCAAGGCTTTCAGGGCAGTCATTCGCAAGGGGCTCCGAGGGTGGGTTCCTGCACACGCAAACGCCAGGGACGCAATTGTCCAGCAGGGGCACAGTTCTGGAGGATGAGGAGGATGAGGAGGAGGAGGAGCTGGAGGAGGAGATGGAACCATGTTCACAGCAGGGTGGCACCCAGGCCAGCTCATGGCCATCACTGGTGCGTGGCTGGGGGGATACAGAGGACACGGACGATACACCTCCCACAGAGGACAGCCTTTCGTCGCCTCTGGGCAGCCTGGCACACATGAGCGATTACATGCTGCAGTGTCTCCACAACGACCGCCGAGTTGCCCACATTCTAACTTGTGCTGATTACTGGGTGGCCACGCTGCTGGATCCCCGTTACAAGGACAACGTACCGTCCTTAATTCACTCACTGGAGCGCGATCGCAAGATGCGCGAGTACAAGCGCACGCTGGTAGACGCCATGCTGCTGGCATTCCCATCTGACAGCGGGGCCACAGTGGAAGCACAAGGCAGAGGAGGAGGAGGAGGAGGTCGCCAACGCAACCAGGGCACCGCCAGCACCTCAAAAGGCAGGGTTAGCATGGCCGAAATGTGGAAAAGCTTTGTCAGCACGCCACAACAAACAGCAGCACCAGCAGCTCAGATGGAACGTCTTAGCAGGAGGCAGCATTTTACCAACATGGTGGAGCAGTATGTGTGCACACGCCTACATGTAGTGAATGACGGGTCTGCCCCCTTCAACTTCTGGGTCTCCAAATTGGGCACATGGCCTGAGCTTGCCCTTTACGCCTTGGAGGTGCTGGCGTGCCCTGCAGCCAGTGTATTATCTGAACGGGTATTTAGCACGGCTGGGGGCGTTATAACAGACAAGCGCAGCCGCCTGTCCAGAGACAATGTGGACAAGCTCACGTTCATTAAAATGAACCAGGCATGGATCCCACGGGACTTTTCCGTACCTTATGCAGAATAGCAATGGATACCGACCTTACCCACCCATTGTTCCATTTTTGCTCTTTCTCACTCTTTTGGGGTGTACCCTCATTTAAAATTTTTGAAAAGAAGCAGTGTTGGCTACCTCGTCCTCCTCCTCAGGGCCAGATTAATGTAGGGGCTATTGGAGCTGCAGCTCCAGGCCCCTACCTTTTATATAGGCCCCGGGTTGGCCATATTCACTGTTACCGCTCTTCTGTCACTTGTAAACACAGAAGTCTGGCTTCTATGCTCGCTTCCCCAGGCAGCACCCTCAGAACCTCCCCACACAGCGTGAAGGCCGGACAAGGAGGGACAGTTGGCGATGCATGGATGTGTTTATGGGCTTCAGAGACAGCATCCCATGTTGAATTAGGCATGCATGGCTGCACCCTTCCTCCTCTGGGTGCATGGCAAGGCACGGCCCTTAAGGCCCTTCAAAATCCTCAGCACCAAGCCCATGATGCTGTTAATCCGGCCCTGGTCCTCCTCCACCGCCGCTTCCACCTACACCGCCCATAGGTGTGCGCAGCCTATTGCATTAAGGTGTGCACCCCAAAGTTGAAATACACATGCATGTGTTTGCCAGCAGGGAGAGTAATGTATCGGGGCCATGTACCTGTAGGCAAGGAGAAATAGAGCAGAGCAGGTCCCAGGGAGATCTTTCCCATCTCCTCACTGGCAATGCTATGTGCCCTAGGTGATTAGGGTGTGCCCAGGCACACCCAGCACACCCTGTGCGCACGCCTATGTCACCGCCACATCCACCACCACCTCAACCTCCCTCCTACTCCATATGGGCCTCGTCCTTCAGAGATGAAGAAGAACATTGTTTTATTTTTCTGTTTTTTTTTTGTTGTTTTAAGTTATTTCCCTATCCACATTTGTTTGCAGAGCACTTGCCATGCTCTTAATTACGTTTTGCTGCCATTTGCAGCACTCTAGCCCTTTCCTTTGGTGTTTTAGAGCCATTTTAGTGCCTTAAAGTTCGGGTCCCCATTGACTTCAATGGGGTTCGGTGTCCGGGAAAAGTTCGGTAAAAGTCCGGGACACGGACCCGGACTTTTTTTTAAAGTTCGGCCGAACCCGTCGAACACGGACATCTAGGTGTTCGCTCAACCCTAATCGTCATAACAAAGAGTCCTGACCAGACCATCAGGGGAAAAGGCAGACTGTGAAGATAGGTTCAAGTAATATTATTATCAGGCATAGTTTAGTTCCTATAGTGTAGGTAGATGGCACAATACATACACCTCATAAAGACCACTGAATGGAAACATCAGTAGGATTACAGGTGGTATGTTAATATGGCAGATGCTTTGATGGTGGGAAAGTATGGGAAACACTAAGCTAATCAAAACATCAAAATGTTCAAATGCAGCAACTGAAGAGAAACACCTATGTCCCCAAAGGTATTTTCTAAACAGGATCACAGGCAGAATTTTCAAGTGACACTTTTCCTTCTTATCACAAATGCATACTTATAGCTGACTGCAATCAACAAACTGTTGTGACAGTTGCTGGAAGCTTTTATGATGAATGTGAGTGGGAAATCAAACATCTAAGCCCCGTTTTGTCCAGCCAAAGAGAAAGGGTTGAATTGTTTACAAGTCAGCACTCTTTAATCATCTCTAATATTTTCACCACATGCCGCATCATCCATAAAACCCAGCAGATCAATATAGGACAGAGCGACTAAGATCAGAGTGTTTGAGGATTAGTGAGGCTGCTTCTCAATGTTACTCTCTCTAGTATCTACCACTAAACAGAAACATCGTCTGCTGTCTTCCCCCAAGAGAGGTATCATAATAGGCCTATGGGTCCAGTTTCAGTACTTAACCCTTCAGTTTGTGGTATAAGTTAAAGGATAAAATAACAAGATAGAATAAGCTTTAGTTTTAACTGGCAAAAAAAGGCATAAAGAGAGTATAATATATATTATAATTTTTTGAGAGATACTAATTAGCAAGGCTATAGGTTTCCAAGCATGATGATGCATTTTACTCTTAAACTAATAAAACAAATGTGTGTGTTTTAAACACACATTATTGTAATCAGCATGATATGAATTGTGTGAATCATTTCATCAGTGCTTTTCGAATGTTCAAATGTTTTAACATTTTTGCTTGTATGTACTGTCCCTAAAGAAGAGATCCACCCCCCCCCCCCATGGAAAAACTAAAACACTGTAGCTGTTGACTTTTAATATTAGGACACTCACCTGTCCTGGATTCCAGCTATATCGGCACCCCAGCCGATGTTTCCGTCAGCTTTCGGGTGCTGCCGCTGCCATTGCCTGGAAGGGAAACCAGCAGTGAAGCCTTTTGACTTCACAGCCGGTTCCCTACTGTGCATGCGCGAAGTGTGCTGTGCTTTGTGAATTGCCCGGTGGCGGGGGAAGGAGGTGGGAGGCTAAACTTCCGGGTGATCTCACTGTGGCAAAATCACTTGGAAGTGGGAGCGGGAGTTCAACCTCCCCCCCCCTGAAAGAGGCCAAATGTGGCATTGGAGGGGGGAGAAGGCAGATAAACGAAAACTTTCCCTTTTGGGTGGAGCTCCGCTTTAAATACAACCCACAATTCTAAGAAAGAAGTGTAAAATATACATAAAAACAGTATGCAATGATGTGTAAATCTCATAAACGATCTTAACAACCTACGCCCTATTGATCTTAACCAACCTACGCCCTATTTCCTTGCTCCCCTTTTCATCCAAACTCCTCGATCGTCTACTCTACAACCGACTGTGCGACCACCTTGCGGAGAATAGCCTCCTTGATCCCCTTCAGTCTGGATTTCGGCCTCAACACTCCACTGAAACTGCTCTCATAAAACTGACAAACGATCTACTAACGGCCAAAACCAATGGACACTATTCTGTACTCCTACTTCTGGACCTTTCTGCTGCCTTTGATACGGTTGACCATCCCCTTCTCCTCAAAAAACTCCATGCCTTTGGTCTCCGTGACTGTGCTCTTCACTGGTTATCTTCCTACTTATCCAACCGCACCTTTAGCGTTATGCACAATTCTACTTACAAGCACTGAACTTATTCTCTCTGGAGAAGAGACGATTGAGGGGGGATATGATATCAATGTACAAATATTGTACTGGCAACCCTAGCACATGGAAAAACCTATTCAGAGAAAGAAACTTCAACAAGACACGTGGCCACTCACTAAAACTAGAGGAAAGGCGGATTAACCTTAAAATATGCAGGGGGTTCTTCACTGTGAGAGCAGTAAGGATGTGGAATTCTCTTCCGCATACAGTCGTATCAGCAGGGAGCATTGATAGTTTCAAAAAACTATTAGATGGGCACCTTCAAGACCACAACATAGAGAGGTATACAATATACGGTTAACAGCAAACACACACACACATCATAGGTTGAACTGGATGGACTGATGTCTTTTTTCAACCTCACTAACTATGTAACTATGTAACTTCCTCCTCTCCTCTTCCCTTCTCTGTTGGGGTCCCCCAAGGCTCTGTTCTTGGACCCCCCCTATTTTCAATCTACACCTCCTCTCTGGGTCAGTTGATAGCCTCCCACGGCTTCCAATACCATCTCTACGCTGACGATACCCAAATCTATTTATCCACCCCTCAGCTCTCTACCTCAGTCTCCTCACGTATCACTAATTTACTATCAGATATATCGGTCTGGATGTCACACCACTTCCTCAAACTCAATCCATCCAAAACTGAGCTTATCATTTTTCCTCCACCACGTGCCCCTTCCCCTGATTTCTCTGTCAATATCGATGGCATTACTATCAGCCCATCCCCGCATGCCAAGGTCTTAGGTGTTGTCTTGGACTCTGAACTCTCCTTCAAACCCCACATCCAATCGCTGTCCAAGTCTTGCCGCCTCAGCCTCCGCAACATCTCCAAAATACGCCCCTTTCTAACCAAAGAGACAACAAAGCTCTTAGTTCACTCCCTGGTCATCTCACGTCTCAACTACTGCAATTCCTTTCTCATTGGCATACCTCTACACAGGCTATCATCCCTTCAATCCATCATGAATGCTGCCGCCAGACTCATCCACCTTACCAATCGCTCAGTGTCCGCTGCTCCTCTCTGTCAAGCCCTCCACTGGCTTCCGCTCACCCAACAAATTATATTCAAAATATTTACAACATCTTACAAAGCAATTCACAGCTTAGCCCCCAGCTACATCACTAGCCTAGTCTCAAAATACCAACCTAATCGCTCTCTTCATTCCTCTCGAAACCTCCCTCATCACCTCCTCCCATGCTCGCATCCAGGACTTTTCCAGAGCCTCTCCAATCCTATGGAACTCCTTACCCTTATCTGTCCGATTATCTCCTACTCTATTAGCTTTTAGGCGATCTCTGAAAACCCTCCTTTTCAGAGTAGCCTATCCTACCCACACCTAACAAATATACCTCCATTTTCTCCCTCGGCCCATCCCCCACGGTAACGAGCTGGGCCCTCTAGTTCCTCCTGTTTTGAATTGTATTGTAACTGTATTGTCTTCCCTCACATTGTAAAGCGCTGCACAAACTGTTGGCGCTATATTAATTCTATATAATAATAAATAATAATAATAATAAACCCATATTTTATTCACAATAGAAAATACAAAGAACATATAAAATGTTTAAATTGAGAAAATGTACCGAGTTTTTAATGCGATTTCACATGGTTCTCAAAAACAGTGTGTGGCTATTGAACAGGCCACATCATCAATCCCTTTGTCTACTCTTCCTTGATGCTCTTCACTACTTCAGTCATGGGATTGTAGGCTGCACATTGATCCCCAAAAATACCAAGATAAAAAAAACACTATAAATAAATAAACAGTCACTAAAATGGCCATGGCACCATTATTGGTATCAAAACAATTAACTTTATTAAAATCATAAATAATTAAATAAAATAAAAAAACTGCAAAACATATTACTCAGTCAAAGAAATCACGTGAGATAACATAAATAAATAATTCAGCAAAGGTGAAAAAAAAAACATAAAAAGTGCCAGCAATAAGGGTGGGAGGGAGGGAGGGGAGCTCGCCAAGCCGATCCTAGTCAACTGTGAGAAGAGCCTGATGGCGGTGTTATTTATATAGCCCTGTACACGTACCCAAGAATCTTCTGGAAATATACGTGTCTCCTGCTGAAAGTCTCCCTGACAATTACAGTAAGATTTATAGAGACAGTAGCATTAAAATAACATTTTTTAGTTATTTTTTTTTTAAATGACAAGAGGGATATTGGAACCATTTCAAAAATATTAAGTACAGTGAAGATAATTAACACAAAGGCCGTATGAAACAACAACGCTTCATAGTCTGAATGGCAAACAGCAGAAGTGAGCAGACAGTTTTTTAAAAATGTTCAATAAAATTGGTCTGCGCATATCAGGCACAAAAGTTATTCTCTTATATCCCTTAGGAGCCTGCCTAACAGAGAAAAGACTGTTAAAAGCTGGTAGATTAATACAATTTTAGCTGGAGTTTTTTTCCCTAAACTTTATTATGTGGCTAAATGAAAATTGGAGTTGCATGAGGAAAAAAAGAAAACCTAGAACAGATTGTTCTGTAGAAGAATAACAAGAAAAACCCAAATTCTTATTAAATAAAAGCCACCTCTGCCATGTAACCGAATAATCGGTCCATGTTTTAGCAGCTATTGAATTCCTAATAGCAGATATAACTGGAGCTAAATTTAATCCTACAGATGATTTAGGCAAGCATACCCCACTAGGTCCACATTTGGCAAAAGTTGTCTGAAACGAGCCATCTTGAAACTAGCTAAAGAGTCAGCAACACTATTCTGATGAACTGGTAGAATTTTTCCTTAACTCAAATACTTAATTGTAAACATAAAAGAAAAAATGACGTAACAGTTTGATACCAAAAATGGAATTAGAAGAGAGACAATTTATGGTGAAAAGCTCTCCCTTGTTTTCTGAATGTTTGATGATCCTTTGACAAAATATTCCCCCAAATTTCAAAAGCCACCACAATAGGAAAAAGTTCTGGAAAGACTATGTTCTTGGTAGCCTTATTTGCTACCCAAGAAGGTGGCCAAGAAACACAACATCAGTGAGTGTGCCAGATTGCTGCAAAACCAAGAGATCCTGCAGCATCTGTAAATAGCTCAAGATCAGCCGAAAAAATAAACGACCATTATAATCAGACAGAAAAAAAGACATACCAAAAGATTGTCTATAAAGGAGCTGTAAAGTCAGGAAGGTTTTGTTTCTTAATGCATTCTATGCATTAAGATAAAAAGCCTTCTGTGTGTAGCAGCCTCCCCAGTATCCCTAATACTTACCTGTGCCCCTCTCTGTCTACGAGTCCCTCAGCTGTTCTGGGACTCTCCCTCCTATTGGCTGAGATACAGCCACGGTCCCATTGGCTCCTGCGGCTGTCAATAAAAGTCAGTGAGCCAATCAGGAGAGAGAGGGGGCAAGGCAGAATGGCAGCTGTGTGACTGAATGGACACACGGAGCTGCAGCTTGGCTCGGGTGCCCCCCATAGCAAGCTGCTTGCTGTGGGGGCACTCGATAGGAGGGACCCAAGAAGAGGAGGATCCGGGCTGCTCTGTGCAAAACCAACTACACAGAGGAGGTAAGTATAATGTGTTTTTTTTTTTTTTTTAATGAGACTTTACAATGACTTTAGGATCAGAAATTAGGCGGATATGACCTAAAATATGTAAAAAATAATATTTTCTTTCCATTAAAAAAGTATATTAAGGATTGAAGCCTTAAAATTTTTAGCGGGGGGAACCTGAAACTGAAATAAGGAAGCATCAATGGTGATCCCCATAAATTCACTAACTGGGGAGGGAAAAACTGTTTTATCTAAAGCTAGGGGATACCAAAGGATTCAGCAATAAGAAAAAATAAACATAGAAGTAACAAACAGATAGGGGAATCTAGAGGACCAATATAAAGAATGTCACCTAGGTAATGAATTATACAGTTACAACCGGATTTATATGTAACTTCTTATATATTTTAAATAAAAAGACTTAAATGTTCTGTCAGCGTGTGCACTGTGCAGCAGTGACATCACTTGCCTCCTCCTTCAGTGGGCGACCTTCCTCACCTTGGCTCAAAGCTGCAGAGGCCCCAAGGCCCTCCGGTAGGAGGCTCCGCTGAAGCTGGTGGAATGGAGTGCACTGATTTGTGACAGGTCTTGGGAGAGGAGGCAGTCCGGACGTGGCATCCATGGTGGTTCTGTGCAGTGTCACTGGAAGGTCTTCAGCTTCTGTCTGGGGCACCGGTTCCTCTTCAGCCAATGCAAGGCATGGCTGTAGCCACTCTTCACTGCTGTCACTCGCCACCTTCTCAAGGACCCTGCTGACCAGCGTCCCCATGACCTATCACAACTGACGAGCTCCAATATTATAGCTCTTGTATTATAGCTCAAATGGAGCTCGCCGAGCCGATCCTGGTCAACTGTGAGGAAAGCCTGATGGCCTTGAGTCCTTCATGTAGCCCTGTACACGTGCCCAAGGATCTTCTGGAAAGGCATGTGTCTCCCGTTGAAAGGCCCTGTGACAATCACTGTAATAATTTAAGAGACAGCATTACAATTACATTTTTTTTTTAAATGACAAGAGAGATATGGAAGCCACAATTCCATGTTGAGGGCACAGAATTGTTTCCCCTTGTCTATTAGCAGTTCACCCATGAATGGGGTTTACTGCATGTAAACTTTGGAAAATGTAGAGCATGAGCTCATTTGGCACGTACAACTATTCCATAAGCACATTTTATTAGTCATTGAAATACACAGTCAAAAAAACTGACCCTTTTGAACATCTGCATGCTTTAAGGAATTACAAGATTTGCTGTTTAGCTAAGGCTAAACAAGCTGGTGAACCTAGTATAGATTAAAAATATAAATCCTGCCTTTCCCAAATTTCCATAGCCCTGGAATAAAAACAGTACTAGCAAAAAAAATTACTTGTTGTCCATAACAAGCAATCAGTATCCAAATGTAATTCATGCTGTCCATAGTTGTAAATCAAACAAGAATACAGACTGGTTGCTATTAGAATCAATAAATAATCTTGTTAACACACTTTTCATACATAAGCCAGATATAATTCAATTAATATTTCAAAGTTTTAACAAACATTACATTTCTGTTACCTAATGATAAAAGCCTCAGAGGATAGAATAATGTTATAATAGACAGATATGAATGGCAGATTCAGAGGCAAACAAGTAGCAAATGAGGAGATATGACATCCAAATATATTCATCAGCTAAACAGTTGGGTTCCCATTGGAATCATTTTGAAGAAGAAGCCCAAAGTTATAGACAAAATGGTGTGAGATATGCAGACAGCTCGTTGAGAGTATGCTAATGAATTGGCTTCATTATTCAAGTCAGATAAAGTAGTCAGGAGAGGGGAAAAATAGAGGTGTTTAAGCAAATCCATATAAACCAGAGCAATGGGATAAGAAAAAAACAGCACGTACAAAGACAAACACACAAAATTAAAAAAATTAAAAATTAAATGGAAGTTTAATGTATTTGTATCAGTTGTTACACCTTCTTTGAAAATGATCAATATATATATATTGTATATATATATGACCCCTAAAGAGCCGCAAGTAAGCTGGGATCCCTCACCCTGCACAGCCAGGCACACCAACAATTCACAGGCACACTTGAGTCAGGGAACAGTCTGTGGCTTTGTTTTTTTGTTTTATTGAGGGTAATACCTTGGATAGGGATGGGAGGTCATGGGATGCCCTTTTGACTTCAACAACAAACTTCAGGGAAAACTCTTCCTATATACAGTCACTCTATTCAGCTCTATGTACAGCTCCACTCATGGGCATCTGCAAGGGGGGGGGCATTTGCCCCCCCCCCCCGAATCTCAACTTTCTTTCCCATAAAAGTCCTATGTGTTTATTTATTCAGTGTGTGTGTCTATGCGATGGTGAGCCTGTCACTCACTGTGTCTGTGTTCAGCCGTTCTTCTCTGTGGCATACCAATCCGCACCAATCCCCGCCCCCTCCTCTCTCATTGGCCCTGGAGAAGTTCTGCATTTTGGCGCCATTTCTGAGTCCTGAGCTGGAGAGGAGCTGGCTGGAGTGAGCAGGGGGGAAATTTCAGCGCTGACAACCACCGGATTGGACACTGAAATGTCACAGGACTGACTGAGGGAGGAGGAGGAGTCCAGCACCCCGGGAGCCTGGACACTGTTCAGATAAGACACCCCTCGGGTCCATGTGCAGAGGAATGTCCAGAACTCAATCTCCACCAGGCTTGTGTAATCCTGAATCCTGTCAGCACCCGTGATCATCAGAGCTCTATAACAGCAGGACGATGGCAGACTGAATTCTTCTCCTGTGAGTCACACTTGTTCTGCCTTTCACAATGTACAAATCTGTGCTGTAAACTTGCCCTGTACCTCAGCAGGACAGGTATGGTAAAGGTGAAAGTAAAATGACTGAATGTGTTAGAAATATACTGGGACTTTTCATATGCTACATAAAGGCATTTCATAAAATCATTATTTTTAATATCATATGTGTATGTAGAATATATCCATGTAGCACTTGAAAAATCCCAGTATATTCCTAACACATTCAGTAATTTGAGCAGTACCAGCAAAGGATGTGGTGCCATAATACAGTCCAACTCCAGGAAATGAAAATAAAGTCCAATCTTGCAATGTATGTGTGTGTGTGTGTGCGGGGGGTGGGGGAGTATGGGGGGGAGAATAGCCTTTTACACCTACCTGTTTCCATGCTCCAGCCAGCTTCACTGCTCTCTTCCTCCACCAAAACCTCAGCCTCATCACATATCATGCAGGAACATTAACCCTGTATGGTATGATGAGGGGGCTGGAGTCAGGAGACTTTGCTCTCAATGCTGCACGTGCACCTGCACATTTGCTGCCCCTGCCCGGCCTCAATCTTACTACCATCTTTTCACACCACTCTTTCACTACCACATATACAGTATGTGGCAGTGAATGGGTGGTGTGAAAAGATATGTCCCTCACTGTCTGTATCAAGCCAGCGACCTGCCCATCCTGGTCATGATCATCCCTCCACCACCTCACCAGACCCCAATTCTTGTCCTGATCTCATCACTGTACCTCATTTCCACTCCCCTCTTATATTGCTTTTATCCCTGTTCCTGCACACCACTCACCTGCTTTTGCCATTGCACCTGCCTATCAGTCGCCTACTCTTGTCACCATGTATGCAAGTCACCCACCCAGGGCCGCTGATAAGCAAGTACAATCAGTCCTCCTGTACCGGCCGGCCCCCCTGTTAAGTCTATTTTAACCCTCAGCCGCCACTGCCATACTACATACTATGGTGGCAGTGCCTTTGTAGCATAAGGGGGAGTGGTTGAGTTGTGATAAATGTGGCTCAGCCATGCATTTTTACTGCCCTGAAAACATAGATGAAAACAAGACCTAAATGAAAGCATCTCACTTACTATGTATAAACCTGATAAGCCAAGTGTTGCCTGTCATATGGAAATAATCCATCAGCAGTGTAGCCACCAGATCACTTCCACACACCCCTGTTAGTGCCAGCCACCTCCTCTCCACACACGCACACACGCACCTCAGCCATGTTTCCTGGGCTCCATGCACCCATTTGCAGACCTGGGACTGGCATGGCAGGTACCAACAGGTGGAGGGAAGGGAGATCAGTGAACGCCCGTTTGCTGATCTCCTCTTCCTGTTTGATGACCCAAAAGGATGTAAAAGGTAATTTCCCATAATGGTGTGTAATTGGCACTCCATTGGCTTCAGTGGAGGGCAGGTTAAACATCAGGAGTCTTTTAGATCCCTGATGTTTTATTTAAGAGGACCTGTCACCAACAAAATGCATCACATAGGGGACTTTTCGTCCCACATGTGATAAAAAAAGTTTATTAAAAAAATGTAAAAATAGTGTAAAAATAAAGTTACACACAAACAGTTAAAAGCCCTCCACACTAACAAGCCCCTCCCATTTATGACATCATCAAAAGGGGCGGAGCATGGGTGACCCTAAAATAATGCCCCCCCCCTGAAAAAAGTTCTGCGGATGCCCATGGCGCACTCATTTGCTGGCAGAACCTGGAACACTGAATATCTGGCAGTCACTCAGTTAGATTAAAGTAATGGCCCTGTAATACAAGAACTCGAGGCCCCTTGGTTGTGTAGCAAAATTTCAGGGTCCATCTTGCATCACTCCTGTGACCACTGATCCCAGCACCATCTCTTCAGGCACTGACAACCCACCTGGCTACAGCTGCCCCTTTTACCCTCCAGGCTAACTTCTCCCCACAGTCCTCTAGACTGACACTCACCAGCCCACCCAGCTGATTCTCAGGAGATCTCCCAGACGTGCTGACCATCTCCTGCTGCCCTCTCTCTTTGTTCCTGTACCTCCAGGAAGGGCTTCCTACATATGTTTTTGTAGGATCCTTCCAGCACGTGAGCCCTGGCCTGAGACCTGAGATCACCCCCCCCCCATGATTTGGAGGCACCCTCAAGGGCCACTGACAGCCTCCTCAGCACTCCACCTCCATCTTCCACCCGACTGCCCCTGCTGGCGCAACTCATGCCTATTTATGAGGTGGCCTGCCACCTTCCGACCTTTCACTGGGGATTGGCTGAGAACCTCGTTTATAAGCTAAGCAGTTCCTCCTAACCTCCACCACTATGTGCAGAACATTCTCCATTGTCCCAGAAAACAGGGGGACACAACCCGAAAAAAGAAGTAAAAAAGAGATTCCCCTCCTGACGAATACTCCCCCAGTCTGCCTGCTCTGCCATGTGACAGTTCTTAAATAGGTAAGGGGCAGGGTCACCCGGCAACGTAACCTGGTGGCACCTCCCTCCTGTTATGTCATCGGCCGGTGCATGCTGGGTCGGTGATGTCACAAGGCGAGGCTCCACCAGGTGACATCGCCAGGTAGTCCGCCCCTTAACAATTAAAGAACTGTCACAGGGCAGAGCATGCAGAACACAGGAGCGTTTGTTGGGAGCGGAGCTTTTTTTTTTTCTTTTTTGGGGTCTACGTCGTGATTGACGAATGATCTATATCTGGGGACACTGTTTTTTTATTTTTTAATGAAGGAATTGTCAAAACTGCCTCCTGTCTTTATTCACTTTTACACCTCACTGCCCCATCATGCCACAGGTGGTGACATTAGAAGGGGCGGGGTTTCCATGTGACGTCACTGGATGGCCATGCCCCATATATATATAAGAACTGGCAGACACCGTAGCTGACATTACTGCGGGAGCCAGTGTTGAAGCACCATAGTTTTTTTTTTATTTTGAGTGGGTTGGAAGCCGCGGATGAAGAAGAAAAGGAAGAAGAAGAAAGGGGGAGAAGACTGGAGGAAGAGGACATCACTGGAGGAAAAACACACAATGGAGCTATGGGGGACATTCTTCAATGAATAAAGGACTTGTCAAAAACTCTCTCTTTGTTTTTTGTAACACTACACTTCTTTTTTTGGGTGAATGGGTATGGGTACAATGAACAGAGAAAATGAGTCGCAACCGGAACTTTTGTTTTCCTTTTTTCAGGTGCGACGGTGGCAGCGGATGTCGTGGTTGATGATGGATCTACATCAGGAGACATTTTTTTACTTTTAACAGAGGACTTGCCAAAAACTGTGTGTATTTTTCTTTTTGACACTCTTTTGGGTGAATTTACATGGGGAGCAGGATCTGGGGGTCCCCTTGTTAAAGCGGGCTTCCAGATTTTGATAAGCCCCCTGCCCGCAGATGCTAACAATCACAGCCCAGGGTTGTGGGAAAGAGGCCCTTGTCACCCCTGCCCCCAAAGTATACCCCCATGTTGAGGCCATGTGGCCTGGCATGGTTCAGGAGGGGGGGTGCTTGCTCATCCCCCCCTTTCCTGACCTGACGGGCTGCATGCTCAGATAAGGATCTGGTATGGATTGTGGGAAGGACCCCACGCCATTTTTTTTAAAGAATTTTGGCGTGAGGTTCCCCTTAAAATCCATACCAGACTTGAAGGGCCTGGTATGCATTAAGGGGGACCCAACACTGTTTTTTTTTACATTCAGCTGTCAGTGGGGAACTTGCAGCCTGTATCAAACGCAAAGTACTTTTTGAATTGCACTTTCAAAACTGATTTACCACAAGCATTATTTTACAGAATTTTTTTCGTCCAAAGAATTTTCGTACGATTTTCGCATAGTGTGTACAGAACTTTCTACAGCCGATTCTGAATTTTCGTATGAAAATTCTCGAAGGGACAAACTCCAAAATGTTTCTCGTACGGGAAAAAACTAACGATTTTTGTTTAATGTGTACCGTTTTCGTACGATTTTTGTACAAGAAAAATCAGAAAAGAAAGACTGCTCATGATCAGAAACAATTAACAACAAAAAAAGCCTTTGTCGTACGAGAATTTTCGTACAAATTTTTGCCTGATTTTCTTATAGTGTGTACCCCACTTTACTCTTAGTGAATTGACCCCTAAATCCTTTTTGCAGCTGAGATCAATTAAAAAATAAGAAAAAAGGGTACTTTCATGTGTTTTAGATATACGCACAAATGTTTTCCCTTGCATTTCTATTAAAAACTGAACGGCTGTATTACAGAGTGAGGGTTCACATATACTTTAACCACTTGCCGATCGCCGCCCGACTATATACGACGGCGGTCAGCCCCTCCCAGGCAAAGTGACGTACCGGTACGTCACTAGCCTGGGAGCCAATAGGGGGCGCGCTCCCGCCCCTGCTCGTTCCCTAAGCAGCCGCACGCGTGTGACCGGCGGACCCGATGCCGGTCACTCGCGATTATCGGGTGGAGAGGGAGAAAGGCAGGCGGCTAATGTAAACAAAGCCGTCTGTCATTCTTCCCTGTGTAAAAGCACAGATCATACGGTCCTGCTATGTAGGACTGTTGATCTGTGCTGTTACACACACACAACCACATCCAATCACAGCTAGAATCATGCCCCTAGGGACACACTTAACCCCTCCCTCTCCAATAAAGTTAACCCCTTCCCTACCAGTGCCATTTTTACAGTAACAGTGCATATGTATAGCACTGATTACTGTAGTAATGTCACTGGTACCCCCAAAAGTGTCAAAAATGTCAGTCAAGGGTCCGATCTGTCCGCCGCAATGTCGTAGTCCCGCAAAAAAAAAAATTGCAGATCGCCGCCATTACTCGTTCAAAAAAAAAAAAACAATAAAAATGACAAAAATCTTTCCCTTAGTTAGTAAATGCAATAACTTTTGCGCAAACCAATCAAAATACGCTTTTGCGATTTTTTTTTTACCAAACATATGTAGCAGTGTTATGTAACGGTATCAGCCAAATGATCAGACCAGTGGTGATGTGCAATTTCTACTTTACTTAACAATGTGGAACGTAGATTACACAGGAGATCGTGTGAACAGGGGTTTGCAGTACAAAACAGCAATATGAGGAAGGGAGAAACATTCATAAAACATGTGAAAACAATTCTATTGCAGTTCTAGTAATGGCCACTAGATGGCAGCAGAGTGTTCTGAGTTCAGTTTACAGATAGGATAAAGATCTGAAGATTTCTCACGTGTTCCCAGAGATTGATCATTCATTCAGCAGACTGGGAGCTGTGGGGATTTCTTGCTGGCACAGACTTCACACAGGCACTGCTGATGCTGACTTTGGTCAGGAGGCTCTGGGGGCCGTAGATAGGACCAACCCACTGCTTGGACAGCTTCTCCACATGGACTGTAACAGAGTCCTCTCCAGTGACTGGGGCTTGGATAGATGCTGCGTGCTCTTGTGCTCACTGCTGGTGGCCCACACACCAGACCGATCGAATGAGGACCCAGCACCTGGGGACAGCTCACTTGCCCAGTCACTGCTGTCCCATCAGGCAGGATCTCTCTGAGCACAGGAAGCTGGGCGGAGCTGGCATTTATACTCCCTGGGCATGTCCTGGAACTCAGGGGATGCTGGGAGCCCAGAGGATTGTGGGGAATTGAGATAAAGGGACTTGCACCTGCATCTGGATAAAGGGGCACACCATTACACTCCACCCCACTTGAACTTGCGATCCCAGGCAAGTTCACAGACCATACAAAGTCCTCTTGTGCAAAGCGTTCAGGTGGTTTCCCAAAGTTGTGCCTCTGAGAACACCTCAAGGGTTGAGGTTCAGGCTCTTCTCCAGGAGCAGGCAAAGGTGCATCCTCACTTTCAGGCCTCTCCGTAGACAGTGGGTCAGAGGGCTCCACAGCAGGAGTAGGAATCTGAGCTGGGCAATCATTGGGCTGTACGGCATCGTCTGTACCTGTAATCTCTCCTGAGAGACTTGGAGGTAGTAGTGGGGGAACAGGGAATAGCCAACACTGATTCTCTGTTGGGGTTGTTACTGGTGGCTCTGAAACCTGTTCTTTTGGCTCTCTAGATGAGCTCCCATGAATCTCCCTGTAGCTTTCAATAGGCTTAAGGAGCCTGCGGTGTAGCCGTCTTGGCCTGTCTTGAGTATTTTGCTTCTGTATGTCATAGACTGGCACTCCTCGGATGGGTTGACGTAACACAACTCCAGACATTTCCTCCCATGGAGTTTGTAGCTTACCCTGCTGATGTGCACCTTTGCGCCGGATCAGGACCCTGTCTCCAGGTTTCAGGTCATGGACCTCCGTTCCTGACTCTTCTTGTTCCACCCAGGTTCGATCCTTTACAAACTGTTGGACGTCTGACAGGCGTCGCCTCCACTCTTGAATCCAGGATGCTGGAGTATACTCCAGTTCTTCAGTGGGGACAACACCCCATAGATCTGTGGGTCCCCCAAGAGTACGGCCGAACATCACATGGTAAGGAGAGCAACCTGTCGCTGAGTGCACAGTATGGTTATACTTCCAAACCACTTCAGCCAAGTAATGGGTCCATCTGGTTCGTTTCTCACAGGCCAGTCCTCTCAACAGCTGTATCAGGGTACTATTAAACCTCTCACATGCTCCGTTACCCTGTGGGTGGTATGGGGTCGTATGAGTCTTTTTGACACCTAAGGAGCGACACCATTCCTGAAAGAACTCACTTTCAAAGCAGGGCCCTTGATCTGAATGTATCTTCTGAGGGCAGCCATAAGGGAGACAGAAATGCTTCCACACTGCTTGGGCTGCAGTCTTTGCAGTCTGGTCATGAGTTGGCACGGTTACTGCAAACTTAGTAAAGTGATCCACCATAACAAGGGCATAGCGATGTCCATCTTCTGACATGTCAAGGGTGAGAAATTCAACTGTTAGTACTTCCAATGGGGCAGACGTGTTCCAAGTCATGGGAGGCACCTGGGCCTCAGCCCCTTTTGTCACGGAACATACCGCGCAGTGCTGAGATATCTGATTGATCAACTGGAACAGCCCCACACACATGGCTTGCCTTTTGAACCAGGCGAATGTCTTGTGGACACCCCAATGTCCTCCTTCCACATGAATTCTTTCTGCCACTTGTCTAGCTCTGGCCCGTGACAGTACGACCTGCCAGGTTACCGAAGAGTCATGGGGGAACATTATTCTGTGATACAATATGCCATCTCTCAAGAGGAAACGTGACCATTCACCCAACAGTTTTTGTGTCTCTGGCAGCAGTCGCGATCTTTCTCTTCTACTGGGCCACCGCTGTAACTGCATCGCTTCTCTTACTGGGGCAATCACAGGATCATTCTTCTGTATTTCCGCCCAGTTATACTCTTTCAATACATGGATGAGGTCCACCCGTGGTTGACTCTTAGGTCTAGCCCTCATTACGGGTGGAATTTCTTCTTCTTCAGCCTCTTCATCCACATCTCGCTGTGGTTGTACTGAAGGGTACCGTGATAGGGCATTGGCCACGTGTTTGTCCTTTAGTGCTGCCAAGGTAAGAAGCAGATTTCTAACTTCTTTAGGTGGTCCCAGGTGGGTAGGACATCGTTTCAACAGCTCGGGCTTCAGCCCCTGGATGATATTCATGCCCAATATCACCCGCGGCTGTCCTTTTCCGGATACACGTGTAACCACCACACCTTTTTGGCCAAGGTCCTGTCCCCACAGTTTTACCTTCATCCAGGTAATCCCAACCACTTCTATAGGAAGTTCGTTGGCAGCTGTCAGTGAGGACCATGGGGTATCTCGACTCATTTTCTTCTTTGGGAAGTATTGCTGGAACAAAGGTTCTGGTAGAATAGTGACTTGGGAGCCAGTGTCGAAGAGACACTCGATCTCTTGGCCATCGAAGTACCCATGTACCACAGGGCAATCGACCCCCACGTCCTCCGTGTGTGACTGGGGAGTCGTTTTGCTGGACCGCCCCACTGCTTGACTCATAGCGGCGGGGCGCTCTGGGTTTAATGGCCCCCTTGGTATTTGATCAGGACAGTCCCTCAAGCAATGTCCCTTTTGTTGACAGCCCCAACATGGGGAGGGTGACCTCTCCCTTCTTGGTCGCCGACGGGGCGGTGATCGGTTTCTCCATGAAGGGATGTTCTCCCTTGGCCCCCTTGGATTATCTCGCTCGCACCTCAGCGTGGCAAGTTCTGTCTGGAGCTGGGCCATTCCTTCTGTCAGCTTGTGGATGACCACCTCCCATGGAGCTATTTGTTCAGTTTGTGGCAGTTTACATGGTTTATCCCCTGTGCTGGCCATGAGAACGTCCACACTGGCACGTCTGGGCTCTGAATACAGGATAGCTGCTTCTAAAATTTCGTGGAATTTTAAGTTTGGGTTACTTCTGTCCTTTTCTTGTAGCTTTTCCCTGACTTTGTCAGACAGAAGCCCATCCAAAAACTGATCCTTCAGCCACCCGTCTTTATCACTCCAGCCAGCACGTCCTGCTTGCCCTTCAAGGGCATTAATGGCCAGATCTGCCTGCTGTGTGGGTGGCACCCCATATGACCGGATCAAGCCCCGCAATCTCCTAATCCAGTCATCCAAATCCTGATCTGGTCCTGTGTACTTAGGCAGTTGCTGTGGTAGCAATCCTGCCAGTAATAGGGAAGCTATGGCAGACTGCTTGACACCCTCATTGCTGCTTCCCTCACCACTGACTGACATGGCTGATCCTGTTCGTGATGCCAAGTGTTATGTAACGGTATCAGCCAAATGATCATACCAGTGGTGATGTGCAATTTCTACTTTACTTAACAATGTGGAACGTAGATTACACAGGAGATCATGTGAACAGGGGTTTGCAGTACAAAACAGCAATATGAGGAAGGGAGAAACATTCATAAAACATGTGAAAACAATTCTATTGCAGTTCTAGTAATGGCCACTAGATGGCAGCAGAGTGTTCTGAGTTCAGTTTACAGATAGGATAAAGATCTGAAGATTTCTCACGTGTTCCCAGAGATTGATCGTTCATTCAGCAGACTGGGAGCTGTGGGGATTTCTTGCTGGCACAGACTTCACACAGGCACTGCTGATGCTGACTTTGGTCAGGAGGCTCTGGGGGCCGTAGATAGGACCAACCCACTGCTTGGACAGCTTCTCCACATGGACTGTAACAGAGTCCTCTCCAGTGACTGGGGCTTGGATAGATGCTGCGTGCTCTTGTGCTCACTGCTGGTGGCCCACACACCAGACCGATCGAATGAGGACCCAGCACCTGGGGACAGCTCACTTGCCCAGTCACTGCTGTCCCATCAGGCAGGATCTCTCTGAGCACAGGAAGCTGGGCGGAGCTGGCATTTATACTCCCTGGGCATGTCCTGGAACTCAGGGGATGCTGGGAGCCCAGAGGATTGTGGGGAATTGAGCTAAAGGGACTTGCACCTGCATCTGGATAAAGGGGCACACCATTACAGCAGTAAACAAATTGGCCTAATATGTTAAAAAAAATTTGATTTTTAAATTTTTTGGGGGGAATTTCATATAAAAATGTGAAAAATATTGTTATTTTTGCAAAATTGTCGCTCTTTTTTTGTTTATAGCGCATGATCAAAAAAAATCGCACAGGGGATCAAATACCACCAAAAGAAAGCTCTGTTTGTGGGAAAAAAAGGACGTCAATTTAATTTGGGTACAGCATCACACGACCGCACAATTGTCCGGTAAAGTCACGCAGTGCCGAATAGCAAAATAGGCCCTGGTCAGGAAGGGGGTAAAATCTTCCGGGGCTTAAGTGGTTAATGAGAAATTCCATGCAAATATAAAAGACACATATTAATGAATACACAATTTCAATACCTTATGATTAAATGTATTTTTAATGTAAACAGTGTTTGTTCCTGAATTTCACTTCATATTGATCTCTTGCAAACCAGAGCTCAGACTGGAAGTGGGGAAAGCATCGCGAGGAGCCAGACAGTTGTACTTCAGTGCTTACCTGTGAACAAGGAGCATCCTGAAAGGAGGAGATTGCAGAGGAAAAGAAAGCTGAGCTTTGTCTGTTGATTCCCTCCTTATGTCCAGTCACAGACTGGGTGGAACAGGACTTGTGTTACAAAATTTCAGCAAAATCAGGTCTCCTGCCCTGTCAGCCAAGGCTGTGGTGTGTGGTAGAGCTGCGCAAATCTCAGCACTGGATGGACAAAATTACAAATTATTTGGCAAGTAAAACAAGCACTATTTCATCTGGAGCCACATAGTCTCCACCACCACACAGGTAATGCAGTTCCCTGGTATGGTAAGATTTATAAAGGGCATTTGAATGCCTGACTGGATTGTCCTTTGATATTTAGGAATATCTGAAATTCAGTAAACTGATTGCTTGGTTGTTCTGCAGAATAAACAAATCTTTATGAATTTATCATTTTGATCAATGGTGACATGTTTCAGAAACAATTAGACAAAATAAATGTGAATGAAGCACCTGGACCAGATGGCTTACAGACACAAGTTCTCAGTTATTTCGAACAATTCTTTCTAATTCTTAAAAGCTTTTTTATAGACTGACTTAACCACTTCTGGACCACCTGCCACAGTTTTACGTCGTTATTATGACGTTAAATACCTGGGTTATGGCAGCAGATAGCGGCAATAGCCCCGGTATTTTTTTTACTGGGTGGGCGGTCCTCTTTCACATAAAAGTGGTCCCAGCTGCAGATTCCTCGTGGGATCACTTTTATGGGCGGTCTTTTCCCCTCCTAGGCAGGAAGTCTATGGCCTTGGAGCAACAAGAGGAGAGACGTCATACGGCACTTCCTCCCAACGGCCTTAAAGGGCCCATTTTTTTCATGATGTCTTTTTGACCCCAAAAATCACATTAAAGAGGACCTGTCCTGCTTTTTTATATTACAAGAGATGTTTACATTCCCTGTAATAGGAATAAAAGTGATAAAAAAAAAAACATTTTTTTAAAGGGACAGTGTAAAAATCAAAAATAAAAGGTAAAATAAATAAGAAAAAAAAAAATTGAAAGTGCCCCGTCCCTCCTAACTCGCGTGCAGAAGCAAACGCATATGCAAGTCACGCCCACATATGTAAACGGTGTTCAAACCACACATGTGAGGTATCGCCACAATCGTTAGAGCGGGAGCAAAAATTCTAGCCCTAGACCTCCTCTGTAACTCTAAACTAGTAACCTGTAAAAAAAATTTAAATCGTCGCCTATGGAGATTTTGAAGTACCAATGTTTCTCGCCATTTCCTGAGCCTGGGCAATTTTGAAGCATGACATGTTAGGTATGCATTTACTCGTAGCGTAACAATATCTTTCACATTATAGAAAAAAAACTGGCCTAACTTCCCTGTGTAGTTTTTTTTTTTTGCAGTGAAATTTATTTTTTCCCAAAAAATTGCATTAGAAACCTGCTGTGCAATAACCGCGTGACAAAAAATATTGCAATGATCGCCATTTTATTCTCCAGAGTCTTTGCAAAAAAAAAAATATATATATTTTGTTTGGGGGTTCTAAGTAATTTGCTAGCAAAAATTACTGATTTAAACTTGTAAACAACAAGTGTCAGAAAAAGTGGCTAATACCAACAAATTTGAATAACTCAAACATGTCACCTATATTTAGATAACTACCTATGTACCTGATGCATATGGTGCCCTCAGGCCCTGGTCACTCTTCCCTTCCCCCCACTGCGCTAATTCCAACAAATGTATCAGTGACCCAAACATATAATAACAAATTCAATGTATTTTGTTTTAGGCTAGGTTCACACTAGTGCTGGCCGTGCGTCCTGCGTTTGCTCGGGCATTGAATTGGCTGCTGTGTCACGTGAACCGCACAAAAAAAGGTGCATGCACCTTTTTAAAAATGCCTAAGGCTAGGTTCACAATAGCCCACACTGTGCGTTGCAGGTGCGGCAAACACCCGCAGTTGAATCGCACTGCTCTTGCGAGGACACGTGTGGCTGCCATTCATTCTGAATGGCACCCCAACACATCTAAGCCTACAGCGCGTTCGCGGGTGCGTGAACCGCAGGGCAGCCGCATGTTCGTGTTTTTAACCACTTGACCTCTTGAAGATTTACCCCCCTTCATGACCAGACCATTTTTTCCAATACGGCACTGCGCTACTTTAACTGACAAGTGGGTCGTTGTGCGACGCTGTACCCAAATAAAATGTATGAATTTTTTCCCCACAAATAGAGCTTTTTTGGTGGTATTTATATCACCTCTGTGTTTTTTATTTTTTTTTCTCCATAAACAAAAAAAGACCAACACTTTTGAAAAAAAAATATATATATTTTTTTACTTTCTGCTATAAAACACATCCAATAAAAGAATGTAAATAAATCTAACTTCTTCATAAATTTAGGCCAATATGTATTCTGCTACATATTTTTGGTAAATAAAATCCCAATAAGTGTATATTGATTGGTTTGAGCAAAAGTTATAGCGTCTTTAAACTATGGGATATTTTTAGTTATTTTTATTTTATTAGAAATGGCAGTGATCGGCAACTTATAGCGGGACTGCGATATTGTGGCGCTAACTGACACTTTTTGGGGCTAAAAAAATATGCACTGTCACTGTACTAATGACACTGTCTTGGAAGACGGTTAACATTAGAGGCGATCAAAGAGTTAAATGTGTGTCTAGCCTGTGTTTTTCTAAGGTGTGGGAGGTGTTTTTACTACGGGAAGGCATGGATCCATGTCCCTTGCCTTTCCTACTGACAGAATGGCGATCTGCCTTGTTTACATAGGCAGACCGCCCTTATGCCTTACTCCTCGATCAACTGCGGGTGCCGGCGGACATGGAGTCTGTGGTGCCCGCTGCTGGGCTCCCACTGCGATGACAGCTAGAGCGAGCCGCCAGTGGCACACGTGCACGTGCCCTACCCGAAAGAGCTTGACCCTATCCTAAGGTCTTATGAGTATATCAAAGGTTTTGCCTTTTCATCAGATTAGAATGCCAGTTACAGTCAACCTGAAAATTTTAAAGAGATTTTTTATTTTTAAAGAGACCCTAGAACTACTAGCAATTCTGCCAGCTAAATATAGAAGGAGATCTGTATTAGGAATATTTCTATAAAAACTGGCTGCTAAAGCAATTTGAGAAGCAGCTATCTGGGTGGCAACTGCCCTTTAAAATCAATACTTCTGACCGTTAATGTACAAAAAAAAAGAAAAATGAATGCTTTGTGCCTTCTGTTCTAGCAAGGCGCATTAAGGAATCCACATGTAAACATTTTAAAGCAGTATTAAAAGCACACATTTATTATATTGCGGCTTACCAATTTTTAGATGTGATGGCTACATTAGTTTCCTTTTTTTTTAGGCTTTCTTTTTTCTATTTTCATCAGGTGATCCATCCAGTATGTCTTTTATTCTTCAACAGAAAAGCTCTCTAGCGGTTTCAGGGATAAGACAAACCATTTACCACTGATAGCGGTGCGTAAAATGATCAGCTTCAATCGTAAAATGATCAGCTTCAATCGTAAAATGATCAGCTTCAATCGTAAAATGATCAGCTTCAATTTATACATGTAAAACCTTTATCCCAAGAGGACAAAACTGTTTGCTGTAACTGATTTTAAAGTGTTAGCTGGCGTTCAACGTCAATCTGTTAGTGTATTTAAAACTGTTAGTACTTCTAACACTCCCCTCTTTCCCAGACTGACAACGCTGCTGTCCACTGTGCCCCCTGTGCTCCTTCATCCACAGTGGAGGCACTCTAATACAGGAGGTGTTACTGGCCAAATCACCAGGTAAAAACAGAGAGTAAAAAAAGAAAACAAATGCAGCCACCACATCTAATGATTGGTAAGCTGCAATATATTACATTTTTAGTTTTGGGGTTTATACCTGCTTTAAGTCAAAATATAACAAAAAATACAAAAAAAATTTTTTGTGAGAAGCACTATGATTGGTCACCCAAGAATGAAATGTGCATGTTTTTGAAGTAAAGGCAGCATTTGTACATCTATTTTGTTTCTTTTTGGATATGGGAGCCAGCTGAGGCTTCCTAAGGAACCACAGCCAGCTCCCCCCTGTGCTCTGTGAATGGTCCTGCACCCTCCTGGGACATGTGATGTGTCTCAGGAGGCTGCAGGTGGGGAGCTGAGCAGGGACAAGGGGTGTCATTCCCACCTGAGTGAGGATTGTGAAAGTGGGCGTGGTCAGCGGGTAGTGATTAAAATTGTTACTTTCTACCCCCGCTTCCCAAGAAAACCTGTATCTCAGTTCTCAGTACTTCACATTTTGACTCAAAATTTGAAAAAAAAAACTAATGGGAAAAGTACAAAGATTGGTCACAAGGGAATAAAATGTACATGTTGTCCAAACAAAAAAGTGTATTTTTATTACTAGAAATCTGTTCAGAGGCAGAAGTAAATGAAATTGTGTACACATATTTGGAGACTGTGTGCAAATCTTCGCATGTGCACTGTGATAGCACCAGTACCTAATGCACTTTAGTTTTTTATGAATTCATCTTTTACAGTAACCTTTCATTATATTTTAGTACACAATTAAGTATTGACCCTGCATTATATGCAGATTAGGTGCATAAAAAATTGCTAACAGCAGCGGGGTTGACCCAAAAACAATAAAGAAAATCACATTTTTATTTTATTTTAGGTTTGTCAGCACTCATGTTCAGATGCTGGCGGGTGCACTTGATAGCAAAGCATGCTTCTTCGTAAATATACCATGCTATAACCATGTGTATGCTATATATTATGCTTCTTAGTAAATGTATGCATGCTACAGCCTGTGAACAAACATCCGAGCACATACAGTATCTCACAAAAGTGAGTACACCCCTCACATTTTTGTAAATATTTGTATCTTTTCATGTGACAACACTGAAGAAATGACACTTTGCTATGTAAAGTAGGGAGTGTACAGCTTGTATAACAGTGTAAATTTGCTGTCCCCTCAAAATAACTCAACACACAACCATTAATGTCTAAACCGCTGGCAACAAAAATGAGTACACCCCTAAGTGTAAATGTTCAAAGTGTCACAATTTTGTGTGGCCACCATTATTTTCCAGCACTGCTTTAACCCTCTTGGGCATGGAGTTCACCAGAGCTTCACAGGTTGCCACTGGAGCCCTCTTCCACTCCTCTATGATGACATCACGGAGCTGGAGAAGGTTAGAGACATTCCGTTTGAGGATGCCCCACAGATGCTCAATAGGGTTTAGGTCTGGAGACATGCTTGGCCAGTCCATCACCTTTACTCTCACCTTCTTTAACAAGGCAGTGGTCATCTCGGAGGTGTGTTTGGGGTTGTTATGTTGGAATACTGCCCTGTGCCCAGTCTCTCAACAGTACATGTTGGCATTCATGGTTCCCTCAATGAACTGTAGCTCCCCAGTGCTGGCAGCACTTATGCAGCCCCAGACCATGACACTCCCACCACCATGCTTGACTGTAGGCAAGACACACTTGTCTTTGTACTTCTCACCTGGTTGCCGCCACACACGCTTGACACCATCTGAACCAAGTTTATCTTGGTCTCATCAGATACCAGGACATGGTTCCAGTAATCCATGTCCTTAGTCCACTTGTCTTCAGCAAACTGTTTGCTTGTGCATCATCTTTAGAAGAGGCTTCCAACAGCCATGCAGACCAGTTTGATGCAGTGTGCGGCGTATGGTCTGAGCACCGACAGACCGACCCCCCACCCCTTCAACTTTTGCAGCAATGCTGGCAGCACTCATATGTCTATTTCCCAAAGACAACCCTCTGGATATGATGCTGAGCATGTGCACTCAACCTCTTTGGTCGACCATGGCGAGGCCTGTTCTGAGTGGAACCTTTCCTGTGTAACCGCTGTATGGTCTTAGCCACTGTGCTGCAGCTCAGTTGCAGGGTCTTGGCAATCTTCTTACAGCCTAGCCATCTTTATGTAGAGCAACAATTCTTTTTTTCATATCCTCAGAGAGTTTTTTGCCATGAGGTGCCATGTTGAATTCCCAGTGACCAGTATGTTAGAGTGAGAGTGATAACATCAAATTTAACACACTGTCTCCCCATTCACACCTGAGACCTTGAAACACTAACGAGTCACATGACACCGGGGAGGGAAAATGGCTAATTGGGCATTTTTTTTTGGACATTTTCACTTAGGGGTGTACTCACTTTTGTTGCCAGCAGTTTAGACATTATTGGCTGCGTGTTGAGTTATTTTGAGGGGACAGCACATTTACACTGTTTTACAAACTGTACACTCACTACTTTACATTGTAGCAAAGTGTAATTTCTTCAGTGTTGTCACATAAAAAGATATAATAAAATATTTACAAAATAGTGAGAGGTGTACTCTGTTTTGTGAGATGCTGTAGTATGTCATAAACCAGTGTACAAAAATAAGCTTTAATAAATTAGGTCCACAGTAAATATACTGGGTGTATTATATACTGTACACACACATACATTTATTAGATCAATTGTGGAGACACCAGGGGTATTGGAAACAAAAAAAAAAAGTCATTAAATTGAAAGGGGCCTCAAAATCTGCTGGCCACCTGAGTATTTGCAGCATGTTAGCCACAAGTCGAAGTGAGATAAGGAGGCTCTCTCGCTAGCCAATTAAGGCATAACAACTTCAACTGCAGCAAAGAAGAAGAAAATGCCATTTCAATATTTTACTATGGCAAGAGACAACTCAAGGCAAATTGGGGAATCTTGTTAGATGCAGCTAAGTGATCTTGCCAAGAAAATTCTCTACATGAAATATTATTTAATGTTACACACTGCTTTTTCGTGTCTTATTAAATAGCCTTAGTGAAAAAAAACACAAGGCCATTGAGTAAAAAGAAAAACGTACATCAAACTCAGAATTCTAAAGCCACGGTTGAGCATTTAAAAACACATCTAGACCCATTTTAGAAGCATTCCATTCAGTGGGCTAGAACCAGAATTGGCAGAACACTATTCAACATTGTTCTTATAAAGAATCCTTTCTTTCTAACTAGAGTCTTCTGTGATGGCCTTAGGCTAGAGATAAATTACTCTTTTTTTTTTTTTTTTTTTTTTTAAACAGCCAGAAGGCTGATCGAAAAAAATTAAAACCGATGGTTTTCTCCATCCACACCATCAAGGTGGATGGAAGAATTATTTTTACCATAAAAGATTTCACTAAATGGGAAAATCCATAAACCAGCAGCTAGCACATCATTAGATACAAAAATGGTAAGATCGTTTTATTATTGATACACATACAGGACTGATAGTAGTTTTGTTTTGGTTTTGTTTTACGAGCGCTGCACTTCACTTTGGGATAGAGGAATTCTCCCTACTGTGTTATTGCATTCTTACAGAGGAACTCCTGCATTGTCAGAATACACTAATTAGCGGCTGCCTATTGGCTGACAGAAGTTGACTCTGTTGACCAAAAGTGGCTGAAGGCCGAATTTCAATCCATCAGACCAAGCTAATCAGCTATGACATAGCAGCCGCATGCAAGCTGAAGGTTTCATTGGGAAAAAAAATTGTTTCAGCTTGCAGAGGCTACTGTAGCCTGTAGAAAAAAAAGTATGCCTCTGTTTAAGGCTCTGTTCACACACTGGCGTATCAAATCGTGGGTAGAATTGCCGCAATTCTGCCTACAATACTGAATCACTGCAAATCGCAGGACGATCGTGCGATTCCTGTGACTTGCAATGGCACCCCAAACGTGGCACGATTGTCGCCCGACGAGTCGCGGTAAAATCACAGAAACAGAATCGCAGGATGCTTGTCGCCCAAAAGAAGTTCTTGCACTTTTGGGTGATGGGCGTCCCACGATTCTGTTGGCGCGATTTTACCTCAATATGTCGGGCGACAATAGCAGCAAAATTGCGCCGCGTTCAGGTGCCATTGCAAGTCACGGGAATTGCACGGGCGTCCCGCGATTTGCAATGATTTGGGATCGCGGGCAGAATCGCTGCGATTCTGCCTGCGATCTGATATGCCAGTATGTGAACATAGCCTAATACTGTACAATTCTAATACAAATATAGTATTTAATCTATCTATTAAAATAGGTTTTAGAAAAAATAAACTTTTTTTCCACTTGCCTGCCCATAAAAGAGTATACTTTTTATTACAAAAGGGTATTGGTAAAGAAAGAAAAGAAAAAAGTGTATACAATTAAATCCTTATACCTCCTTAGTAAAAAAAAAATGGAAAGATGATTTGGGCAAAAAATTATTATAGAGTTTTAGTGACATTAAAAGACACATACTAGTGCTGGGATGTTTGGTCTGGGCATCTAGGCTTCAGTAATCTCTGGGCTTGAAAAGCCTCTTTTTACTATGTACGTGTTTAGTGGAAAGGTGTAATGGCCACTAAGCACCATGGGGGGAAAATGTATTTCCTGATACACTCCATGGCAGCATACATATGGGTTAACACTGCCTCCACTCCTCCTCTATAGGACCCCACTCCCATAAATCTTTGCTCTAAGCCAGAGACTGCGTTCCTTTTTTGTCCTCCTTCTATGGACCAGAATGGTTTAGCAGTGGCGGCTGGTGCTCAAAATTTTTTTTTGGGGGGGGGGCGCAAACAGAAAAATATAATAATATAATAGGCATTGCTCTGCGGCAAAAAACGATGTAAAAAATTGCATGACTTTGAGGTCGCAAAAGTGTGAAAAGGGGCCTTCAGTAATTAAGGTATAGTGTGCCCCCTTTCAATGCAGAGAGACCAGCGTGCCCCCTTTCAATGCACAGTGACCAGCGTGCCCCCTTTCATTGCACAGTGACCAGCATGCCCCCTTTCAATGCACAGTGACCAGCGTGCCCCCTTTCAATGCACAGTGACCAGCGTGCCCCCTTCAAAACACTGACCAGCGTGCCCCCTTCAATGCAGAGACCAGCATACATGCCCCCTTCGATGCAGTGACCAGCGTACATGCCCCCTTCAATGCAGAGACCAGCGTACATGCCCCCTTCAATGCAGTGACCAGCGTACATGCCCCCTTCAATGTAGTGACCAGCGTACATGCCCCCTTCAATGTAGTGACCAGCGTACATGCCCCCTTCAATGTAGTGACCAGCATACATGCCCCCTTCAATGTAGTGACCAGCGTACATGGCGCCTTCAATGCAGTGACCAGTGTACATGCCCCCTTCAATGTAGTGACCAGCATACATGCCCCCTTCAATACAGTGACCAGCATAGATGCCCCCTTCAATGTAGTGACCAGCGTACATGCCCCCTTCAATGTAGTGACCAGCATACAAGCCCCCTTCAATGTAGTGACCAGCGTACATGCCCCCTTCAATGCAGTGACCAGTGTACATGCTCCTTCAGTGCAGTGACCAGCGTACATGCCCCCTTCAATGTAGTGACCAGTGTACATGCCCCCTTCAGTGTAGGCTGGTGCTCAAAATTTTTTTGGGGGGGGGGGGGGGCAAACAGAAAAATGTAATAGGCATTGCTTTGCGGCAAAAAACGCTGTAAAAATTTGCGTAACTTTGAGGTTGCAAAAGTGTGAAAGGGGCCTTCAGTAATTAAGGTATAGTGTGCCCCCTTTCAATGCAGAGAGACCAGCAAGCCCCCTTTCAATGCACAGTGACCAGTGTGCCCCCTTTCAATGCACAGTGACCAGCGTGCCCCCTTTCAAAGCACAGTGACCAGCATGCCCCCTTTCAATGCACAGTGACCAGCGTGCCCCCTTTAATGCACAGTGACCAGCATGCCCCCTTCAAAACACTGACCAGCGTGCCCCCTTCAATGCAGAGACCAGCATACATGCCCCCTTCGATGCAGTGACCAGCGTACATGCCCCCTTCAATGCAAAGACCAGCGTACATGCCCCCTTCAATGCAGAGACCAGCGTACATGCCCCCTTCAATGCAGTCACCAGCGTACATGCCCCCTTTAATGTAGTTACCAGCGTACATGCCCCCTTCAATGTAGTGACCAGCATACATGCCCCCTTCAATGCAGTGACCAGCATACATGCCCCCTTCAATGTAGTGACCAGCGTATATGCCCCCTTCAATGTAGTGACCAGCATACAAGCCCCCTTCAATGTAGTGACCAGCGTACATGCCCCCTTCAATGCAGTGACCATCGTACATGCTCCCTTCAGTGCAGTGACCAGCATACATGCCCCCTTCAATGTAGTGACCAGCATACATGCCCCCATCAATGTAGTGACCAGCGTACATGCCCCCTTCAATGTAGTGACCCGCATACATGCCCCCTTCAATGCAGTGACCAGCGTACATGCCCCCTTCAATGTAGTGACCAGCGTACATGCCCCCTTCAATGTAGTGACCAGCATACATGCCACCTTCAATGTAGTGACCAGCATACATTCCCCCTTCAATGTAGTGACCAGCGTACATGCCCCCTTCAATGTAGTGACCAGCGTACAGGCCCCCTTCAATGTAGTGACCAGCGTAAATGCCCCCTTCAATGTAGTGACCAGCATACATGCCCCCTTCAATGAAGTGACCAGCATACATGCCCCCTTCAATGCAGAGACCAGCGTGTGTGCCCCCTTCAATCCAGTGCACTTACCTGGATCATCAGCAGCAGCGGCGGTGGCGCGGCTTCTCCTCAGTCCCCCGGCGCGTCTTTTCGGGTCCTCCCGTTCCTGCCTCCTCCTCGGCCAATGGCATGGGGTTTGCCTTGCGGCCAATCAGGAATTAGACCCGCTCCCTGATTGACCGGGAGGAGGATCCGTGTGACAATAGCCAATTTTAATTCGCTATTGTCACACAATGGGTAGAGTCGGGACGCACTGCACTGCGCCCCGGGTCCACCCTTTACATCGCCCTATTAGAGCCTCTGGCTCTAATCAGGTAATGCAAAAAAAAACGCCCCATTGAACTCCATGCGTCCGGACGCATGGATAGGGGGGTGGCGCCCCTGCGCCCCCAACACACCGACTGGTTTAAGTCTTAAGGGGCTTGCATGCCCCAAACCCAAGCACCACCCGCTTCCGCCGGATGTGACAAGGGAGAAACTGTGAGGCCGCCAGGACACCAGGATGTGCCAGAAGCCACTGACACAGCCGGGACCCAGGGCTGTCTACACCTCTCCTGCCTCCACTGCAGCAGATCGGATGACTTACTGTAAAGCCTGATTTCCATTTACTGATGTGAGTGCATTACCTTTCATGCCAATAAAGGATTGTTTTTAATACTACACTCAGGTGGCGCTGCTCTGTTCTTTCTTTTTTTGCTTCAGTGCCATGTAGAGTCTCCAGCAATCCCCAGCTTTTAGCGGGGTGGAGAAGAGTGATGGATACAGTGCCATGAAGAGCTTAAGCTTGGCCATTGGCAGGCAAAGCGGCAGTATGGCCTAAGAGCCTTGCTATTAGCAGGTGGTCATAAATGCCTTGGGCCCATGCAGCAGCGTCTTCTGGATCCAGGCATGGTTGTGGGGGATGCCGCGTGCGGTGATGTATACTTTTATTTTGCATATTCCATGCCAGCCGTTGTGTGTGTTTGTCAGTTTTTCTTTCCTGCTCTAGTGTCTTCCAGCCTGGGCTCTTGTGGCCATGTTAAAAGTGATGAAAACGTGAAAGGAGAATGCGGATGAAGTATTCAAAAGCGTTTTCAGAAACTCGGTAGTTTAAGAGCTGGGGCTGGTGTCAGTTTCCATTGTGAGGCTCCAATTGACATCATCCACCTAGTGGCTTAGGTTTTGCTCCCGTCAGGTACGGTAAAGTGAGTGCTATGGCAGGGGCCTGGGCTTGCTGATCCAGCCTCTAACAGGCCTAGTGTAAGATCCCTTTGAGGGAGCTTCATCTTTTGGCAAGCTGTTCAACACTGTAAACTGGGCCACAGTTGGCAAGTTGGGTCTTGCCTCAGGACCGGTGTCTGCAAGGCCGGAAGACGAAACAGTCTGGAGGAAAAAATTCTGAGCATGCGAGGGTCGCACGTTTTTTTTTTTTTTTTATAGACCAGGTCTGGATATACCCTCAGAAGTATGCTAAAAGCTTGACCTGGGGTATCCAGGAAGCTACTGAGTTTGAACCTCAGACTATTGTAACGTCAAAGCTGTCTTATCAGGATACCCATGGTCCATCAGAAGTCCTCCTCATCTCGAATTTGTTTCTATGGATTTTGCCTCACTCTGAGGTCAAATGAAGCATATACTCTTGTATTACGTAAATTCACTGGTGTCGCAAAGTGCTGCTGTGCTAGTCCCAGGATGTGAGAAATTTTAGGGCATGTACTCGCCTCTCTTTATGGTCATGAAGAGGAGCGGCTTGCAGAGGCCAATTTTAGACCTTGCACACCTAAACCATTTTTCATCAAAAGGAAAAGTTCAAGATGGAAACATTGTCCCTGATTCATAGGGGGTCCAGTCAGGTGACTGGCTCATTTCCAATAGACTTAAAGATGCTTACCTTCATGTGCCCATTGTAGAAGACTTCCACAAGTTCTTTCGGTTTGCCGAAGGTCAAGACCATCTCCAGCTTGCTTGTCTACCATTCGGGCTTTCAAAATCACCCTGTGTCAGGACTCGGGCTTGAACCTGGGACCTCCACAGTGTTTGGCAACGACTCTGCTTTCTGAGCCACCTGGAATGCTGGAAAGTTCCCTGGACAAATCCTTGATCGATCCTGCTGTGAATCTGACTTGAACCTTGAACCCTTTGCTCCTCCCATGAACTTGCTGATTTAAGCCATGTCTCTGCACTTCCTGGTTGCCAGAATATTATGCCTTCCCAGCCAATATCTTGCTTGTCTCTCCTGCTGCCGTTCGTATCTTCGCTACCGTTCGTTATTGACATTTGGCTTGTTCCTCTACTTCGCTTCTGCTTAATCCCAACCTAAACTACTCGTTACCGAACTTGGCTATTTCTTGACTACGCTTCTGCTTGATCCCTACCTGCTATATCTGCTATTGGACCCTGGCTTGCACACCTCCTGGTGGGGTGATCCTGAGGATTGTGACCTGGTGCTAACACACAGGAAAATCCATCTCCACCATCAGGAGCTCTGGTGAACACCAGTTAGTATTTAGATTCCACACCTCAGGTGAGCATGCATCATCTGCCTGGGTGACTTTCCTGTGAACTATCCTACGGGTTCCTGTGTGTGAGCTTCCACTACTATAGTTACGAGTCTTCGAGCCTGACCCCTTATCGTGACACCCTGTGTGGTTTAAGGATCTTATTGGTTGTTAAGGTCTTTATCAAAGCAAGGAGCATATGCATGCATAGTTACTTGGATGTTCTTCTCCTACGGTCCCAAGACAGAGCCCATTCTGTCTCTTGTGTGCCTCGGGGCTCAGTTCGATATAATTAAGAGGACCATTAATTTGTCTCTGGATCCCGATGTTCTGAAACAGAATACTCCTGGCCCTGTCTTCTTCCCACCTGCGTGCCTTTCCGTCTCTAAAAAAATCGACGCAATGGTGTCCACGGATACGATGGTCAAGTGGATGCTTCGGATAACACAGCCCTTCTGGAAGGTGTTTCTCCAACAGTGGGAGCCAGGAAGCATAATTCAGGTCATCTACACCTCAGTCATGAGAGTGAGTCCCCTGGTGGCTGCAATGGAGAAACTGGCTCATTTGCTATTCCATTGCCCTGTTTCCTGGTTCACAATCACGTCCGATACCACTAATATGGGATGGGGGACTTGCTGCCTGTTGGGGATAGCTCAAGGCGGCAGGTGGGGCTGTCAATTTCACAAGATTGTGTTGAACATTCTGAAACTACAGGCTAGGGATCGACCAATTATTGGCAACACTGATATTTTGGGGGCCGATATGCACTTTCCCCAATATATCGAAATCGGCCCCAGCGGTTACTGATAATGCCAATATTGCCTTGACGGGGACAGCTTCTGCAGCCTTCTTAGGCCGCATCCCTCAGCTTCGTTTTGGAGTCTCACAGTGCGTACAGTGTGTTTTACAGCCGCCGCGGCCACTGGAGTCTCTGCACAGTCGGGACAGTGAGTGATTCAATTTCTTCTCAGTACAGTGACCAGTCACAGTGCACAGTGTGTAACACAGCCGCCGCAGCCACCACACACAGCTGCCTGGTGCCAGCCAGCCAGCCACTCGCACACCCACAGGACTGTACCAGCCAGCCACAGGCCCTGCCTGTACCAGCTAGCCAGCCACAGGCCCTGGGCCTGTACCAGCCAGCCACCCACCACACAGGGTGCCAGCCAGCCACCCACCAAAGGGTGCCAGCCAGCCACCAAAGGGTGCCAGCAAGCCACCCATCAAAGGGTGCCAGCCAGCCAGCCAGCCACCTACCACAGAGTGCCAGCCAGCCACCCACCACAGGGTGCCAGCCACCCACACACCCACCCACCAAAGGGTGCCAGCCAGCCACCACCACAGGGTGCCAGCCAGCTACCCACCAAAGGGTGCCAGCCAGCCAGCCACCACAGGGTGCTAGCCAGCCAGCCACCCACCCACCACAGGGTGCCAGCCAGCCACCCACCCACCCACCACACAGGGTGCCATCCAGCCACCCACCACAGGGTGCCAGGGCCTTGGGGATGGTGACCACTCACTCGACCAGGCAAGTGTCCACATCCTTGGCAGCTTTGCAGCATGTGGTTCCCAATGTAATAGGTAGGATGGCCTTGTGGTCCCTGATCAATACATTTATGACTCATTATTTTGTATAGCCAGCCTCTTTATCTTCTGTTAATTTTCGGTTTACAAATCCTGTCGGTTGAGTGTGTATGGCTAGTTATTTCCCATATGTATGCTGCCATGGAGTCTGTCAGGAAAATGGAAAATTTCCTATAAAATACTTACCGTAATTTTCCTTTCCTGATTGACTCCATGGCAGCAGGAGTTCCCTCCCAGAGTCATGGGTAGGCTAGTTACGGAATGCGGCCTTAGAGCAAATATTTTTCAGAGTGGGGTCCTATAGGAGAGGAGTGGAGGCGGGGTTAACCCATACGTATGCTGCCATGGAGTCCATCAGGAAAGGAAAATGACGGTAAGTATTTGATAGGAAATTTTCAGTTTTCCTGCCATCTCCCTAAAATGCACGTCTATTTTTTTTCTTATGTGTGACACTGCAGGATTCATCAAAGCCTTGTGAGACTGACCTATGTTTGGGACAGGCTTACCTGGCCTTAAATCTAAAATACTGTATATACCACAGTTCCAGTTCTTTATATGTTTCATTGTGGTCTGAATTTATATACTCAGATTTTGCAAATTAAGGTTAAATTTAGTTTATTTAATATACTACTAAAAAAACTACTTATGTATTGCTTTAGTGAATTAGAATAGTCTATAAATACATACATAATTTCCAATTATTTCTTTCATAGTAAGAATGTCAACTCCCCAAGGCCCAACTCCAAACAAACCTTTTTATTATTAGAATGAAGAATATTTAAAACTCCTCTAAGGGATTTAAATGTGTACCCCCAATGAGATATAATACTGACAAAGGTTATGCAGCTCCCTTGCTACAAAAGTCCATCTAGTTCAACCAATACAAGGTTGAAAAAAATCATACAATCCCATATACACAATCCTATACCCACAGGATATCCAGAGTAAGGCAAAAACCACAGCAAAGCATTATCCAATTTGCTCCAACAGTGGGAAAAAATCCCTTCTGGTCCCCCGAGAGGCAAACGGATATTCCCTGGATCAACTTTACCTATAAATGTTAGTATCCAGCTATTTCATGTTCATCTAGGCTCCATGCACACTAGTGGTATTCATAAGCTCAAAAAAAGCTAGAAAAAATGCTGGATGAAAAATGCTGATAATAGCATTTTTATGCCAGATTCTTGTAGCATTTTAGTAGCTTTTAGAAGCATTAAAGAGCATTACAATTTTATTAGCGTTTTTTGCAGTACACGAAGAAAAAAAAGCTGTTAGGAACATTTTAGTAGCATTTTGAAGCAGTTAGAAGCATTTAGGAGCATTCAGCTTTTTTTCTGCTGGAAAAACGCTCCAAAAAACCCTACAAAAACATTATTTTTCTGCTTCTAGTTACTGAAGCTCAAAAATGTTAATAGCCTAAAGTAGTGTGCATGGACACATAAGATAACAGTATTTAGCTTCTAGGAGCAGAAAAATGCTAATACCAGCTTCTAGGAGCTTAAAAAAAAAAACTGTGCATGGAGCCCTAGGAAAGAATCCAGGCATTTTTTAAAACAATCTAATGAGCTGGCCAGAGACAGCGAGTGTTAGGCCTGCCAGAGACGCCAACCACCCCTCTGGTTTCCTGACCCTTAGTCTTGTTATCCCAGTATCAGGTGGAGGAGCGGATAGGGTCCTGCAGCCAAAATATCGGGACCTCAAATGAAAGTGCAACAAGCTAACTCAGGGAACAACAAACATGTAAATGACTCACGGTTAGAAGTAGTCGGTCGGGACTCGGAAGCCAGACCCCAAGGGAGAGAAGTCCAGAAGTGAGGTCGGGAGTGAGTCGAGTTGAACATAGGAAACTGTGCAAGGGGTGATCCGGAGAGTGGTAAAAGGCGAGCCGAGTTTAAAAACCAGAATTGGCACAATGCAACAGGGTGATCCAAAGAGTGGTCGGGGAAAGCGAAGGTCAGCAACTAGAATATAATATAACAGCAGACAAAACAAGAAGTAAAAGATAAAATGAAAAAATCAGCGCAAAATTACTCTCTATGTATAATGCACCTATAAATATATATATCACCCAACTGCAGAAAGTGAACTGTGCTAAAAATATTATTAATCCTCATAGCATCTACAGTGTGCAAAAATATTATCCAAAATATTTGTGCAAATATATGCAAATAATCTATATAAATTATCAGCACTTCATATACGTGACAATCTCAGTGCACTGAATACACATAAAATTCATAAATATTACAACATTAGTGGTCATTAAAAAAAGTCCCAAGAAAAGTCCAATAAAGTGCAAAAAAGAGCGCAGCAATGTGCAATAAAGTGCAAATAAATATTTGTAGTGTAAAATCTTCAACAAAAGGTGTGCGCCAAAAACACCCTGTGTTGATCTGAAGATCAACCCTCAATAACCAGGAATCTCACAAACAGGGACACAGACAGTATTAAAAGGATAATGGGTTTTAAACCTTCCCTAGTCTAAGAAAAAAATGTAAAAATGTATTGGCTGTAGTTGCTCTTTATTTTAACCACTATCCTCCTCCACTTCAGTGTTTGGTGTCACCTTTAGAGGAGCCATATCTTTTTTTCTAAATGTACGCAAAACTACTGACAGTTAAGAAGATAAAAACTCAATGGATCACATTGTGGGAGGTGGTCGGGCAAGTTGCTGGCAGAGCACATTTTTCATTATTTGTTTATTTCCAGTGTAGCTCCATCCCTGAAGAAGCCGCTTGTTCAGAAGGATCTCTTGTTCTTGGCCTTGACTTCTTCAAAGTCCTCAGCTCTTCTGACAAACCCGGCTGAGAGTTCAAACCCACAAGTTTGCAAATAAATCACTTATGTAAGTAATGGATACCCAGCAACAACACAGTTTTAAGAACACACTTCACCCAGGGTTTGTAAAAAGAAAAAAAAAAATGAAGTCAGATTGTATTATAAGTAGAAGGGATAAAATAAAATCAAGTTAATAGACACAGTAAGCCTTAATTTAGGTATACATACTAGTTGGCAAGAGAGTCCAAATATGAGATAACGCCTGCTATCCAGATCAGAGTAAACCGGGACAAAGCCAACTACTGTACAGTGTAACGATGATCAAAAAGGATTAGGGTAAACAAACATAAAGAAACTAGTCTGTCCTCATGCACTAATGGTGACTGTGTGTAAATATTCACTAGCATACCACAGATCTTCAAAGAAAACAAAATGGCTCTTTTATTGAAGAAAGATCACATTATAAAGAAGTACAACGTTTCTGAGCGACGGAGGGGCCCTGCGAGGCTCCTAAACGTTGCACTTTTTCGTAATGTGATCTTTCTGCAATAAAAGAACCATTCAGGTTTATTTGAAGATCCGTGGTGTGCTGGTGAATATTAACACAGTGTTGTACATGCTCCAGTATCCAGTCCAGTTGGTGGTTGCTGAACCTTAGCACCCCAGATGTTTTGGAACAAAATTTCCCATGATGTTCCAATACACTGCAGAATGCATCAGCATTATGGGAAATGTAGTTCCAAAACATCTGAAGTGCCAAGGTTCGCCATCACTGACCTAGTACCTCTAGGAACTCAATCCAGGAATGTGTGCAATAGGAATATGGAAAGTGACTAATGGTGACTGTTCCCAGTATAGAGCAGTCTGATAAACTCAATAACTGCTTAACAGGAAAAATTATAACCATAGAATGAACAGACCGATGCAAACAGGCCTATAATAACACGGAGGGGGCGGTCTTTAGATGTTTAGAAAGTCCATCTATTTTTCCCTTTTCTCCACCGTGAGCCTCCTTTCTATAGGTCCCACCCTTCAGTCTTTCTCTCTGGGTCTAGGCCTTGAAGGCTTTCTCCTCTTCGAGTTGAAAACTTACATGATTCCAGTCAGGCGTAACCCTTTCCCATGCTCCTTCTCCCCAAGGCTCTGCCCACACCAGATTATAAAGGGACAGACTTCACCCACAACTACACCCAGGGGAGGGGGTCTTACTAAAAGAGGTAAAACTTCTAAAACAAGTCAAAAGTGTCACTTGAATTTTGACAGGTTCCCTTTCAGATAACCACAAAAAAGCACTATTGTCCCTTATCCACCTTCCTTTTTATCTAATGCAAACTTAGAAGTTCTCATTTAAAGCAACTCTGTTGCTAAAAATGAAAAGCCACATTTAAAAATATATAAGCAATAATTATAGGTACTGCTGCTTGTGACTCCAATTTTCAGGGACATAACAAGGGACATAGCAAGTGGTGGGTGTCCCTGTAGCTTTGGTGGCAATGGAATCACTGTGTGCAATGGGGGACCTAGGTATCCGACACACCCAGAATTGTTGGATGCTGAAGGTCTTTGCAGCAGGTGTAGCTTTGCAAAAGTGCAACAACTGAAGTCACCGTGGTGGGACTGGTAAAGTAACATATTCTAAGAGCATGTGTACAGAGTCTCTTTTAAGAATATATATTTATCATTGTTTTGTCACGTTTGTGCAGCGGCGTAGCGTGGGGGGTGCAGGGGGGGCCGGCCGCACCGGGCGCAACATCTGGGGGGGGCGCATCCGCAGTGTCACTCTGTCTGTCTGACTCTGACATACACAGTTCACACACTGTCTGCGGCTGCCTCCATCTTTAGACTCAGAGATGTCCAGCGCGGCCGCCCTATGGCTGAAAATGGCGGGTCGGGGCTGGACTGTGCCTCACCTGTCCATTGGTGTAGGGTGGGGTGGCGTTGCAAGCCAAGCCCCGCCTATGCCTTCTCTCCTCACTGCTCAGTCAGTTTAGCAGCGAGTGAGTCAGTAGCCTGGCGCTGTCACAGATTGGGTTTTTTATTTAAATCACCTGATTAGAGCCAGAGGCTCTAATAGGCTTCAAAAAAGGGTGGACCCGGGCCGCAGAGCAGTGCGCCCCGAGCCCACCCATTGCGTGACAATAGCGAATGAAAATTCGCTATTGTCACACAGATCCTCCTGCTGGCCAATCAGGAAGCGGGTCCAAGACCCGCTTCCTGATTGGCAGAAAGGCGAACACGTGCCATTGGCCGAGGAGGAGGCGGGAGGACTCGAGGAGACGCGGGGAACTGAGGAGAAGCCGCCGCTGCAGGTAAGTCTCTCTGCATTGAAGGGGGCACGCTGGTCTGTCTGCATTGAAAGGGGGCACGCGGGTCTCTTTGCATTGAAGGGGGAGCACGATGATCTCTCTGCATTGAAGGGGGGCACGCTGGTTTCTCTGCACTAAAAGGGGGCACGCTGGTCATTCTGCATTGACAGGGGGCACACTGGTCATTCTGCATTGAAAAGGGGCACCCTGGTCTTCCTGCATTGAAAGGGGGCATGCTGGTCTCCCTGCATTGAAAGGGGGTACGCTGGTCATTCTGCATTGAAAGGGGGCACGCTGGTCATTCTGCATTGAAAGGGGGCATGCTGGTCTCTCTGCATTGAAGGGAGGCATGATGGTCTCTCTGCATTGAAAGGGGGCACGCTGGTCTCTCTGCATGAAAGGGGGCACGCTGGTCATTCTGCATTGAAAGGAGGCACGCTGGTGTCTCTGCATTGAAATGGGGCACGCTGGTCATTCTGCATTGAAAGGGGGCACGCTGGTCATTCTGCATTGAATGGGGGCACGCTGGTCTCTCTGCATTGAAAGAGGGCACGCTGGTCATTCTGCATTGAAAGGGGGCACGCTGGTCTCTCTGCATTGAAAGGGGGCACGCTGGTCTCTCTGCATTGAAAGGGCGCACGCTGGTCATTCAAACTTGTATTTAGATGCATTTTACTTTAATTACATCAGTATTTTCATAACAAACAATACATGTGCTTAGGTGGTAAAGGTTTCTTTAACTAATCTAGTGGAAGAGACTCGAGTGCTAAAATCCCGCGGGTTAGGGGGCGCAAATTACTTGCCTTGCCCCGGGTGCTGACAACCCACACTACGCCACTGCGTTTGTGGGATTGTATTCATTATGTGCAAAGAGAGATCACACAAATACTTAAAAGTATAACATTTATTAACCATAATGACAGATACAGATAAGGAAAATATGACAAGAATACTTAACTAAAAATGCTGTTTTGCCACGGAGTCCCCCATAAAGACGTGGCCAGGTAAGCAGACCAGGCGCTTGCATGATATATGATGCAGCTCTGGAGATGAACTAATTCCAGTTTGGGCAGTGGTATTTAGACTTGTGTAGAAGAGATTGACAAACCCCAAGCCAATTCCCTTTGCAATATGACCCTCAAGTACTTGTTTAGTTAACAATAACATTCCTTTGGTATAAAGTAAAGCTATGCTTATGTCCTTATATGGCCCCCTTAACCAGTATATTAGAGGCCTTTTTAGATATATGTGAGGCCAACCTTATTAAGGAATATGAAATATGCAGCTTCCCTATCAACCATGAAATTTCAACACGCACACAGGTATAGTCACCAGCTGCTTACTTTGTATATAGAGAAATTTATCACAGCATTTACCAGAAAATTCTAAGACAAAAAAAATAACTCTTACTCATATTTATTCAACACATCAGACCCCCAGCCTAAGTAAATGACTTGTATAAAAATGCCTCTTGACTAAATGCAGTAATCTCACCAGTGTTGCAGACATCCTGCTCATTAGAGTGGGTTGCAACCTGAGGATTTTACAAACTCTTGCAGCATAACCTAGCAGCATGAGCATGCATTGCTTTGTAATACATTAATTTATAAAATCAATGGATAATTAAGCTGTTGCCCCAGTACAAAGGGAAACTGTAATACTCAGGCCAATCCAAAGGTAAAATTGCAGCCTTTATATTTTTAGTACAATAAATCCATTAACTCCGCAGTTGCTGGAAAGGATTGTAAAACAGACTGAGACTGGAAATGAAGACTGTGTTGCAGAGAGATGCATTGTGCCTGCTCAGTTATTCCAAACAAGCAGTCTGTAACTCAATATGCGCATGCTGATTATAGATAAGAAATGCAAGAGCACTCCTCTGATCCCAGGGCTATGTCACCACAGAGACACGGCCATTCAGTGCAGGAGTGCCATTTTGGGGAATTAAATGATAGTGACAGCTAAAAGTGACCACTCATAAGGATAGAAGTTGAGAAATAATGCAAGCATAACATCAGCAAATTCAGCTATAGATAAGGATATTCTGCGAAGAAAGGGCCATACTAAATTATATAGAAGTCGGTATAATTAGTTAAATTTCAGGGTTTGCTGATAATACAAGGCTAAGCAGGTTAACAAATTCACAACAGCTTATAGCAACTTTACAAGAAGACCTCAATAAAGTAAAGGGTTTTAGTATTGAAAAATGTAAAATAATGCACTTGTGGGCTAAAAATATGAATGAAATGTACTCACTAAGGAAAGAACCTCTGGGGAAATCCAGGATGCAAAAGCACCTAGGGGTCCTAGCAGATCACAGACTTAGCAATAGCATGCAATGCTGAGCTGCAGAAAGCAAGGTTAGCAGACTATTAGCATGCATTAAAAAGGGTATATACTTTACTTAAAGAGATATGACAATCTTTTTACCACTTAACAAAACTCAGTGTAGCGCCAGCCCTGTAAAGGGCGCAGGAAGATGACTGACCCCAAAGGTTGCCCTGACTTCGTAAGCCTCCCAACACCTATGACACCCTGGGTTCGGACATTTTTCAAAATTATAATGCAATTAAACAGACTGCAGCAAAGTAAACAAGTATTTTACTTAATATTCTCAAAGCAAATAAAACAAAAATGGCTTAGGTAAATATTTTCATACATCATACGAAGAATAGTTCAAACTAGATTTTGAGAAAAGAACACTCAGCCGTGAGTGCAAACGATAGTGTCATTACGTAATGACCAATAAATCGTTCAATGGACATAAATGAATCAATTTTTTTTTTTTCACAAATACTTAGTGCAAACAGTTTGAACGAGAAGCACATTAACCTTTTAATTTATCGTTCATTCGCCAGAAAATTTCCAAACTTGTCCTTCATTTTTTCAGCTCAAAAACGTCACAACCGATTACCAATTTGTGCCCATTAACTGGTCTAAAAATGAGCAAACTGTCCAAACGACTGAATTTCAGATTTTTTCATATAGTGTATGGCCAGCTCTTGGCCACTCTTGGCAAATATAAAACGGATATGTAATGCAAATAAAATTACAATAAGTCAAACAGTTGTAACCAATACATTCTAAAAGTACCTATGACCCCAAGTATAAATGACCTTTTATGTGAGACTGCGCCCTTCAACTCCTGATGCCACGGGCCCAATAAACTTTGTTGCACAATTATAGAACAACAAGTTACAGGAAATGCAATACTTAATCTCTGAGAAGAGTCCTTTAAGTGGGGGAGAGAGGAGAAGTCCTTGTGATGTCAATGTTCAGTATCTTCAGCTAGCTCAACAAGGGCCCATAGGGATTGTTGTGTAGCGGCATCTAGCAACTGAAAATAGCATATGCAAAGTGTTTCCTTTTGAGGCTTTAGTACACATTCACACTGATGCGATGCGGGAAGGCTGCGAATTCGCAGCCTGTTCCCGCATCGCACACGCACCCCCGGCAGTTCACACTGCCATATGCGATCCGCTGGGGGTGTCAATGTAATCTTAACGACACCCCCAGTTTGATCGCATATCGCAGTGCGATCGTGCAGTTCGCACAGGATCGGATCGCACAAGTGTGAACCGCTGTGCGATCCGATCCTGATGCGGCAGCAAAAATGCCTCCTGTGCGTGTTTGCTGCGGGTGCGATGCGAATTTAGCCATACAAACTGTATGGCTAAACTCGCACCGCACAGCTGATCGCATGTCATGTCGGAGCAGTGCGCTCCGACATGACATGCGAACCCCGCACACGCAGTAGTGTGAACCGGGGCTTAATGTAAAGAGATGGGACAAAGATGTCTGCATTCTGTGTATTTGTAGTGTGTGCACAGGGTGGGCTTCTGCACACTCACCAGTCCTGATGACACCAAGGCTCAAGGTAATAGGAAGTCCTGGAACAGGCTCCTGAAGAATCTGCAACCGGAGAAGGGTGCATGGCTGCACATTTTGCGATGCTGGGATTCAGCAGGGTCTGCATCAGTGACGATTAGAGTGACCCCCGACAGTCACTCAGCCGACAAGGAGCTGGCGATGTTGGATCCGCTCACACACACGCTGGGGACTCTTTACGCCGCATAGGTCACTGCACCTGCTCGCATCCCTCCAAGTGCCCAGGTTGCTGCTGCCAGCTGAAGGCCATGGTCCCAAGAGAAAGACTGCTCCCCAGACCAGGCTATATATGTCCTCACCCAGCATTCTGCTCTCTATCTCCCAGCTGGCTGGAATATGTAGTCTGCAAAAGTCTGGCTCCAATGCAAATCCTGGTTCCTCTGACCACATATCCCAAGATCCCTTGCTCTCAGCTGTGATGTCTGCTTGCGCTGCATTCAAGAGATGACAAAACAGTGTCCATGCTGAGCACTAGAGGGAAACAGGCTCCTGAAGCTGATGTTACAGAATGTCCCACAATGACCCAGGCAAAGTTAGCCAGTACCTAGCTACATCCGGTTTGGCCACATCTACAGATTTCCAACCACTTCTGGTCACTGATCCTCAGGAAGGATGTGCTTAAACTGGAGAGAGTCCAGGGAAGGGCAACAAAGCTAATTAATGGGGCTGGAGGACCTCAGTTATGAGAAAAGACTACAAACATTAAACTTGTTTCCCCTGGAGTGGAGGTGCTTAAGGGGAGATATGATTGCAATATACAAATATCTATAAAGTGATTTTAGCTTAGGGAGTAAACTATTCAGTCTCAGGTCTTTTAAGAGGACACGTGACCCCTTAATGAAGTTGGACTAGAAGCGGTTGAACCTTGAACTGTGTAAGGAGTTCTTTACTGTTAGAAAGATAAGGCTGTGGACCTCCCTTCCACATTGTTGATGGTGTCAGTGGAGAGTGTTGATAATTTCAAAAAACGTTTAAACGGGTATCTTGGCAAACACAATATACAGAAATATGGGAAATAGTAGCGACATAAAGACACACACATGCTGAACTGGATGGACTGGTGTTTTTATTCAACCTTACCAATTATGTAACTATGAAATATGCCATCAGGCAGGGCCTATTCACATCATGCAGAGCTTCGTGTACATTTTTTTATGGGGCCTATTAATAAAAACAGAGAATCTTGATCACTCTCCCTTAATCCATTCACTGGGAAATTGATAAGAACAAAGTATGTCACAACAGCTATAATTGTCAATAGAGAGGTATGCCAAAAGTCTAAAGTGACCCCCTCACTGCCATAGGGTAATTTGTAAATTAGGTGCAATCTGTAAAACAGGGGTGGGGAACCTTTTTTCTGCCAAGGGCCATTTGGATTTTTGTAACATCATTTGGGGGCCGTACAAAATGTATGCATAAATGTAATAGGCATTGCTTTGCGGCAAAAAACGCTGTAAAAAATTGCGTGACTTTGAGGTCACAAAAGTGTGAAAGGGGCCTTCAGTAATCAAGGTATAGTGTGCCCCCTTTCAATGCAGAGTGACCACAGCGTGCCCCCTTTCAAAGCAGAGTGACCACAGCGTGCCCCCATCAGTGCAGAGTGACCACAGTGTGCCCCCTTTCAATGTAGAGTGACCACTGCATGCACCCTTTCAATGCAGAGGGACCACAGCATGCCCCCTTTCAATGCAGAGAGCCCAGAGCGTGCCCCCTTTCAATGTAGACTGACCACAGCGTGCCCCCTTTCAATGCAGAGGGACCACAGCGTGCCCCCTGTCAATGCAGACTGACCACAGCGTGCCCCCTTTCAATGCAGACTGACCACAGTGTGCCCCCTTTCAATGCAGACTGACCACAGTGTGCCCTCTTTCAATGCAGACTGACCACAGCGTGCCCCCTTTTAATGCAGACTGACCACAGCGTGCCCAATTTTAATGCAGACTGACCACAGTGTGCCCCCTTTAAATGCGGAGAGACCACAGTGTGCCTCCTTTCAATGCAGAGTGACCACAGTGTGCCCTCTTTCAATGCAGACTGACCACAGCGTGCCCCCTTTCAATGCAGACTGACCACAGTGTGCCCCCTTTCAATGCAGACTGACCACAGTGTGCCCCCTTTTAATGCAGACTGACCGCAGCGTGCCCCCTTTCAATGCGGAGAGACCACAGCGTGCCCCCTTTCAATGCAGACTGACCACAGCCTGCCCCCTTTCAATGCAGACTGACCACAGTGTGCCCCCTTTCAATGCAGACTGACCACAGTGTGCCCCCTTTCAATGCAGACTGACCACAGCGTGCCCCCTTTTAATGCAGACTGACCACAGCGTGCCCAATTTTAATGCAGACTGACCACAGCGTGCCCCCTTTCAATGGGGAGAGACCACAGCGTACCCCCTTTCAATGCGGAGTGACCACAGCGTGCCCCCTTTCAATGCAGACTGACCACAGCGTGCCCCCTTTTAATGCAGACTGACCACAGTGTGCCCCCTTTCAATGCAGACTGACCACAGCGTGCCCCCTTTTAATTCAGACTGACCACAGCGTGCCCCCTTTTAATTCAGACTGACCACAGCCTGCCCCCTTTTAATTCAGACTGACCACAGCGTGCCCGATTTTAATGCAGACTGATTGACCACAGCGTGCCCAATTTTAATGCAGACTGATTTACCACAGCGTGCCCAATTTTAATTCAGACTGATTGACCACAGCGTGCCCAATTTTAATGTAGACTGATTGACCACAGCGTGCCCAATTTTAATGCAGACTGATTGACCACAAGGCAGAGTGAACAGCGTGCCAAGCCCCAGTGCACTTGACTTACCTGTTGTAGCGGCGGCTTCCTCTCTTCAGTCCCTGCGTCTCTTCGAGTCCTCCCGCGTCCCGCCTCCTCCTCGGCCAATGGCATTGGCCAAGGAGGAGGAGGATCCGTGACACAGTAGCAAATTTTCATTTGCTATTGTCACACAAATGGGCGGGCTCGAGGCGCACTGCTCTGCTCCTCAGGTCAACCCTTTTAACAGTGTCAGAACGGAGCCATTGGCTCCTTCTTACACAGCGGCACGGGGGGGGCAGATCGCAACGATTGTGCGGGCCGGGCAGAACGATCGTGCGGGCCGGAGGTTCCCCACCCCTGCTGTAAAAGAAGAGCATCTGTATATAAATTCAAAGTAGCCTGTCTCTGGTGCTTCGCTGTCTTTCGGGCCAAAGGGGGTGTTCCATATTTCTGAATGTGCGTGTACCTGCTCCTCCCAATACTTGCTGTATTTCCTCTCATTGGCTTGTATGTCATTACAGAACATATGAGCATGTTGGAGAAACCACAACATGTGGCAGGGGGAGAAGGTGTGGTGTGTGCCCACTCTTATAAAAAAATGAGGCTGGGTTATCCATTCCTTAAAAAATATTGGCTTATGTGACTTATCTGACGAGGGATAAAGACTACACATTAAATTGTAGGTTTTCCTAATTTCTGGCGGTGAACCTGCCAAGCTTTCACCAATCGCAGGGATTTGCTGTGAAGCTACGAGAGTGCCAAACCTGAACCCCACGCCTACTCACTACCTCATTGGCAGAAGAAAGTAATACAAGAAAATAAAATAACACAAGATATGATCATTTACTGACTGTATACTTCTGCATTATGTGTACCCCCGTAGGAGCCGCTGGTATTTTTGCCCAGATCTTCCCCACTTTTGCTCCGTAGCCAGATTCACACACACTTCCACTCATTGTCTTCAATGGCCAGTCTAGAGGTTTTATTTTTGTTGTTTTATTTTTGGAGAACTTGGATATGGAAGGAAATTTAGTGGGATACTCAAAAAAATAGAACTATTCACAATTGAAGACGTCTAACTGATCTCTCGGTTAAGCTAGTGAAGTCCATTCTAAAATCAGATAGCAGACTTCTCCTTGAAAGTAGCACAAAGATGTTACAGAAATTAGCAAAGTCCCTCAGTAGTAGTAGGGCAAAGCTCCTCAGGTACAAGCCAGTTACAGCAGACTGTGGCAGTCCAAAAGTAGTAGACCTGAGCAAAGTCCTATGTAGTAGCAAACAGTTGGACAAGCTTTTCAGAACACTAGCCCCTGTTCCCTTTGTTCAGACCCTCAGCTGACTATATAATACTCCAGAAGGTGTAAAATTACAAGTCTATAGATCCTTTAGGTTGTCTGTACTCACAAAATGTCCAGGGACAGCTGGTAGCCTCCTTCCAACTTCCAAGCGACACTCTATACCAGTGATACCAGACCAGATTCTCTGTTTTCATTAATAGTGATACCAGATCTTGAAAAGACAGCCCTTTCAGCCAGCTTTGTAGAACCAGGGTCTCTCTCAGTAACTTCAGGCCTTCAGGACTCCCACCTTAGGCCACATGGCAGCACAATCTCTCTCAATCCAAACCCTCAGGTAAACCACCTGAGACCCCATGGCAGCAGGTTCTGGGGGGGGTCAGCACCTCTCTCCTAACTGGTGAAACTCTTTGCTAGGAATGAGCAAGAGCTCATGTTCTCCCAGAATATAAATACAGGCACCCAGTATGCATAGGTACGCCTCCCCTTGTAATTGGTAAGGGCTGTATGAATATTCATGCTCCCATGTGCATGGTTTCTGCCTATTATCCAGCACTAAAACTTCAAGACAGCATGAGCAGCACCAGAGCGCACTGAGTAGACTACACTAGCCAATCACAGCTCTCTGTTAGGCAGACAACAAATAAATTGACCTAGCTGTCTCTCTGTTAAGCAGAGAAACCAAAACTTATTCTATACTAATCCCAGCACCTACCTAGGTGTCACGATTAGGGGTCAGGCTCGAAAACCAGTTGCCATAGCAGTAGCTGATTTACCACCGACCAGCGGGATAAGTACACAGGCAGTCACTCTGGTGAATGAAGCGGGCTCATCTGAGGTGAGGAGTCTGAGTACTAATGGGTGTTCACCAGAGCTCCTAAAAGTGGAGATGGATTTTGCTGCGTGTTAGTACCAGTTTGTGGTCCTCAGGATCACCCCACCAGGAGGTGAGCAAGCCGGGGTCCAGTCATGGATAATGAAGAGAGAGAACACTGCTCAGGCTAGTCAAAGTCCACGATTCAAAGTGGGTGCTGAACCTCGGCTGCAAGGACTGGATGGACAGATGATGGAGCAGTATGAATGTCAGGACTGGATGGACAGATGACAGAGCAGTGTAATGTCAGGACTGGGTGGACAGATGACAGAGCAGTGTAATTTCAGGACTGGATGAATAGATAACGGAGCATTGTAATGTCAGGACTGGATGGACAGGTGAGAGGTGATTTTACATCTATGTTGAGGGATATGTGCACATTTACACATATGTACATACATTTTTTGTTTAATACATTTTTTTGTTATTATTTGGTATACATATGTGTGTTTAGATGCACATACCGTATTTATTGGCATATAATACGCACTGGCGTATAACACGCACCTTCATTTTAAGAAGGACGTTTCAGGAAAGAAACATTTTAAACAATTAAAAATAACAGTGCACAGCCCTCTTCATTATACAGCCCCCCTTTACATTACACAGTTCCCCCATGCACAGTAGGACACAGCAGCTTTGAATCTGGAGGTGGTGTCAAGAGTCATACATTCCACTGTCTCCATCCTAGTACCTCTACACCCCAGTACTTCCTAGCTGAGCTCCTACATTATGTATTGTAGTTGTGGGACTTGGGAGGGATTTGAGGTGTGTTGGAGATTAATTGGGTTGTACAGTAACTTTTTCTCCCTTTCTCCAGCCCCCTTTACATTACATAGCCCCCATGCACTCCAAGGAGACCCCCAGTCTCCTGGGACAGCCCCGCCAGCATACTCTAAAGTAAAAGAAAAAATCACTGCAAGCCCCTTTTCATAGATGCTTCCTACATTGTGTCAGTGTCATAGTAAACCGATGCCTCTAAATACCTTGAATAAAGAAATTTTCCTCATTGGATTCCATGGTGGTGTGTGACCATTTTCTTCTTTCATGCAGTCGTGGATAGGCAGGTAGGGATCAAACAGAAGCGTAGTGGAGGAACAAGCCAATATGTGTGACAATAATGAGTAGTTGCAGGTTGAGATCAGGCAGAAGCGTAGTCGAAGAACAAGCCAAGGGTCGATATCAAGTGGCAGCAAAATATGGGTGGCAGCAGGGAAGACAGGAGCAAGATACTGGCTGGAGAGCGCACAATAATCTGGCAAAAAGGAAGTGCAGAGACGTGGCTTAAATCAGAAAGTTCATAGAGGGAGCAAAGAGTTCAGGGTTCAAGTCAGGATCATTCAAAGAAATTTCCTATGAATTGTCCAGAATTCCAGGTACCTCAACAAAAAGAGACATGACAGGGCAGAATTTTTGGGTTTAAATCCAGGCCCTGACAGTACTCTCCTCCTCCCAGGACTTCCCTGGATATCTTAGGGCAGGGTTTGTGTGGAAATCTCTGGTGGAATTCTCTTGTCAATCTAGGGGTATGAATGCCCTCATTAGGCTCCCAAGAATTTTCTTCTGGCCCATATCCTTCCCATTGTACCAGATATTGCAATTTGTTCCTTAAAATCCTGGAATCAATAATTTTCTCTGCCACAATTTCTTCTTGACCCTGTACCTCTACAGGTGGAGGAGGTAGAAGAAATGTTTCTAGAAAAATAATTTTCACGCAATGGTTTGAGTAGTGATATGTGAAAAATGTGAATCTTCATACTGACTGCAAGTTTAAAGCGAAAGGTGACTGGATTGATTTGAGCAGAAATCTGGAAAGGTCCTACAAATTTTTGGCCCACTTTAGCAGATGGAACACGAATCTTCAAATTTTTGGTAGATACCAAACTTTGTCATCTACGTGAAATGTAGGAGGTGACCTGCGATGTCCGTCAGCTGCCTTCTTGTAAGAGTCCTGAGCCTCCTTCAGAGTATCAATAAAATTTTTAGTCTATTGTTATCAGCAGGAATAAAAACTGGATGACACCCAGTGTTTAAGTAAAAAGGACTTTGAAAAACGGAGCTATGTTTAGAATTATTAAAAGCAAACTCTGCTGTAGAAACATAGTCCACCCAGTCACTCTGAAGATAACTGACAAAACATCGAAGGTACTGCTCCAATGTTTGATTGGTCCTCTCAGTCTGACCATTACACAGAGGGCAGGTTAATAATAACACCTAAGGCTGAACAAAAGCTTTTTCCAAAATCTTGAGGTAAACTGCAATCCTCTGTCAGACACCACATTATCAGAATGTCCATGTAGTTTTCGCGAACAATCAACTCTGCAGTTTGTTCAGCAGAAGGTACCCCCTTGACTGGTATACAATGAGCCATCTTAGTGAGACGCTCGACAACTATCAAGATTGCGGTCATTTCTTTTGAGGGAGGTAAATAAACCTTGCCATTCCTCAATTCAGGTCGATATGCAAAGGTGTGTGCAGACTTTGCATTAGGGTGTGCACCCCAAAACTCAAACACACAGGTGTGTGGGTATATGTGTATGTGTATATATAAATATATATGTATATATATATATATATATATATATATACACACACATACACTATATTATATTTTCAAAAGTATTGGGACGCCTGCCTTTACACGCACATGAACTTTAATGGCATCCCAGTCATAGTCCGTAGGGTTCAATATTGAGTTGGCCCACCCTTTGCAGCTATAACAGCTTCAACTCATCTGGGAAGCCTGTCCACAAGGTTTAGGGGTGTGTATATGGGAAAGTTTGACCAATCTTCCAGAAGCAGTCTCCGCTCTAATTCATCCCAAAGGTGCTCTATCAGGTTGAGGTCAGGACCCTGTGTAGGCCAGTCAAGTTCCTGTATCAGTTGTGGATATTTTTAACTGATTCATGACAAATGCTCCTATACATGTGTAATAATATCTCTCACCCACAGGTGGATTAGTGAGCTTTGATGTCGTGTATGTAAAGATGGCTGCCGCACCCAATTAACCATGTGGTTGTGGGGGGAAGTGCAACCATGTGTTGATGACCTCACTCACAAGACAACCTGTGAGTGGTGAAAAGGAATGACCACATTCTGTGGGTGGTCTAGCATGAGGGAAGGGAGGTTGGTTTTGGGAAGGTTCGCTGTTTGGAGTTGTAGAAACATGCAGCCAAGACCTCAATGTCCTCTTCCAGATATCGAGTGCAAGCTGTTGCCAGAGTTAGGTATTTTTTTTACCTTTCTTTGGGATATTGGAAATAGGAGTGTATGTTTAAGTCTTGTTATCTGGTGTATTGTTTATGGCAACTTTTATGTGTAAGGAAGCTTTATGTATTTTGATGTCCAGTAAAGTTTTGTTTTATGTTTTTTATCAAAACAGCTGTTGGTGTGTCTGTTCATTTTAAATATTCTTTTACGTGTTCAGAGAGGCCTTAGAAGAACTGACTCTTTTGCACTGCTGGGTTCCAGGGGGTATCTGCGATCCAATGTCTGAATTCTGCTGTGTATTCAGCAACAGAGCGCTACCCTTCCGCAAACTATGCAACTTTGGTTCAGCATTAGCACAGCAGTAGAGATCATCAAAAATCTGGTTCATTATGGTCACAAAATCTCAAAATTAGTCAAGCTGTCTTTTTCTATATACGGGGAGGCCCAAGCTAGAGCTTCCTCAGTCAGAAGGTTGATAGCAAACATTACCTTCCTTTTCTCAGAAGGAAATGCAGCAGTTTGCATTTGTAAATAAATGCAACATTGGTTAAGGAGCCCTCTGTAATTGCAGCGGTCTCCATTTAACTTGAGTACTAGAGGCATATGTATGTTGGCATCATCTTGGGAACTTAAAGTACTTTAAGAAGAACTATAGGCAATAGTTTTTTTTTACATTTTGGATAGAGCAGGGGAAGGCTTATAACCCTTGTCAAATTTTTGTTCACCATCTGTGTCCCATTCCTGATATTTCCCTTCACTTCCTGTTCCATAGCCAAACAGGAAGTGAGAGGAAATTCCTCCAAATTAAGGGAATTCTTTGGGGACCCCCAGGTCACCAGAACTAGCGTCCCCATTGGAAGATTTCCCCCCTATTACTTTTCTGGGGACTTATTTTACTTTCACTTTCAATGGTAATGTTAAACAGGACAAGTAGAGAGGATGAATCTCCCTAATGGAGTCACAGACAGCAAAAAAAAAAAAAAAACTCACAGGTGTTCTAATCCCTCTCCACTCAAAAATAAAAAAAGTTTTGCCTTTAGTTATACTATAAGTCTAGCAACTGTCTCTGCAGAGCATAGATTTCCTCCTGTTGCCCTCTTACCACACTTTCCAGTTTGGAAATTGTTTCTTGCCAGGTAACGCTGAACCCTTGAATTTGCTGGTGTCCTTGAATTTGCTGCCTAAAAGGAGTCACATCATTTGCAATAGCAGTCTCCATGTTTTGGCCAGATTATTCTGTCACGATCAGGGGTCAGGCCCGAAGACCAGTTGCTATAGCAGAAGCGATACTACCACTGACCAGCAGGATAGGTACACAGGCAGTCACCCTTGTGAATGATGCAGGCTCATCTGAGGAGCGGAGTCTAAGTACTAACTGGTGTTCACCAGAGCTCCTGATGGTGGAGATGGATTTTGCTGTGTGTTAGTACCAGGTCGCGGTCCTCAGAATGGCCCTACCAGGAGGTGTGCAAGCTAAGGTCCAGTAGCGGGGTAAGCATGTAGGGATCAAACAGAAGTGTAGCTGAGGAACAAGCCAAGGGTCGATAACGAGTAATTACAGGTTGCAATAAGACAGAAGCGTAGTTGAGAAACAAGTCAAGGGTTGATAACAAGTGGGAGCAAAATATGTACAGCAGCAGGGAAGAAAGGAGCGAGATACTGGCTGGAGAGAGCACAATAATCTGGCAAATCGAAAGTGCAGAGGCATAGTCTAAATCGCAAAGTTTGTGGGAGGAACAAAGACTTCAGGATTCAATACAAACAAGGTTCAAGGCAGGATCATTAAAAGAACTGTCCCAGAAACTGTCCAATAAACTGTCCAAGAAACTATCCTTCATTCCAGGTAGCTCAGCAAGCAGAGGCATTGCCTGAAATAGCAGAGGTTCTGGGTTCAAATCTAGGCCCTGGCACTAGATGGGTCCTACATATGGAAGATGTGTGGTGCTAAGTGGGTGTTTTATATTTTTTATTGATTTGGTGGGTGGGCATTTGAAAACAAGCAGCAAAAAAAACAAATTTTGGATCAGTTGGCAAACGACTCTGGGTAGAAATTTGTAGTAAAAAGAGTAGTAAAGTAGTAAAAAGTAAAGTATATTCCTAGCCAAAAATATGTTTTTTGCTTTGAGTAAGTGTTACAACCTATATCAGTTTTTACTGCTCTGTTACCTTTTACAGATTTTCTCTCACTTGTACTGGTGACAATGTGTCTCCAGGAATGAAAGTAAATTCATAGACCCCTACCGAGGAAGTCGCAGCTGAGAGAGCATTGATGTAACGCGTATAGGGGGCGGAGCCTGCATACCCGACGTTACATCCCTTCCTGAACTGTGATGAGAGGCTTTAATATGCTTGCACTGCCGAGTGCCTTTTATGTAAGTGCGGCCATTTGTTTATTAAAATACCTTGTTAAATGAAGCAGAGAGCACTAGATTCTTTCCTTTTACTTCCTGTACATATCGCCATTATCTGAGATCAGAGGTGGAACCCTGGATTACTCCCCTTGTTTGTGGATTTACATCTTATACTCCCCAGTGAGGGAAAAAGCTGTTGTGGACCCGAGGTGATTCCCGGGTCTATGAGCAAGGTGAGAGGCCACTTTAGATGGTGAAGGGAACTCACACGATCACGGAGGTGTTATCATATGTGTTGGACTATGGGATTTATCTGATGGTCACTTCATTTTTGCACAATTTATGATTTGCACTACTAAGGAGAATTTATTTTGAGAAAGTTTATTTAGCACGTATATGTGTTTATATGTGCACATTTATATTTATTTTGTACACAATTATTTATTTGTCTGGCACAACACTTTTCTGTTAGATATTTGATTTTGATTGTGAGGAGTGAGCACAATTTAGATGGGCAGCCAGATTTGGAATAATATTTTTTGCACGTAATATATTTTTTGCATATATATATTTTTTGCACATATTTGGGCACACAGAGATTTTTTGATATGAATGGTATGATTTAATATAGTGTGTCACATTTTTGCGCTGATAGTTTTCACTATACGTATGTTCTCTGATGTGGTCACTGACCTCCCACTAAACCGGTCATGCTGAACGATGTTACAGGCAGCATAACATTCTCCACTGCTTTTCCAGAACCTTTCATGTCTGTCAGGTGAACCTGTTCTCATCTGTGAAAAGCACAGAGCACAAGTGACCAATCTGTCATTTCTGGTGTTCAATGGCAAATGCCAATCGAGCTCCATGTTGCTGGGCAGTGAGCACAGGGCCCACTAGAGGACATTGGGCCCTCAGGCCACCCTCATGAAGTCTGTTTCTGATAGTTTTGTCAGAAACATTAACACCAGTGTCCTGCTGGAGGTCATTTTGTAGGGCACTGGCAGTGCTCATCCTGTTCCTCCTTGCACAAAGGAGCAGATACTGGTTCTGCTGATGGGTTAAGGACCTTCTATAGCCCTCTCCAGCTCTCCTAGAGTAACGGCCTGTCTCCTGGAATCTCCTCCATGCTCTTGAGACTATGCTGGGAGACACAGCAAACCTGGAGGAGTTGGACTGTCTGTGCAACCTTTATAGGGTCCAGGTATCACCTCAGGCTACCAGTAGTGACACTGACCCTAGTCAAATGCAAAACTAGTGAAAAACAGCCTGAAAAGATGAGTAGGGAAAGATAATGTCAGTGGCCTCCACCTGTAAAACTATTCCTGTTTTGGAGTTGGTCTCATTGTTGCCCATCTAGTGCACCTGTTGTTAATTTAATTAACACCAAAGCAGCTGAAACTGATTAACAACCCCCTCTGCTACTTAACTGACCAGATCAATATCCCAGGCGTTTAATTGACTTGATGCTATACTCTGATTAAAAAGCGTTCCTTTCATTTTTTTGAGCAGTGTACAAAACAAGTACTAGAACGATACCCTGCACATTACATCTATTATCTATTTATATGCCAATACCTTTTCCCAAGCACTTTTTAATGAACATTAAAGCGTTTGTTAGCCCAACACTTCATATTCCTGATATGTGCCTGCAGTACCATGTACTTGTATGAGAAAGTATCCGGTTCTCTTTGTATTGCTTCCTTTGTGTGAAATGCCAAACCCTCTGCTTTCCTATTAAGAACTAACCATACAAAGGAGGAGAGCACACTGTGGTCAGTTCTCTACCTATGCTGAGAACTCAGCGTACTCTCCTCCAATGATCAGACTTGTCCTGACACACCCCCGCTTCATAGCCATTCACTGGGAATCTCAGTGTGTTGTTGCTTCTCCTCCCCCCGGCTCTTATGCAGCTGAGAACAAAGGGAATTAGATCACTTATAACAAAGGTATTTATAATGTTTTTTTTTTTATATCTATATAAAAAAATGTTTTGCCTTTCATTTCTATTTTAAACTGAATGGGTTGTTTTACAAGGCGATCATTTACAATCACATTAAGCATTCACATCAGAAGATTTTAAAGGCTAAGTTTAGTAAAAAAAAAAAAAAAACATTATCACAAGGGAAGGGACATTACTTACTATCAATCTGATATTTCCCTTCTGTTGTTCTGGCTCCTGCATGAGTCAAAATCTTGCTCCTCTGATCTCTCCCAGCCCCCCACCACTGTAATCTGGGGTTTATAGAGACGAGAGACCGGTCACATGCACTCACCAAGAGTGCTGACTATGGCCACCATTTCGCCCCCCTATCCCCATTTATAGAAACTGTACTATTGCTTCTACGAATTAAACCTGACCTATGAATGGTAGAGGGGATCCTTTAGTTTATCTGCCCATCCTGCATTCATAGATCAGATTTTATTCATAGAAGCTATGGTACAGTACCTAATGAACAGGGGGGTGGAAATAGCTGCCATAGTTGGCACTCTTGAGGAGTGCATATGATAGGTCTCTCAACTCTTTTAACCCCCATCGCACAGGTAAATTATGGTGGTGGGGATAGGGGGGGACCAAAAGAGGAAAATTTTAACTATTTCAGGAGCCAGCAGCACAAGGGACACGGCGTAATTTTTCTTTTTTTCTTTTATTTTGACTAAACTTACACTTTAAGTTTATAACAGCTAGACATTCCAAATTTTGTATAGGAACATGTAGCAAACATTATACTATTTTTTCACAGAAAGACTTTTTGCTAGTAACTGGCTTACACAACATAGATGCAGGAAGACTTTTTTAGCCCAAAGTTTTATTGCAGCTGTTGAAACATTTACAGAGTGACAACATAAGTGAGAAAGTACTGATGATAACGAATGTGTTAATGAACAGAAAAAGAGGTGTGGGAAAGGCGTTTGGGACTCTATGGTAGGTCCACGTCTTCCTCTAAACAAGATACAAGTCTTAGCTGGTCACAGAGCCCCTGTCAACGTAATGCTCATCTAGAAATGTAGGGAGGGAGAGACAGGATGGGAGCACAGGAAGCACATAGGGAAATAAATTAAATCATTAGTTAGAGGAGAAAGGCGTTTGTTCCCAGACAGGACCTCTCACCTTGGCTCCCATTATTGCTTATTAAAAATGCTCAGCGCCACCAATTAGCAGCACTTCCCGTAGACCTGGCAGGTGCCAGAAGGAGGAGTAGGGGTGGGTCATCGAGAAAATATAAGAGCAATTAACTTCTGTTGGTGGGGGGTGGTTAGGATCCAAGTATAGTACTGAGGGTATTGTCAAGGCAGTCAGTGATCAGAAAGAAAATAAGAAAACAAACGCTCTACTAAATACAAGCAATGATTATAGTCACTATATATCACAAAATAAAATCTATTTTTTTCCATTGTTTTTTTGAATAAAGGAAGCACTGTCTTCTTACACTTTGAGCAATATGACATCTTCAGATAAACTCTGTTCAATGTCAGTAAATTGCCTCTTTGTAGACCTGTAAGCCACCTTGGATCTAAAAAAAGGTAGATAAAGTTAAATCATCATATGACAGTATTTTATTTAAAAAAAAAAACAGAATTCATCCTATGTTTGTGTAGCCAGGTTCTTGGCTAGAAAAAGCGATCTGATTTAGGACATTTTGCTGCAGTGCTCCCAATGGACTTCAGCTGAATGGGTAAACACTACCTTGCCTTCATCCAATAGGGGGAACTAACAAGCAGAGGGAGCTCAAGACACTTGATAGTTGGCAGCATTGAATCATGGGAGACGAAGTTTGGGAAATAAATTTTACTATGGAAAATAATAGACTGTTGTACTACAATACCCAATGTGCACCAGGTATAAAGAGAGAGAAAGCTGTATTTCCACAGGCTGAATACTGGGAGAATTTTGTCTTTGCTGCAAGGAGACCGAGGTGTGCACATCGCTGCTCGTGTATGCACATCAACATGCTACAAGCTAGCGGCCGTATGCTGAAGACCAGAATTGCTGCAGGCAGATCCAGAAGTGAACGGACATCTGAACAGTGGGACCCCTGTTTCTATATCTCTGGGACTGGTGAGAAGACACTGCTGCCAATAACCTGTTGCTTCTAGCAGAGGCTGAGCACATATGAATTGGACATCAAAGTAGCACCATTATTTACTACATGCAGAGTTTACTGGGACTGTACGCATGTGCACTACCGTAAAGACTGGGCCCCAGCACTAGCCATTTAAAGAACTAGGGCTAAAGACTACTCATTCAGATAGCTGCTTCCCAAGAACTTTGCCAATTTTGCATAGTAAGAGGTACTTCTTTAGGGAGTCCTAAACCCAATTGTTGCAATTCATATAGAGTGCACTCTAAAGTGGATATAGCCTACTGTTTACAGAGGAATTTTCGTAGTATTGATTATTATTGCTGTTACTGTTTTCTAAGGCTATTACCTAGTGTTGATTTTGTGGATTGCTAGGTTTAATCTAATTTAGCTGTATATAAATTACATATACTCATGTATGTGTATACTACTATTTACTGCAACCCATGACAATATATTGGGCTCATTTAGTACTAACCAGTCTGATGTTGCAGTATTAATTTGCTGGTGTGTCAGTGGGGATAAGGTTGTTATCAGAATCGAGGCAGAAGAACAGGGAACCAAATCTACCAACTGGCTCCTGCTGCAGTAGCACTACACTAACAACTGGCTAAACAGCATTGTTACTGTTTAAAAAGATCCCTTAGGCCCCTTTCACACGATTGGACCTCATGGGTCCACCTGTCCGTTTTTCAGGCAGACCCAATCAGGCCACCGATTGTCCTCTATGGGGAGACATGTGTCTGCTGACATCTGATCCGACAAAATGCACTGAAAACAGATGTATGGCGATACATTCGCCATCCCATCCAGCGGGTCGGATGAGATGGGATAAATAGGGACAAGCTGTCCGTTTTCATCCGATCTCCCCATAGGGGAGAGTGGGACTCTGACAGGTCCATCTCTGGAGAAATATATTATTTTTATACTTTAATATATGTATGCATATAATTTTTTTTCGATTGCAGAGGTGTTTACATTCATTTAATAATTAATTGTTGATCATATAACTGGGACATCATTTGATTTGGCTCTTGGTGGCGTTATTGTCATTTGTATTTTAATTTATTATAGTAGGTTTTGCCTTGACACCACTCCCATGTCCACCCACTTTCGGGAGGGGCTTTAAGACCATGATAAAAGCCCCTTCCTCTATAATATATCATATGTATGAATGCATCACTGTAGACAGGCTCGGAAGAAGAGGGGATCTCCTCTCCAAAAACGTCAGCCATTTGGAAGGTGTGGTGGACACTGTCTTGGTGACCTGGTTGCTTTGGGTCCATTGTGATTCGATATGCTTTTAACACTTTTTTGTGTCTGTGAGTATATATCTTCTTATTTCATTTTAATAAACTCCATTTGGGTAATGCACTAGGTCGACGAACCCTCTTTTTGTTCTTGATACAGTACTACCTTCTACCCTGGTTAATGATGATGCTGTACAAAGTAATCTCTGTTGCTTTTCCATCCAGAGTGCGCAGCCTAAGACGGGAAAGTGTGTCACTGGCCGGATCACCAGGTTAAAAAAAAGGAGAAAATCCTAAAATGAAAACAAATTCAGCCACCACATTTAAGGATTGGTAAGTTGAAATATATTACATTCTTGTTTTTGGGTTTAGTTTGTAGTGGTCTTGTATACATATTATTTTCTTTATATATTATGATCTGCATGAAAGAATACAAATGTTTTCTTTTTTTTCTTTTAGTCAGATAAATAAGAAATAATTTGCATTTTTTTCTGCAGGCAGCAGGTGGTGCTATAAACTAGTTTTTACATTTTCCTAGCTATCCTTAAATGATTATAAACAATCACCTTGTAAACAATCCATTTGATTTGTAGCAGGTTTTCCAGGCATTGGGCCTGATATGGGTCTGCCATTGTTACCGGGAACACTTCCAACACATTTAAGTTGAATACCCCAGTGTGAGATTGGAGGCAATGACCATTCCAGCATCTTTGGTTTGTTTTGTTTATTTTGTAATGGGCTCAACTAGGTTTAACTGGGACTCCTTTAGAAAAATGCCTGTTAGCGCTGTCTTGACACCAGCTGAATGCTGACCAATGCTTCCTGGCACATGGAAATACTGTTTTGCTGAACTGTGCTAGAATTTTGACTTTAACACTCCGGTTAACTCAGAAGATCCAGGACTGTAATACACTTGACTCTTGACACTCTGTTTAGCTCAAAAGTCAGGTAAACAGCTCCCTCCAGCCCTTCACTGACTGTGGCAGCTCCTTGTAAGTGCTTGTGCTGCTACAACATTCAACACTGTACACTGCACACTGCATGCTGTACACATTAACTCTTCAGGGCCCAACCGCTGGCACCCCCTCTGACACTTCAGGGTCCTCTCACTAAGCACCCCCTCTGACACTTCAGGGTCCTCTCACTAGGCACCCCCTTTACCGCTAGCTTGGTCCTGGATTTCAGGGACCTTCACCGGAGTGGTCCCCTTTAAGCTGGGCAGACCCCTAGGGGCAGTTCACAGTACTCACGAACTTGGAATGCTTTCCTGGAACTGAACCCCAGAGGCGTGCGTGACTATCACAAAAATTACTGGCCTAAGTTACAATTTTTGTGCTAGGTTAAACTATAAACATATAGTTGTTTGAGTTGGATATTTGATGTTTACATGAAGTTCTACTTTAAATTGCTCTGAAGGCGTTTCCCATATAGAGAAATATGTGTCATTTATATTAGAAGCTCAGAGTAAGGATATAAACACAAGAAAAAGAGTGCAATTGCTCAGGACCATGATATTAACTCTAAGGCATCCAAAATGTACATATGAGAACAGAAGTAAGGGCTCTTTCACACGGGCGTTCAGTTTTTTTTGCCCGATCAGGTCCTTTTTTTTTTTTTTTTTGAAACGGACACGGATGACACTTGTGTCACCCGGTCCGTCTGTCCGTTTTTCATCCCATCCGTTTGCGGATGAAAAACGGACATAATGTATCTCTATGTAAATACGGATGTCAGCGTATGACACCACTGACATCCGTTTTTGCGTCCGTTCCGTTTTTTGAACGGAAGAAAAAATAGGTTTCTCTTCCGTTCCAAAAAACTGAACTGAACGGAAAGGACAAAAAACGGATGTCAGCGGATGATCATCCGCTGACATCCGTATTTACAGTACATAGAGATACATTATGTCCGTTTTTCATCCGCAAACGGATGGGATGAAAAATGGACATACGGAACGCCCGTGTGAAAGAGCCCTAAAACAAAATAGTGAGGCAACAGTAAATATAAAGTCCAATAAATCAAAAGTCCATACAAGCAGGGGCAGCCATCCAGGGGGACCAGAAGTGAAGTCCAAAAATACTGCAGAGGAAAAGAGAAGAACAGGAGGTGCCTCTAAATGTAATAATACGTTATTTATTGGAAAAAAAAGCAATAAAACAACTCACAATATGTAGGGAGTTGAAAGCCTGTAGATAGATGTCCTGTATGAACCGTCAGTTATCCTCTGGCAATGGTGAGATGCGAAAGAGGGGGTCTGTGCTCTGTGATGTAAAGGCCGGCTGTACAATAAGCAAAGACAGCCCGACTGACGCTGGCTGGTGGATGAGCAGAAAACAAGGCCTGAAGCGCAGGAAGCCATGCTGGAAGAGGAGATGACATCACAAAAGCGTAACGCATTTCCGAGCTTGCTGGCTGTGATGACATATGCAGCGATGCTCCTTCTTAAATAGCGAGGATATGCGCTTCAGGCCTCGTTTTCGGCTTGTCCACCAGCCAGCGTCAGTCGGGCTGTCTTTGCTTATCGTACAGCTGGCCTTTACATCATGTAGCACGGACTCCCTCTTTTGCATCTTGCCATTGTCAGAGACTTTTTTGAGTTGTTTTATAGCTGTAGCAATATTTCCAGGCCTGGGGCCTGAGGTGGGTCTGCAATTGTCATTAGTACTGGTAACACTTCCAACACATTTAAGTTGTGAACCCAGGTGTGAGAACTGAGACAATGACCATTCCGGCATCTTTGGTTTGTTTTGTTTATTGTAGTCTGGGGATGGGAGAAGGGAATGAGTGGGATACTCCTCTGGCTCTTCTAGGTTTAACTGGGACTTTGTATAAAAATGCTCACTAACGCTGTCTTGGCGCCAGCTAAATGCCAACCAGCGCTTCCTGACGCTTCAAATACTGCTTGACTGAATTAGTGCTGGAACTTCGACTTTAACTTGTTTGTTAGCTCAGAAGCTCCAGGACTGTAGAACTCTTGACTCCTGATACTCGATTTAGCTCAAATGTCACTGAACAGCTCCCTCCAACCCTTCACTGGCTGAGGTAGCTCCTTGTCACTACTTGTGCTGTGCTGCAACTCTTAAATCTGTACACTACACACTGTACACTGACTCTTCAGGGCCCAACCACGGGTACCCCCTTTACACTTGAGGGACCTCTGACTAGGCACCCCCTTTACAATAGCTGACTCCTGGATCCCTAGAACCTTCTCCGGAGTGGTCCCCTCTTACACTATGCAGACCCCCAGGGGCAGTCCACAGTACTCACAACCTTGTAGGCTTTCCTGGAACTGGATCCCTCTCTCTCTCTCTCTGCTGGTTCTCGGCACACCGGATCCCCTCTGTAGCGCAGCTCTGCACTCTTTGGATTCCAAGGCTGCCACCCGAGACACCCGCTTCCTCTGACAGAAGGAGAGACAGCCGTACTCTCCCTCCTGGGACTCTGCTTCCCGCCAAAGACGCTGCGTCATGCATTCCTTCAGAACTTATACCCACTCCCAGAATCCTCTGCGGAAGAATCTGCCTTCTTGGGTAGATACTGGCCTGAGTGTGTCTCTAATTGGGTTTCCTCCACTGTCCAATGAGAATCCTAGGAACTCCAGCCGCCTCCCATACACAGTGCGAGTCCGCCGTCCGGCACCATCTGGATACCGGTGTCCTAGACTAGGGACGGATCAGGCTGGTTGATCTGCTCTGGGTTCTGCCTTGCAGAGTTTTTACCCATGGTGGCGTGATAGCGGGCACACTCTTCGTTTCTCTCACAAACGACATGCTTCTCTCTCCTACACGTGTCTCCCGCATAGCCACACCCAAAGGAGGGGATATTAATAGGGTCCCCTTGGTCATTCCTGATTGGCTGGGTCTTCCCGCTGTCTCCACCTTTTCGCCATATTGGACGATAACTCCTCCTGCTAGGCAGATATGCATATGGCGCTCTTTCCTGCGCAGTGCTGTTACTCTTCCCCTGTCATGCTTTCCAACGATAGCCCTCAGGGAAGTAGCTGCTAAGCGGATCATGTCATTTGCCAGACATGCATCCACTCTCCTCAATTGCACTAGGGCCACAACTGCGCCTTCCTGCACTGAAGCCAGCTGTCCCTCCTTGCTTGGCAAGAGTAATATTCCGCTGTCGGTCGCACGGTCAATAATCCTCTTCCTAGCCACACATGTGCAATTTTCCTCTTCCATACTGTCTCCAAGGCTAGCCCCACTGCCCCTCTCGGCATGGCCGACTACGATCCTCACAGTAACGGTGCAATTACTATATAGAATAAATGTCCAGCTGTCAAAAGCACAGTCAACATCAGTCCACATAGCATGCACACACACCAGGCCCCCGGCCTCCATCTTCACCGTCCCCGCTGGGACCATCGGCGTCCTCTTCTCTGTCCTCGCTGTGACCCCTGACGCCATCTTTACTGTCCTCACTGGGACCTCTACCTGTTAAGCAGTTGCAGCACTCATGCACTTTCACTTGCTTTCCTTTGGCTCTCCATGTTCTGACAGCAGAGTACATTTCATAGTCCATATTAAAGGTTCTCATTAGATTGCAATTTTTTCTTGAACATTTGCGTTGCCACGGACAACCTTCCATATGGGCTTCTAGCTTCATCCCACTCTCCCTGCCTCCCGCAGATCCAGTCTCACACCTGCCTTGGCGCTTGAACGACAGTTCTGAGCACAAAAATTGACTTTTTTAACTTTTTCTTCTGCTGTTGCCAGGGGCAACTGGCCCAGTAACTAATGGCAAAGGTGGGTCTGCCATCAGTACCGGTAACACTTCCAACACATTTAAGTTGTGAACCCAGGTGTGAGAACTGAGACAATGACCATTCCGGCATCCTTGGTTTGTTTTCTTTATTGTAGTTTTGGGATGGGAGAAGGGAATGAGTGGGATACTCCTCTGGCTCTTCTAGGTTTAACTGGGACTTTGTACAAAAATGCTCACTAACGCTGTCTTGGCGCCAGCTGAATGCCGACCAGCGCTTCCTGACGCTTCAAATACTGCTTGACTGAATTAGTGCTGGAACCTCGACTTTAACTTGTTTGTTAGCTCAGAAGCTCCAGGACTGTAGAACTCTTGACTCCTGATACTCAAGTGTGTTTCTGATTGGGTTTCCTCCACTGTCCAATGAGAATCCTCCCATGGAGCCAGTGGGGAGACTCCCCTCTCAGCAGACTCACCTGGGAGACATGACAGCCAGCTGAAATCATGGCCCGACAGCCAAGGCCCACTATATTTTTACCTAGCACCAACCTGTAGGGTGCTACATAGCTTTTTTTACCAATAAATCAGGTATTATTACACTTAGAGACGCCTCCCGTTCTTCTCTTCTCAGAGTGAGGATATCATCAAGCTGGGCTGTAGAAATATTACATTGCTGGCATGTCATTGCACATTCAAGGCTCATTGTATCAATGAGAATCTGCTGGAGAAAGATGGGTTTTTGGAGTAAGCGGGCTTAGGGCTAAATTCCAGGCAAACCGATAAATGCACAAATGAAATTCATGTATAGAAGCTATTTTTCCTGTCAAAGGATTTATATTTCTGTTCATCCAGTTGTGAGATTTATACCACTCTGCCACATAGCATAGTCCTTTTTAGCAGAGGAGGAGACCTGACCTTTCTCTGCTGCAAATTAACTTTAATTTACTGGTTCCCCACTGCCACCCTGTGAATGGACAGGGACCATTTATCTTTCACTATCCTCCTATCAGCATGCTCTTGGAACTATAACTCACCTCATTGGCTTCTTACACTGCTTTTCCTCCCCCTCTCTGAGCTCCAATGTACAGACATTGTGTAGTAGAATGTGTGAGGCTGATACCAAACCAAACACTTATACTGCTGAAGCTGCATTTATATGATTGCATAGCAGGAAGCATTGCCGCTCAGTATTTTGGTTAAACCATTTGCACGAGATTTCCCGTGTTGCACATAAGGCAGCCCATTCACTTCATGGGTTGCTCTATGCGCGGTTTTAATAAAAAAAAAAAACTCATGCAAGCGTAGCGTATTTTTCAAACCGCAAAAATGCATCACGCATTCTGCTGCATTTGGGAGCACAGGCAGAATCATGGTGATTCTGCCCACAATCCCAAATCACAAGATGTAAATGGGGCCTTAGATTCTAAAAAAAAAAACTGGTGAAGCTGGGGCTAGGTAAACATGTGTTTACCAGCCCCCTCCCTGTAGTGCAGTGGACCGAGGCAGCCATTGCTACTGATGGCTCCTGTGTCCAATGACAGCTCAGCTGATGACATAGTAAACTGAGAGTTTACTGTGTTTCAGACTGACAGTTTATGAATGGATAAAGAGTCTCTATACAGACTCCTTATTCATTCATGTAAAGTGCTGCAGAGAAAGGGACTTCAAGTCCCTTTCTCTGTCTCAAAAAAAGAGATATGTGGGTCTGTTTAGACCTCTGATATCTCACCAAAGACCCCGACCCCCCCAAACAAAAATAAAAAAAAATAGTTGTAAGAAACTAAAAAAAATAAATAAATAAAAAAACAAACAAAAAAAACACGGAGCGTACTCTGTCAAGCAGATCTGCCTGCTCAGGGAGGGATCTCTCTGCTGATCCCCGCTGAGCAGACAGATGACAGTCCACGTCCGCTCCGCTGATACAGAACGGACACGGACACAGCCCGCTGTTCTCTATGGGGTGGTCAGATGGAAACAGGCTGTCTGTCCATTTCCATCCGATCCGATCTACTGGATGAATGGGGAATGGGGTCCCCATCCATCTGTTTTTAGTGAACTGGATCAGATCGGATATAAACGGACACATGTCCATTTACATCAGACTGTCCATAGAAAACAATGGGTGGTCCGATTGGGACTGCTTGAAAAACAGACAGACAGACACGATTGGCCTGCTCATGTGAAAGGGACCTAAGGCCTTGTTCACACTGGGCATAAACAGCGTACCTTTAAAGGGATGCACAGGTGTCCCGTGCATTCCTGTGTAGGCAGTCCCATTGATGTCATTTGGGATGTAGCAACTGCACGAACAGGGCTGTTGCTCCCAATTTGACATCCATGTAGGTCCGCATGCACTTCCCTGAGCTCACACTGTCTGCATTTGGGGGTTGTGCACCCACACCAATCTCAGATTGGGAACAGCAGGTATGCCTGTGCAGCCATTGCATCCCAATTGGCATAAATAGGACTGCCTGTACAGGGATGCACAGAATACCTATGCATCGCTGTGTGGGTAAACATGGCCCTCTATGGGCGTGCACTTTAGTATGCCACATGTGAATGATGCTTTAGTAGTTATTTAGCAGGAATTTTGCAAGTTATGTTGTGTTTATGTGCACTATTAATGATTTTAATGTATTTTTAGTGAAAATTACGATGTGATGAACATTTGCGCAATTATTGTGGGGCCCAAAAAAAAAAAAACAGTCGCACTTTTTTTTGTTCTACAGGCCATGTGCTTTCAGAAAAAGTCTGGTCTGAGGGCCGGTTCACACTGGTGCGATACCAGACATCGCTTTGCTGTGCAGATCACATGCAATGTCTGAGCGATGCGAATTCAGCCATACAAACTGTATGGCTGAATTTGCATTGCATTCAAACCAAACTCATTCAGGACCCTTTTTGTTGTCCGCACCAGAATCGGATTGCATGGATGTTCACAAATTCACTGTCCGAAATCACAGTTCACTCTGCAATCTGCAAACCGATCTGAAGGTATCAATAACTTTGTATTGAACTACCGGCAATTCAGGTGCGATGCGGGAACCTGCACTGGATTCGCTGGGTTTTCCGCATCGCACCAGTGTGAACCGAGCCTGAGGGGACTTTTCCAATTCTGAAAGCTGTAAGTGAAGAATGGTAACCTCTGGATTTTTAGAGTAAATTGTTTTTAGTTACAGTTTTGCGTACATTCAGTTGTTACCATTTCACAAAAAGGTACCATTTTAAATGTTGAAATATTTGTTATTAACACAATACAGTTTTAACTTTTATATTTAGTAGGAATTTTGTACATTTTGCCATGGATGAATCCACTATTAATGACTTTAGCGTATTTTTAGCAAAACTATTGGTTTGATAAACATTTGCACAAATATCATAGGGCCTTAAAAATCAGTAGCACCTTTAATTTATTCTACTTGCCCTTTGCTTTCAGAAAATGTATAGTTTGGGGGGGTCTTTTAAAAACTCTGAAAGCTGTAAGTCAAAAAGGAAAACCTCCAGATTTTTAAAACAATGTTTGCGTACGTCCGATTTTCACTATTTCTAAAAAAGGTACAATTTAAAATGTACAAATATTTGTTATTTATTAACTCAATACAGGTTTAGCTTTTATATTTAGAAGGAACTTAGCAGGGATATTGTAAAGTTTGCTGTGTTTGCATTTGCTAATAATGATTTTAGTGCATTTTTAGAAAAAATATTGTTTTGGCAAACATTTGTGCAAATATTGCAGGGCCTTAAAAATCAGTAGCATCTTCCATTTATTCTACTGGCCCTTTCCTTTCATAAAATGTTTCGTTTTGGGGGGTCATTTAAAAACTCTGAAAGCTGAAAGTGAAAAGTGAAAACCTCCAGATTTTTAGCAGATGTTTAGAGAAATTTGGTTATTTACAGTTTTGTGTATGTTCAGTTTTCACCATTTCGCAAAAAGGTGCAATTAAAAAAATGTATACAAAAAAAAAGGATACAAAAAAATAAATGTAAATGCTTTATCAAAGCCTAGAAGCACAGTGACGTTTATTATTAGGAAGTGGAAGATAGTTGGTACAACACAGACTCTCCCTGAATTAGGACGTCGCTCCAAACTGGAAGAAAGAGCCTGGAGGAAACTGGTCACAGTGGTAAGAGAGGCTACCAAGAGGCTTACAGAAACTCTAAAGTAGTTGCTGGAATTTATGATTAAAAGTGGTAATTGTGTGCATGTGACAATATCACAAATTCTCCACAAATGTGGCTTCTATGGGAGGGATGCAAGAAAAAAGCCACATGCAGTCACTACTGAGCTTTGCCAAAATGCACCTTGAAGATTCTGAGGCCTCATGGAAAAAGTGGTTATGGTCAAATGAGACTAAAATTTTTTGGCCTCAACACCAAACGATATGTTTGGTGGAAATCCAATACAGCTCATCATCCAAACAAAATCATTCCTATAGTAAAGCATGGAGGTGGTAATATCCGGTTATGGGGGTATTTCTCTGCTGCGAGCACTGGAGCACTTGTTTTATTTTGAGGAAAATTTGCTTCACTCTGCCAGAAAGTTGTCAATGGGAATAAGATTTACCTTTCAACATGACAATGACCCAAAAGCACACGCCAAAAATGGCTTTGAAGGAGAAAAAGGTGAATGTCCTTGCATGGCCTAATCAGAGCCCAGACTTAAACCCCACTGAAAATCTGTAGAATGACTTGAAAACTGCAGTCCACATATGGTCACCATCAAATTTAACTGAACTTGAGCAGTTCTGCAAAGAGTGGGCAAATATTGCAAAGTCTAGATGTGCGAAGATATTAGAGACCTATTCCAACAGACTAAAGGCTGTAATTAAAGCAAAATGTGGTTCAATAAAATACTGACACAAGGGGATGATCCTTTTTCCAACTCTTCTAATTTTGTTTTTGAATTTACATTTTTTTTTCCTGACATGTTGGTGTTTTATCTTCCACTTGGATGTTCTAAGCTACAGCTGGATAAAACAAAAACGGTCTGTCTTAATTTAAGGCTGCAAAGCAACAAAATGTGATTAAGGGGGGGGGGATTATTTTCTATACACACTGTACATATGTCTGAGTAATTAATGCCAAATGTATAGACAGCTTGGAAATTTCTCAACAGCTACTACAAATAAGACAGACAAAATACAAATACAGAAATTAACACATATCTGGAAAAGTAATATAAGCCTTTCATCAAAGAGGTTAACAGTTCAAATGTTTTAGTAAGCAGTTCTATTTTTTACACATGCATAAAAATATTAGTTGCTGCACAAGTTCGTAATGATCTGGTAACTGTGAATTTTTTCTTCCAAATATAGAATATCACACTCGCTGTATTTCACATATGCTTTATTAGAAATTTGAAATTAGCTTGCTAAAAACCTCACAAACACTTTCATATTTTGTGTGATTCTTCTGCAATGGCGTAAACATTTGGGAAAAGAAGTAACGTTCAACAAAACTGCCTTTCTTCTAACTACTGAAAAGCTGTGCCTTAAGATATTTTTATCAGTACATTTAGCACTATGGAAGTTTTATCATTACGGAGTCTTCCTGGGTTACAGTGGCAAGGAACAGCACTCGAATAATGCAAACCCCTACAATTTGAGATGTCCATGACAAACCTTTTCATTGCCCACAAGATTTCTTATGCATCTTAAAGTGTTATATTTTATAGTCAGAGCTTTTTGGGACAGACAGATCGTTGTACTTGACAAGCTCCTCTCAATCCCCTGCCTTCAGGAATTTTCCTGGAAATGCCTTGAATTACTACAACTGACTACACAGAACCTCTAGTAATAGGTTGGTAAAGCTAAGAAAAGTAAAAAAAAAAAAAAAAACTAATCATTATGTATTCCTTTTTACGGAGATTGAGCCAAAGATCTACTTGTCTATATTGAGCTTCACAGGCTTAGTCAAACTGTCTTTAATGGAGCTGTAAGCTGCTATGGTTCTTATAGGGTTAGACACCCATGTAAGCACGTATAACTATTAAACTAACCTAGGATTTTTTTTTTTTTATGTATGAGAAAAACTATTTTTCAAGATATCCAGATTCATTAAGAGCAGCAAAGAACAAAAGCATTCCCGCAAAGTGCTCTGTTGTATGTAATATGTGGAACGTGCTGTGTCTTGAAGGTAGGACACAGTTGCACTTGAAGTGCGAGTGCCAGAGGCTTTGCCAGCGGCTCTCTGTGTGCAATGGGCATTGTGAGCTCAAAGAGCCCCAGGCAAAGCTGGGAGATACGTGAGCAATCAATATTCATTGGTAACAATAGGAAGAAATAATGTTCTATATAATAATTATATTGTTACGGTAAATAGTTTTGCTTGACAGATCAAAAACAGGAAATGCTGTAACTAGCAGCAATTTAAGGCTTTCCAAACACTTGCTTTCTTAGGATACATCAGAGTTTGGATTGGTACACATACACACTATGGAGTTGATTTAATAAAACTAGAAAGTGCAAAATCTGGTGCAGCTGTGTATGGTAGCCAATCAGCTTCTAACTTCAGCTTGTTCAATTAAGTTTTGACAAAAAAAAAAAAAAAACTTGGAAGCTGATTGGTTTCTATGCTGAGCTGCACACGATTTTGCACTCTTCAGTTTTAGTAAATCAACCACCCTATCTGTAAAATATTAACATTTCATATGCACTTTAGATATTCTGCACAAAGGCTATACTATCCCATATACTGTACTTGGAGAGCATTTCCAGTCTAATTTGAATCATGTTGTCATCTGAAGTTGTAAGACCACTGTCAAATTTTACAGTCTTGGTTTTGGCAACAGCATTGTATGGCATATTTACCCAAAGGTGTGAAACTCCATATTCTGAAGCTACAACCATCCACATACGGTATTATTTTGAACTGTACGCTCTGAAACACTCAGAAAACTGCCTGAACTCTACCTATACACATCAACTATGGCTGTTTTACTAGAGTCAATCTCCCACTTCAATAGGGGATGGTTTTTCACAGTATGGACATTTCCAACTACAGATTTTATGCCAGTGTAGTCGGATAGTGGAGTTGATCACAATCTAAAATACCTCTGGGCTTTCCCAAACTTTGGCTGCATTATAGCTGTCCATTTAAATACGCCACTGACCCAGAACAACTGACATGGAAGCCCAAGTTTTGGCCAAAATCTGAATTTCTACTAAAATTTGGAAACCTAGGGTTGACAACCTTTTACCTCCTGATTTTGCTGCCTTCCTTATAGAGCCTTAATTGACTTTACATTCTTGCCTTTTGATTGCATTCTTGGGACCGGTGCCAGTTCAGCTGCTGGAGCCATTTCCTTCCCTTAACCATCCCCCCCCTTTTTTTTTTTTAATTTCTACAATCTTTCTGCTCCTCCCCCACTCCTCTTTTGTCGATTTGATTTTGATTTTCACTACCCATCTATCGATTATCCCCCTGTGTTGGAGTTACTGTTTGATCCTACCTGTTCACAATGTCTGTTCCTGTATTTCTCCCTGCGTGGAGCCAATTCTTACTAGTATTTTGCATGTGATGACTTTTGCGTTGCTCACAAAAAAAAAAAACAGGATTTTTGACTTAGCATGAAACGCCTCTTTATGGTGTTCATTACAACGCACAGAGTAAAAGTAATTTGAGACGTTGGGTTTTGCAATATGAGACTGGACACTGGCAAGCCAGACAGTCAAGTATAACCTCTCACACTCCCTTCATGCTTCAGTTTTATGGAAAAACAATATTTAGAGTGGATCATAAGAACAGAGGGTTGAAACCTGTGTCACTTAACCCCTGCGCTGCCACCAGCCAAAGGTTAAGTACAGGCAAGGACTGGCCCAGGGGGCAGAGGGGAAATTGCCCCCGGGCTGCTCCGATGCCCTGTAAGGCACACTGCTTCTGCCACAGACATGCCTAAAGGATTACTGGTGAAGAGAAGTAAAGTCCTCACCGCTGAGGTACGGGGTGCGAGATGGAGACAAGGAAAAAGCGCAGCCCCCCCCCCCCAGCATGGATGGTGTAAACTTTCTGAGCAGAGGTCGGTTCAATGCCCCACTGGAGACTCTCCTCTCCCAGCCAGCGGTGCTTGTGTGCAGTTCTGAGCTGGCAACATAGTGGCCTTTTTACAGCAAATCAGAGCGGCCCAGGGGGAGATTGCCCTCCTTCCTCCCAGCCCAGTCCGCCCCTGCCTACAGTCAAGCATGGTGGTGGGAGTGTCATGGTCTGGGGCTTCATGAGTACTGCCGGAACTGGGGAGCTACAGTTCATTGAGGGAACCATGAATGCCAACATGTACTGTGACATACTGAAGCAGAGCATGATCCCCTCCCTTTAGAGACTAGGCCGCAGCGCAGTATTCCAACATGATAACGACCCTAAACACACCTCCAAGATGACCACTGCTTTGCTAAAGAAGCTAAGGGTAAAGGTGATGGACTGGCCAAGCATGTCTCCAGACCTAAACCCTATTGAGCATCTGTGGGACATCCTAAAAAGGAAGGTGGAGGAGCGCAAGGTCTCTAACATCCACCAGCTCCATGGTGTCATCATGGAGGAGTAGAAGAGGACTCCAGTGGCAACCTGTGAAGCTCTGGTGAACTCCATGTCCAAGAGGGTTAAGGCAGTGCTGGAAAATAATGGTGGCCACACAAAATATTGACAATTTGGACATTTTCACTTAGGGGTGTACTTACTTTTGTTTCCAGCAGTTTAGACATTAATGGCTGTGTTCAGTTATTTTTAGGGGACAGCAAATTTACACTATTATACAAGCTGTACGCTCACTACTTTACATTGTAGCAAAGTGTCAATTCTTCAGTGTTGTTACATGAAAACATTGTAACAAGGTGTCATTTCTTCAGTGTTGTTACATGAAAAGATATAATAAAATATTTACGAAAATGTGAGGGGTGTACTCACTTTTGTGAGATACTGAATTTTATCCTCATTCGTTTCAATTCGTGTATGCTGTAGTTTTCCACTGGCATGACATGAAGTAGAAAGCATTCTCAAATATAAAATGCTGGTGGAGTACATACTCTTTTGTGGTATACTTATATCCATATGGTTCTTTGGAGTTTTAGGGGATAAAACCCTTTATTATTCAGTCACCCTGTTGAGCAATAAAAGCATTGAATGCCTTTATGTACAAGTTAATAGCCATCTTTGACCAGGTCAGTGTAAGGAAGTAACAAGGAGGACTAATCCTGACCTTGCAAGGGGCTGTCTCCATCTCACATTACTATCAACACTATATTTACATATTTATAAAGCAGTATAGAAGCTTGACCCTGCTCCACCGTCCCAGATCATCTGTGTGATGGACCGTCTGGCATCCAGCCGGTGTTCCTCTGTCAAAATACAGCTTACTTCACTCTGGAATCAGGTATTATAGCTAAATATTACACCCAAGAATTAGACCACACTAGCTTAGGTGCAAACTGGAACTAACATTATTGGAAATTGACACAGAATATATACCACACAAAACCAGGTAAGAGATTGATCACATTATCCTAAACAATGCAAACTGTAAATGTTAAGCAAATTACAACTAGTTGCCAAGGTGAATCAGGTCAGTGCCCACCCAGACAGTTGGGCACCAGTTCCCCAGAAAGAAGACCCAGGGCTCTCCATGTCTCATTAACTAGCTTTCACTTGTGTAATCTGTCCACTAGACAAGTCATCATAGGATAAAATTCATACAATTTTCCAGCAATCTAAAAAAGTGGAATTAATTTACCTTCATATATTTTGTGAGGGAGATTGTTGATAATTTTATATTGAATATTTTAATTGAATATTTTGCTCCCAAGTGGAGGAACTTCTCCAACCCACACTGCAGGAGGGCCACCATATTTCCTCTGACCATAAACCTGTACAAGAATAATATTACACATTTCCGTCCACTCCAGAAGGAAAGCTTTATTGTCTTTATTCAGAGAATTAATCTAAGCCTCGCTCTCAGTGTTTATGACATTGACGTCCATCATTAGAGAATGATTTGGGGGGCGTGGCTGAACCGTTCATGTAGGCAGACGTGTGTTACCTCGGCTCCGCTATCCTTTGCTTTATCATCCTGTTTAGCTGCCCGCTATCTTCCTCACAATTGCCCGCTTACTTCGGTCCAGGTCCTACCTACCTCCGGTACCGATCGCAGGGCTCCGGACTTCGCCAATTGCTATGGCAAACAAGAAGAAGGAGGACGGGTCGCACGCGGCCAAGCAGGCCCAAAATGGCGGCGTCCCGCTGCCTCAGAGATCGGGGAAGGACAAGCCCTCTGCACTCTCCAAGTTGGGACAGTTCGCCCATGACCCGGCTGCCCGCAAACAATCCACTGCTGCATCCTCGGCTGCTCGCAGCCCTCAAGCCGGACACTCGCCTCCCGCCCGAGCTCCCTCGCCGCCGCACGCCTGCCAGGCCGCAACATCGCCGGGGATTGCAGTGACTTCTCCTCCGGAGCAAGGGGGGGGGCTGAGCGGCGCGAATACCGGGGAACTGTCGGAACCTACCCTGCATGATGTTCTGGCGGCTGTCCACACCTATGGTGCCTCCATATCGGTCCTGTCGGATGAAGTCAGGTGTATGAAGGAGGGGTTGCTGCACATCCGACAGGATATGCAAAAGATCAGGGAGAGGGCCACCGCGCTGGAGGGCCGCGTTAGTGCGGTGGAGGACGATCTTGGCCCTCTGGCCCAGGATGTCCACAGGAACACGGCAGGGGTCACCGAGGCCTGGAACAAGCTGGAGGACATGGAGAACAGACTGCGCCGCAGTAACCTGAGGTTAGTGGGTATTCCGGAAAAGGCTGAAGGGAAAGACCCGGTTACCTTTATTGAACAATGGCTGGCGGATACCTTTGGCAAAGACAACCTGTCCCCTTTTTTCTCTGTGGAGAGGGCACACAGAGTGCCGTTCCGTGCCCCTCCACCTGGTGGCCCGGATCGCCCCTTCCTGTTGAAGCTCTTGCATTATAAGGACAGAGACATCATACTGCGTCTAGCGAGACAACATCCTAGGATGGAGATTCAAGGTACGAGGGTCTCCATATACCCTGATTTCTCTGCTGCCCTACAGAGACAACGGGCTAAATTCCTGGATGTCAAGAAACGCCTACGGGCTATCCCCCTTGTGTATTCTATGCTGTACCCTGCCAAGCTACGTGTTGTGGCTAACGGAACCGTGCACTTCTTTGACAACCCCGTCATGGCGACTAACTGGCTGGATCGACAGGAGGGTCAGCTGAGAGCTGCTGCGGAGCGATAATCTTCTTGCCCTGGACCTCCTTACTTAAAGCGGGTGGATTCTCAATACTCCTCAACAGGAGCCAAGTTGTTTTTTCTTTTTTTTTTTCCTACTCGGATATAGTGCTGGCTGGACATTGTTCTGTTACCTGTTTGCGGCACTATGGTTCGTTTGCTTCTACATGCTTTGGGACCTGTGGACATGCAATGGCAGGTCTCCATGTTTGACCAAGTTCGGGCCCTCACTATCTACCCCCATGCCCCTTTGGGGCCGACAAACTGTTCCCTGCGGGGCTCAGATGGCCGTGGCCCTGTTTGCTGCCTGCCATCTTTTGTTTTGTGTTCTGTTTTGTTTCTGTTTGTTTTTCTCACAGCTCAATCTACCGGCGGATCCCTCCTTCACGTTTGCTACACATCCTGGCCTCTGATGCTCCTCTCTCTGCTGCCACCCTGGCTCTTCGCTGGTGTCCTGCTGTCCATTCCCCTTGGCGGACTGCTCTGCCCCCTCACCTGGCTGATTTATCCCCATGGCAGTCACTGATGGTTCGTTACTCTCCTGGAATATACGGGGTCTGAACGACTCTCGTAAACGTACAGCTGTGATATCGTTCCTGTCACTACATGGACCCACCTTGGTCTGTTTGCAAGAGACCCACCTCACTGCGGACTCGGTCGGCAGCCTCCGGTCGCGGAGGTTCCCGGTTCAATTACACTCTTTTCATAGTCAATACTCCCGGGGAGTATCTATTCTGGTAGCTGCTGCTGCTAAATTTGAAATACTGGACTCCCTGATAGACTCGCAGGGGAGGTTCATTTTCCTGGTTGGGATATGGGATGTTTTCAAATGTATTATTGCTAATGTGTATATTCCACCCCCTTTTTCCTTTGAGGTGCTAGAGTGCTTGTCTCGGTTTGTTGGTGAACACCCCCAGGTCCCAATTCTGGTACTGGGGGACTTTAACAATATTCTTGATCCGACCCTGGATTTGCATAAAAAATTCTGCCCCGGGGGTTCCAGAACGCCCACTCCCTTTGCTAAATTCATGGGGGAGCTGGGTCTTGTGGATCTCTGGCGCTGTAAACACCCCCTTGAGCCTGGGTTTTCCTGCCACTCCCTGACTCACTCCACACTCTCCCGAATTGATATAGCCTTTGGTTCCGAATCGCTGCAGGTCCTTACTCCTGAGGTGGAATACCTTGCCAGGGGTCTCTCTGATCATTCCCCGTTGAGGGTTGGTCTTACATTCCCAGGCCCTAAGCTGCCGATGCACTGGAAATTGAACCCCTTCTGGCTCCAATTGTTCCCAAACCTGACTTCCCTCTCGGACAAATTACAACACTTTTTCATCGACAACAGGCACTCTGCAGCTCCGGGGGTGGTGTGGGATACTATGAAAGCTTTTTTACGAGGTTTGTGTATTAGGGAGGTGTCGGCCATCAAGTCCGGGAGCAGACGTTGGGCGCAGGATGCAAGCGAGGCTGTGCTCCGTGCTGAACGTGAGTTCCTACACTCCCCATCGCCTGCCTTGGAGGCCAGATGGTTGGACGCGCAGCGTTTCTTCCGTTCTGTTCAGCTCCAACAGGCGGATCATAAACGTTTTTTTGTTTCTCAGGCACACTTTGAGGAGGGGGAAAAGACGGGCCACATGCTTGCTGTCATCTCCAGGGCCCAAAACCCCCCACCTATAATTCATAGGCTAGCTCTCCCTTCGGGTCAGGTGGTCACTGATACAGCTGCTATTTTACAGGGATTTGGGGCTTTTTATGAGGATCTGTACTCCTCCAAGGTCGCTTATGACCCGGAGGACCTCAGACAATTCCTGCAGGAGCTCCATTTACCGCAGGTCTCCGGGGGGGACCGGGCTGTTCTGGATTCCCCCATTACATTGGAGGAGCTCCAGACGGTTATGGCATCGTTCCCCAACTCCAAGGCACCGGGTACTGATGGTATCCCCATTGAGCTGTATAAGGCCTTTGGGGGCATTCTACTGCCTGAGCTGCTTACTACTCTCCTGGCTGCTTTCGAGGGGGGGGCACTCCCGAGATCCATGTATGACGCGGTGGTGGTGGTCATTTTGAAGCCAGGGAAGGATCCGACTCGCCCTGAATCTTACCGGCCGATTTCCTTGCTACCCACCGATCTAAAATTGCTGGCTAAGGTTCTGGCTAACAGATTGTCAAAAGTGATAGCCAAATTGGTTCACGGGGATCAGTCTGGGTTCATCCCGGGCCGCTCTACTGCTGCTAATATCCGTAGACTATACCTTAACATGCAATTGCCTCCGGATAACTGTGGGCATAGAGCGATACTGTCGCTCGATGCTGCTAAAGCTTTTGATAGTGTGGAGTGGCAGTATCTGTGGATGGCCCTCGAGGGATTTGGCTTCGGTCCTTCCTTCATACGCTGGATTAAGGTTCTGTATGGGGCGCCCACTGCCTGTTTGCGAATTAACGGCTCTGTTTCCCGTTCGTTCCCGCTACACAGGGGCACAAGACAGGGGTGCCCGTTGTCGCCCCTGCTCTTTGCCTTGGCTGTGGAACCCCTGGCAGCGGCTGTCAGGGCCGATTTGAATATTGTGGGCTTTAGGAGGGGTGAGGGGGAGGACAAAATTGCTTTATATGCGGATGACGCGCTATTATTTTTGGGAGACACTTCGGGCTCCCTGGTTGCCTTGATGCACTTGATTCACAGATTCGGATCCTTCTCTGGCTTTCAGATTAACTGGGATAAATCTGTCCTGCTCCCGTTAGATCCCCTTGAGACCGCATTGCCCCCTGCAGCGTCGCAGATCTTGGTGGTAGACCAGTTCCGCTACTTGGGGGTGGTTGTTCATCCTGATCTGGGACGTTATGTGAAGCTTAATGTTCTGCCGTTGCTGCATAGGTTCAGGGACAAAATGGCTAGCTGGATTAGGTTGCCGCTGTCTGTGGTGGGCAGATGCAACCTGATCAAAATGATCTGGAACCCGCAGCTGTTATATGTGCTGCATAACTCCCCTGTGTGGATCCCCATTCATATCTTTAAGAAGTTCAACACGGTTTACCGCGCTCTAATATGGAGAAAGTCGTCTCCTCGCATTCGACTGGAGACGTTGCACGAGTCTAAGGAGAGTGGTGGATTGGCGGTACCGAACCCCTACTACTATTTTCTGTCCTCCCAATTACAGCACTTTACAGGGTGGCTGCGGGATGACGACTCTGACCCTGTCAGGCGTGTCCTGGCGGCACGCTTGGCAGGGGACTCTCTGGTCGAGTCCTTGGAGGCGGGCGCCCTTGGGCTCTTTCCGGGCTGCCCCACTCTCCAGTTGCTCGATAAGATCTGGCACAGGGCTAGGAGTCACTTTGGCTATAGTGGCTACTCCAGATACTCACGTATTTTAAACAATGCCCATTACCCCGAACTGGATAAGCTCCGGCATTCCTTTACTTGGGGTGACTATGGAGTGAAATATATTTCGCAGCTGTATCAGGGGGACAACTTGAGGGATTTCCAGTCCCTTCGTGCTGAATTTGGTTTGCCTAATTCCCTTTTTTTTCAATATTTACAGTTGCGCCATGCCATCACTGCCCAGTCCCGAAGTTCCCCTTGGGGTCCCTGTCGCCCAGTCATACTCACTGATCTGGTGACCACTACCATCAAAAAAGGGCAGATCTCATCGCTGTACTCGGCCTTTATGGAGCACATATCGAAGGCCATGTCCTTTAAATGTAGAGACGCCTGGGCGGAGGATATTGGTCCCATCTCCTCAGAGGAATGGACGAGTATTTTAGAGAATGTCCCTAGGGTGTCTCTGTCTTCCTCACAGAGACTTACGCAACTGTTCATTCTCCACCGGACGTACAGGACCCCTCAGAGGCTGTACAACTGGCGGAGGAGGGACTCTCCCCTCTGTCCTAGATGTCGAGCCCACACCGGTACCCTGCTGCACATGCTGTGGCGGTGCCCGAAGTTGCACCGGTATTGGCATGCGGTGGTGAGGACTATTAACTCGCTCTGGAAACTAACTCTATCTGTGGAACCGAAGTTGTGTATTTTGGGTTGCTTGGATGAGGAGCTCTATCTACCTGAGGTCCATGCTGCAGTGCTCAGGCTTCTCTTTCTGGCCAGGAAATTGATAGCGCGGCGGTGGATATCCGCTACAGCGCCGTCTCATGATGACTGGATTGAGGAAGTTAAGGTGCTCCTAAACAGAGAACATCTCACTTACAAACACAGGGGTGCTGCCTTGAAATTTGACCGTGTGTGGGGGCCGTGGCTAGACGTTCCTGGCCTGGCTCCCGCGCATTTGGTCACCAACCGATTCCTGGGTGGGGTTGCCTCCTCCACGTGAGGCTCTGCTGCAGATTTTGTTGACACCCGGAGTGCTTACAGGGAAGAGCAACTCGTTGCATGCTAGGTGGTGGATGCCTATTTTTGAGGGAGCTTAGTATCTATTTAACGCTACTGGTTAGTGGGGAGGATTCATCTATTGTATTCTGTACTACGTGTGTTGCCGTCCTCTCTTGGACCTGTGAGGCGGAGGGGGATTGCTGCTCATTAGGCGTAGATGAATGTATGTCTTCTGTTCCATAGATGTCTTACATTGCCTTGTAGCCTCATGCTATGCCGATATCTACCCTCTCTCCCTATTCCCTGGCATTGTTATTATCCTCTGTATGCACGTGCTGACTACTTTTGACTTGTGAGCTGTTGTGATGTTTCTCTGTTCTCTTTCGTTTTTGTTTTGTATTGTTTGTGACGAAAAAGTTTTCAATAAAAACTATCTGATTAAAAAAAAAGAGAATGATTTGGACTTTTCATGGGATCAGAGACTGAACTGGGCTCTGTTCCATGCTCTGACTGGGAGAAGCAGACAAAATCTCTGGTCTCCTCCATGGGCCATAATCAGGGGGTAGAAGACTAGCCCCTAGTTCTCACCAAAAGCCCCTGTCCTGGTTGGGTTTGTCACAACATGTTTTCAGATTATATTAGAGATTTGAAGGCTGGAAGATGAGGAGTATTACTGCTGGGAAATGAGAGTGAGTGGAGCTCCCTGAGAGAACTTCTTGAAAGACTTCAGTGCCTCTGCTCTGAACTTTAGTAAATTTCTCCACAGTGCCTGCAACTACAGAGGTCAGCGAAGGCTTGTTTAAAGTGGATGTTAACCCCATTCATGAAATTGACCATATATCTGTGGTGTTTACTTATCTCCCTCGCAAGTCCTTTATCTCCGTGTCTTTCCTCTGTTATCAGCATGATAACTTACGACAAGTTCTCTAAAACAGGAGATAAAAGCATCCGTAAATTTGTGTCGGGTGGGTGCATAGGGATAGATTATCAGAAAGCGTTGGTCTATTCACAGTACAGCTCTGCATGTTTCTTCCTTCCTCTGTCTATATGGACGGGGGGGGGGGGGGGCGTGCCCTTCCTCCAATCAGCTGTCACACAGTGTATGCACAGACTCCACCCCCAGTGCTGGAACATGAAAAATAGATTCTAACATGATGTTTATTTTCTAAACGGTGTAGAAACCTGAAGACAGCTGATATACAAAACAAAAAATGTATGTAAGGAGATTGGTTTCAGCTCTGTGTATCATCTGAGGCTTTTCCCTTCACTGGGTAAAATGTAAGAGGTTTACATCCACCTTAAAGCTAACGGTTTGTTAAGAATCTGTAAAGTGATAAAATGTCCATAGCCTGGCCACTGTTACACTTTAAGGCAAATTTAGTAAGGCAAAGTGCCATAAATGTAATAAAAAAAGCAGAAATCATGAAACTGCTCTTAGCTGATTACAAGTGAATCCCGATTGGGTTACTGTACTTTGTAATGCCTCATTAACTAAGTCCAATTTTGATTAGAGGAGCTGTTCTTTGTATGGACACCTGCTAGAATACAGAACCTTTTCAAAGTGATTAGCTAATGCAGGGGTCTTCAAACTATGGCCCTCAAGTTGTTCAGGGACTACCCACTACTGCCTAGTCATGTGTGTGAATGTCAGAGTTTTACAATGCCCCATGGGATGTGTAGTTCCACAACAGCAGGAGGGCCGTAGTTTGAGGATCCCTGGTCTAATGTGTCCTCCATACAGTACATATACTGGCATTCTGAAGCTACTGTGAACGCTTCAAGCTTTCACTGTACAGTGCATCTGGAAAGTGTTCACAGCGCTTCACTTTTTCCACATTTTATGTTATGTTACAGCCTTATTCCAAAATGGATAAAATTCATTGTTTTCCTCAAAATTCTACAAACTATACCACATAATGACAACATGAAAGACGTTTGTTTAAAATCTTTGCAAATTTATTAAAAATAAAAAATGAACAAAAATGTACATAAGTATTCACTTCCTTTGCTCAATACTTTGTTGAAGCACCTTTGGCACCAATTACAGCCTCAGGTATTATTAAATATAATGCTACAAGCTTGTCACACCTATTTTTGGGCAGTTTCTCCCATTCTTTGCAGGACCTCTCAAGCTTCATCAGGTTGGATGGGGAACTTCGGTGCACAGCCATTTTCATATCTCTAGAGATGTTCAAAACGGGTTCAGGTCTGGGCTCTGGATGGGTCACTTAACACTCATTCAGAGAGTTGTCCTGTAGCTACTCCTTTGTTATCTTGACTGTGTGCTTAGGGTTGTTGTCCTGTTGGAAGATGAACCTTCGCCCCAGTCTGGAGGTACAGAACGCTCTAGAGCAGGTTTTCATCAAGGATGTCTCTGTACATTGCTGCATTCATCTTTCCCTCGATCCTGACTAGTCTCCCAGTTCCTGCCGCTGAAAAACATCCCCACAGCATGATGCTGTCACCAGCATGCTTTACTGTAGGAATGGTATTGGCCAGGTGATGAGCAGTGCCTGGTTTCCTCCAGATGTGACGCTTGCCATTAAATCTTTGTTTCATCAGACCAGAGAATTTTGTTTCTCATGGTCAGAGTCCTTCAGGTGCCTTTTGGCAAACTCCAGGCAGGCTGTCATGTGCCTTTTACATGTTTCCGTCTGGCCACTCTACCATAGAGGCCTGATTGGTGGAGTGCTGCAGAGATGGCTGTTCTTCTGGAAGGTTTTCCTCTCTCCACAGAGAAAGACTGGAGCCCTGTCAGAGTGACTATCGGTTTCTTGGTCACCTCCCTGACTAAAGCCCTTCTCCCCCGATCGTTCAGTTTGTCTGGGGGGCCCCCTCTAGGAAGAGTCCTGGTGGTTCCAAACTTCTTCCATTTACAGATAATGGAGACCACTGTGCTCATTGGGAAGACCCTCAATGCTGCAGAAAAAATGGATTTTTGTAAAATCTTACCGTAAAATCCTTTTCTCTTAAGCTCATTGACAGACGTAGTCCTCGTTGATTAATAACAACTCGGGTTATACTGCCCTCTACAGGAGTAGGACTAGACAGGAAAGAAAACGTTCTGGCCACACCCTAGGGGCAGTCCCAGAGGGTATATCCTCTCACTTCCTGCTACAGCAAATCAGTTATGTCACAAAGCAGTGTTTAGAGAATTTAACCCAACCCAACTCCAAAACAGAGGGGCGGGTACTACGTCTGTCAATGAGCTTAAGAGAAAAAGGATTTTACGGTAAGATTTTACAAAAATCCATTTTTCTCTGTCGCTCATTGACAGACGTAGTCCTCGTTGATTAATAACAACTCGGGACGTCCCAAAGCAGTACCACAAACGAGGGGTGGGCTAACAGAAATCAAAATCCAGAAGGCCCAACCGGAGCCAACCAGAAGCATCAAGGACTCATCGAGCAAAAGATGAGACCTAAGTGAAAAACCCAACAAACCCTTGAGATAGACCAACAGTCTCCTCAGATTGCGGCCTGCAGAACCTTGCGGCCAAAAGAGGCATCTGACGATGCCATCACATCAACTTTATAAAAAGATGTAAAGGTATGAACCGACGATCAAGTCATCGCCTTGAAAACCTGGATCGCTGACGCCTGATGGCGGAAGACCCAGGAAACACTAGGCGCCCGAGTAGAGTGCGCCTTAACAGGGAACGGAGGATTCCGACCTTTAATAGAATAAGCCTGTACCACCGTCTGACTGGTCCATCTAGATATGGTCGCGGCAGACACAGGCAACCCCCTTCTAGGGCTATCCGTGATCACAAAAAGTGAGTTCGTCTTACGAACCAAGTTCGTAGTAGTCAAGTGTACCCTGATTGTCTGAACCCCATCCAAGGAGTGTAATCCCAAGGATGGCTAGTCTTAGGACACGGGGAAGGTAACACAATATCTTTATTCAGATGAAAACTCTGAAAACCACTTTAGGAAGGAAGGATGGATTCGGAAGAAGAACCACCTTATCCCTATGAACCACCAGATATGGGGAACGACAAGATAATGCGACCAGTTCTGACACCCTGCGTGCAGAAGTAATGGCCACCAAGAAGGCCACCTTCTGGGATAATGTAAGCAAGGGAATCTCCCTAATATCTTCAAAGAGACGTTTCTGAAGAACCGACCACACTAAATTAAGATCCCAGGCGGTAAGGGTGCACGCACTGGCGGAGCCAGATGTCGCACCCCCTGGATGAAATTCCGCACCAAGGAATGATTAGCCAAAAGTTTCTGAAAGAAGATTGCTAACGCTGAAACCTGACCCTTGATGTGCTCAAGGACAGTTTCTGCTCAACCCCTTGTTGCAGACAGACCAAGATTCGGGTCACCGAATAGGTATGTGGGGGAAATCCAAGAGATTCACACCACGCAATATAAGACTTCCATGTGCTGGAAGTCGCTTTCCTTGCTTTAATTAGAGGTAGGAATAACTGAAGCTGACACTCCCCTGTCCTTCAGTACCTGGGTCTCAATGGCCAGGCCATTAAGCCAGCGATAGTAAAACAAGATGGAAGATCGGTCCCTGAGACCGCAAATCCTCCCTGAGAGGAAGTCTCCAAGGAGCGTCCGCGACTAGCCTCACCAAGTCGGCGTACCAGGCTCGACGAAGTCAGTCTGGAATTTCCAGAATAACTGGAATTCCCTCCACCTCTATCCTGCGAAGAAGTTCCCGCAGTAACTTGAGAGGATGGAAGGCATGCCGTAGCTGATACTGCCCCCACGGGGCGATCAGCGTTTCTGCTGCGTCCGCTAGAGGATCGCGGGTGCGAACTACAAACCTCCGCACCTTCCTGTTGAGCCAAGGTGCCAACAGATCCACATCCGGGGTGCCCCAATGAAGGGACAGCTAGTGAAAAAACCTCTGGATGAAGAGGCCATACCCCTTGATCTAGAATCTGATGGCTGAAATAATCTGCCTGCCGATTTCCCACCCCCGGAGTGAACACTGCGGGGAGATCCGGAACAACCCGTTCCGTCCAATGAAAGATGCTAGTCGTTTCGATGGCCACCAGGACACTCTAGGTGCCCCTTTCTTGACATAAGTCACGACCGTGGCATAGTGCGATTGGATCCGAATCGGGCTGCTCTAGAGCTGCTCGGTCCAGTAAATCAGACAAAATCTGATCGCTCTTAGTTCCGATACCCTATTGGTAACCTGGATGCTATCGGAAGGAATGACTTCCCCTGGTTGAGCATCGGAGACTTCCTGGTCCGCTCGCTCAACCGGATTGTCCAGGAAATCGGAATTCTGATTCCATTAGAAAAAAATCTCCTTCAGGAGAATTCGGGTATGAGACTGGGTATACGGTACTGCCTCTAAGAAGGCCACCATCAGTCCCAGCCAATTGACGGACAGCAACATCCGAATCGTTGACTGAACCTTCTGGAGTTTCTCCGCAAGGAGAAACTTTCTTGCCCAGGATGTATCCAACATTAGGCCCAGATAGTTCAGTCTCCTGGTGGGAACCAGGGATGATCTTTGGGAAAGCGAAGAAAACGCTGATGTCCTGCGATGATGGGGATATAAGGATAGGCATCCTAAATGTCTATGAACGCCAGGAAATCCCCCTGATGCAGGGAGGCCACCACTGTTCGGATGGACTCCATCTTTCCCCAAGTCCAGAAATTGGACGCACCTTGCCCTCTTTCCTGGACATTGTGAACAGGTTCGAATAGAACCCCTGAAACCGTTCAATGTTAGAAGGGAAGAATCGCACCGGTGAAAGTGAACGAGACTCGATCCTGTATCCTGACCGTATGACCTTCCTTTAAAGAGGGATTCCTCAAACGGATAGCGCCTAGCCATGCGTTTGGAAATAACAGGGGTTCGTTTCAAAACTACCCCATTTGGGTAAAGGAAAATCCTTCGCCCTTTTGGTAGGTTAACAAGTACCAAACAGGAATCTCAGTCTCAGCTACCTCTGCCGGTGTAACCTCAAGACTAAAGGTTTCCCGGACGGACACAACTAGTGCATCCACCACTCTTGTGCTATGGCGGAGGCAGAAACGTTCTCTTCACTGCTGAGGAGACATTACCTGAGACAACAGCCCCATAAGAGGGACCTGCAGCTGCATTGACCAGCTCCGAATCCGTATCTGAAGTATCAGATAAAAAATGACGGTAGGCGGGGGTCACTTCCTGACCCCCGTCCCTGACAGGCCACCTCCACCCGGGATACCAAAGACTCCAAAACTGCTGAAAATGCATTAAAAACAAGTGAGGTACTGGAGGGTCCTGCGGCCACCTTGAGGGGATCAGGTGGGGATACCTATGTGGCAGAGTCAATGATTATACAAGACATTTGCCAGCGACCAAAAAAAAATGACAAAGTAAAAAACTTTTTTTTTTTTTTTGGTAATCCCCCAGCGCAACAGCGCCCCTCAGTGTTACCTGCCTTTTTGGACCCCACAGAGAGAGAGAGAGAGACCCCAAGGCTCATCCCTGATGCACAGAAGTTTTCTATCAGCTTGCTCAGTGCTGTCCTGTTACAGACAGGAAGTCTTTGGCCCTTTTTCCTGGGTAAAGGAGGCGGCTCCGCCCCATAACATGCCTTCCGGCGCCTCCCCCTGGCTCCACAAGGTGTTTGGTCACCTCAAACATGGCCGCCCCCATGCTGGAGACACGAGGCTACGCCAATATGGCGGCCTCGTGCGATCTGCCAGACAATGGCGGCGGCCTGTACAGGATTCAATGTTCGCCTGCGGGAGTATCTCGGCCCCACAACCTTCACCCTGATGGTGATAAGCCTGGCCGGCGGTACCGGACCCTGGCGGGCCGCATGCGGTCCATGGGCCATCGGAAGGCAGCTCTCTGCCCTTGCTGGAGGAATGGCGATCTGGACTACAGTGATTCAGGCATAGGCATCGCCCTGTGAACACCTCTGACAGGTAAGATACCTCTTGCTTCATTAGTAATGCCCATTCTAGTATTGCCACTGACTTCAGTCACCTTTACAGTTTTAAAATGACATAAGTCAGCTCCCAAACCAAGCCTCCTGGTTTCTGTTCACAAAAATCACACTCAAATTGGGGGATCTGTGACCTGTTATAGGATAGAGGGGAGACCCATCCTACCATTCCAGAGAGGGGCCCGCGTTCACCACAAACCCGTCAGGGGGAACATACTACTCACCATACCGGAACCAGGCGGGCGCCACTCCTGACAGAACCCCTCTCCACCGTGGTGGGGGGGGCTGTCGACCAGTACGGACGCCGTGACTCTTGGTCATTGGCATTCAAGCGAGACGTTTAACTCGCAGGGTCAGTCCCCGTCCATTGGGACTATGTCGCGGCCGACCCAGCGCGGAGCTATGGCCTGCACGCGCTCGTAGGCTGAACTGGGGTGACCACTGGATCTCAACATCCAGCCCGTCGCCCAGTTACAGCTTGCTTGCTTGAAGATCTCACAGGAACACTGGAGAAAAAAGCTGTCTAAAAAAAATCTTTCTAAGAAAAAAATCCTGCCAGGACCGAAGATCCTAGCAAGGCATCTAGGTCCTTACTCCTAACTAGACAGAAAAAAACTGTAGCAGGAAGTGAGAGGATATACCCTCTGGGACTGCCCCTAGGGTGTGGCCAGAACGTTTTCTTTCCTGTCTAGTCCTACTCCTGTAGAGGGCAGTATAACCCGAGTTGTTATTAATCAACGAGGACTACGTCTGTCAATGAGCGACAGAGAAATTTTCTTTACCCTTCCCCAGATCTGTGCCTCGATACAATCCTGTCTTGGAGGTCTACAGACTATTCCTTGGCCTTCATGGCTTAGTTTGTGCTCTGACATGCACTGGTAACTGTGGGACATTATATAGACAGGTGTGTGCCTTTCCAAATCATGTCCAGTCAACTGAAATTCAAGTTGTAGTAACATCTCAAGGATGATCAGTGGAAACAGGATGTACCTGAGCTCAATTTTGAGTGTCATGACAAAGGCTGTGAAAACGTATGTACATGTGATTTTCTCATTTTTATTAAATTTACAAACATTTCAAACAAACTTCTTTCACGCTGTCATTATGAGGTATTGTTTGTAGAATTTTGAGGAAAACAATTAATTTAATCCATTTTGGAAAAAGGCTGTAACATAACAAAATGTGGAAAAAGTGAAGAGCTGTGAATACTTTCCGGATGCACTGTACATGATCACCCTTCAGATGTACCAGACTGTTGTAACATAACCTTACTGCTGTCTACATGCATCATACAGAATCCACAATTATGTCCTCCCTCATTCTCTAAAAAATTCAGAGCTGCCATGATTAATAGATCAATACATGCACCCTTGTAAAGTAATCCACCAGATCGATATTCAATTAAAAAGTGTTTTTTTTATTTAATCAAGCCTTTATTAGATTATGGATGTAGCGGGGTTAAACATGCCTAAAGACACTGTTTGATATGTGGGAAGGAACTAGGCTCCCTCTAGTGGTAGCTGCATGGAATTTCCTGGGCTGTGACTTCCTTTTCACAAGATGAAGAAACTACATCTCCCAGGCTGCTTTGCAAGATCCAGGAACTAGGCTCCCTCTAGTGGTAGCTGCATGGAATTTCCCAGGCTGTGACTTCCTTTTCACAAGATGAAGAAACTACATCTCCCAGGCTGCTTTGCAAGATCCAGGGTGCACGGCTGCACCGCACGGCACTATGGGGGAGGTTATTTAAAGGAAGAGAGAAGCGCGCGAAAGGGGGGCCTTTCTGCGCTGGACTCTGAGGAACCAGCGAGCGAGAGTGAAGGACTGACACTGGATATTGGGCCAGAGCCTTTTAGCCTGGAGGGACGACGTGGAACCGTCCCATCTCAAGCACGAGGCACATTCCTGGAGGTCATACTGCTGTTTGCCGAGACCGGAAGTCATCTGCCAGAAGGACCCCGTGCGGCTGGCATATAGCCAAAGGACTGAGACCGCAGTGGAAGCGCGCGAAGGAGAAACTTCTGTTGGTGAGAGGGCACATGCCCAATAACTGACTTTATCTGCTGAAGAGACAGTTTTATCTACAGATAGCGGTAGCGCAGCAGGAGGTGATAAAACCCCGGGGTTTATCACCATACTCTCTCAGGAGACTCATAGACAAACAATAAGGTCTGTAAAGGAGTCGCCAGAGGCTTATCTCTCTCGCAGAAGTTATTGCTCAGTTACGCAGACACCCTGCGGTGACAACTAACAGCTCGTTGTTTTCTCTCTCTTGATCTTTATTCCTAATCTGGATTACAAATGAGCTCTATTCAATAACCTTGCTAGCGAAGATCAACAAGAAAGAAGAGAACTCTGGGGGAGGGACTCAGATAGGCCCACCTACCTGGTACTGTGTCTAGCCTTAATGCAGGAGGAGTGTGGGGGTATTCTTTTACCTTTTTAAAGCTGTTTTAAATAACCTTTTATGGACTTGTATTGTATTGTATTGTATCTCCCCTATTCAATTTGATATATAGTAAACTAAGTTTGGTTAATTACAATCTTGTGCGTTGTTCCATTGTGTCACCCAGAAGGACTACTATTCAAGAAGGTAACAAGGTATTGTTGCATAGTGAAGTATTGTATTCCAACCTGTGTATCTATTTGATAGTCCAGTCCTATTCTGGGTCAGTTGTGCCTGAGGAGGGATCGAGCCAATTTGATTGGGTTGTTAGGCAGGGTGTAGACCCAATAATATAATCAGCAGCTCCTGCGGGGGTGGTGCTACACGTGGGGGCTCGTCCGGGATTTCTACAGTCCTGCAACACAACCCTCTCAGCCCCAGAATCCCCTCCCACGCAGAAATGGATCCTGTCGCTGCTGCTGAGTGGTGCAAGGAAGAGAATGTCATAGTGGAAAATGGCCTGGTGGTTGAAATCAAGGGAGAAGCCTGGACTGAAGAAAAGCTCCTCCCTGTTTTAAGGGCACTATCCACAGACAGGAAATTCTGGGTGATTGACATAAAAACTGACACCACTGCCCCACACACGTATGCACTGTGTGAGTGGAGGAAAGGGGTCCCTGATTATTTCAATGGAAACAGTGTAAAAACTATTGACCAAACAGAACTTTTCCTGATACATCCAGGAGTTCCTACTGCGGGTCCCTCATCCACCACCCCTGGGGTATCCAGCCAAGAAAAAGGTGTCCAAGAAGGGCATCCTGAGTCATCACCTTTGTCGACTTTTAGCTCAGAACTGTGTGCTGTTCTTGGGGAGATTGTGGCAAAATGTAGCAGGGACTCCTCGAGCTATCTGATGACTGGATATAGGAAGCTCCGGACATTCTCTGGGAAACAGCCTGTGCCTTCAGCAGAAGATGGGTTCGAAGAGTGGCTAGATACCGCCACTCAGGCTTTGGAGGAATGGGAGGTACCAGAACAGCACAAGAAGCAGAGGATCACAGAGAGTTTAAGGGGACCTGCATTAGAGGCTGTACGTAATCTAAAGCTTAGCAAGAAGAACTGCACTGCACAGGATTATTTGGACATTCTGCAAGATGTGTTTGGTCGGACGGAGAACGCGGCTGAACTTCTCTACCAGTTGGACCACTGTTATCAAGAAGAGGGGGAGAAGTTGTCCGAATTCATTAAACGTCTGGATAGGATTATCCACCAGATTTTGTTAAAGAAAGGAATAGACCCCCGGAAAATAGATGAGACTCGTGCACGACAGGTTCTGAAAGGGGCTCAACCTTTAGATCCCATTGCCATACTGTTACGAACTCGTCGAGATGGCGGCATTCTAGAATATCCCGATCTGATTCGAATGGTCAGAGAGGAAGAGGTCATGTTGGACAACAAGAAGAAAAGTCGGCAGTTTGACTCAACTGCCCGGGTTGGAGTGATAAGTGTGGAAGAGGGTGACTCTCAAGTTGAACTCCTAAAGACCCAAGTGTCTCAGTTGATAGAAATGGTGTCCATCCTGACTGGTCAGGTATCCACTCTACCCAAGGGGAGTATATCGGAGAGGCCAGATGAACCTGTTAGTCTCAGCACAGATCCAGAGCCACGGCCTGCAAAATTGTTAACTTGTTTCAACTGCGGGGGAGTTGGGCATGTTAGAAGGGTATGTCCCAGCTCAGGAAATGCTGCCGCGAAACCTCGCGAGCCAGCGGGAAACTTCAGAGGACACCGGTGAAGGAGTCAACCGGGTGTCCGCCAGTCTTAAGGGACTCCAGAAGTGGTGCAGGATCAGGGAAACTGAGTCAGGGGGTCAGACCCAAATATAACACCCCCAGTTCTAGACTCCGGGTTACTGAGGGAAGGAAAGTCAATGCACACCGGATTCGGCGGGGGCCTAGATCAAGGAAGAAAAAGGAGAAGAGGGCCAGGGTACAGAGAACTGAATCAGATAACAAGGCTACATCAAGAGAATTCCCAACTAACTTGGTCGGGCCCTCCCCAGTGGTCTCGGTTCAGGTGGAAGGAATTTACACAAGAGCCCTCCTTGACACAGGGGCCCAGGTGACTCTTTTGTATAGAGACTTCTATGATAAATATCTTACCCATCTACCTTTGCAGAAGTTGGAAGATCTGGAGATATGGGGTATTGGGACCCAAAGTTTTCCCTATGACGGGTATCTGCCAATCAAGTTGACCTTTGATCCATCAGTGGCTGGTGAAGCGGAAACCTTCGACACCTTAGCGGTGGTCTGTCCTCGTCCACCAGGGGCCAACCAAAGCTCTCTCATCGTAGGAACAAACACTGACCTGGTAAGGCGCCTTCTGATACAACTGGTCCAGGGACAAGATGCTCAGGCGCCAAGGATCCATCCCATGCTACGACAGGCCTACCAACGATTAGTGTTGGAGCAAGAGACCCCCGCAGAAGGAGTTGGACGACTCTGGAAGCTGGATAGAGCAGAAAAGGTCTTACAGCCAGGAGAGGTGGCCTGTTTTAAGGCTTCTGTTAAACTCACATGGCAACAGCCGGGTCCCTTCATTATCTTTGAATCAGGTCAAAAGGAGAGACAGAGAGGGATAGAAGTGATCCCTGAGGTGATCCCTTTGAAGGTGTTACAGGAAAACCGTGGAAGGGTTTTAGTGAGTGTCAGAAACACCTCTATTACACCAGTGAAGGTACCGGCCAGAGTGCTCCTGGGCCAAGTCAACCCGGCTACCCCAGTTGCCCCCATTGATTTCAAAGAAAAGGAACAGGGTGAAGCGGTTATAGAGGAGCTTTGCTCTGGAAACGCTGCCCTCCCGCCGGAATGGGTGAAGAGGGCCAAGGCACAACTTGCTCGATGGAGGGAAATATTCTCTAAGGACGAGTTTGACGTGGGATGTGCCAGGAGCGCCACTCATAAGATCCGCCTGAGTGAGGACAAGCCTTTCAGGGAGAGAGTCCGGCGAGTCCCCTTAGGTGACTTAGAAGATCTACGTCAACAGCTGGCAGAGCTCAAAAAGATCGGGATTATCCGAGAATCCAGGAGCCCGTATGCTTCCCCGATAGTGGTAGTCCGGAAGAAAAATGGATCTTTGAGGCTTTGTATCGACTACCGAACGCTGAACAGAAGAACCATCCCAGACCAGTATACCACTCCTCGAATCGAAGATGCCCTACAGAGTCTGTCAGGGGCGAAGTGGTTCAGTGTGATGGACTTAAAGAGTGGGTATTATCAGATCCCCATGCACCCCGAAGATCGGGAGAAAACAGCCTTCATCACCCCTGTGGGGTTCTTTGAGTTCAATCGCATGCCTCAGGGGTTGTCCGGGGCCCCTGCTACCTTCCAAAGGCTGATGGAGAGGACCGTTGGAGATATGAATTTGATAGAGGTACTGGTATACTTGGATGATGTTATCGTGTTTGGCAGAACTTTAGAAGAACATGAGGAGAGGTTGGAAAAGGTCTTGAAGAGGCTACATGAAGAAGGTCTGAAACTTTCTCCTGAGAAGTGCCAATTCTATCAGTCCTCGGTCCATTACCTGGGCCATATCGTGTCTGAAGAAGGGGTGGCCACTGACCCGGACAAGCTGGATGCTGTTGCTTCCTGGCCGAGACCCACAAATGTGACCGAACTCCGGTCATTCTTGGGCTTTTGCTCCTATTACAGGAGGTTTGTGGAGGGGTTCGCCCAGATTGCCCGACCCCTAAATGAGCTCCTGAAGAATGAAGAAGATGATGTCCCTGAGTTGGTAAAGCCGGCGAAGTCCACCATAGGCCCCCGGAAGGCTAAGGAATCCATCCAGGATCAGTGGACCCCGGAATGCGAAGGGGCCTTTGTCCAGCTGAAGGAAACCCTAACCACTGCCCCTGTGTTGGCCTATGCGGACCCCACAAAACCATATGAACTGCATGTTGATGCCAGCCGAGATGGGCTGGGGGGGGTACTTTATCAGGAGCATGAAGGTCATCTGCGACCTGTTGCCTATGTGAGCAGAAGCCTACTGCCTGCTGAAAGGAATTATCCTACTCACAAACTTGAATTCTTGGCCTTGAAGTGGGCAGTGGTTGACAAATTGAAAGACTACCTGTACGGAGCTGAATTCATTGTCAAGACAGATAATAATCCCCTCACCTATCTGTTGACTACGGCCAAGCTGGATGCAACAGGACATCGATGGTTGGCTGCCCTCTCTAGCTTCAATTTTAGCCTGAAGTATCGGCCAGGAATCGGAAATAGGGATGCAGATGCCCTATCCAGAAGGTTGCATGTTCCACAGGAACCTGCGGAAGAATGGACTCATTTGGCTCCAGAAGGGGTGCGTGCCCTATATCAGGGAACTGAATTTCGATCCCGAGGAGGGTCAAGAGCAGAAGAGATTGGGGTTTCGGCTATCGGAGTACCCAAATGCTACTGCCAGGTGACCCAAGTTGAAGGGGAGGGTTTGCCCCGGCTGTCCAAAAGGGACTTGCGGAAGGAGCAGTTGGAAGACCCTTTGGGAAAACTTCTCTTGGAAGCCCTGGAGATCCAGAGCCCTGAGTTGCTTCTAACTGACTCCCCTCAGGGGGCCCGTCTGTTGCATAGAGAGTGGACCCGGTTACAGATCAGAGAAGGAGTGGCCTACCGGAGAGGTCCATCTGAAGATCTGGAGGAGAAGTGGCAACTGTTCTTACCAGCTAAATACAGAGAGGGAGTTCTGGCCGCTCTTCATGATAATCATGGCCATCTGGGGCCCGAAAGAACCTTTCAGCTTGTCAGGGACAGGTTCTATTGGCCTTGTATGAGGGCCGAAGTTGAAGGATACTGTCATTCTTGTGTCCGGTGTATACAGAGGAAGACTCTGCCACGTCAAGCAGCCCCAATGGGCCATCTACAAAGTCAGGGACCCATGGAGCTGGTGTGCATTGATTTCCTTTGCTTAGAGCCTGATCTGAGTGGCCAGGGGAATGTCCTTGTGGTAACAGACCATTTTACCAGATATGCTCAAGCATTCCCAACAAGGGATCAGAAGGCCTCAACGGTAGCCAAAGTTCTTGTAGAGAAGTTCTTTGTACATTATGGGTTACCACAGCGCCTCCATTCTGATCAGGGAAGGGACTTTGAAAGCAGACTGATCAAGAGACTGTTAGATATGTTAGGCATTCAAAAGACTAGAACCACTCCCTACCATCCACAGGGGGACGCCCAGCCTGAACGATTTAACAGGACTCTTTTGGATATGTTGGGGACTTTGAGCTCAGAGAAGAAACAGCATTGGGGCAGGCACGTAGCTGCCATTGTGCATGCCTACAACAGCACTGTCAGTGATGCTACTGGATATTCCCCTTATCGGCTGATGTTTGGAAGGGAGGCTCGGTTGCCAGTGGATTTGGCCTTTGGCATTTCGCCTGATCATACCTCTTCAGCATCGCATAGAGGATATGTGGACCGACTGCGGAAGAGTCTGAAAGCGGCCTATGACAAGGCTCAGGCCACATCTGATCAACGTGGACTGCGGAATAAAAAAAATTTCGACCTAAAAGTTCGGATCCATGACCTGCAACCAGGGGACAGGGTTTTGTTGAGAAACTTGGGTGTCCCGGGAAAACACAAGTTGGCAGACCGCTGGAAGTCCCAACCTTATGTTATCTGTAAGCAACTGCCAAACCTTCCTGTGTACCAAATTCGGCCTGAGGGAAGTGTGGGTCCATTGAAGGCTTGGCATCGGAACCATTTGCTGCCTCTCTCTGAAGCGGTTCGTATGCCCCCTGTGGAAGACTTGTCAGCGGCCCCTTCGACTTCTCGCCGGTCCAGACCAGTTACCAGATCTCAGACAATGCTCCCAGATGAGGGAGAGGGAAGTTCTCCATCTGAAGATTTGGAAGATGAAGAGGAGGTACCCGACTGGTTGTGGTCATCTCAGTTGCCAGAACCCACACCTGCCTCCCTGTCTTCGTCTGACTTGGCTGATAGAGGAGCCCTTCGGGCAGAAGCCCCTGAATTCATACCCTTTCATATGCTTCCAGAAGAAGCAGCTGAGGATGAAGATCCTGAGGAGGAGGTTGCACCCTTCTCTGAAGAAGAACTGACCTCTCTTGAGCCATCAGGTGCCTCTGTGTTGGAACATGAGGAGGGGGACATGGAAGAATCCTCAGAAGTGCCTGATCCTAGTACCTCTGAGAGCATGCCTCCACGGGAACAGAGGGAAAGGAGAGTCATTCACCCACCTAAGAGACTGACCTATGATCAATTGGGTGAATGTTCGGAAGAAGCTGTTTTTATCTCCAAAAGGTCTCCTGACCAGCCTAGTTCCTCCACTGTAGATTTGGTGGGGGACAACCCTAGCTCACCCCCAGGCACAACTGTACAAGCCACCCAAGTTTTGGGGGGTCTGTGAGAGATCATGAGAACAAAGTATTGAAGTAGAAAACGTTTGCATTTAAGTTTGTACATAAGGATATTGGGTTTGGCCATTATAATAAGCACAGTTTTTGAGGTTCACAATTTGGTTTACTTTGTGAGTTAATGTTTGCGCACATTTTGTTGCTCTGACCTCACTATATGTTTTTTTTCTTTCTCACCTTTTGATGTTTTTTTTTCAACACAAACTTTAAGATGTAAGTGTTTAAGAAATTGCAAAGGCACATGTGCTTTTTAAAGGAGCACTATATAAAAGCACTAGAAATTAGCACTATATTAACACTGTAGAAATCACTTATTTGCTTATTAATTGCACTTTATCGTTTTACTGTTGCACTGCTATTAGAATACAAAATTGGATATATTCAGATTGACTTATTTCAGCAAAATGTTAATGTTTTTGTTGTATAATGCCAACCTATGCACTAGGGTACATACTGTTGACCTCTTTGGGGACCAAAGTTTCTCAAGTGGGGGGAGTGTGTAGCGGGGTTAAACATGCCTAAAGACACTGTTTGATATGTGGGAAGGAACTAGGCTCCCTCTAGTGGTAGCTGCATGGAATTTCCTGGGCTGTGACTTCCTTTTCACAAGATGAAGAAACTACATCTCCCAGGCTGCTTTGCAAGATCCAGGAACTAGGCTCCCTCTAGTGGTAGCTGCATGGAATTTCCCAGGCTGTGACTTCCTTTTCACAAGATGAAGAAACTACATCTCCCAGGCTGCTTTGCAAGATCCAGGGTGCACGGCTGCACCGCACGGCACTATGGGGGAGGTTATTTAAAGGAAGAGAGAAGCGCGCGAAAGGGGGGCCTTTCTGCGCTGGACTCTGAGGAACCAGCGAGCGAGAGTGAAGGACTGACACTGGATATTGGGCCAGAGCCTTTTAGCCTGGAGGGACGACGTGGAACCGTCCCATCTCAAGCACGAGGCACATTCCTGGAGGTCATACTGCTGTTTGCCGAGACCGGAAGTCATCTGCCAGAAGGACCCCGTGCGGCTGGCATATAGCCAAAGGACTGAGACCGCAGTGGAAGCGCGCGAAGGAGAAACTTCTGTTGGTGAGAGGGCACATGCCCAATAACTGACTTTATCTGCTGAAGAGACAGTTTTATCTACAGATAGCGGTAGCGCAGCAGGAGGTGATAAAACCCCGGGGTTTATCACCATACTCTCTCAGGAGACTCATAGACAAACAATAAGGTCTGTAAAGGAGTCGCCAGAGGCTTATCTCTCTCGCAGAAGTTATTGCTCAGTTACGCAGACACCCTGCGGTGACAACTAACAGCTCGTTGTTTTCTCTCTCTTGATCTTTATTCCTAATCTGGATTACAAATGAGCTCTATTCAATAACCTTGCTAGCGAAGATCAACAAGAAAGAAGAGAACTCTGGGGGAGGGACTCAGATAGGCCCACCTACCTGGTACTGTGTCTAGCCTTAATGCAGGAGGAGTGTGGGGGTATTCTTTTACCTTTTTAAAGCTGTTTTAAATAACCTTTTATGGACTTGTATTGTATTGTATTGTATCTCCCCTATTCAATTTGATATATAGTAAACTAAGTTTGGTTAATTACAATCTTGTGCGTTGTTCCATTGTGTCACCCAGAAGGACTACTATTCAAGAAGGTAACAAGGTATTGTTGCATAGTGAAGTATTGTATTCCAACCTGTGTATCTATTTGATAGTCCAGTCCTATTCTGGGTCAGTTGTGCCTGAGGAGGGATCGAGCCAATTTGATTGGGTTGTTAGGCAGGGTGTAGACCCAATAATATAATCAGCAGCTCCTGCGGGGGTGGTGCTACACGGATATTGGACATGATTGCAACAAATAGCTACATGGCAGAGAATTAACTGGGGACACTTAACATTTAGAAAGCATGCTACTGACTTCAAAGGTCTCATTCCTGTATCCACCGCTTACAGTCAGCGGAAACAGTTGTTGTACACATACATGACTATCAAGATTGGAAGCCAATATGTTGTCAGTGTCAACATATTATCAAGCTGCACCTATGATGCTAGACTAGTTCCATGTTTTTGTTAACAGGGAGGCTTAGCAATACTCAACAAAATCTACCATAAACCTGCTGAAACCCATACATGTGGGAAAGTTTTAGAGTTTACACCAAGGCAAAAGTACGGATGGCGATTTGGGCCCAAACCATTTTTTAGTGGCACCACTTTATTTACGCTATGATAAAAAGTTCTTCACAAATAGTAGATGTGACAGGCTAAACAATCTTTGAATGCTGAAGAGGACCTTGTAGAAATATAATTGTATTTCTAATTTTACAGCCAGATTTGTAAAACACTTACTTTATATTTGTTACATGTTCCCATTCACAAAGTATAAATATATAAAAAAAAAAAAAAAAAAAAAAAAAAAAAAAGGATTGCTACCCAAAAATAAAACCCTACCTAAAGTCACATTAAATCTTCAGTTGTTAAAGCACTTTCACAATTGATTTGTTCTCTATGGGGGAATCGGATGAGAGTGGACCGCCTGTCCGCTCTCATCCGATCCGATCCTCTGGACAGATGGAAAATAGGGTTTCCATCCGTCCGGATTTCACAGACAGGATCGGATGCGGATGGCAGCGGACATGTCTCTGCTGACACCCGCTGCATGGAGGATCCAATCAGATCCGCCTAAAAAATTGACAGGCGGATCTGATCAGATCGTTCGTGTGAAAGAGGTCTTAAGCTGGTGTCATGATCACTGCCCCAGGTTTCTCGCCTCAGGGAGGCTCTTTACCCTTGCAGCCTCCTATGGACCCACCCTTGCACGCAAGGACTAGCGCAGTCAGTCCCTACACTGCGTGCATCAATAGAAATACATAGCCCTGCAGCCTAGACTGACAAGGCACTCTCCTGCTCCACCCTCCTCCTCCTCTTCCCTTCTACAAGCTAACAGAATGGCTCCAGATTGCACTGTCCATTGGCAACTTCTTCCTGTAAACTAGAATTTAGTTTACCAAATCACTGGGAAAGGTTTATTGAATTGTGCTAAAAACGGGAAAAAAAAAAAAAATGCTAAGGGTTTAAAACGACTTTAATTACCCCTTCTATGTTTGGGAGTTAGGTTGAGAAAAAATAACCGTCTTTACTATGCTGAAATTTTTTTTACTTGGCTTTGCCATTATGTAATATTAAGGAACGAGCTGGACAGTTACGTTTAGCATAATTAACCCTAACTGTACTGTGCTGATAGATCTTTGTTATCAACTGTAAACTAGTGAACATTGTCTGTCCTAACAAAGGGTTAGGGTTAAAGCGGAGTTCCGGCCACAAAATCGACATAATTGATTTTGGGCCACCCGCTTGCTCTTGGTCACCTGAAAAATAAAATGGATAGTTACGATTCTTTTTTTTTTGTTTACTTACCTTGTTATTGAAGAAAAATATACTCACCTTTCTTCCACTTCCTCCCTCTGCGGCCGCGCCGTCACTTCCTCTTTGCATTGATACCTGGGAGCTGAACATCATCGCTCCCAGGAATCAATGCGCCTGCACCGGCCCCGCTCGTCACTTCGGGTGCGATGCCTCATTCCCTGCTAAACAGCTTCTGGGCATGCCCAGAAGCTGTGGGGGGATGACGCGCCGCACCGGAAGTGACGAGCGGGGCCGGTGCAGGCGCATTCTGGGAGAAGAGGATACGGAAGAGGACGCAGAAGAGGACGCGCTGGCTTCAGCTGCCCACATCCGAGATGGCAGAGCTGGAGAAGAAATTTTCAAGGTAAGTATTTCTTCTACAAGGTAAGTGCGACCCGGGACAGCACAGAGGCTATCCATTGTGGAATGTACTAGCCCTGACTGTCCCAGGGGTATTTTTAGCTAAATTTCACCCCCGTGGCCGGCACTCCGCTTTAAATATCTCAAAGTTTGGGTGGTACATTGGGGTTGATTTTCTAAAGGCAAATAAGCTGCAAGGGAATTTGCATTTTGCTGGCTGCTAAAAAAAAAAAAAATAAAAATAAAATAAAAAAGGAAGACGTATAGCTAATTTAATTCCATTGTATGTTAGTGTACTTTCAAAAAAATCTGCCTATATGCACATTTACAATCTATTGTGAACAATAAAAGCTGACTATAGAGTCCTGCAAAGGTAAGAATTTTTTTTTTAATTATTTTTATGTATGTAGTGTGAATGGAAACACAACAATGTGCATAGTGGGGGTTTCTCAAGTTTGACTGCAAGGACAGAAATACACTTTCACAATGTTAAAACCCACTGATAAGATTCTAAAAGGCAGCAGTCACATGATACAAAAAGATTTGAGCTGGGTTAGAGGTTTTTATGACAATGGGGTTACATACTGCATACAGCAAAATAAAAAAAAATAAAAATTATTCTGCAATGTAAGTACTTCTATAAATCAAAATATATAGTTCTGGGTGCATCAAAAGTACTGTGATATTTCATTTAGATTTATATTAAGGTTTAATTTTCAGAATATCTTATTGCTCATATTTCAATTCCCTTACAATCTCCTTTAGTTTAGTCATCATGAATATGAAACTTACGTATGAACTTCATCCCCTCCCCAAATATATAGAAAAATGGATGAACTAGTATGGTACACCAAATCAGTAATCAGTGGCAGGTAATACAGCATTTTTGGAAGAGCTTTATTCATCTACAGAGGTGACTGTGTCCATCCCTGAATATTTTTCACCCTCTCCTTGGTATCGCTCCACTTTTTTTTTTCCTCTTTCTTCACATCGTTGGTCAGGTAGAAGAAAAACATGACATTCAGTCAAGTTCAGAGCCCTCCCTTTACTTCCTTTGGGAATTCTCTGAACAAAAAGAAAGGCCGGACCTCTGTTTTTATTAACACCTTACTAGCAAAGAGCACAAGACTGATGCTACGCATGACTCAATAGGTACTATGGTTAAAAAGCACATAAAATGTTTTTTTGTAAAATAATGTAAGCTAGAAGCCTGCATTGCATAAATATATGATCATCTTAGAGTAGCTCCACAAGGGAATACCTATCTATTCTCTGTCATCTGTGTTTGTATATTATTTATGTGTGGAAAGCGTAGACGCGGTAGATATAACAATATGATCCAAACATGCCTTGCATGTACTCATAATGACCACCTTGCTAGCTACCCTTTGCTATGCCTGCCTCCCTGATCTACAGTCAGCTGTCCATGTCCTAAACATAGCTTTTGCATGGAGTAATGAAGGAGGTTTTATCCAGGGAGCTTATTAAAGCATTGCACACACACATGCAGTGTGGCTTACACAATACTGTCTCTGTGAGTGATGTTTAAAGCACCAAGCACTGTCAGCTCCTCACACCAGACCTAAACGGAGCCAGACATAGGGCGGGGAGTGGAGGGGGAAACATCCTCTGCCTGGATCTGTCTCCCTGAGGAGTCCTGGCAATCCCCTCCATAAATCCAGGGCTCTGCTCTTATCCGTCTATCCAGAACATTGATCTGAAAGTGTACAGAGTGAGGATTAAATGGAAACAGTAAAGGGAGGGCCTGACCAGACTTGAAGACCACATGTAAAATGGGCTTTAAATGCAGAATATTCTGCTAACAAATTTGTCTGTCTGCATCTGTGTAAAGGATCACCACATGGAGTGGTGGATTATTATATGGCCAATGTGGATAGTAGCCTGTGACCGTAAAAGGACCATAAGCCTCTTTGCTAAAAAATCAGTATTGTTTTGCTGCCTTCGGAGTATGGAGATCAAACTGAAGTGAGGCGTTTGATATAGATGGCAATGATCTTGCAATGCTCCAGCTTGTGTTTAACTAAGGTAAAAGTTTGCCTAAGGTAAAAGTCATCCACTTTCACAGCTTGGCTCATAAATCATACCCTAATGGAATTTATGACTGCTAGAATTAGTTCACAGTGCACAGGCCCTGAGCAGGGGACTGTTTGGGTTACATTTTATTTATTGCTGCAGAGGCTGGGAAGGGGTGGAGAATTCCCTTTATTTTTTTTTTACATGAATACATTCAGGCAACCTTTATCCACCAGGGTGCCTTTTGGATTCTTCAGGGATGCCTTGGCAAAATGTCTAAAAATTGCTCCAAATTGCCTAAAAATTGTCAATAAGCCTGTGGCAGGTGGATCAAGCCTGCCTTTTTTTTGGTTACACGAAGCCACAAGTTTTTATTGTGTACCATTACAACCTTGGGCCTCATGTGGGCCAGCTGCCAGTTTCCTAACAACTGATGACATCATAGGTTGATAGGGAGGACGACACCAGGCACCTATGGACACATCCTTGTTTGCCCCTCACCTGCCCCTCTCCATCAGCACTTGGGTCACGCTAGTTGAATGAGGGAGGGAGACTGAGGGAGGAGAATATATCACCTCTAATGTTGGGTGTCCTATGTGGGTAGGTGTTGTTGCGATATGTAAAACTATACGTTTCGTTATTTACACTTTAGAATGAGGTGCCTCGAGCCAGAGCATTGTGTGTATAAGGCAGCAGTGTGATTCAGGGGCAGGGGGGCAGAGAGCCAGAGCAATATGTATATAAAGCATGTAAAAAATGAATTTTTGACTTACCCTAAAACCCATTTCTCTGACGTTCATTGACAGACACAGTTTCAGATCTTTATAACCGTTGGATTTTACTGCCCCCTACAGGAGCAGGACACTAGGAAGAAAAAAAGTCTGTCTATGCCCATGGGCAGTCCCAGGGAGTATACTCCCTCTCTCTGCTTTAGGCACTCAGTTTTGTTACAAGCAGTGACAGAAGAATTACAACTCCACAGAGGGGTGGGTGCTGTGTCTATCAATGAACAAAAGAGAAATGGATTTTACGGTAAGTCAAAAATCCCATATTCTCATTCGTTCATTGACGGACACAGCTTCATAACCATTGGGATGTCCCAAAGCAGTGTTAAACATGAGAGGTGGGAACAGCAAAAACATTCCCAAGGCTAAACAGTAGGCAACAGGAACTCAACCAAAACTGAAGCCCACCTAAACAGATAGAGAGATATCGGTTCTAGAGACAATCATTCACAGCCACATCCCTGGAAAACGTAATTTGCAAGAACAAAAGAGGAAAGGTGCCAAATTCTCTCAAATCCAAAAAGGATAAGAGGGTTGGCTCATATACCTCCTTATAAAAATGGGATTTTAGAGGCTGAGAAGTTGTCATCAAGCTTTATTAAATTCATCAATATAGAGAATAAAAACACAATGTGCATATAAAAATAGATATTACATCCATAATATGTTTGTCATGTCCATAATTAGAAACAGAATACTTGGTAAGTCCTACGTGTTTCGCTGAGCGTTTAGGCTCCTATAGTAGCTTCTTCAGGGACCAAGTTCAATATTCACACAACTAGTTTCCAAAAACTAGATTAGAAAGTTTTTTGAAGAAAGAGGAGAGCAAAGATAGTGCACACAATCATTAATGAAATCAGACTGTATACCTAAAGATCACCTCTTTACATAATATCTTTAATATATTACTTGCATAATGCTTACCCTTTTAAAACAAACCACCACAGAGCATGCTGGGCATATCAGGATAGAGATCCCATGGAGTGCAGCTTGTTCTATATTATTTGCTATTTTGGTGTTATCTCACTGGAAGCTGCTGCTTTTGTTTGTTCTTTTCACTAGCGCAGTTATACTGTGTGGAGGTAAATCAGACAATACTTACCCCACAGGGCCACCAGCGCGTCTGTGGCATACGCCAGAGGATCCCTTGACTGAGCCACAAACCTCTGCACCTTTCTGTTGAGCTGAAATGCCAACAGATCCACATCGGAGGTGCCCCACTGGAGACACAGCTGATGAAACACCTCCGGGTGAAGGGACCACTCCCCTTGGTCCAAAACCTGCTGACTGAGGTAATTCACTTGCCAGTTTTCCATCCCGGGAATGTGTACGGTGGAGAGGGCTGGAACAAACCCTTCTGCCCACCTTAGAATGCCGGCTACCTCCAGAGCCGCCAGGACACTTCTTGTGCCTCCCTAGTGATTGACATAATCCACTGCCGTGGCATTGTCCAATTGAAAGTGCACTGGACAACCCTGAAGACGATCTGTCCAATGGTCCACAGTCTGATTGCTCGGAGTTCCAAGACATTGATCGGTAGTCTGGACTCTTCTAGTGTCCATATCCCCTGAGCAGAATGTTTGTTGAGGATGCCTCCCCAGCCGGACAGGCTAGCATCTGTCGTGACCACTGTCTAATACAAGTGGAGGAAGGACCTGCCCAGCTGAAGCGCCAGAGAACGAAGCCACCATATCAGGGGCTACTTCATTCCCCGACTCAACTGGATCTGATTGTCCAGAGAGTGCGGAGTCTTGTCCCATTTGGTTCGAATCTCCCTTTGCAGCGACCTCGTATGGAACTGTGCAAATAGAACCACCTCAAAAAGGTAGACACCATCAGGCCCAGCACCTGCATTGCAAGTCCGGAGGGATGACCATCTGTTGGACAGCAGGAGATTAATTGCAGTCTGCAATTTCTGGAGCTTGTCCAGAGGAAGGAGCACTCTGGCTAAGGGTGAGTCCAGAGTCAGGCCCAGATAGTCCAGCTTTGTGGACGGAACCAGGGCAGACTTCTGAAAATTCAGAATCCAGCTGATCTCCCGCAGAGTTCGTATTGTGATCTCCAGGTTTTCCACCAGAGCAGAAGGAGACTTTGCTCGCAGAAGGAAATCATCCATATTTCCCAGTACCGCGATCCCCCATTGGCGTAGCAAAGCTAGCGGGGGGGGGGGGCAAACACTTTTGTGAAGACCTGAGAAGCAGAGGCGAGACCAAAGGGTAACGCCACAAACTGATAATGCTCCTCTTCCACGGCATAGCAGAGGAAACGCTGGTGACTGGCACATATTGGAATGTGAAGATAAGCATCCTTGATGTTGATAGCGGTCAGGAAATCCCCGATGCGGGGATGCAACCACCGTGCAAATGGACTCCATTCTGAACTTCTGTACCTGCACAAAGCAGTTCAGGAACTGTAAACAGGTTTGAATAAAATCCCTTCCGAAGTCGGAACTGGGACAATCACCTCTTGATGTAACAGGTCTTGTACCGCTCCAAACAGACCTTGTAAGCGATCGGGGACAGGCAAAAGTTGTAAGGAAAGAACCTTGCCGGGGGACAAGAGCAAAACTCGATCTTGTAGCCAGACTGAATGACTTAGTGGACCCACTTGTCTTGCACTAGGGAAGTCCACGGGTCCAGAGACCAGCGAAGACGTCCCCCCCACCCCCCAAAAAGGTGAGGGTGCGCCTCCATGCTGAAGGAGCCTTGTCCACGGGTCTGGAGAAACCCACTCTCGTCTTGCCAGACCAGGTCCATTTGGATCCTCCAGAGGAGGCCCTGAAAGGCTTCTAGCCCCTGTCAGTCGACCCTGAGGGATGAAAAAAAACGAATGAGCCAAAAAGGAAGGCCCATGCCTACGATGAGGTCCCTTGCCCTTAGTAGCCTGCAGAAGAAATGTACTCTTCCTCCCCTGTGAAATCTTTTATGATGTCATCCATGGTAGCTCCAAACAGGCAATCTCCTAGAAAGGGAAGATCAGTCAAGGCCTTTTTACAAGTCTGGTCCGCAGACCAGCATTTGAGCTAAAAGACACGCTGAAGGACCACTGCCAAAACAGAGAGCCGAGCCAGTAGGGGAGCTGCATCCAAAGATTCATCACAGATAAACTGCAGCCCCTGGACAAGCTGGTCCACCAGCTCAGCAAAGGCAGGGGGAGCTGTTCTCCCTCCAGGTCACGGCGTAAAAGCTTAGCCCACTTGATCAGAGTTTGCGACACCAGGGCAATGATGAATACCGACCTCAGAACCAGCCAGAGTGTAAATATTGTGGGCCACAGCCTCCACCTTCCTGTCAGCCGGATCCTTAAAGACGGGGACTCTTCAACTGCAATCATGGTTGCCTTGTTCAATCTGAAAACCGGAGGGTGCACCACTGGTGGAACAGTTCACCTCTTAAGAAGGGACTCCTCAAAGGGGTAGTGCATAGTATAGTGTTTAGGGACTCCACAAGGAAACTTTGGTCGTCCCCACTCTTTAGCGACAATTCTGTCAAAATAGGTGGGGAAAGGAAACACCTTTGCCGCTCTGGATGGCTTGTGACTGCCAAAGGGAACCTGTGCCTCCGTCGCAGCTGCATCCTCCATCTTCAAGGTCTCACACACAGATACAGTCAGTGCTTCCACCAGTGCCTTTTTGTGCGCGGTTGCAGATGGGGAGGAATCCTCACTATCAGAGGATTCTGGGCGCGTGGTTGCAGACCCAGCAGGGTGACCCATGTTCGTAGCGGCCGAATCAGATTCAGGGTCTGATGAGACAGATGAGGCAGGGGAAGGTGGAGGGCGCTTATTGCTAGCCTGTCACTTGAAGACCACCTCCACCCAGGACACAAAGGACTCCAGGACCGCCGTCAGTGCATTGATGAATGGTTGGGACCCGGAGGGCCCCACAGCCTCAGAGAGGGGATCAGGTGGGGATGTGCTCCAAAGACTCCATGAGTCACCAGGGGGACCCCACAAAAAGTGACACACTGCAAGGGACAACCCCCACCACGCTGACAGCACCACCCGGTCGCCAGGCACAAGCACCAAGCAATCCTCAGCAGAGAGGGAGAGAATACAGAATCACCACCCAGCAGAAACAGGCACCTGCAGGATATCCACCAGGATAATCTGCACTCCACGTGCGGTGATCAGGAAGTGAAGGGATCCAGGAGTCAGCACCAGGGGATGGGGGGGGGGGGGGGGGGAGGTGGCTTCCACCACCAAAAATGCCGCCCACAGGGCTCCACTGTCATGGCAGCTGCTATTTTCATTGACAAACCACCGCAAAATGGCCACAGGACTACGGAAACATGGCCATGAATAGAAAAATACAGGCTGAAACAAAATGGCGGCCCCGCGCAGCTCCACTAGGCTTACAGGGACCAAGGAGGGAACTCAGGCCTCAAGAACAGACCCAGGCAGGACAGACGGGGGGGGGGGCCCGGCAGGAGCCCCCACCAGGTACACCCCTCCGCACAGTCGATCGTCGGCGGCGCACCTCCCACTGCCCCCATCATCAGCATAGCTCCCTACCCCGGGAGGTGGACCAGACCACCCAAACAGCCTCAACATATGTAGAGGGGGTAGGATGGGGACAGATGACAAGGGGAGGTGCCTGACGGGAAGGAGGGGAACCCAGGGGTCCGACTGTCCCAAGGAGGGGCCCACGTCTAGCTCACAACCCTCCAGGGGGAAAAGGGGGGAAAGCTACTCCCAATACCAGGAACCAGGTGGGCACCGCTCTAGACAGAACCCCTCTCCATCGAAATGGGGGGGGGGCTGTCAGCCAAGAGGAACGCTGCGACTTGGGATGAGACCCAGTCGTATGCGACCTCATGAGGCATTTAACTCGCGGCCAGCCTCCGTCCAGTGGGGCTATGTCGCTTCCGACCTAGCACAGAGCGGAGGTCTGCGCATGCTCGCTGGCCAGACAAGGGGTGACCACTGGATTTAGATTATCCAGCCCATCACCCAGTTCAGCAGTTGCTTGTAGATCTCACAGGAAGAATCCAGGAGAAAAAAAATTCTATCTAAAAAGAAAAAATTGCCAGGACCAAAGATCCCAGAAAGGAACTAGGTCCTTACTCCTGACTTAAGCAGAAAAAACTGAGTGCCTATAGCAAAGAGAGAGAGTCTACCCTCTGGGACTGCCCATGGGCGTAGGCTGACTTTTTTTCTGCCTAGTATCCTACTACTGTAGGGGGCAGTAAAACCCAACGAAGATCTGAAGCTGTGTCCGTCAATGAATGAAAAAAGAAATTTATTTTTTGACATCTATGTAAAATTCATGTTAGTGGTCCGCGGGATTCAAAATTGTGAGTTTGGTGACCTGTGAGGTCCAAAAGGTTGGCAGCCACTGGTTTAGAGTATGCTGCATGTTACATAATTGATCATAGGGTCACACAAAGATGCCATACAAGAGACGGACTTTACACACCTCTGTGCTAAAAGACAAAAAAAAAAAAGAGCTCTGAGGAAACCAGCGCCACCTGCTGGTGAAATGCGTCAGCATTGCGTCACATCTCCACACCAAGCAAGGAACCAGCCGTGTCTAAGTCCTTTCAGCTCGGAGAGTGCAAGCGCGGAAGTCACAGCGGTGATGGCTTGTGGCTCGCCCCTCTCCAAACAGACTCCAAACAGCTGAGTTTAGGAGGCGGAAGAGAGCCTCCGCATCAAAGGAGACACGCTGGAGCTGCGGACCATGGAAGTCTGCTGGGAATAGGAACGGATTCACTTGGAGGACGGGTCCGTCTCATACTTAAGGAGGTATATACAATTATTGGAACTTTTCCTAATTATATCATCGTGCTGTCTGCATCAATATAGCCTTCATACACCTTGGGCTGGTTCCCAACATCCACAACCAAGTGGTTATTTCACTGCCAAGTGACTCCACATGCAACTACAGGCTATGCCTGCTTCTGGTTGGACACTCCAGGTGATCTATCTTGGGTGAGCCCGGGCCCCAGAGACTTTTCTACTTGCCCAGTTCAAGACTGTATTTAGGCTACTATCTATTCACCCATGGTGGTGACTAGGTTTATAAACCTCTAATACTACATCATAATTGCAAGTAGAGATATTGGTTACTGCAGATTTCCTATTGCTTTTGTTTTGATTTTATCTATGAATGTTTTTACTAAATGAGTGTGTGTTTTTTTTCATATGGAATCCATGATATTTTCACTAATTCAATAAAGTCTTTTTGCACTTATACACCCAGATGTCCTTCGTTGACTTCTTTTGAGAAGAGCTCCTTTTTCCTCCTCTTTTGTTTCTCAGAGGGACAGATAAGCTCCAGGGATTTCACAAAAAGGAAGCAAACAAAGAGAACAGGATACCTTTTCATACAAGTACATGGTACAACAGGCACATATCAGAAATATGAAATGTTGGGGTAACAAACACTTTAAGCAACCAGTCAGGAAGTGGGTGACATGGCAAGGTTAACGGAGACTCTGGTAGTGAAGGGGTTGAATGCTTTGCCCTCTCTAGCGGCCAGTTCCCCACATACTGGAACTGACTTTGCAGCACAGGGGTACCTGGGGACCTAGCCTGAAAGCACAGGTTTATGGAAAAGTGAGCTTCCTGTATCCAATAGCAAAGCAGGGGACGAGGGGGGTTAAGTCTAGAAAGAAGGTACATCCAGAGTGAACAAATGTAGAAGTGTACAGGAGTTCGGCCATGCATGGTGAAGAGTTAACAGTGTTCTCAGAGGAAGTTTTTTTCCCACAGAAACCTGCAAAGTATTTTACCCACAATCAGTGGATCACAGGTACAATGTCAGGCTCCTACAGCTTTCTGACAATACCTCGAGGTAATTGTAGCCGTATTAGTGCACTTGCGACAGAGACAATTGAGTACTGTCCGTGATACTTTTTTTATTTGCACTAACATACAATTAGCAAAGGATCTTATGTAGGTGAAACAGGACAGAAGTTGCAAGCGAGGATGAATTTGCACAGACATACCATCAAGGAACATAAAGAAGATAGTTTCTGCACACCTGTGGGACATCATTTTTCACAACTGAACCACACTATAGAAGACCTCAATGTTTTAGTTCTTAAAGGGAATTTCAGAACCATGCAGGAAAGGAAAACTTTTGAACTAAGAATGATACTTCTTTTTGACACAAAAAATAACAGCTTAAACTTAGATATGGGTTTCCTTTCTCATTATCCTACAGTTTTACGACCCCCTCCTTGACTATCCCCCCCCCCCCCCCCCCACCTTCCCCTGTCTTCAACTCTCCCTCTATCTTATCTCACTAATCATGCTAGTTTTATTACCATGCCAGTTAAACTTATGTTTGTTTGGTTTTTTTCCTTTTTTTTTTTTTCCCTTTGGCTCAGAGATTTTGGGTTTCTTTACCATGCTGCTAACATTTTGTGGATCAGTACTGCTTGGATCTTGATGAAGGGGACATACCCCGAAAGCTTGTCCTGAAAAATTGTATGTTAGTGCAAATAAGACAATACCTCTGTATGGGGTTTTAATTACTGAACTGAAGTGTCAATGCATTATGAGTGCAGAAGATCTGCAAATATTAACTGATTGGGCAGATGAGAAAGGGGGTTGAGGCTCCTCTGACCCTGCTGTGGATCTCCTCCTGTACTGTGGTAGGTGCATACTGTGGCCACCCAAGGCATTGCTAAGGACAGTGTCAAGAGCTAGTCCAAAAAGGTTATGGTCAGTCAAAAGGAGGAAAAAAAAAAAAAATCAGCTGTTATTTTGGCCTCTCATGAGTGTCCCAAGCATGTAGCTAGAATGTCCTACGTATTTGTACAGACATCAGTTCTGTGGGACATAACTAAGGTAGCTTCGCTGCTTCAGCCTCAACATTCCTACTTACTAAAGTGAGCCCTCAGAGATAGGGTCAGACCAGAGGTTGTGCAACAGCTCTTGACCCAGAAAGTATTCTGCAGCGAACATACACAAAGATCTAAAATACACCACAATGTAAAGCCCAGTGCCTGAAGGTCACATAACAGACTAGCCTTGCTACATCCAGAGGCCTACTCACAGAGTGAGCCTTAGGAGATAAGGTCACAGCTCTGGACCTAGAAAGCACTCTGTGACTAGTACACTCAGGTCTGGAAAGTGCCACAATGCAAAGCCCAGTGCCTGAATGTCACATTCCAGGCTAAATAAACAGAAGATATGTGCAGTAGGACTCAAGACCTGATTGGAGGAGCTGCAATCACTTTTGCTGCATTTCTATTGCAATTTTATTCTGGATAAGCATTTCAGTTCACTATTGTGAATTCAGTTTTTCTTGTTAGAAGAATGTTTTCAACCCCTTCTTCCCTCAAATCTTAGTCCCCAATGAAATACCAAATTTTAGTGTTGAAGTCTGATTTCCTATATATTCCAAGCTAGCCTTGCAATCTCCCACTCCCAGTGGGGTCCTTGTATGACCTCCAAAAGGTGATGTGGAGGAAAAGGATAATCCAGATAACTGCTATGTAGGTACCAGATTGAGAAGCGGCGTGGAAGTCTTGAAAGAAGATACCAAAGGGAAAAAAAAATGTATCAGCAGTGTGTCAAGGAAGCTTAAAGTATTAGGCTCCATTCACATCTATGCATTGCTATTTTTACAGGCGTTTTTTTCTGGCATTTTTGCACAGGCGTTTGGAGTTGACAAGTAACCAATGAAAAGCAGTAAATTGTCTAATCTGCCAAAAAAAGAAGCTCATGTACTTTTTTGAGTGACGAGTGTTTTGCTTAAGGTGACAGAACTCTCAGATGTGAACGTGGGCTATTGAAATGAATGGGATTCGTCTTATTGGGCGTTTTTAGAGCTGAGGCTTAAAGCAGAAAATCGCCCTCAACCGCCTAGATGTGAATGGCAGCTTATTAAAGCTTTGGTTTATTTTTTAAATAAACATTATATACTTACAAGCTCTGTGCAGTGGTTTTGCACAGAGCAGATTCAATCCTCTTGTTTTGGGATCCCGCAGGCGCTCCTGGCTTCTCCTCCTCAAGCAATGCCTCCAGAGAAAACAAGCAGCTTGCCTCACATTGGTTCACTGGCTGTGATTGACAGCAGTGGGAGTCAATGGGCTCCGCTGCTGTCACAGCCAATGAGGAGAGAGAGTCCAGGGACAGCCGAGGCTATCGTGAACATCACTGGATCAGAGGGAGCTCAGGTAAGGATTGGTGTGGGGCTGCTGCCCACAGAAGATTTTATTATAGAATGCATGAAGGTAAAAAAAAAAAAACATTCAGCTTTTAGAACCACTTTAAAGTCATTAAAGAATAAATAAAAGGCTTTAGAGTTTGCTTGTTTTTTTTTTTCAGCAGAGCCGAGTAAAACAGGTTTTTAACCTCCTAGGACAGTAACAACAAATTGGGTAGAGGGGTGATTATATTTGGCCTGGTCTACAAGGTTATATAAGGCAGAATATAACCCCAAAATTTCAGAATCCCTGTTTCTCAATGCCTAATAAAGAAAATGGAAATCTAGAACTCTCATTTACCATTTGAAAAGCCAAGCTTATTCGTGTTCTTACTGAGCTTTAGCTACTTAAGATAAAATGTTATAATGCTGTACTAGAGAATTTGTCACAAACAGGAAGCAGGGGGACATTAGTGATCTAACATAAGTAAGACTGGAAAATAAACAAACAGCCCTATGTGCATGGGAAGAGCACAAAAGAGCTAGCCAAGGATAGGGAGAGCAAGCAGTGTCATACTCGCTTGATCCACAATCCAGCACCAGGTCTTTTCCTCTGTGTGCTGTTGCTTACTTTTTGCTTTCTTTGGTGCTGCAACCAATCACAAGGGGCTGAATCCAGGCTGCTTAGTGTTCAAGACTACAAAAAAAATACCCTCTGGGGTTGGGACTATATGGGCAATTGAAAAGGAATATGCATGCGCAGATAAAAATGATTTCATTTATTTGTAGTCCCAACCCCACAGGGTATTTTTTGTAGTCTTATACCAGGGATAATGGCACTATAAAACCGTTAGACCAGATTACTTCCTAGCTTAGTGTTCAAGAAGCACAGCCGCACACTAGCAGCCAGACCCGCTGTGTTACCAAGCGACTTGTCAAGTGTTTCCCAGTACCTCCCAGTATAGTTTTTATGACCTCCAGTATTCCCAGCATCTATGTGTCTCTATGTTTCCCAGGGTCATCACTCATTCCAGCCTTACGATTCATATGTACAACAGCCTGTGACCCTAAGCTTGCTCATGTCATCTTTGTGATACCCAACCTGCATCCTGCTCCAGTAATCACAGAAGTACACAAGGTGCCTCTAAGTGCAGTATAGACAATTTACTTTGACACATAGGGGTTAAAACACTTACAGAAATTTCCATAATGGTAAGCCTGTAACATGATAGTTCTCAGCATCGTCCTGTGTGGATGGAGTAAGGAGAGGGAGCCGATTCACGTCTGTCCGGTATCCAGGAAGACACTGGCTCATGTGGGTGCAGAGAGCAGTGGCACGGCCGGGCTTCCAGAACCACGCTGGAATGCAGGTGGCCATTGTCAGATGGTTGTGGGTGGTAACACATTTCGGAGCATGCATCTGACAAAGGATCCACACAGGATGATGCTGAATGCTGAGAACTATTATGTTATAGGCTTAACATTAACCACTTAAGCCCCGGAGGATTTGGCTGCTCAAAGACCAGACCGTATTTTGCGATTCGGCACTGTGTGAGTGTAATGGACAATTGCACGGTCATGCGACGCTGTACCCAAATGAAATCGACGTCCTTTTTTTCCCGCAAACAGAGCTTTTTTTTTGGTGGTATTTGATCACCTGTGCGAATTTTACTTTTTGCGATATAAACAAAAAAAGAGCGACAATTTTGAAAAAATAATATTTTTCAAATTTTTTTATATGAAATTCTCAAAAAAAAAAAAAGTAAAAATCAAAATTTTTTAACATTTTAGGCCAATCTGTTTTCTGCTACATATTTTTGGTAAAAAAAAAAAAATCACAATAAGCGTATTTTGATTGGTTTGTGCAAAAGTTATTGCGTTTACTAACTACGGGAAAGATTTATGTCATTTTTGTTTTAACTAGTAATGGCAGCGATCTGCGATTTTTTTTGCGGGACTGCGACATTGTGGCGGACAGATCTGACCCTTGACTGACATTTTTGACACTTTTGGGGGTACCAGTGACATTACTACAGTAATCAGTCCTATAAATATGCACTGTTACTGTAAAAATGACACTGGCAGGGAAGAGGTTAACTTTATTGGTGATCAGTGGGTTAAATGTGTCCCTAGGGGCATGATTCTAACTGTCAAGGGGCGTGGCTTGTTAGATCATAACAGAGACAAACGATCCTACATAGCAGGATCGCATAGCCTCTGTCATGATCTAAGGAAGAATGACAGACGGCTTTGTTTACATCAGCCGTCTGCCTTTCTCCCTCTCCTGCGGAAGATCGCAAGTGGCTGGCGGACATCGGAGCCGCCGGTCACTCGCGCGGGGATGTCAGTGAACGAGCGGGGGTGGGAGCGCGCTTCCGGCGGTGCACGCTCGCCCCCTACAGGCTCCTGGGCGAGCGACGTAGTACTACGTCGGTTTGCCCAGGAGCGGCTGACTGTCGCAGTAAATATAGTGTAGGCGGTCGGCAAGTGGTTAAGGACATTTCTGTAAGTGTTTTTAACCCCTATGTGTCAAAATAAACTGCCTGTACTTAGAGGCGCCTTATGTACTTCTCACATTTTCACAGAGCTGCTTCTCCTCTTAAGCGCTGCCCGAGTGCGTGCTGACGAGAACCACCAACTGGACCAAGGGTTCGGTCCCACAGAAGCGCCCATATCCCCCTCACACTTACTCCTGCTCCAGTAAGCTCATCCTTTCTCTCTATGCATTTGAATTCAGTAAATCTCTCAATACCATTAGTGCACTAACAGCCTGTGTTTCTCCAATGTGCTTATGTGTGTTCTCATACACTCCTACTGCCTTCTGTATCCAGTACTGCAAGGGACTTTCACCTTCTTTCAGTAGCTGCTTGCTCAGGTGAGCCAGACGACCAGAACCTAGGTATAGCCCATAGCAAAATATCTCCTCCTCCTCTAGGAGCGCTGGTGAAAACAAGACAGTTCCTTATGCCCCATACACACGTGCAGATTGTCTGCAGACTTACCTTTTCTATGTAGTGCAAGGGCCTGCCGGATTGCATACAAATTGAAAGTGTTTAGGTTTGACCTCATATTATATGGTTTTGGTAAGTCTGCAGATAATCTGCACGTGCGTATGGGGCATTAGTTTCTGTGCTATGACCATTTACTCAGCTGAAACAACAAATTCCTGGTCAGCCACTCTGCCCCTAGTGAGAGCAGATTCTCAATCCATGACAAGTAACAATTGCCATGTGCTCCAACCAGAGGGGACTCCATCTTACCCATTTCAAGAATTATAGATCAATCATTAAAACATTCTACTGAGGTTAAAGTGACAAAGTATTTTTTTCATTAACAATTTACATGCATTTGCTGTTTTCCTAAAACATTTTTCTTCTTCTGAGTTTATTTTTGAAAAAGTCTCCACCTGAACACACTCCCTGTTCTAAACATTCCCCTTGTGCAGTTGTAACCTATGGAGTTTCCTTTACATGTGTACTCCCAGTGCTGCACATTCAGGCAGCGCAGGAGGGGACACAGAGCAAAAGCCACACCTTTTCTCCTTCACAGCAATGATGGACAGTGGCTCTGGGTCTTTATCGCGCTACCTATGTGTACAGCCCTACAGTTGTAGTACAGAGCGATAATGTGAGCACGCACACAGGACTCCACAAGTCCCAGTTCCACAGGGGGAACACACAGAATGGGGGAGTGTGTCAGCAAGTCCAGAGGCCACTTTCAATAGTTAACACAAGAGTTTTTTTTTTATTTTTAAGCAAATAAGTGTAAGGCCTTGTTTGGTTCGGGATTCATAGAAATCCTGTGTAGACAATTTTACATCTATGTAGGTACGCGGAGGGAGGAGGAGTCGAGCGTCTGACGTCACCCGCTGGCACGGAGGAGACCGAGTGACACCGAGCGAGTCCCGCTGTCCCGGTCCTTCTATTGTTATATGCCTGATGTCCATCTTTAACAAGTAAGAGGCCACTTTGTGATGTTTTAATCATATTAAAAGTCAGTATTACACTATCCTGGCGTTTTTTTTTTTTCCTTTTAATACCCTGTCATCGGAGAGACATCCAGGAGTGTACAGTACGAAGCTGTGTAGGTTCATGCTTACTACAGATTGTTTTCCTTCATTGATAACTGGAAGGATTGTCAAGAGGTTGGAGTTGGTGATGTGTCTATGTTTACAATGCCCGTGTAATACCATAATAAGGTGAGAGGCCACTCTGGAAGGTGGAGGGAGTGTGTGTGTCTTCTGCTATCTGCACCTGGCTCCTCGGGAATTCATTAGGAATCTTTGCACCTTATAAGTACTATTACACCTACTACCCTTTTTTGATTCTTCTTACCCGACCTTTGATCTGGCTCTTATAGATGGACTTTGCTTTTGTGTTTTATCTGCGATTTTATCTGCGATTTTATTCCATTGTGTTTTATTATTTTTAGAGCGCTGCACTGTTCTATTATATTTTTGCTACCCAGGTTTTGTTTCTGTGCCTGTTTTAGTGTTCAGCTGCTATCTGATAGGGTTGAGCGCTGATATTTCTTACCATTTGTTTATGTAGGTACGCAGCCCTGAACACAGACACAGAGTGCATTCGGGGCAATGCATGGCTGTCAAATTGGGAGCAGTGTGGCCAGTCCGTGCAGCCACTGTGTCCCGCTTTACATGAATGGGACTGCCCACACGGGGATTCCCAACAAACCTGGGCATTCCCATGTGGACAAAACACAGCCCTCACACAGATGTGTGAATGAATCCTAAGTTATCTGTTTTATTAGGAAAATAAAAAATAAAAACTTTTGTCACTTTAAGTTCAGACCTTGAGATCGTTAAAGAGGTTGTAAAATCAGAATGTTTTTTTTATATCTTACTGCAATCTATGCAGTAAGATAAAAAAAAAAAACCTGTGTGCAGCAGTCCCCTATTAACCCCCCTAATACTTACCCGAGTACATCTCTATCCAGCGATGTTTCAGGAGTGTCTCAGCTGCCTGATGCGGTGCAATTGGCTCTCATGGCTGTCAAATTCAGAGGGCCAATCAGGAGAGAGAGGGGGCGGTGCCTGGCCCTGTGTAGGAATGGACACAGGAAGCTGTGGCTTGGGTGCCCCCATAGCAAGCGGCTTGCTGTGGGGGCACTCAACAGGAGGGAGGAGCCAGGAGCACCGAAGAGGGACCCGAGAATAGGAGGATCGGGGCTGCTCTGTGCAAAACCACTGCACAAAGCAAGTAAGTATTGTTTGTTATTTTTAACCTAAAAAAAAACCCAACACTTTTACCACAATCAATGAACCAAAACTATTTATTTTACGGATTGCCTTATTTCTCGCTCTCTACAACTTTTTGTATCTTTAGTTAGGTAAAGAAACCTTTGTTTAAAAGCCTATACTTTCCCTTCCCCCTTCACCCCCTTTATGATATTGCTAGACAACCTACTTCATTCTACATCTCGTGAACTTCTACAGTTCTACCTGGTAGAGGGGTGTTCGCACCCTTTTTCTCTCTACCCCATGGTTAATATTCCCCATCTGTTCTTTTGTTTTGCTTTGTAAGTTAAAACACTGACATCTATATGGTTTGTTGTATCTATATGTCGATCTTTGTATTTCAATAAAATTTTAAATAAAAAAAAAAAAGCCTATACTTGAATGTGCAGTGTAAGGGCCCTTTCACACGGGCGCTCCGTATGTCCGCAAATCATCCTATTTTTTTGCGGATGATTTGCGGACATAATGTAAGTCTATGGCATTGCGGATGTCAGCGGAATACCATCCGCTGACATCCGATTTTCCTCCTGTCAGTTCTGTTCCGTTTTCTGGAACTGAAAAAATCCTATTTTTGTTCCGTTCAAAAAACGGAAAGGAAGGAAAATCTGATGTCAGCGGTGTCATCCGCTGACATCCGCAATCCCCATAGACTTACATTAGGTCCGCATATCATCCGCAAACGGATGGGATGATATGCGGACCTATGGAGCGGATGACAGAAATGTCATCCGCTCCGTGAAAAAAAAAAAAAAAGTCCCGCAGCGGACCTTTCACACGGAAAGCCCGTGTGAAAGAGCCCTAATGTGGATGTGCAGTGTAAACTATGTAGGTGCAGCTATTGTATTCATTGATCAAATGCATGGTTTTCTCCGAGTGGCTGAGCGCTGCTGCGGAAGTCTCTTATGTGTTCTGTGTATGACAATGGAAGTCTTGGCTCTCACTCGGAACACAGTGTAGGTATGCTGTATGTAGCCGAATCTGCATACAGTTTATACTGCATATCCAGCAGCCTAACAGGTTAGTGAGGGACATGCCGTAAAAAAAACAACAGCTGTAAAATGACAGACTCTATGAAGTAGGCACTAATAGTCTCCCAAGCAATATAGTTATTTAGAGTAAATAGGTAGGAGGGGACTCTGTATTGAAAAATGCACCGTGGCACTAACACCTAATAGACCAAGTTATGAAAGAGGCCCCACACCTTTCCTCCAATTGGAGGAAATGGTGGGAAAATTAGGGGATTTTTTTTTTTTAAGTGCCCAACAAGTTATAGGATACTTGATCATGCTACAATAATCCACAAATAAAAAAAAAAAACAGAATCAATCTATTAATACATCAATTGGTAAAATTGTTAAAAGTCATTTAGATAGCAGTAACATTGCTACAAATGTACAAATACACGTGCAAAGGGATCTGGATCAACGCATTTCACCCAATTGTAGGGCTTCTTCAGGATCCACGTTTGATGTTAAATACGCTAGTAAACAATAAGACAATATCATATAATGAAAGAAATGACAATACATAAATACAAATATTATTCAATTAAAATAAATATATATTATAAACTATTTAAAATTACTATAGAAAAGTTCCACATACAAAATCCATGTCTGTCAGCCAGTCCCAAGGAACTATAAAACCCTGCCGATGGAATAGATTTACAAATAGGCTCTTTAAGTAGTCTCTGTAGCAAGTATAGAAAGCTGGAAAAGGCATACGCAGCAAGCAAATGAAAAGGTCTGCAACATATAGAAAGCAGTGCTCAGCAGCAGTTAGTTATGCAAATTGTTTGAGATGGCAAGCTTTGTAGGAGTTCTTAGTGGAAGTGCATCAGTATTGTAATAAACACTGCAGTGTTCTTAATGAAATGTCAAATACTTTCATATATTGGTTTGGTGCAGCGGTATATGTTACTTTTTGGAGATATTGAATGGGACCCCACGATCATATACAACATGCATCCAGAATGCCTCATGCAGCACAGGTTAAGGCAGGGAGGCAGGGCTTGACAAATTTTCTTCAAATCTAGGAGCCAGCTAAAAAAGTTAGGAGCTAGTTTTTCAAATCAGCTGCCCAGCGCCCAGAAAAGAGAGAAAAAAGAGAAAGAAAAAAGAGAAAGGGAAAAAAAAAAAAAAAAAAGGAAAAAAGAAAAAAAGGGAAAAAAAACAAAAAAAAAAAGGGAAAAGGAAAAAAAAAAAAAACAAAAAAAAAACAAAGGAAACAGAAAAAAAAAGGAAAAAGAGAAAGGGGGGAGATTAGAGGAGAGAGAGAGAGCGTCTCAGTCAGATTTGAATATGTACAGCGAGGTCACCTCAGCTTCATGGTGTGTACATTGGAATCCTCCAGAAGTGTAGAACTCTCCCACCTCCACTTTCCTCACATAGACCCAGAAAACTGCCTGCTCTGCTACACACACACACACGTGTCTATGGGGGGGCATTGTGGTGAGTCTCCCATACCCAGCCAATAAAAGTTAAACTGTGCCCCCCTAACTACTTGTAGGTGGTGCCCTTCCCTTGTCTGCACTCCCACCTCCCCCAAGGGCTGAGGAAGCAGTGACATCAAGGCAGGCAGGCTGGAGCAGTGGGACAGGGATCGGCTGAGGCATGGAAATCTGTGCAGAACCCAGGCCCAGGGCACCATTCCCCCACATCACACACCACATAGCCACAGACCTGCCACTCTTACCTGATGTCAGATAGATGTGTGCTAGGTGATCGCAACCAGGAGGCCTGACAGAAGGTGAGCAGTGCATTCTATGGATGTGCTGAGTGTGGAGAAGAAGAGGCGGCCGGTTCTGATTGGTCATGTAACAGTGCTGACCAATTAGAATGCGTTATGGATGGGAGCCATGGGAGATTTCAAATTCCTGGAACAGCAACGCGGCATCCCGATGCAGGACATCGGATGGCTGTGAAAATCCCAGGTGCCCAGACTCAATTTCCTGGTGCCTGGGTTTTGTTGAGCCCTAGGTTAAAGACAAACTTGTGACGATGCGCCAGTACTCCTGTCTCAGTAGAAGTCCTATGGGAAGAAACCGGTCAGAATAGGAGGCGCACACGTCACACACAACTTGCAGTCCGTGCTGCAGCCGGCCGCAAGCCTTTGCAGGAATTCGTATGCCTATGTTTATGCTGAATACAAGACATCTAATTGTAAGTGCATTATCAACTGTTTTTTGAATAAATCTTAAGGGTAATACACTATTAGTCCTTCTTTTTCCTTTAATACACGGTGGTTTTGTGAGCTTGTAAAGAAGGATGAGGCTGTGTTTCTTGCTGGTACTCGTTGCCATCTAGTGGAGAAAGAAAGGTAGAACGGTTCTACATCCCACTTCAGGATTTTAAAGAGGAAGCAAGGCGGTGGTTTCACTGAACAAGTGCATACCTATTACCATCTGGTAAGAGGCTAATTCTTGGTGACTTACACGTGGTGTTTGTTCACAAGGAGATTGGATAATTTTTCAGCACAAGAAACTATAGTTGCACCTTATTTATTTCCGTTTGGTAAGGATGAATTTCACTCGGTGGTGGATACACGTATTATTTGGATAGAATACAATTCTACCCACCTGCACAATATTTATGGACACTTATGAACTTTTATGTTTATGCACCAATTGATTTGCATTATTAATTGGCTTCACAGATTGATATATGTTCTATATATTTACTTTTGTTGATTTGGTTCACATAGATATATGTTATATATTCATTATTTATTTGTTGTTTAGCGCACCCCACACCACATATAAAGACAAACTTCCAAAAGTTTTAGATATAATTTTATGTAAGCATCTGATTTTAACCACTTGTTGACTGCCCTATACCAGTTCTACTGCAACAGAGCAGGGGCTGTGTGCAGGATCACAAATATATATATATATACACACACACACACACAGGATCCTGCACTTCTGGGTAGGGGCACAAATGCACACTGCTGGTGGCTCGCTCCTGCTGTGATTACACACAGCTGAAGCCGTTCAGCGGCTAGCGCTTTGGCTGTCCGCTATCTACCATCTCTTGCAGGGAATGTGGGAAGTTGCCAGACCTTTGTATATCTGTTGTTGATTTTGGAGGTAACTTGTACCAAGTGTTGCCACCATGACTGAGGTACCGAAGTAGTTAGCTGACTGGCGAACAAAACACGTCAACATGAGGACATCATCTCATCTGGACATATCGCCTTAGTGTCCCAATGCCTAAGTCCAACCGGATGGAACAGAAACTGCTACCCGAGCTCCCAGGCAACACTGAGAAACACCTCGGTCCTGGTGGCAACACTTGGTACAAGTTACCTCTCAGGTAACAATGGATATACAAAAGGTCTGGTAACTTCCCACCACCCCCACAAGAGACGGTAGATAGCGGCCAGCCAAAGTGGAAGCTGAAGCAGTAGGTTAACAGACTGTAGTGGTGGACTTGTGTCCCGTTTTTTTCACTCTGCTCCTGTCTATATGCATATACCTCTCTCTAACACCAAACTTTGCTGCATTTGCTTTGCTGCTTTAAAATCTGATGCTTACATAAAGAGACATCTTAAGCTTTTGGAAGTTTCCCTTAAACCATGCTGCACGAGACAATCCGGATGAATGTTAGATATGATAGTGGAATCCGATTCAATGTTGTCAAAAGTAACATATACGGCTGCACCAAGCCAAGATATGAGTGTTTGACACTTCATTTAGAACACTGCAGTGTTTATTACAATACTGAGGGACTTCAACTAAGAACTCCTACAAAGTTCGCCTTCTCAAAATATTTGCATAACTGCTGCTTTCTATTTGTTGCAGACCTTTTCATTCGCTTGTTGCATATGCCTTTTCCAGCTTTCTATACTTGCTACAGTGACTACCTAAAGAGCTTATTTAAAAATACACTGCTCAAAAAAAAATTAAAGGAACGCTTTTTAATAAGAGTATCATCAAGTCAATTAAACTCCTGGGATATTGATCTGGTCAGTTAAGTAGCAGAGGGGGTTGTTAATCAGTTTCAGCTGCTTTGGTGTTAATGAAATGAACATGTGCACTAGATGGGCAACAATGACAACCTTCAAAATAGGAATGGTTTTACAGGTCGAGGCCACTGACATTTTCTTTTCCCTACTCATCTTTTCTGACTGTTTTTCACTAGTTTTGCATTTGGCTAGGGTCAGTGTCACTACTGGTAGCATGAGGCAATACCTGGACCCTATAGAGTTTGCAAAGGCAGGCCAACTGCTTCAGGATAGCACAACAAAACATGCCAATGCCAGAAGGTTTGTTGTGTCTCCCAGCACAGTCTCAAGAGCATGGAAGAGATTCCGGGAGACAGGCCGTTACTCTAGGAGAGCTGGACAGAAGGTCCTTAACTAATCAGTAGGACTGGTTTCCGTTCCTTTGTGCAAGGGGGAACAGGATGAACATTGCCAGGGCCCTACAAAATGACATCCAGCAGGCCACTGGTGTGAATGTCTCTGACCAATCAGAAACAGACCTCGCAAGGGTGGCCTGAGGGCCCGATGTCATCTAGTGGGCCATGTGCTCACTGCCTGGTACCATAGAGCTTGATTGACATTTTCTATTGAACACCAGACTTGGCAGATCCGTCACCCGAGCCCTGTGCTTTTCACAGATGAGAGCAGGTTCATCCTGAGCACATGTGACAGACGTGAAAGTGTCTGGAGAAGCCATGGAGAACGTTTTTTGCTGTTTCTAACATCATTCAGCATGACTGGTTTGGTGGTGGGTCAGTGATGATCTGGGGAGGCATATCTATGGAGGGATGCACAGACATCTACAGGCTAGACAATGGGAACCCGACTGCCATTCAGTATCAGGATGAAATCCTCAAACCTATTGTCAGAGCCTACGTTGGTGCAGTGGGTCCTGGGTTCCTACTTGTGCAAGACAATACCCAGCCTCATGTGGCAAGAGTATGCAGCCAATTCCAGGAAAATGAAGGAATTGATACCATTGAATAGTCCCCACGCTGACCTAAATCAAATAGAACACCTCTGGGACATTATGTTTCAAGCCTATCCACCGCCACCAGATTGCACATCAGTCTATTCAGGGGCTCAGCGATGCCCTGGTCCAGATCTGGGAGGAAATACCTCAAGACACCATCCGTTGTTTCATTAGGAGCATGCCCAGACGTTGTCAAGTATGCATACAAGCACGTGGGAGCCATACAACCTACTGAGTACCATTTTGAGTTGCTGCAATGAAATTTCAGCAAAATGGACTAGCCTGCTGCATCATTTTTTCACTTTGATTTTCAGAGTGTCTTTGAATTCAGCCACCTGTAGGTTGATTATTTTCATTTCCATCAAACAATGTGGCATCCTTTCATTCCTAACACATTACCCAGTCCATATCAGTATAGATATCCAGCAAGATATTTTTCCCCATTGAGATCTGATGTGTTTTCAAAGTGTTCCTTTAATTTTTTTGAGCAGTGTATATATTCCACCAGCACAGTTTTCTAGTTCCTTGGAACTGACAGACATGTCGAATTGACTTTTAACCACTTAAGCCCCGGAGGATTTGGCTGCTAAAGGACCAGGGGTTTTTTTGCGATTTTTTACTGCGTGACTTTAACGGACAATTGCGCGGTCGTGCGACGCTGTACCTAAACAAATTTGACGTCCTTTTTTTCCCACAAACAGAGCTTTCTTTTGGTGGTATTTGATCACCTGTGCGATTTTTTGATCACACGCTATAAACAAAAAAAGAGCGTAAATTTTGCAAAAATAACAATATTTTTCACATTTTTTTATATGAAATTCCCCAAAAAAAAAAGTAAAAATCAAAATTTTTTAACATTTTTCAGCCAATTTGTTTTATGCTACCTATGTTTGGTAAAAAAAAAAAAAAAATCGCAAAAAGCGTATTTTGATTGGTTTGCGCAAAAGTTATCGCGTTTACTAACAAAGGGAAAGATTGTCATTTTTGGTGTTTTTTTTTTTTACGCGTAATGGCGGCGATCTGCGATTTTTTTTTCGGTACTGCGACATTGCGGCGGACAGATCGGACCCTTGACTGACATTGACACTTTTGGGGTTACCAGTGACATTACTGCAGTAATCAGTGCTATACATATGCACTGTTACTGCAAAAATGACATTGGCAGGGAAGGGGTTAACTTTATTGGACAGGGAGGGGTTAAGTGTGTCCTAGGGGCGTGATTCTAACTGTGTAGGGACATTCCTATTGGTGTAAAAGCAAAGATCCACCGTTCTACATAGTAGAACGGACAGATCTTCACTTTTACACAGGGAGAACTGACAGGCAGCTTGTTTACACAAGCCGCTCTGTCTTTCTCCCTTCACAGGAGCGATCGCAGTGTGACTGGCGGACATCGAGTCCGCCGGTCACACGCACTGACTTGCCTGTGAACGAGCCTCGGCGGGCGCGCGCCCGCCCGCCCGCGATTGGCTCGCAAGTCAGTGACAGGCGAGTGACGTACCGATACGTCACTCTGCCTGGCCGGGGCTGACCGCCGCAGTATATAGTCGTGCGGCGGTCGGCAACCGGTTAAAGGCTACAATCCGGATTCTTTAATTATAGATGATTGATACAGTGTCAAACTATCTTTTGAAAGGTGTTGGTTTAGAGCCGGTTCACACTGAGGCGATCCGACTTTGGGGGGCGACCGTGCACCGCGACTTCAGCGCGACTTGCAGAGACTTCACATAATGGAAGTCTATGCAAGTCGCTCCCAGGTCGCCCCAAAGTAGTACAGGACTCTTTTTCTAAGTCGGAGACGACTTGTGTCGCTCCTATTAGAACGGGTCCTGTACTACTCAATGGACCGCGACTTGTCAGGCTGACAAGTCGCCTGACAAGTCGCGCTAGTCTGAATGGGCTCTTACATTTTGTATGTGAAAATTTTCTATAGTCATTTTAAGTTGTTTTAAATTAACTTTTGTATTCACTATACTGCTTGGGTGACCATTAGTACTTGCTTCATACAGTCTGTCCTTTACAGCTGCTATTTTTTTCTGTAGTTTGCCACATTTGTGTAATTGCACCCACACCATATGATTGGTGAGTCAGTGAGTTAAAATGCTGTAAAGGCAAAAAGAGGGGTGGGTTTCTATCAACCTTATATTTAGTGAGGAACATAGTTTGTTTGGGCCATCTAGGCCCAAATGAACTACATAAGGTGTGTGGAAAGATGGCATTTTTCTTTAATAATTCAAAAAACTGGCCTATGACTGGGAGAGGGGTGGGCAAGCTTAGACACTACCTGGAAGTTGGCTGTTTTAGTGATGGCAGTGAGGCAAGTTGCATACACTGCAGTAAGTTCTAAGACTGCTATGAAATGATCGGGGACCCCAGGAGACTAACAGAATAGGGATATTTAAAATAAATAAATAAATAAATGTAAAAAAATACCACCACACAAACACACGACACACTGCAGCAAAACCTGATTGCCCATCTCCTTTTTTTCTTTTAACTGGCTTCAGATTTGCAGTGACTGTGCAAACTGTATATAACAAGAGATTTATTCTTAGCTTTATGCAGACTGTAAAGCTGACCGATCCCACTTCTATTTCAATCGGTTTTCTTATATTTTGATAAGGTATTTTTATTCTTGTATCATTGTATCAAAGCTTAGTGGACTTAACTTTTATCCCAGAAGTATGATTTTTGGCGGGGAAATTATACAGTGCTGACCCTGTGATGAGCTATGTGCTTAGAGCTCCCCCTAGTGACAAATTATTAATATTGCAGTTCCATTGCATAATGGGTGGCCATGGGTAGCACAGCTTCGTCTACTCCTAAAAAAAACCTGTCTGATTGGAACATCCAGGCAACTGGCTTTTTCTGAAATAGGTCAGCAGAGGAATACCATGTTTTTCTTATGACAGGTATACTTATTTTTCATTAAATAGAAAGCATTGCAGTAACATTGATTACACAATATAACACTGCCCAAGTAGTTAATATCGCTTCTATCCTTCTCAGTCAACCAAGATCCAACCTTATAGGAAAGGAAGGCTTTGGTTGTATACATTTCTTGCATGCATCATTGATGACATCCCCTGCATTGTATTTTGTTCCAAGCAACCCACTCCAGGTCTTTATCACCTTCTCATCTCTGCTTTAACACCTTTCATCACAAATAAAGCAAGCCCATTACTGTATTTAGTCATCAAGCTATTGCTCAGAGACCCAGCCCACCACTGGGTATGGTTTACGACACCACCTAGTAGAAATCTTTATAGCAGCATCTCATCTGTCTGTTTTTCAAGGTCTCATAATCTAGCCTCCCTTATGACGTTTTTAAGCTTTAGAAGATGAAGTAGCCTTAAAATAAAGTAACACTGAATAAGTAGATATATCAAGACAGGTTCTGGTAAAGTAGACTAACAAACCAAAAAGCCCTCTATTAAACCAGTAAATAGGACCTATCTGTATGTATCACTTCCATCACAAAGCCAAAACAAAATGGTTTATTCTTCATTTTAGGATAGTGGGTAGAGCCATGAAACATAAGATTACATTCCTACACTATATTACCAAAAAGAGTACTGGGACGCCTGCCTTTCCACGCACATGAACTTTAATAGCATCCCAGTCTTAGTCTACAGAGTTCAAAATCAAGACATTTTGGACAATTTCAGGGTTCCAACTTTGGGGGAACAATTTGGGGATAGCCCCTTCCTGTTCCAACATGACTGCCCATCAGTGCACAATACAAGGTCCATAAAGACATGGATGAGCTAGTTTAGGGAGGAGAAACTTGACTGACCTGCACAGAGTCCTGACCTCAACCTGATAGAACACCTTTGGGCTGAATTAAAGCGGAGACTGCGATCCAGGCCTTCTCATCCAACATCAGTGCCTGAACTAAAAAAATGCGCTTCTGGAAGAATGGTCAAGCATTCCAATATACACACTCCTAAACCTTGTGGACAGCCTTCCTAGAAGAGTTAAAGCAGTTAACAAAGGGTGGGCCAACTCAAGATTGAACCCTACGAACTAAGACTGGGATGCCATTAAAGTTCCTGTGCGTGTAAAAGCAGGTGTCTCAATACTTTTGGTAATATAAAACTTTTGGTTTACAGCCCAGGTAGAATCTAATAAGGGGCAAATTATTCCAACATGTATAGTTTAATGTTTGTTGCCCATCAGCAATGCAGTGCATGGAAACATTGGCCTATAGGGGTAAAAATTAGATAAGTAGCTGATATTCTCAGAAGGTGGTCAACAACAACCAACCATCACCATGATTATCTCTTGAAAGACTTTACACCACTAAAAATAGTTAATTGCATACAAGGAACGTAGTTTGCATCTAACCAGGTCTCCCCACTACTGAAAGCTACTTTCGTTTTAAACACCCTTTGTCCCATAATTTGGATAAGTAGAAGGGCATTTCTGACCACATCCATGCATACTGCAATGCTCTGTAGAGGAGTCAGAGGCTGTATCACCATGTATATTATATCACATTCCTTAATTTTCCCACAGGTTTCTCAACCCTCCTCCTGAGACCATCATTTCCCAGAGCCCTCTTCTGTTAAACAAAGTGGACACCTGGCTTTCTACTCCAACATGCCAGTTGACAGAGTTCCCAACTCATTTCCTTCCCTTACTAACATATGAAACATGTTCTGTGTCCAATCTGGGCTAGGGCAAAATGTAACATAGATGTATTTCACCTGAGGCTGAAAGCGTAGCTTCAGCCAGAATGTGTAGCATTAAGGAAGTGCTTTTATTTCTGTCTGGTTGCTTCAATTTCTCTGTCCTGGCAAAGCTTTCCCTCTCGTTGCAACGCTCTCTATGCACTTAAAAGTAGATGAATATGGGGGCTGAGAAAGGGGATCAGAAAAAATGTGACTTTTAATTTACCGTAAAATCAATTTTTCTGATTTTCATTGCCGGTTGGTAAACAGGTGCTCAACCAAAACAACTGGAGCTCATCTGGGAAAAACAATACACCTTCAAAGAGGATCAGATCCTCTAAACAGCAGTCTGCTAAAACCTTGCGGCTAAAGAAAGCATCCTCAGATGCCAACACATCCACATTATAGAACTTTGTGAAAGTGTGCACTGACGACCAGGAGACCGCCTTGCAAACCTGCGTCACTGACGCCTGATAACGGAAAGCCCAGGAGGCACCGAGTGCCTGAGTAGAATGTGCCTTGACAGGGAAAGAAGGAATCTGACTCTGAATGGCATAGACCCGAACCACCGTCTGTCTGATCCATCTGGAAATGGCCGCAGAGGAAATGGACAACCCTTTCTGAGGCCCATCCGTGAGCACAAATAATGAGTCTGACTTCCTAAAACACTCCCTAGCTGCCAGGTACACCCCAATTGCCTGGTCCACATCCAAGGCATGCAAAGCAATTTCCCTCAGATGCATTGGCCTGGGACACAGGGAAGGCAACACAAAGTCTTCAACATATAAAAGGTTGCAGCGCTATATAAATCAATCAAATGTAAATATAAGTGGTATCACAAATCACAACCAATGTCCAATGAATCAAATGTAAGTGGAAAAGTCCAAGTGAAAAAGAAAAAGTTAAAATTCCCAGTGCATGATGTAATCTCAGGTGTCACCCATGTTGTCTCTTCACCAAATGGTAAAAATGCAAACTCACCGAAATTATATGCTGTCTAAATTATAGGACAGCAATCACGCAATGTTGCAATATGAATGTGTTGGAAATCTCAGTTTGAACCAACAAAAACAATGGTACTCCCACACATTCAGGACAAAGCCATCAAAGAGAATTCAAATCAGTCAAGCAGGGTGAATCATAAGGCATGAGAGAAGAGAGTAATTTCTCATAGTGTAGTCATTTATTAAAAGGCAAAAAACTTTAAAAAAAACAAAACTAAAGCCATGGACTCACATGAGCCAAACGCCAGTAAATGTTCAAGATGCTGGCGATAAAATGCAATTAAAAAGGTCCATATAGTGCATAGACATATATAAATGATTGCAGTACACTTATTGCAGATGTCGCCAAATTACAAATAGGATGGTGGCTGGACCTCAGGCATATATCTTAGCTCAACAGCCGTTTTGCGCCCTGGGTATCATCAGGAGCTCAAAGAATATAGTCGAATGTGTCCAAATTTCTAAACAGCTCTCACCTTGCACCGAAATTCCACTGATTGGGGACATCGAAAGCGGTGAAACGTCACTTCCGGTTTCGCCTCAATGTTAAGCGAGGTCACTTTCGGTATCCGGGTCATGTAGTTTTGTAAACACCACGACTTCCAGTCCGGAGCTAGTTTCTAGTAGACCTTCCACTAGAAAACAGCGGTTATCAACTTATCTAGTAATTACAAGTATGATATTAAATTTGGCACAACAGCTGTGTACAATGCAAAAGCAGAAACAAAAAGGGACCCTGAGTGTGTCAAAATTGTACTATAATCTAAAAAATGTAATAAGTGACAAAAAGTCATTTCCGGTTTCGCTATCATAAATAGGCACAAACTAAGATTGAGATGAGCAACCTCTTCGACCGTTTGATCAAAAAAGAGGTTACGTTGTATCCTCTCTCCAAAAACCTAGTTTTTAAGATGTATGCCTGTAAATAATAATCCTCCATACTCTGACAGTTACGTTTAATACTTACAAACTGTGCTTTCTGAATGTTTTTAAGCCATGTGGGGGTTGGTGGTAACTACCCAAAGGAATGTAACTATTAGGGTCTGTGGATTTAAAAAAGGATTTTGTACGAATTCTTCCTTTCATAATATTTAGGCTGAGATCAAGAAAGTTGACCTCAGTTTTACTATAGGAGAAATAGAATTGAATGTTCAAGATGTTATCATTTAGGACGGACAAAGTCATTTAACGGAGGTCTCGTCACCTTTCCATAACAGTAAAATATCATGGATGTATCGTTTGTATAACATTTTTCCATTGTTTATTATATATGGACTGTGATTCTTAATTAGCCATAAATAAATTAGCTAAACTCATGGGCAAATTTAGTGCCCATGACTACCCCCTTTGTCTGTAAATAATAGGAGCCATTAAACCAGCAATAATTATGTAACAGAGAAATTAAAGAATTTCAAAATAAATTCCTGTTGTAATTTGGGGATAGTGCTCATAAGCAAATAATGTTCAACCACCCTATAGCCATCACTGTGTGCTATGTTGGTATAGAGTGAGGACACGTCAGCTGTGACCAAAAAGGTATTATCTATGGTTATGTTTTTCAGTTCACTCAAAACCTGTTTGGTATCCTTAAGATATGATGGGGTACGGATCATTAAGGTTTGTAAAAAGAAATCAATATAGTCTCCCACTCTTGCAGTAAGGGAATTAATCCCACTGATAATTGGCCTGCCAGGTAGATCTACTGGATCTTTATGCATTTGTGGCAGAAAATATATATTATAGGAATTTTTGGAGCTTTAGGAACTAGATAATCTCTTTTTTATTTAAGATGCCCTGTTCATACCCATATTTCACCAAATTTGTAAGGATTTTTTTTCAAATTTGGCTGTTGGATCTCGGGGGAGGGGAGAATAGGTGGTGGTATCATTCAATAAATGTTGCATTTTGTTAATATAATTTGTTTTATCAAAAATAATTCCTCCCCCTTTGTCAGCAGGTCGTATGACAAGATTGCATCTTTCTAATCGTTTTTTTCATCCCCACCTGATCTTCCAAGTTATTTCTAATTTTTTTTTTTACTTTTAATTTTTTCAAATCCTTTAAGACCAAATCTTTAAATACATTAATGTGATGATTTTCACTATTAGGTGGATTGAAGAAGAATTTCTCAGAGAAGTATATTCATATGTAGAACATTGATTAGTTCTCATAATAGGATTCTGAATGAAATGCTTCTTAATGCTAAACGGTCGAGTAAATTTCTGAACGACCATTAAAGTCTAAAATGTATTTAATTTAGCTTTAGGTGCACAATGTCTTCATTCAAATAAAAATCAGAGACAAACTGAAGAAGGAACGAAGGACAGGGGCGAAGAACCACCTAATCACTGTGAACTACCAGTATGGTGGACAGGATAACGCCGCCAACTCCGACAACCTGCGCGCAGAGGTGAAAGCCACCAAAAAGGCCACCTGGGACAGCAGGGGAATCTCCCAAAAGATTCTCAAAAAGGCTTCTGGAGAACTGAGAGCACCAAATTGAGGTGCCAAGGCGGCAACAGAGACCACACTGGAGGTGCCAATTGCCCAAATCCCTGAAGAAAAGTACATACCAGGGAGTATGTGGCCAAGGGCCATTGAAATAAGACCGCTAAGGCCAACACCTAATCCTTGATAGTACTCAAGGCCAGTTTCTGCTCAACCCCCTGTTGAAGGAAGGTCAAGATGCGAGCCACCGAACAAGAGCGAGGATGAACCCAAAGAGACTCACACCAAAATTGTACATCTTCCACGTACGATGGTAGATCTTCCTAGAAGTAGGTTTCCTAGCTTTTAATAGCGTTGGAAACACCGACTCGAGGCTGTAAAGCAGGATGGAAGATTTGTCCTTGGTAAAGCAGATCCGCCCTGAGGGGAGGCTTCCAAGGAACGTCAGCGACCAGCCGCACCAGACCGGTGCCACTAAGATGACCGGAATCCCTTTTACCTCGAAGTCTTGGCAGAAGCTTGAGAGGAAAGAAGGTGTAAAAGCAGACGATACTGACCCCACGGGGCCACCAGCGCATCCTGTGACCGAGCCACAAACCTCTACACCTTTTTGTTGAGCCGAGAAGCCAACAGATCCACCTCAGGGATGCCCCACCGGAGACACAACTGATGAAACATCTCCGGATGAAGGGACCACTCCCCTTGGTATGACTGCCAACTGAGGTAATCCACCTGGCAGTTTTCTACCCCCGGAATGTGTACAACAGAGAGGGCTGGAATGAACTGTTCTGCCCACCTTAGAATGCCGGCTACCTCCAGAGCTGCCAGGACACTTCTTGTGCTGCCCTGGTGACTGACATAAGCCACGGCCATGGCATTGTCCGATTGAACACATACTGGACATCCCTGAACATTATCCATCCAATGTTCCAAGCACAGTCTGATCGCTGGGAGTTCCAAGACATTGATCAGTAGTCTGGACTCTTCCAGTGTTGAGATCCCCTGAGCAGAATATTTGCTGAGGACACCTCCCCAACTGGACAGGCTGGCATCCGTGGTGACCACAGTCCAATACAAGGGGAGGAAGGATTTGCCCAGCCGAAGTGCCAAAGAACGAAACCACCATATCAGGGACTCTTTCGTTCCCCGGCTCAGCTGGGTCTGATTGTCCAGAGACTGCAGATTCTTGTCCTATTTGGCCAGAATAACCCTGCATGGACCTCGTATGGAAATGTGCAAACTGAACCGCCTCCAAGGTAAGACACCATCAGGCTCAGCAACCGCATGCAAGTCTAGAGGGATGACCATCTGCAGGACAGCAGGAGACAAAAAGCTTATTGTAGTTTCTGGAGTTTTTCCAGAGGAAGGAGCACTCTAAGGCCGAGTCCAGAGTCAGACACAGATAGTCCAGCTTGTGGATGGAACCAGAGCAGACTTCTAAAAATAAATTCAGAATTCAGCCAAATTCCCTCAAGCTCATATGGTGATTTCCAGGTTTTCCACCAGAGCAGTAGGAGACTCCGCTCACAGAAGGAGGACATTAAAGTAGCCCAGTACCATGATCCTCCATTGGCATAACGACACTTTCGTGAAGACCGAGGAGCAGAGGCAAGACCAAAAGGTAATGCCACAAACTGATAATGCTCCTCTCCCATGGCAAAGCGGAGGAAGTGTTGGAGACTGACATATTGAAATGTGAAGACAAGCGTCCTTGATGTCGATGGAGGAAAGAAAACCCTGATGCAGGCAAGCCGCCACCATGCGAACGGACTCCATTCTGAACTTCTGCACCCGCACAAAGCAGTTCAGCGCCTTGAGGTCCAGAATCGGACGCACATTGCCTTCTTTCCTGGGTACTGTAAACAGGTTTGAATAAAACCCCTGAAAACTTTTCGAAGTAGGAACAGGGACAATCACCCGTAAAGTAAAAGGTCTCGCACCGCCCCAAAAAGAGCATGTAAGCAGACAGGGGACAGTCGCACGTCAGATAGAAGAACCTTACCGGAGGGAGGGTAAGAACTAAACTATCTTGTAGCTAAACTGAATGACCTCGTGGACCCACCTGTTCTCATATCAGGGGAGTCCATGGGTCCAGGAACCAGCGAAGACTCCCCCCACCCCCCAAAACGGGTGAGGGTGCACCCTCCTGTTGAAGGGGCCTTGTCCACGGGTCTGGAAAAGCCCGCACTTGACTTGCCAGACCAAGTTCGCTTGGATACTACAGATAAGGCCCACAAAGGGCTATGATCCTTTGTCAGTCAACCCTGAGGGACGAAATAACTTATGAGCCGAGGAGGGGCCACGACTACGACGAGGGTCCTTGCCCTTAGTAGCCTGCAGAAGAAATGTACTCTTCCCCCATGAGACCTTTAATGGTGTAATTCAGGGTAGCACCAAACAGGTGATCTCCTTGAAAGGAAAGATCAGTCAAGGCCTTTTTAGAAGTCTGGTCTGCAGACTAGCATTTGAGCCAGGCCAAAGGACCACTGCCAAAACAAAGAGCCCAGCCACTAGTGGAGCCACATCCAAAGAGGCATCGCAGATAAACTGCAGCCCCTGGACCAGCTGGTCCACCAGCTCAGCAAAGGCAGGGGAGAGCTACTCCCCACTCCAGGTCACAGCATAACCCGGTCAATGTCTAGCCCACTCGGTCAATGTCTGCGACACCAGGGCAATGGTAAAAATTGGCCTCAGTGCCTAACCAGCCAGAGTGTACAAATTGCGGTACACAGCCTCTGCCTCCCTGTCAGGCAGGTCCTTAAAGGTCGGGGACTCTTAAACCAGAATCACGGTTGCCTTGTTTAATCTGTAATCGGGGGAGTCCACCACAGGTGGAACAGTCCCACATCTTAAGAAGGGACCCCTCCTAGGAGTATTGCCTAGCAACTCGCTTAGGGACCCCAAGGGAACGCTATGGTCATCCTCACTCTTCAGTGACAATTCTGTCAAAATAGCATGGGAAAGGGAACTCCTTTGCGCTCTGGATGGCTTGTGAGTGCCAAAGAGAACCTGCGCCTCTGTCGCAGCTGCGTCCTCCAACTTTAGGTCTCAAGCACAGATACAATCAGTGCATTCACCAGTGCCTTTATAATGCGCGGTTGCAGAAGTGGAGGAATCCTCCTCACTATCTGAGGATTCAGGTTGCGTGGTTGCAGACCCAGCAGGGTGACCCACATCCGTGGCGGCTGAATCAGATGCAAAATCTCAGACAGATGAGGCAGGGGAAGGTGGGGGGCGCTTTATGCCAGCCCGTTGCCCAAAAGCCACTTCCACCCAGGGCACAAGGGTCTCCAGGACTGCAGTCAGTGCATCAATGGACAGATGGGACCCGGAGGGCCCCACAGCCCCAGAGAGGGGATCAGGTGGGGAGATGTGCTTCAAAGACCCCGGGGCTTCGACTGACCCGAAGGGCCCCCAACCACCCTAAAACCCTCCAGGGGGGGAGGGGAGACAGCTACTTACCATATCAGGAACCAGGCGGGCACCGCTTCAGATAGAACCCCTCGCCATCAAAATGGGGGGGCTGTCGGCCAGGAGGAATGCTGTCACTCGTGCTAAGACTCGGTCCTATGTGACCTCGTGAGGCGTTTAACTCGCAGGCCAGCCCCCGTCCGGTGGAGCTATGTCATGGCTGACCTAGCGCGGAGCTAAGGTCTGCACATGCTCGCTGGCCAGACTGGGGTGGCCACTGGATCTAGATTGTCCAGCCCATCGCCAAGTCCGTTAGTTGATTGTACATCTCACAGGAAAAAAAACTGGAGAAAAATTCTAACTAAAAAGAAAAAATTGCCAAGACCAGAGAATCCAGCAAGGAACTAGGTCCTTACTCCTGACTAGGCAGAAAAAAAACTGGGTAACTATAGCAGAGAGGGAGTATACCCCCTGGGACTGCCCATAGGCGTAGCCAGACTTTTTCTCTGCCTAGTGTCCTACTCCTGTAGGGGGCAGTATAACCCAATGGTGAAGAAGATCAGGAGCTGTGTCCATTAATGAACGAAAGAGAAAATTTGGTTGAACGAAAATTGTTTAAAAGCACATAAAAAAAAAGGTGAAATAATCATAAGTGATGCACAACTAATAATAATTCACAGTAGCACAAACACATTTTCCAATATTTAAACATAAATAGGTTCAATATACAAAAATTCAAATAAAGGTTTAAAAAATTTAAAAAAAGGTCCTTTAAAGTGGAAGTCCAAATAAGTGTCACACACACACACACACGTGTTCGATCTTGCTGACAACGATGCAACTTGAATACACAACAAAAGTGACAGAAATGTGCCCCTCCCTTGTAAGAGTAAACAGTCACCAAACCCAATTTCCCCTCATTCTCATGAGCAGGCAATAGCGCATTAAGAATTGTTCAGCTCCAGTTTGAAAATTCCAAATCGGCTCTCCAAATTCCTTATTTTATTATTTCTTATCTCATCAAACATGCAGAAAGAAAGAGAACAAAGAAGCCTCCAATAGTGTATTGCTTATAACCACAGGCTTTATTTAAAACAACAATGACATTTAAAACCAAAATGACCGGCATTAAGCATTAATGGCAATAGGGTAACAATCCTACAGCTAATCTCACCACCTCCATGCTGGATATGATAGCTGCTACAGTCTCGCCACTTGACATTACGTCACATGCGGTTGCCGCGCAACTACGCCCAGGGTGTGTTTGCTTTCTTTCTGCAGATTTTTGGTGAGATAAGAACTAATAAAATAAGAAATTTGGAGAGTGGATCTAGAGTTTTAAAACTGGAGCTGAACTGTTGCGCTATATCCTGCTCATGAGAATGAGGGGCATTTGGGTTTGGTGAGTATTTACTCTTAGGCCCCTTTCACACAGGCTTTCCGTTCAGGTCCTGATCAGATGCTCAATTCATCCCCTATGGGGCAGCGGATGTCAACGGTGACATGTTCACTGACACCCGCTGCTATCCAATCCTGTCCGCGAAATCCAGATGAACGGTGACCCTTTTTTCCATTGGTCCGGAGGATCGGATGAAAACAGACAGGCAGTCAATTTTCATCCGATCTCGCAAAGAGGAAAGTGGGCTTTGACAGCTCGGTCTCAGCACGCAGAGCGGAGACAGACCGGTCATCCGTCTGCTTAGCGGGGATCGTAGGATCGATCTCTCGCTGAGCAAAGCAGAGTCCCCTGGGCAGAAAGCATGTGTGAAAGGACCCTTATGAGAGAGGAACACATTCTTGTCACTTTGGTGGTGGATTAAAGGTGCATCGTTGTCAGCATATCTAACGTATGTGTGTGACACTTATTTTGGCTCTCACCTTAACCACTTGCCTACTGGGCACTTTTACCCCTTTCCTGCCCAGGTCAAATTTTCAGCGGTCACATTATGAATGACAATTGCTGAGTCATGCAACACCGTACCCATATGAAATTTTTTTTTTTTTTTTTTTTTTTCACACAGATAGAGCTTTCTTTTGGTGGTATTTAACAACTTAAGGACCAGGCCTATTTCTGACACTTGTTTACAAGTTAAAATCGGATTTTTGTAAGATCTTACCGTAAAATCCTTTTCTCTTAGCTCATTGACAGACATAGTCCTCTTTGATTCACATCAATTGGGTTATGTTGTCTCCGCAGGAGTAGGACTAGGCCGAAAGAAAAAACGTTCTGGCTCCAACCTAGGGGCAGTCCCAGAGGGTATATCCTCCCTCCAGGAAATCAGTTCTGTTGTAAAGCAGTAACAGAGAATTTAACCCAACCCAACTCAATGATAGAGGGGCGGGTACTACGTCTGTCAATGAGCTAAGAGAAAAGGATTTTACGGTAAGATCTTACAAAAATCCGATTTTCTCTGTCGCTCATTGACAGACGTAGTCCTCTTTGATTCACATCAATTGGGACATCCAGAAGCAGTGCCACAAATGAGGGGTGGGATTGACAGAAATCAAAATCCAATCTAGAAGGCCCAACCGGTGCCAACTAGAAGTTTTAAAGGCTCATTATAAACAAAGAATGAGACTCAAATAAAAATTTCCAACGGAAAAAAACCCTCGAGGTAGACCACTGGTCTCCTCAAATTGCGGCCTGCAAAACCTTGCGGCCAAAACGAGGCATCCGACGATGCCATTACATCAACTTTATAATGTTTTGTAAAGGTATGCACCGACGACCAGGTAGCCGCCTTGCACACCTGGACCACTGACGCCTGATGGCGAAAGGCCCATGACGCACTAAGTGCCCGAGTGGAGTGCGCCTTAACAGGGAACGGGGGCTCCCGACCCTTAATAGAATAAGCCTGTACCACCGTCTGCCTGATCCATTTGGAAATAGTCGCGGCAGATGCAGGCAACCCCTTTTTGGGTCCATCCGGGACCACAAAAAGTGAATCCGTCTTGCGAAACGAGTCTGTCGTTTTCAAGTATACCCTGATCGCCCGGACCACATCCAAGGAGTGTAAAGCAAACTCCCGAGGATGACTGGGCTTAGGACACAGGGAAGGTAATACAATTTCTTCATTCAGATGAAATTCTGAAACCACTTTTGGTAGGAAGGATGGATTCGGACGAAGAACCACCTTATCTCTATGAACCACCAGATATGGGGAACGACAAGATAAAGCGGCCAGTTCTGACACCCTGCGTGCAGAAGTGATAGCCACCAAGAAGGCCACCTTCTGGGACAACGTAGGTAGAGGAATCTCCCCAATATCTTCAAAGGGAGGTTTCTGAAGAACCGACAATACTAAAATTAAGATCCCAGGGTGGTAACGGCGCGCGCACTGGCTGAGCCAGATGTCGCACCCCCTGGATGAAATTCCGCACCAAGGAATGAGTAGCCAAAGGCTTCTGAAAGAAGATAGCTAATGCTGAGACCTGACCCTTGATAGTGCTCAAGGCCAGTTTCTGCTCAACCCCTTGTTGCAGAAAAGCTAATATTCGACTAACCGAATAAGATCGTGGGTGGAACCCCAGGGGTTCACACCATGCAATGTAGGACTTCCATGTGCGATGATAAATCTTTCTGGAAGTCGCTTTCCTTGCTTTAACTAGAGTAGGAATAACTTAAGCTGACAAACCCTTGTCCTTCAGCACCTGGGTCTCAATAGCCAGGCCGTTAAAGCCAGCGATCGTAAAGCAGGATGGAAGATCGGTCCCTGAGACAGTAGGTCCTCCCTGAGAGGAAGTCTCCACGGGACGTCCGCCACCAGTCTGACCAAGTCGGCGTACCAAGCTCGGCGAGGCCAGTCCGGAGATACCAGGATTACTGGAATTCCTTCCTCCTCTATCCTGCGAAGAAGTCTTGGCAGTAACCTGAGAGGAGGGAAGGCATACATTAGCTGGTATTGCCCCCACAGGGCGACCAGCGCGTCTGCGGTCTCTGCTAGAGGATCGCGGGAGCGAGCCACAAATCTCTGTACTTTTCTGTTGAATCGTGATGCCAACAGATCCACATCCGGGGTGCCCCAACGTAGGCACAACTGGTGGAAAACTTCTGGATGGAGGGACCATTCCCCCTGATCCAGAGTCTGACGGCTGAGATAATCTGCCTGCCAATTCTCCACCCCCGGAATGAACACCGCAGAGATAGCTGGAACAAACCGTTCCGCCCAGCGAAGAATGCAAGCCACTTCCTTGGCCGCCCGGACACTCTTGGTGCCCCCCTGGTGATTGACATAAGCCACAGCCGTGGCGTTGTCCGACTGGATCCGAACCGGGCTGCCCTGGAGCTGCTCGGTCCAGTGAATCAGACAAAGTCTGATCGCTCTCAGTTCCAATACATCGGTAACCTGGATTCTTCCGGGGACCAAAGTCCCTGAACGGATAACTGACCAAGAATTCCTCCCCATCCGGATAGGCTGGCATCCGTGGTCACTATCGTCCAATATATTGGCAGAAATGACTTTCCCTGGCTGAGCATCGGAGACCGAAGCCACCAGACCAGAGACTCTCTGGTCTGTTTGCTCAATCGGATCCGATAGTCCAGGGATTCCGGATTCCGATTCCATCTGAGAAGAATCTCTTGCTGAAGAATTCGGGTATGGGACTAAGCAAATGGGACTGCTTCGAAGGAAGCCACCATCAACCCCAGAACCCTCATGCAAGTCCGAAGGGAAGACCAGCTGTTGGATAGTAACAACTGGACTGCTGATTGAATCTTCCGGAGTTTCCCTACCGGAAGGAAAACTCTTGTCCTGAATGTGTCTAGAATTAGACCCAGATATTCGAGCCTCTGGGTGGGAACCAGAAATTACTTCTGCTGGTTCACCAGCCACCCGAATTCCTGTAAAGAAATTATAGTAATTTCTATGTTTTGTAGCAGGGTCTGTGGAGACTCTGCATGAAGCAGGAGATCGTCTAGGTAACCTAGAATCGATATGCCTCTTTGGCGCAGTAGTGCCAACATTGGGGCCAACACCTTCGTGAAGACCCGAGGAGCCGTGGCAAGACCGAAAGGTAACGCCACAAACTGATAGTGGTTCTCTTCTACGGAAAAACGTAGAAACCGCTGATGTCCTGCGTAAATGGGAATGTGAAGATAGGCGTCCTTGATGTCTATGGACGCTAGGACATCCCCTGAATGCAGGAAGGCTGCTACTGTGCGAATGGATTCCATTTTGAATTTTCTTATGTTGACAAAGGAATTGAGTGCCCTTAAGTCCAGAATTGGACGCACTTTGCCCTCTTTCCTGGGTATTGTAAATAGGTTTGAATAAAACCCTTGAAAACGTTCTGTCCAAGGAACGTGGACTACCACTCCTTGTTGTAGTAAATCCGTGACTGCTCTCCGCAGATCTTCTAAACGATCCGGGGATAGTCGGATATTGGAAGGGAAGAATCACGCCGGTGGGAGAGATCGAAACTCGATCTTGTACCCTGACCTTATGACTTCGCAAACCCACTTGTCCGGGATTCTGGAGAGCCATGGATCCGGGAACCGGCGAAGACGTCCCCCCACCCCAGTTATGGGTGGGGGCGCACCTTCAGGGTTTAGTAGGCTTATCTTCAGGTCTGGAAGGGGCGGGCTTTTGCTTGCCCGACCAACGTCCCCTGAAGCCTCCTGAAGGAGCTTTGGAGGACTTAATTTTTTCACCCGCGGGACGGAAAAAATTTTTTGTGAGCAGAAAAAGAAGGCCCTCGTCTTTGACGAGGTCCTTTACCCTTAGCATTTTGCGGTAAAAAGGTGCTCTTTCCTCCCGTGAGATCCTTAATGATCTCATCTAAGTTGGCTCCAAATAAACGCTCTCCTGAAAAGGGGATATTAGCCAATGCTTTTTTGGAACCTTGGTCGGCTAACCAACCTTTTAGCCACAGTGTACATCTGAGAACCACTGCTGAAACTGATGCTCGCGCCAATAATGGAGTGGCGTCTAACGCCGCATCACACACAAACTGTAACCCCTGTATCATCTGTTCCAACAAATCTGATACCGCCTGAGGGACCTCTTCTAAGTCCCGGCGTAACCATTTGGTCCATTCAGTTACAGTCTGTGAAACCAGCCCAATAGCAATTATTGGTCTGAAAGCTGATCCAATCAAGGAAAACATGGTGCGAGACATAGCTTCTATCTTGCGATCCACCGGATCCTTAAAAGACGGAGCGTCTTCTAATGGAATAACCGTGGCTTTATTCAATCTAGCAATTGGTGAATCCACCACAGGTGGTTCTGTCCATTTCTTAATGAGGGTTTCCTCAAAAGGATAACGCCTGTTAATGCGTTTAGAAATAGCAGAAGTGCGTTTTGGCAGATTCCATTCTTCTTTGATCGGATTGCCAAAACATTTGGGCAATGGAAAAACCTTCGCCACTTTGATGCGTTTTTTAGTCCCAAAGGGGATCTCAGTCTCAGCTACTTCCGACGGAAAACCCTGTAATCTTAAGGTTTCTTGAACTGATACAATTAGCGCGTTTACCAACGCTTCCTCTCGGGCTATGGCTGATGCCGAAACATCCTCCTCACTGTCTGAAGAGACAGTACCCGAGACACCAATCCCAGATGAGGTACCTGCAACTGCAGAAATAGGCTCAGATTCTGAATCCGAAGTTTCAGATAACATGGGGTTAGGCGGGGGTCGCTTCCTTGCGCCCTGTCCCTGACAAGCCACTTCCACCCGGGACACAAAGGTCTCCATAATAGCTGACAATGATTCAATCGTAAGCGGGGTGCTGGAGGATCCTGCAGACACCTCGAGGGGATCCGGTGGAGATACATGAGTGGCAGGGTCCATGTTAACCCAGGACACTTTGCCAGAAAAAAAACCTTTCTTTTTTTTTTTTTTTATATGTATCCCCCTAGCGCAATAGCGCCCCGCAGTGTACCTGCTTCTTGACCCCCACAGAGAGAGAGAGAGAGAGAGAGAGAGAGAGAGAGAGAGAGAGAGAGGGACCCTCAAGGCTCACCACCCGATGCAGAGAAGTTTCCTAACAACTGCAGTCAGCGTTTGTCTCTTACAGACTGGGAAGAACTGTGTTCGTTTTCCCGGGTAGAAGGAAGTGGCTCCGCCCCCTGTGTACGCCTTCCGGCGTTCCCAGCTCTCCTTGAGGTTAGCTGGGCTCTTCAAACATGGCCGCCCCCATACGGGAGACAATAGACTCCAAAAAAATGGCGGCCGGCGTGACCTGCGGACATTCGTGTACCTGGTCTACAGCAAAATGGCGGCGGATTGCCGAAGTATCGTCTTCCCAGCACATCCACCTGCATACCACGCTAAAGGCGGTTTATCGCTCTGCAGGAGGTCCACTACAGTCAAGTTAGGATTATACCTCCTATGTCTGCTGTAATACTGCAGTCTGCTGGGTAGAGTGTTAGCTCCCAAACCAAGTCCGCTTGCCCACCAAACACATGCTGTATTTACAAGGGGGACTTTTAGTGTCAGAAAGATACTGACCATGTATGGAGGGGCCCATATTCCAAAATGCCTCATAACGAGGAAAAGGAAACATTTACTCACCATACCGAACCGACAGGCACCCTCTCTTCACAATACCTTCTCCACCGGGGTGGGGGGTTGTTGACCACTCCGGACGCCTCGACTCTCTGGTTCCTGGCGTCCAAGCGAGACTTAACTCGCAAGGTCAGTCCCTCCAATGGGACTCTGTCGCGGCCGACCCAGCGCGGAGCTCTGGTCTGCACGCGCTCGTAGGCAGAACCGGGGTGACCACTGGATCTCAACATCCAGCCCGTCGCCCGGCCCCGCATACTTACTTGAATGTGTTCGCGGCCGACCAAGCGCGATGCAATGGTCTGCGCGCGCTCGTAGGCCGGCTGGGGTAACCACAAGTGTCGCCCAGATCCGGCGTAATTTGCTTGAAGATCTTACAGGAAAAAACACTGGAGAAACTACCTAAAAAAATATTTTTTCTAAAAAAAAATCTTGCCAGGACCAGAGATCCCAGCAAGGAACTTAGGTCCTTACTCCTGACTAGACAGAAAAAAACTGATTTCCTGTAGCAGAGAGAGGGAGGATATACCCTCTGGGACTGCCCCTAGGGTGGAGCCAGAACGTTTTTTCTTTCTGCCTAGTCCTACTCCTGGGGAGACAACATAACCCAATTGATGTGAATCAAAGAGGACTACGTCTGTCAATGAGCGACAGAGAAAATCAGTTTTTTTTTTTTTTGCTAGAAAATTACTTAGAACCCCCAAACATTATATATTATTTTTTAGCAGAGACCCTAGAAAACAAAATGGAGATCGTTGCAATACTTTATGTCACACCGTATTTGAGCAGCGGTCTAACAAATTATTTTATTTTAAATTACACTATTTTTTTTTATTTAAATAAGAAAACAGTAGTTAGCCCAATTTTTTTCTATAAGATAATGAGAAAAGATAATGTTATGCTGAGTAAATTTATACCGGTCATGCTTTAAAATTGCACACGCTCGTGGAATGACGACAAATTTTGGTTCTTAAAAATCGACATAGGTGACGATTTAAAAATTTCTACAGGTTACCAGTTAAGAGTTACAGAGAAGGTCTAGGGCTAGAATTATTGCTCTCGCTCTAATGATTGTGGAGATACCTCACATGTGTGGTTTGAACATCGTTTACATATATGGGCGCGACTTGCGTATGTATTCGCTTTTGCGCGCAAGCTTGGAGAGACAAGGCGCTTTAATTTTTTATTTTCATGATTTATTTTTATTCCTTTTTGACCTCAGCTCTTACATTTACACTTAAAGCAATAAAAAAAAAAATTGGGCCTTTAAGGCTGTTGGGCATAAGCGACATTTGCCGTCGCTCCGGTCCTCCAAGGGCATAGGGTCGAGTGAGGCCATCTTGCCCTCACTCGACTTCCTGCTGCCTATCCGCACGGCGGATCGGATGGTTTTCCCCGCACCCGACGGCTCCGGTAAGCAAAAAAAAAAAAAAAGATAAACAGCGGGAAGAAGGTGGGCACCTCTCACACTGCCCATAAAAGTGATCCCATTGCAAATCCGCCGCTGGGACCACTTTTATGTTAAAGCGGACCGCCTGCTGTGTAAAAAAATACAGCTACCTGCTGCCATAACCCCGGTATTTAACGTCAATGTAGCGACGTAAATACACTAGGGGCAGTCCAGAAGTGGTTATTTTTTGCTAAACAAACCAAAAAAGACCAAATTAGAAAAAAAAAAAAAAATTATAATAATTCATAGTTTGTTACAAAGTTTTGCAGGTAATTTTTCTCCTTCACTGATGTGCGCTGACAACGCTGCACTGGTGGGCACGGTTGGGACTGCAGTGATAAAAAGGGCACTGATAATCAGTGCCAATGTTCCTTTAACACAAGCCGGTTATCGGCTCTCTTTCCTCGCTGTCAGCGTGAGAAAAAAAAAAAGCCAATAACCAGATTGTGTTTACTTCCTTGATCAGCTGTCATTGGACACAGTTGATCACTTGGTAAAGGGCGGCTGTGATTCCCCAATCTGATCAGCTGAGTCTGAAGGGGGCACGTGGGCAGCGTGATCACTGGACATGTTCTATGTACACCCTCCAGCAAATTAAGCCCGTGCTGTAGCAGTCTTTCGGCTGTAGCACAGGTAGGAGGGGGTTAAAGGACTTAATTTTTTATTAGAATCTTTTATTGAACTTTTGTATACCGATCCTTTTTAGGTTTACATTTTGGAAAATGTGTTGGCGCTACTGTGGATTATTATTAGTAGTGTGTCACTGATTATTATTTCACTTTTTTTATATGCTTTATATATTAAGTAGCAGCCCAAATAGTATTGTCACTAGTAATAGTTTTTGATTACTTTTAGTAGTGCGGTAAAAATTAATAATTTATTTGAAAGCACAGTTTTATAATACATGCACAAACACAAAATTTTAATTTCAAAATATAAATAGTGTTTTATTTTAACTTTACTTTAGAATGAAAAAGGTGTATAAAAACAGTCCTGGGAAACCTAATTAATGGCATGATACAAGAGAGTTTACACCTTGTGATTTTCTCTCAAGTCTGCATACTGCTATTTCCTAGAGCAGTATCATTACTGCATGGACAGGTGTTACCAGATGTCACATCCAATGTTGCAGTAGTCACCTTCTGCGCAGCAGCAATGGGGGTTGAGGCAGAACACTTCCATGTTGCTGTAATGAATCCTCTAAAGGGCTAAAAGTATGGTTTTATCTGGAAAATCCTTTCAATATTTCTTCCGTATAGTTCAAAGTCTAAACAGTTACATAGTGTACCAGTTACAGAGATGGCCTTGATCTAGCAGAATCTAGTGCATTTAATTTAGCACCCAGGTCTTCTCAAATGGATTTAGCGGCCGATGCAGTTTAAGAATGAGACTTGGTTGGTTAAAAAACTGTCCTGGTAACGGTAAACTGAGGCTGAACGCCAAAGTGTGTGCTTCTTTTTCTTTGCTTGTACTCATGCGACAGACTCCTGGTAATTGACAGCTTTAAAAAGACCAATAAGAAGTCAAGATTCTCCAGGACAGATAGGTGTAAAGTGCTAGAATGGGGGGGGGGAGAAAAAAAAAACACACAGGTCAGGTAAACAGACAGACATACTATTGATAAACTATAAAAATTAAAATGTATTCTTTTGGTTTAAAAATGATATTCAAAGACTACAAAGGAAAACAACTGGCTTATTCAGTAATACAGAAAAAAAAGGAACCACACCAGTCAGAATGTGACTGCAGTAATCACATTTACTTTACTGAAGAAACAGTTGTATCGGCTGCTAAAAAAAGCCAGTGTAGTCAATTGTTGAGCATTTAATGTGTGCAATACAAATCAGTAACTATCTGAAGTAGAAAAACTTTAAAATGAGGAACAATTTGGCACTTTTAAGGACCCAAAGAACATATATGGTTATTTAAGGCTCAAATTTAGTTAAAATACACACAAAAAACATAATTAAATAATCACGCACAAGGAACAATACTTACCATCAGGGTGATGTGTCCCTTGTGCTGCTGTTTTCCTTATTTTAACTGGAGGGAGCTGTGAACGGTCATTCACATGAGTGCCCAGCTATACCCTGCTCAGCTCTTTCATTCATAGAAACCTTACTACAGCTTCATTGAATAAAACTGCTAGGTTTGCCCCCTCCATTCAAATAGAATCATCTGCTCATCCTTATGAATCAATTCATAGATCAAGTTTCATTTATTTTATGGTAATTGAGGTGGCAATTAACATACAGGTAAATGACTGCGCTGACGGTTTTAGTTTTTTCTATTGAAGAAAAAATAGAATTTTTGTAAGAACTTACCGTAAAATTGTTTTCTGAGTCCTCTGACAGTCGCCGCCCACTCATACAATCTGCACGTCTGGGTATTGGCCTTCTCCACAGGAGTAAGCTAGGCAGAAGATTTTGTTAGAACATTCACAAAAACTTTGTATAGACACACCTACAGGGGGCTGTCCCTCTGGTCCAATACCCCCAGCTAGCTGCATTTCCAATTCAGTTTGGTAGCAAGCAGTATAGAGATCCATGAACCCTAAAAGAGGGGTGGGGGGTGGCGACTGTCAGAGGACTCAGAGAAAAGAATTTTACGGTAAGTTCTTACAAAAATTCTATTTTCTCTTACGTTCTCTGACAGTCGCCGCCCACTCATACAATCTGCACGTCTGGGACGTCCTAAAGCAGTGTAGATTGGAGGGGTGGGAAAACGCAACCGTCAAAAAAGGGAACGCAGCACCCAGGTCAGAGAAAATAAGCTTTTCTGAACCAGAAAGGTAAACACTGGGCAACAAGAAACCTCAACAGGAGCGAAAGCCCAGGAAAACAAACAAAAAGGGAAAAAACCCCCAACAGGAGGAGACAGGCCAAAAAACTATCCTGTCTCCGCTAAGGCACTGCCGCACTAAAAACTTTGCGGCCAAAAGAGGCATCCGCTGATGCCAAGACATCAAGTTTGTAAAATTTCGTAAAGGTATGCACGGACGACCAGGTCGCCGCTTTGCACACCTGCATCACCGACGCCTGATGGCGGAAGGCCCAAGACGCACTAACAGCTCTGGTAGAGTGCGCTGTGACAGGGAAAGGCGGAACCTGTTCCCTAATTGAATAGGCCTGCGCAATCATCTGCCTGATCCATTTAGAAATGGTTGCCGCAGACGCAGCCGTACCCTTCCGAGGTCCCTCAGGAAGGACAAAAAGACAATCCGACTTTTTGAAGGATTCAGTAGACAGGTAAATCCTGATCGCCCGTACCACATCCAAGGAATGCAAGGCAAACTCCTTAGGATGCGTAGGCTTCGAACACAGCGAAGGTAAGACAATGTCCTAGTTGAGATGGAAGTCAGAAACCACCTTCGGAAGAAAGGACTGATGAGGTCGCAAGACCACTTTATCCCTATGAACAACCAGATAAGGGGAGCGGCAAGACAGGGCCACCAACTCCGACACTCTGCGAGCAGATGTGATCGCCACCAAAAAGGCAACTTTCCATGACAGCACTGCCAGAGGAATCTCCTGGATGTTTTCAAAGGGAGGACGTTGCAAAACGGACAGAACCAAATTCAGGTCCCAAGGGGGCAAGGGTGCCCTCCTAGGGGGAGCCAGATGATGCACCCCTTGAATGAAGGTGCGGATCAAGGAATTCGACGCCAAGGGGCGCTGAAAGAGAATGGCCAGCGCAGACAACTGGCCCTTAATAGTGGTCAGCGCAAGATGCTGCTCCACACCAGTTTGCAGGAAAGCCAGAACTCTCGGCACCGAAAAGGAGCATGGATGGAACCCCTGCAACTCGCACCAGGCGAAATAAGCCTTCCAGGTACGATAATAAATCTTACCTGAGGAGGCCTTCCTGGCCTTAAGCAAGGTAGGAATGACTGCCGACGAGAGACCTCTGTCTCGCAAGACCTGGCTTTCAACAGCCACGCCGTCAAAGCCAGCGACCGTAAAGCAGGATGGAAGATCGGTCCCTGAGACAGAAGATCGACTCTTAGCGGGAGCCGCCAAGGAGGCTCCACGACCAGGTGCATGATGATGTCCGCGTACCAAGACTGGCGTGGCCAGTCTGGGGCCACCAGAATCCCCAACCTCAGTTCCGAGACCAACCTGCGAAGGAATCTGGACAACAACTGAATCGGGGGAAAGGCATAAATCAGCCGATACCGAGTCCAAGGCAATACCAACGCGTCCAAGGCCGCCAGAGAGTCGCGTGTTCTTGCCACGAACCTTCCCACCTTGTTGTTGAGACGAGACGCAAACAGATGCACATCCGGGGATCCCCACCACGTCTCGGCCCATGACAGAATCTCGGCCACTTCCTTGGCCACCCGGGCACTCCTGGTGCCCCCTTGGTGATTTTTTTTATAAAATTTCTTTGTTTTTCAAAGAAATAAAAATGTACAAGTACAAAACCAATGCAAAAACATCTCATTACAATTGTTCTTTCCGTATTTTTAAATATCCCCTCCCCACCCTTGTTTCTACCCCTCCCTCCCATATCCCCTCTCAAACCTTATCGTTTCCCTTTTCCCCAATCCATTTCGTATATTCCCTTGTTTTTTTGAACTCCGACCAGTCTTCCCAGTTATTTTCCAACTCTTCTGGCTCATCTTCCCTCCATTCTTTTAAATATTTGAAGGATCTTATTTTTTCAACTCTTTTAACCCAATCTCCTACTGACGGGGCTTCCTCTATTTGCCAAGAATAATAGAATCAGACCCTTTGCAGCATTCATTAAATGGGGAATCAATGAGGCTTTATATTGTTTTACTGAGCTCTTCGTTCCATGGAATAGACAGAACCAGGGTTCTTCCGGTATCCCTACCTTCGTAATTTTTTTGATTAGGGCTAGGACCTCTTTCCAGTATTTTTTTTTATTTTCGGGCAATCCCACCATAAATGGGCCATAGTGCCTACCTCTAAGCATCCCCTCCAGCAGTATTTAGATTTCTCGATTTGGTAATTATGAACTTTATCTGGGGTGTTATACCATCTTGCGATGCACTTCTAATTAATTTCCGCTGTGTTCGAGTCTACTGTGGATCCGTGTATTAGTCTAAAACTCTTTGTTAGTTGATAACCTTTGTTTTGTGTTCCTATTTCCCTCTCCCATTTTTCGATGAAGGGGAGCACCACCGGTAACGCCAGGTCCACCAAAACTTTATATATAATTTGAAATGTTATTCTTATATTTATCAGAGGCACAGATCTGCTCAAAAGGGAGCAGATCATCCTCTTTTCTTAACGGTTTTGGTAGAGAAATCACAAAATGGCCCAACTGATGGTACCTCCACTCATCAATATTCCATTTCTTTTGTTTTAGTTCACCCATTGTGTACAACTTATCCTTGTCCATAATGTCTTTCAATCGTGCATCTTCTTCTGTTATCCAGTTTCCTCCTACTCCTACTTGTCCTGGTGGAAAATAACTAGTGTTTTTTAAAGGGATCAGTGGTGAATTATATTTCCATTTCTCTTTTTTGTGAATTAAGTCCCAAATTCTGAGAGCTTGGTGTGTGATCATATGTGTGCTTGAATTTCATTTCCTGTAGTGTGGTGGAATCCATATTATTTTTCCCAATTGCGAACAGCTTATTGTGCATTCTATTCTTACCCAACTCTTATCACTTGTCTTTTTTCCCCATTCTATTACTCGTGTAAGAAGCGTCGCTTTGTAGTATTTTTTAAAATCTGGTACCGCTAACCCCCCTTGATTTTTACCTTTGGTTAATACTGCATATTGTATTCTAGGTTTGCTTTTTCTCCAGATGAATTTCGTTATCAAAGATTTTAAGGCCCTAAAGTAGGCTTGGGGAATTAATATTGGTAGCATTTGAAACTTATAGGCTATTTTTATAATAATATTTATCCTTCCTATCCATGATAGAGGCCTATATGAGATTCTATTTAGTTCTGATTTTATTTCATTTAACAGTGGGATGTAATTGACTTTATAAAGTCTGTCAGGGTAGTTCTTTAAACTTTTTATAGTAGTTCACTATAAACCCATCTGGCCCTGGACTGTTCCCCTCAGTCATCGTTTTTAATGCTTTTCCTATCTCTTCTTCAGTAATTTGATCTTCTAGATAGTCTAGTTTATCTTGTTGTAGTTTTGGAAGCTTTGTCTCGCTTAAATACTGCTGGTTTCCAAATTAGTTTTACTCTTCTCTACCCCCTCCTCAGCTTTGATGTTATAAAGACTACCATAGTACTCCTGAAACACTTGCTATTTCAGTTGTTGAATGTACCAATTCCCCACTTTTATCTCTTATTTCCGCTATAAAATTGTGATTTCTTTTTATTTAATACCCTCGCTGACTTTTTCCAGATTTTGTTATTCCATTGGTAGCTATCCCTTATACCTCTCCTGTCTAATTTCTTGTTCTAATAACTCTTTTAATTATTAGTTGGTGTTGGGTCTCTAAAGTCTAAGTTTCTGTAAGTTTTTATTTTGTTGTTCTATATCATGAATTTCTTTTATCAGTCTTTCTCTGTTTCCTGCTCTTTCCCTTTTTCTCTGAACCCCTTTAGAGATAAAAATCCCCCTCATAAAAGCTTTATGCGTTTCCCAGAGTATATCTTTTGATGTCTCCGTAGTCTCATTAATTAAAAAAAAAAAAGATCTAGTTCTTTTATTTGTTCTCCCCATTTCTTATCCCTTAATTCCTTATTCATCTTCCAAGTGTTTTTATTTGGTTGGCTTCCCGGTATTTTCAGTCTCATCTAGAGCGTGGTCCGACCAGGTTTTAATTCCAATCTTCACCTCTTCCACCCATTCTATCCCTCTATGCTCTATCAGTATATAATCAATTCTAGAGTGCGTCTTGTGTACAGAGGAGCAGAACGTGTAATCCCGCTCTCTCGGATGCAATATTCTCCATGCATCCAGGAGTTGGCATTGATGTAATTTCTTTCTGATCTTAATTATTTGTGATGCCGCCTGACGAACTGTCCAGCTTTGGATCCATACAGAAATTAAGATCGCCCGCTATTATCACCCATCCTTTTTTAAAGTTCATTAGTTTGTCCAACAATTTCCCCATATAACCAATGGGTTTATCATTTGGACAATATACATTTGCTAGTGTTACTTCTCTCGTAAATAGTTTCCCCCTCAAAAAAAGGAATCTGCTCTCTGGGTCTGCCATTCTTTCTTCCAGGGTGAACCTCACTCCTCTAGCTAACCCTATGGCCTCCCCCTTGGATTTCTTCGTTCTGGAGTCTGCATAATACCATGTGGGGTGATCTTTCGTATAAAACTTATTAGAGGAGTGTGAAATATGGATTTCTTGTAAAAATGCTACATCTGCTTCCATATTATTGATTTCTTTCAAAATTTATTTTCTTTTTTCGGGTGTATTCATCCCTCTGATGTTATATGTTATGAAATTTACCCCTGTCATCTGGTTTTTAATTTTCCTTGTTTTTCCTCTTTCACTGATCCTATATATTTAGTCTTATCTGTCCGCCCAAATGTTATACCAGACATATAGCAGTTCTGCTGTACTATTGGAGTAGGGAACATATACTCTTTTCCTATTACACTTCCCTGCGCTCCCTTCTCCGACCCCCCACCCTTGACTCCCACCCCCCCCCCTGCCCTCCCTCCTCTCCCCGAATGTGCAATCATGGGTAAGGTAGCCCTCTTCCCTTGGGCCCCACTAGTCGATCCTCTACCTCCCTCCTTTATCGACTTTTCCCTAGGGTGGGGCTTTGAACCTAGGCGTTTAGCTTCTTCTCCTCATCCATGTAATTACATGGGACTAATACCTTCTAGGTTCCACGGATGCTCTGCATTCTCTTTTCCACTCCTGACCCCTTTATATTTTAAAGGGGTTCCGTTCTTCAGTTTATCCCAGATCCTTGCTCTTTCCTAATATCTATGGAATCGGATTACTACATTTCTTGTGGCTTCTTTAGGTAGGTTTGGTGGTTTCCTGATTTTGTGTATCCTTTCAATTTCGATTTTCCTTGTTACCTCCCTTCCCAAGAGGGGATTAAACAGATTCTATCATTTCTGCTAGGTTTTCTTCTTTCCAACTTTCTGGTAGGCCCCTTATTCTCAAGTTTTTCCTTCCATCTCTATTTTCTTGATTTTCTATTTTGTATAGTATATTTCTTTGCGTTAACTGGGACCTTCTCATTCCCTCTTTAAGAGTTTTCACCTCTTTCCCTAGGTCATCCACCCTCTCCTCCACCTCCTCTACTCTTTTTAACATATGGCTTAAGTCACTGTGCAGAGTTGCCACTTCATGTTTAATGGTCTGTTCCAGTTTTGCAAACATTTCCCTCATTTCATCCTTGGTGGGTAGTTGATTTTTAGCTCTCCATTCTTCATCACCTCTTATTTCAGGGCCTCTGTCCATGTGGCCACTATCCATCTGTACACTATCTGTAGATAGGTCAGGGTTGTTCGCTTCCACTATTTCTGTTTTCCGATTCCTGTTTTTTTTGCTTGTTTCACTACTTTGTTTAATTTTGGAGGGTACTTGTTTCTCATTACTTGCTGTCTACCCCGTTGTTTCAGGGGTCAAACATTTTTTATGTTCCCAGGGCTGACGCTTGTTTTTGGTGGTTTTCTGTGCACACCGAGGCCGTGAGGCGAGTCGGTGGGGGTATGCGGGCGGGCAAGGAATAGACACGGGGTCAGAAGCTAAGACAGCAGATCTTTTTCCATCTTAGAAGAGCGTTTGTCCGTGGCTCCATACCAGGAGGCTGCTCAGCATTCACCTGTAGCTGCCGCCATTGCCAAACCCCTCCCCCCTCTCCTCCATAGAGTGCCTTGCATCCCCCCTTAGTGATTGATGTAAGCCACCGCAGTTGCGTTGTCCGTCTGGACACGCACTGGGCAGCCCTGAAGTCGATCCGACCAACGGAGCAAACAGAGCCTGATTGCACGCAGTTCCAAGACATTTATCGGCAGGGAGGATTCCCCCTCCGAACAAGTGCCCTGGGCAGACAAATTGCCCAGAACACCACCCCAGCCCAACAGGCTGGCGTCCGTGGTGACCACAGTCCATAGCAACGGACGAAAGGACTTGCCTTCCTTCAGAGCCGGAGACTGGAGCCACCACAGGAGATCCGATCTGACTTGGGGGCTCAAGGAGATCCTCCTTTCCAACGAGTTAGGATGTCTGTCCAACCGTACCAGAATCTCCGCTTGAAGAGATCTCGTGTGAAACTGTGCAAATGGGATCGCCTCGAAAGCCGACACCATCAAACCCAGGGACCGCAGGCAGATCCAAAGCGAGGAGAACTCGTTGTCCCTGAGAGACCTGACCTCGTCGGGCAGGATCCGGATTTTGTCCTCCGGAAGAAAGACCTTCGCTTGGGCGGAGTCCAGAATCATCCCCAGGTAAGGGAGGCGAACAGAAGGGGACATGGTCGACTTCTGAAAATTGATGGTCCACCCCGAACTCCTGGAGCGTCTGAACCGTGATCGACAGATCGCGCAACAGAGTGGCACTGGAGCTCGACCTCAATAGGAGATCGTCCAGGTAACCGAGGATGGCAATCCCCTGTACCAGCAACAAGGCTAGAACAGGAGCCAAAACTTTGGTAAAAACCCTTGGAGCCGAAGTGAGGCCGAAAGGCAACGCCACGAACTGATAGTGCTCCTCAGCTATTGCGAATCGGAGGTACCTCTGATGACCCTCGTAAATAGGGATGTGTAGATACGCATCCTTGAGGTCGATGGAAGCCAGGAAATCTCCTGGACTCAGGGATGCCACTACCGACCGGAGGGACTCCATTTGAAACTTCTGGACCCGTACAAAGCGGTTTAGAAACTAAGTCCAGAATCGGACGCACCTTGCCCTCCTTTCTGGGCACTGTGAACAGATTCGAGTAAAAACCCCGAAACCTGTCACGCTGTGGAACCGGTACAACCACCCCTTGGGCAAGAAGATCCTGAACCGCCCGATGGAGATCTCGGAAACGATCTGGGGGTCAAATGAAGATTTGAGGGAAAGAATCTGTCTGCTGGTCGTGATCGAAACTCGATCTTGTACCCTGACCGAATGAGTTCTTGAACCCACCTGTCCTGAATCTTGGCCAGCCAAGGCTCGGGAAAAAAGCGCAGACGCCCCCCCCCCCACCCCTGAAACGGGTGAGGGCGCCCCTTCGGGTCGAGGCAGTCTGAGTTGCCGTGCCAGTGTGGGCAGCTTTTGACTTGCCCCCCCCAAGGCTTCTTCTGGCCACCAGAGGCCTTGAAGGACTTGCCTTTGTCTTGTGCCTTGAAGGCACGAAAGGACCCCTGGTTAGGTTTAAAGGAGGGACCCCGCTTGCCGCGGAAAGATTTTCCCCTGGACACCTGGGGCAACAGAGTGCTCTTGCCCCCAGTGATCCCCTTGACCAGTTCATCCAGAGAGTGCCCAAAAAGACAACTCCCCGCATAAGGGATGTCAGATACTGTCTTCTTGGAAGACTGATCGGCCGACCAGCTTTTCGACCAAACGATGCAACGACTCGTAACTGCGACTGCAGAAAGTCGTGCAACTAAAGGGGCCTCATCCAAGGCCCCGTCACACAGGTATAAAACAGCCTGACCTATTTGATCCACTATCTCCAGTAAAGCAGGAGAGGCGGAGTCAGCAATCAGAGTGCGAGCGCCTTGGCCCACTCCACAACAGCATGAGAGACCATTACCGAAGCGAACACTGGTTTTAGCAAGGAACTCGCTACTAGGTAGATGTGGCGAGTAAGAATTTCCGCCCGCCTATCCGCCGAGTCTTTAAACACCGGAGAATCCTCCGCGGGCATTAAAGTGGCTTTATTTAACCTGGAGACAGTGTGATCCACCTTAGGAGCCGCAGTCCAGCAAGAATCCACCGGATCCGCGAAGGGATAACGGTACTGAAATCTTGGGCACCACAAAATTACGTTTTAAATGATGCCATTGCTCATTCACGGTATTGTGAAACTCTGCGGGACAAGGAAAAACCTGACCCGATTTTTGGGCTTTGCGGGTCCCAAAGGAAGACCGCTTACCCAACAGGTGGGGCTCATCTAAATTTAAAGTGTCCTTAACAGAGCTAATAAGAGCAGACAACCGCAGCGCGTTCCCGTGCTGATCCGGAGTGGGAATCCTCCTCCTGCACATCCAACAGAGGACTGAGACCCTTCAGGGGGTACACTGTCCGTGGCAACCAAATCTGGCTCTGAATCAGAAGAGAGAGGGCATAGGCCTTTTCTTAGAAGCCCGGTCAGACATCAACAAATCCACTTTAGACGCTAAAGTCGCATGTGCAGCAGTAAGTGAGACTATAGCAGAGGATTCAGGAGTACCTGAACCCTCCACCAGATCTGGGGGGAATTTGCTATCCTCGGACTCCATAATAGCAATCTCAATTTTAAATGACGCTGGCCCTTTAAATCAGCGATTTCCGCGGTCCCCACCGCAAAGGAAGAGCAAGTCCTGTGCTACAGGAAACTGCAAAAAAAATGAATGCTAGCAGGAATGCAGGCCATGAAACACCCTAAAAAGCCCCCCACAGTGAGCTATACTTGCCATGCTGTTGAATCGATCTGCATGTGAAGAAAGAGGAAGTGACCTCACGCCTCTAGAGGCAGACAAAGCCCTGAGCCACAAAAAAATGGTTGCCAATGCAAGTCTATGGGGAAGCTCTGGGAAAATGGCCGCTGTCCACATTAGGACATATTGCCCACACTAAAGATGGCGCCCGATCGGCGCCAACAGCATTACAGAATGGCTGCTGCCCTCACAATGAGGCAAAACAGCCTGCCCACACCTAAAATGGCGGCCGCGCGGTTTCGCAACGATTGCGGCCCCCACACACCATGTACTGTTCCCCAATAGTTGCACAAGCATCTCAGGGACATAGGAGACCCCCGCAACCCCCCATACAGCGGCGGAACCGCCACAGCGCCCCCGCAGGGACCAGGAAGGGACCGCACCTATAGACATGAGGGGGACCTTACAGAACTCATACCGAACTGCCATCCCCATAAACAGAGGGCCCACATACACCCCCCGACGTGACAAAGTCAGAGACAGAGGGGTAGCATGGTACTCACCGGTCCAGCGAAAAACGCGGGTACCGCTCTGTGACAGGAAGCCTCCCACTCTGGATGGTGGTGCAGTCAGCCGAAGGGGACGCTAGCAACACGCAGCATACCGCAGTTGAGCCATCCCTGCGAAGATAGCAACTTCACAGGCTCGACCCTGAGGTCAGGGACATAGTCGTTTGCGAGGCCTGGGCGTACACATAACCTGCTAACGCTCAATGGCAGGCTGGGATTCCATAAGGCTCTAGATTAACCAGTGCGATTCCCAGTTACGCAAATGCTGTAGTCTTCTGAAGTCCGACTAAGCGCAGGAATAAAAGTCCATCTTTTTAGAAGAAAAATACTTTTCTAGAGAGAAAACCTAAAAAGAAGAAAAAAGCTGACCGCAGCCCCAGCCAGTGAAAAGCCAGCCTACTCCTCCTAAGCTAGGCAGCAGCAAACTGAACTGTAAATGCAGCTAGCTGGGGGTATTGGACCAGAGGAACAGCCCCCTGTAGGTGTGTACACAAAAACTTTTTATAAATGTTCTAACAAAATCTTCTGCCTAGCTTACTCCTGTGGAGAAGGCCAATACCCAGACGTGCAGATTGTATGAGTGGGTGGCGACTGTCAGAGGACGCAAGAGAAAAAAGTTTTTGTTTCCCCTTTTCTTTTCAGTCAAAACTTTCACATCATTCACCTTTTACACCTCTCAGTGTCACCCCAGAGATTGCCTGCAAGCTGGCTTTCTGGCCTGCTCATTGATATACCTGGGGGCCTGTAGGAGACCTACATGTCTTATTTGTGCCCCTACTATTTGGGCTAGGTTACAAAGCCCGAGGATTTCACAAACACAGTGGCTCAGATATTGGAAAGTTTTTAAGGCTAGGGAACCTGGGACTGGCCTTGCAGAGCCTGGTAAAAAAGAGCTCATGTCAAAGTGATATTAACGGCAACATTTTTATTTATTTTTAACCACTTGCCGACCAGCCGATGTAGTTTTACTGTGGCAGGTCAGCTCTATTACACGAAACGACGTACCTGTACGCCGCTTCGTGTAACAGATAGTGGGGGCAGGCATGCACACCTGCTGACTGGCCAGAGGGGAAGCTAATCAGTGTGTCTGGTGAAGGCGATGTCCACCGGGCAACCGCGATCGCTCCCCATGGAGACAGAACGGCGGTCAGCTAATGTAAACAAGGCATGTATTATGTATTCGGTCTGACCAGACTTCTGTGGTTGAGCATCCCACCCCCCACACACACCTGTACTCTATCAGAGTCCACTATCAAGTAGATACAGGAGGAGTCCTTTGTAGTGCATTAGCACATCCATCCCAGCAAGGAGTGTTGTCTCCAAGGGTTGGAGAGGCTGGATTCACCCCTTTTCTATGGATAGTGTAGGACCCACTCATAATGGGGTACTTTGACGCAGTGGTGGGCTTGAGCACGATATGGCCATATGGTGGGACTAAACCCCCATTTTTATTTATGGATTGTCTCCATATTTAATAGTCATTTCTTTTGCATGGTTGCGCTATCCTTTTTTAATAGACCGCTGTTCTGTCAGAGATTAACACAGGGATCCTATGTACCTGCTATTTAAGAACACAGGTCTCTGTGTTCATCCAGTGATTACAACCCCCATACAGTTAAAAAGCACTCCCTAGGAGCACACTTAACCCTTTGATCGCCCCTGATGTTAACCCCTTCCCTGCCAGTGTCATTAATACAGAAAATGTGCATGTTGTTAGCACTGATTACTATAGTAATGTCACTGGTCCCCTCAAAAAAAACTGTCAGCTAGGTGTTCGATCTGTTCACCACAATGTCGCAGTCCCGCTAAAAATCGCTGATCGCCGCTAATTACTATTAAAAAAATAAAAATGACAAATCTATCCCCTAGTTTGTAGATGTGATAACTTTTGCGCAAACCAATCAATATCCACTTATTGAGATTTTTTTTTTTTTACCAAAAAATGTGGTAGAATACATATTGGCCCAAATTGATGAAAAACTTTTTTTTTTTGAATGTTTTACAGCAGAACGTAAAAAAAAACTGGATTTTTGACTTACCGTAAAATCCTTTTCAAGTTCATTGATGGCCGCAGTCTCTAATGCATCAATAGGGTTTTGCTGCCCCCGACATGAGTAGGACACTAGGCAGAAAAAAGTTCTGGCTATGCCTATGGGCAGTCCCAGGGGGTATACCCTCTCTCTTCCTGCATAGGATGTCAGTTTTGCATCAAAGCAGTGTCAGAGAAATAATACCAACCCAACTCAAAATAGAGGGACGGGTACTCCGTCCGTCAATGTACTTAAGAGTAAAGTACTTTAAGGTAAGTCAAAAATCCAGTTTTCTCTATCGTTCATCGACAGATACAGTCTCTGATGCAGATCAGTAGGGACGTCCCAAAGCAGTGGCATAAAATGAGGGGTGGGAACAACAGAAAAAATAAGTCCCCAAGGCTAAACATAGCTAACCAGGCAACCTAGGACTCATCAGAACAAGATGAGGTCCACCTGAAACAAACAGTAAACACCCTCAAGGAAGGCCAAAAAGCCCCCTAAAACAGCAACCTGAAAAACTTTGCGGCCAAAAGAGGCATCTGCAGATGCCAGCAACTCCACCTTATAAAATTTGGTAAAGGTATGAACAGGTGAACAGGTAGCCGCCTTGCAAACCTGAAGCACATGCCTGATGGCAAAAAGCCAAGAATGCACTAAGCGCCCGAGTAGAATGCGCCTTAACAGGGAAAGGTGGAATCTGACCCTTAATTGAATAAGCCTGCACCACTAGCTGTCTGATCCCTCTGTCCATCTAGATATAGTCGCAGTTGACCCAGGCAGCCCTTTCTTTGGAGCATCCGTGAGTACAAAGAGTGAGTCAGAGTTCTGAAAAAACTCAGTAGTCTCCAAGTACACCCTGATTGCCTGAACCACATCCAGAGTATGCAGTGCAAATTCCTTAGGATGTTTTGGCTTAGGACACAAAGAGGGTAACAATGTCCTCATTTAAGTGGAAAGAGGAAACCACCTTCGGAAGGAAGGACGAATCCAGACGAAGTACCATTCTATCCCTGTGAACCAACGTATAAGGAGAAAGACAGGACAATACCACCAGTTCCGACACCCTGCGTGCAGAAGTTATAGCCACCAAGAAGGCCACCTTCTGGGATTAGGTAAGCAGAGGAACCTCCTGAATACTTTCAAAAAGGAGGTTTCTGAACAACCAACAGCACCAAATTAAGGTCCCAAGGTGGCAACGGAGGAAGCACCGGGAGGTACCAAGTGTCGCACCCCCTGGGTGAAGTTACGCACCAGGGAACAGGCGGTTAAAGGCCTTTGGAAAAAAAATTGCCAAGGCCGAGACCTGACCCTTGATAGTGCTTCAAGGCCAACTTTTGATCAACACCACATTGAAGGAAAGCAAAGACCTGAGCCACCGAGTAAGAGCGAGGGGGAGCCCCAAGAGACTCACACCACGCAATGTACGACTTCCACGTACGATGATAGATCTTTATAGAAGTCGCTTTCCTGGCTTTAGGCAGAGTGGGAATCACTGAAGCAGACAATGCCCTGTACTTCAGCACCTGGCTTTCAACAGCCAAGCCGTCAAAGCCAGCAACCGTAGAGCAGGGTGGAAGATTGGCCCCTGAGACAGCAAATCCTCCCTGAGAGGAAGTCTCCAAGGAGCGTCTGCGACCAGCCTGACCAGGTCGGTGTACAAAGCTCGGCGAGCCCAGTCCAGAGCCACAAGAATGACCGGAATCCCTTCCGCCTCGATCCTGCGAAGAAGTCTTGGCAGCAACTTGAGAGGAGGAAAGGCATACATCAGCTGATACTGACACCATGGGGCCACCAGCGTGTCTGCGGCGTCTGCCAGAGGGTCCCGGGAGTGGACCACAAACCTTTGCACTTTTCTGTTGACCCAAGACGCCAACAGATCTACATCTGGAGTGCCCCAACTAAAGCACAACTGCTAGAACACCTCTGGATGGAGGGACCATTCCCCTGCATCCAAGGCCTGTCGACTGGGGTAATCCGCCTGCCAATTTTCCACTCCTGGAATGTGAACAGCGGAGAGAGCTGGAACAAAGCGCTCTGCCCATCGAAGGATGCCTGCCACTTCCAAGGCCGCAAAGACACTTTTGGTGCCCTCTTGGTGATTGACATAATCCACGACCGTGGCATTGTCCGATTTAATGCACATGCAGGTGCTCGGTCCAGTGGACTAGGCAAAGCCTGATCGCTCTCAGCTCCAGAACATTAATAGGTAACCTGGATTCCTCCAGGGACCAGACTCCTTGAGCAGGCAACCTGCCGAGAACTACTCCCCACTGGGACAGACTTGCATCCGTGGTGACAATTGTCCAATATATAGGGAGGAAAGATTTCCCTTGCTTGAGCATCGGGGACCGAAAGCCACCAGATCAAGGACTCCCTGTTACCTAGCTAAGCTGAACCTGATTGTGCAGGGAATTTGGATTCTTGTTCCATTTGAGAAGGATTTCCTTCTGGAGGATCCTTGTGTGGAATTGAGCGAAGGGGACCGCCTCGAAGGACGACACCATCAGTCCCAGAACTCTCATACAGGTCCGAAGGGACGACCATTTGCTGGACAGCAACAGCTGAACCGCAGCCTGGAGTTTTTACAGAGGAAGAAATACCCTGGCTGAAGACGAGTCCAAAGTCCGGCCCAGGTAGTCCAGTTTCATGGAAGGGACCAGGGTCAACTTCTGAAGGTTCAGAATCCACCCGAACTCCTCCAGAGTTCTCATGGTGATTTCCAGATTTGTCACCAACATCTTGGGAGACTCTGCACTTATAGAAGCAGATCGTCCAGGTAACCCATGACCGATATCCCCCCTGCCGTAACAGCGCCAGGACCAGAGCCAACACCTTCGTGAAGACCCGAGGAGCAGAGGTGAGCACAAAGGGCAATGCCACAAACTGATAGTGATCCTCTACCACTGCAAAACGGAGAAACCGTTGGTGTCCTGCACAGATTGGGATGTGAAGGTAAGCATCTTGGAGGTCTATGGAGGCCAGGAAATCCCCCTGATGTAGGGAGGCCACCACCATGCGAACAGATTACAGCTTGAATTTAACTCGCACAAAGCAATTCAGTGCTTTCAGGTCCAGGGTTTGGACGCACCTTGCCTTCCTTCCTGGGAACTGTAAAACCGGTTTGAATAAAAGCCCTGAAAACGTTCTGCACACGCAGCCATAACTATCACCCCTGTTGTACCAGGTCCTGAACTGCCCCAGAGAGTGCCAGCAGCGATCCGGGGACAGTCGCACATTGGAAGGGAAAAACCTTACTGGCGGGACGGATCATAAACTCGATCTTGTAACCGGACCATATGACCTCTTGAACTCATTTGTCTGGTATCCGGGATAGCCACAGGTCCGGAAAACGGCAAAGACTTCCCCCCCACCCCAGATACGTGTGAGGGCACACCTTCAGAGAGAGGTACTCTTACCCCACATGAGTGCCAAACGTAACCTGCCCCTCAGTCGCAGCTGCGTCCTCCATTTTTAGGGTCTCACGCACAAATACAACCAGTGCGTCCACCAGCGTCTTATCTTGCCCAGCAGTGGAGGTAGAAATGTCATCCTCACTGTCAGAGGAGACAGGGCACGAGGTAGCGGACCAGACAGGGAGACCCGCGTCTGTGGCGGCTGAGTCAGACTCCGAACCTGAGACATCAGATGAGGCAGGGGTAGGCGGAGGGCCTTTCTTAGCACCTCGTTCTTTAAAGGCCATCTTTACCTGGGACACAAAATTCCAGGACGCCCGAAATTGCATCTATAGACAGCTGAGGTCCGCAAAGGCCCTGCGGCCTTCCCGAGGGGGGTCAGGTGGGGACGCATGATCTGTAGGGTCCATGTTGCACCAGGGAAACCATCAGTAAAGTGACACAAAAAAAAGGTTTCTTTTTTTTATAAAAAGTCCCACCGCGCTACAGCACCCCCCGGAGGTCAGGCAAGAGCGCTGGAGACCCCCAGCAGAGAGAGACCCCCAGACTCACCACCCTGTACCAAGATGCAGCAGGAGGCCCAGAATGTGTGCACAGCATGTGTCAGCAGCAAGCTTGATCCAAAAGAGAAGGATCTCAGAAAACGCCCAGGGGTATAGGGAGGGTCTCCACCCACAAAAAAAACGCCTCCAGGAACTCCCATTCTGATTACCATCACCACTGCAAAATGGCCATGCCGGGTGTACCAAGATGGCAGCCGATCTCAGCACATGAGGCTACAAGAAAACGGCGGCCCAGCCCAGCAGCTGAAGACCCTCGTGGGGACCCCTCAGACTTCAAAGCTGGATCGATTGGCAGATGGGCCTGGAGGAACAGGGAGACCCCCCCCGGTGGCATACCCCCCTTCCCCACATCCGGCCTGAAGCGTGGTCCCAGACCTCGGGAGTAGGCCCCATAGCCCCCAGCGAGAGGGAAAAAGGGGGGGGGGGACATTTACTCACCATACCGGAACAGGCGGGTGCAATCTCCTGACAGAAACCCTCTCCGCCGAAGTGGGTGGGCTGTCGGTTAAATAGGAACGCTGCGACTCGGGCCTAGACCCGGTCGTTTAATTTGCAGGGCTAGTCCCCGTCCAGTGGGACTATGTCGCGGCCGACCCAGCGCAGAGCTAAGGCCTGCGCGCGCTCGTTGGCCGGCTGGGGTGACCACTGGATCTATACATCCAGCCCGTCGCCTAGATCCGGCATAGCTGCTTGTAGATCTTACAGTAAAAAATCCGGAGAAAAGCTAACTAAAAAGAAAAAGAGATCCCAGCAAGGAACTAGGTCCTTACTCCTGACTAGGCAGATTAAAACAGACATCCTATGCAGGAAGAGAGGGTATACACCCCCTGGGACTGCCCATAGGTGTAGCCAGAACTTTTTTCTGCCTAGTCCTGTAGGAGGCAGCATAAACCTGCTGATATGCATCAAAGACTGTGTCCGTCAATGAACGATAGACAAATATTGTTTTGTTTTTATTTTTTTGAGAACTGGCCCTCTTTTTGGTTATAGCGCAAAAAAATAAACACTGCAGAGGTGAGAAAAATACCACCAAAAGAAAGCTCTATTTGTGGGGGAAAAAGGACCTCAATTTATTTGGGTGCAGTGTCGCACGACCGCACAATTGTCAGTTAAAGTAACGCAGTGCCGTATCTCAAACAATGGCCTGGTCATTAAGGGTGTAAAACCTTCCAGACAGTAGGCCTCAAAGCCGCAGCCTAAATTTTTGGCCTGCCTGACTGTGTGGTACTTGGACCTGTGGATACAGTGCCAGCTGCCCTTCCAGCTGTCCAAAGGGGACCCAAAAAGGCCACCTACCCCATAATAAGCCCACCAAGGGTGACAGTGCACCAGCAGGCACCAAGGCAAGGGATACCCACGGAGACAAGGCAGCTCAATGCCACCCAGGGAGGGGGGGTGGAAGAGAACCCCGGAGGGACCAACCACCCCAGGGAGTACCCGCACCCCACACCAAAATCAGGAAAGGAGAGGAGGGGGCCCTCTCTTACTGATCAAGAGAAGCGTGCAGGTAACAGTCCCAAGACAGAAACCTCCTCGCCACCAAAGTGGGGGAGCCGTCAGCCAGAGACAATTAACTCACGAGCCAGCCCCTTTCCAGTGGGGCTAGGTCATGGCCAACCGAGCACGGAGCGACAGTCTACATGCGTTTGCCGACTGGGCTGAGGGGACCACTGGAACTGCAATAGTCCAGCCCGTCGCTCAGCCCGGCAGTTGCTAGAAGATCCCTACAGGAAAAATTTGGGATCCAAAAACAAACAGCATAAATTGACAAAAAAACAAAAAAAAAAGCCAGGACCAGGGGCCTGACAGGGAAACTAGATCCAACTCCTGAACTAGGCAAACAAAAAACAAGAGTATCTCTAAGCAGAGAGGAGGGCTATGCCAGCTGAGGATGGCCCAAAGGGCGTAGCCAAATTTTTTGTGTTGTCTGCCTAGTCTTACTCCTGTAGAGGGCAGCATAACACTATGGTAAAGAATATGGAGCTGTGTGTCAATGAACGGAAGAGAAAATCAGTTTTTTTTTTTTTTGCAAGTTTTTTTTTTTTTTGTTTACACACATTCAGATTTTAGCAGAGAAGCCTGCTTACAGCTGATGACTCATCAGTTGTTAAGGACAAGGCAGTCATCTGCTCCTTAACAACCAGCTCTTTACAGCCTGTGGCAAGAATGCCAGCAACTTCTGGCAGTGAATTACTGCTGTCTTTCAATACTAAAATACTGCATAATTTAATGATAAAATAAATCATGCAGTATTTTAGTAGCGTTTTAATTAATGCCAAAAAACTTTAAAAACGGTGTGCGGTATCTTACCACATTCTCGGATATGGTAAGATACCGCTTTGTGAATGGAGCCCATTAGCTGGTGCTGAGCACCAACAAGAGACAGATTTCAGCTCTTGCAACTTTAATTTTAAAGTGAGATTGTAAAGGCTTTTTTTTTTTTTTAAATAATAAACATGCCCTACTTACCTGCTCTGAGCAGTTGATTTTGCACAGGGCAACCTGGATCCTCCTCTTCTCATTGCAGTTCTTCCCTTGTTGCTGCACCTAGCCTCTCCCTCCTGTTGAGTGCCCCCACAGCCAGCAGCTTGCTATGGGGGCACCTGAGCCGAGCTGCATCTCTGTGTGTCCATTCAGACATGGAGCCCCGCCGCCTCCCTCTCCTAATTGGCTGACTGATTGACAGCCGCGGGAGCCAATGGCGCCGCAGCTGTGTCTCAGCTAATCAAGAGGCAGAGTACCTGACGGCTGAGGGACTTGTGGACATCATTGGACAGAGATTAAGCTCAGGTAAGTATTAGGGGGTGCCTGCTACACCTAGAAGGGTTTTTTTATCCTATTGTATAGAATGCATTAGAAAAAAAAATTCTGACTTTACAACTCCTTTAAACAACCCCCCACCCCCCCCCCCATTTCATTTCTCAAATCCACACCTTTCAAAAGGTGACCCATATATTACCTCCAAATCAAGCCACCCATGGCACCAGGGATCCTAATCTTTTCCCTTCTATGGTCCATAATCCCCACTTTGAAGCGCTTTGGGACACCTTTTTGTTCAGGCAAAAGGTGGGCCTTCTTTGATGCGGTTGAGAATTTCAGAAACAATCATTTTCCCCTTATACAATTCTTTTCAGGATAGGGATGTGCGCTTTGCCCCATTAAGGTAGATATTGGTCTACCTTAATTTTGTCTTTCTCCCTCTGACCAGGGGGGGGAGACCGTCCTACACACTTGAATGTTGTGCTTGCCTTAAGGTATACCTTGACCATACGGCTTTTCACAAGACAGATTTTTGTCATTTTAAGTGTTCAAAAAGACCTCCCCCTGTCTAGGGGTAAGTATACACAATAGATTCACCAGGCCTATTCTTCTGCAGGTCAGGTTACACCCTTTAACAAGACCTCTCATTGCACCTGTGTAGACAGGATGTCCTTGGCTTTTCGCCACCAGGGTTTCATTGCCCATCTAAGACCACCAATATGAAACCACGTTTACCAAGTTCTACTGCATCGAAATGTATGCTCCGGGCCATGCAAATTACTCACCAGGTCTTCCTGTTTCTCTAGGAGGACAGATACGGGGTCCCTACAACTTCTAATAGAGCCAGAAACACCTCGAGTTGTATAGAAAGCACATTCCTCATCAAGGCGCGCTTCCCAAAACCTCTGCTTGGCAGAGACTGCAGCTTGTAATCGTAATCGTGCAATATCAGGTAAGGAGGAAGGACCTTTGTAAAAGATAACGACATGATAGAAATATTTATTTAAAAATTGTTAGCTTGGATCAAACCATTACAAGGCACTGTGTGTACCAAACACGATTTCTATTTCTTACCTAAGGTGCAAGACTGCAGGGCTTTTACAGCAGGGTGAGCGAGAAAAGAAAGTGGCACAGAGGATTTCATACCAGACACAATGCTGGCAGTGGAGTCACTGGCACTTGGCTGTAATGAAGGTACAAGGTGCATTTGACTGTGCAGCTGAAAAAGCGGAGAATCCCCATTAGCTCTATGAGCATCAGGTTGGACCAGTTCTTTCTGCTGTGGTGCATTTGTTGGAGGATGCTCTAACACTATCAAAGGATCAGACACTGCCATGGGCTCCTGTAAAAAGAGAAAGGTTTACAGTGTGCAGTAATGCACATCATTTAATAGGTCCAGTTAGGTTATCACTTAGGTTTTGACTAACCATAAAATCCATTTCTCTGATGTTCATTGACGGACACAGCTCTTGATATTCATAACCATTCGTTATACTGTCCCCTACAGGAGTGGGATGCTAGGCAGAAAAGAATTCTGGCTACTCCCATGGACAGCCCCAGGGGATATACTCCCTCTCTGCTATAGCCACTCAGTTTTGTTACAAGCATTGTCAGAATTACAACTCCACAGATGGGTGGGTGCTGTGTTGGTCAATGAACATCAGAGAAATGGATTTTACAGAAAGTCTAAATAAATAAATATATATATATATATATATATATATATATATATATATGTATATATATATATATATATATATATAATGAGTGGCTATAGCAGAGAGAGGGAGTATACCCCCCGGAATTGCCCATGGGTATAGTCAGAATGCTTTTCTGCCTAGTGTCCTACTCCTGTAGGGGGCAGTATAAACAATGGTTATGAATATCAGGAGCCGTGTCCATTAATGAAAGAAAGAGAAAACAGATTTGCAGTTTGTACAAATAAGCAATGCTTCAAATAATGTGCAAATACATAATTTATTTCATCATATGGTTTTTATATAGATTGTGCTGCACTTATTTAAAAGGTATTTCATTTGGTGAATATGGGAACACGTTAGTGCTGGCAGCAATCTGAACATTGTGTTTGCATTTTTTTGTTAACACAGGAAAATCACTCACTTCTGTAATTTACGTGAAAAAGTACCATACTCTTGCATGACCAAAATTTTAAAAACAAGCAAATCAACTAAGTCTCCTTGGATGGAGGTTATGGGGCCTTGCGAAATGCATTGACATCACTGGCCGTGACGCCCCCAGAGGCATCTCCAGATGGGTGGCGAGCTGTGATGTTGAATGGAAAGAGGAGCTAACCTGAGGACTATCCTGTGTTTTAGGGAGACCGAACCACTGCATGCATAGACACTGAATGGAAGGATACAAGGCGCTGTGGGAAGATATATCTTTGGAATACCCAAGTCAGAGTGCACCATGATCGGACAGTGATTAACGTACCACCAGCAAATCATCAGGAGGGGTAAAGTAGTGCCCTATACTATTTGCTTGAGCCACATATTACTCCTAACTTCCATGTGTCAGACAACGTCGGCTGGCTTATAGGCATCTCTTGTAGCAGATTGCCATATCTACCAACAAGTTCACATGAGCATTGTCTATCCAAACATTGGGATTAGGCGGCATAGCTGCTATTCATGTATGGAATTTTTACATCTATAAAAGGGCCAACATCTATAAAGGGTTGTAATTATTCGCAGTGTGGGAAGTCCAGGGTGACACAGACTTACAAAGAACGAGAGACATTGATCGAATGTAGCCATTGCTGAAGCAAATTAACTTATGCCATTACCTTAAACCGATTGACTGTCTCCCCTTACTGGACATTGCCATCCACGGATTACATCCAAGACAGTATGGTGTTTTACTAAGTCCCAGTACATATTACACCCTCTATTGATGGCATGCATGTCCATGTAGTTCCACTGCTTCAGTACATACCCTAACCCCAGAATGATCCGCTCCACCTTCCACATAGGGCTTGAGCTCCCAGGGCTAACACACAGGGAAAGCCCAGATAGTGTTGGTTATACCTGGCGTCTGGACTAGGTTGTCTTCTATGTTGTATTTTGTTTTATGTCAGTAGCATTTTTACATTAGGTATTCTCCTTACTGGGTTATTATATCCATTGTGACCAATAAAGTTACACAATTATTTTTACTTTGTATCCCCTTGCCATTTATTTCCTAACAGAAATAGCTTCTTTTTTCTGTGTATGCAGGGCATTTTTTTCTGTATGCCTACTAGCTAGGTTGACCGACACCATTCTAGGATAATTATCTTTAATAAGCCGCAGTCCTTTTTTGGTATTATTTGGATAGAGGTCATGCCTACCTGAGCCTTGCCACTTTTGGAAACTAAATGACCATGCACGTCCTGTCATTCTCTGGTTTATACTTTCACAGTAAAAGAAAAGCTACAGGTCATCTGAACTTTACTCTAGGATTTCAAGTTCTCCATTTCATACCAACAAAGTATACCAATTAGCCTGTCAATGTTTTCTTTAAACACATTCCTGCTCAATTTGACAACAGTTTGCTATGGGCAACACACAAAATGTTCCTGTTATTAAAGGGAAAACACGTTACCTTTTTCTTTTCAGAGTCTCCTGCCTCTTCGGCATCTAAAAATAACCGCATAGCTACTTCCTCCTACACAAAAGGAAATTAATCAGATTAACAAACAAGTGAGGATATAGCTAGATAACTATAAAGAAGTAATTTTAGAATAAAGCTCCGCTATGCCATCTAGTTCTGCCTAAAATTACGTAGGCGAGAAATTAAAGAATTTAAACATTACTGTAAAAGCTAAAAAATCCTATTAGGTTATAAATAATTAAAGGAAAATTTTTCACAACATAAAACTGCATTTCTTTCAAACTACATTATATACTACATGAAGCCTTTTTTCTTTTTTTTTTTTTTAAGTTTTTTTTAAATCTGTGTGGGATATTTAGAAGATTGATTACATTATAATGCTGGCCATATACTAGCCGAAAAATCATTTGAAAATCTGTCATTTGGTTTGTTCGTTTTTTGTCCAGTTAATGAGCATAAATAGAAAATCTGTTTTAACTTTTCAGAGTTGAAAAAAATTGATTTTTGTAAGAACTTACCGTAAAATCCTTTTCTCTGAAGTCCATCGGCAGACGCAGCCCCATCTAGTCAGAGACTATCGGTTATGCTCCTTCAATCAGGAATAGGCACTAGGCAGGAAAAAAGCTTAACCACACCTATGGGGGCTGTCCCTGCAGGCATAACCCCACACACCCTGCTATCATCAAGCAGTTTAGTTGCAAGCAGTGTTTAGAATAGAAAAAACCCCATTCACTCAGAAGTAGAGGGGCGGGTGCTGCGTCTGTCGAACTTCAAAGAAAAATAATTTTACGGTAAGTTCTTACAAAAATCCAGTTTTCTCTATTGTTCGACAGACGGCGCTCCATCTAATCAGAGACTATAGGGCTGTCCCAAAAGCAATATATTCATGAGGGGTGGGAAGACAATGCAAACGGAAACGTGACTCCCCAAAGGCTAAACTTAACCAACCAGGTAACATGGAGCTCAACCAGGAACAACTGGAGCACACCCTGAAAACACAATACACCCTCAAAGAGAAACAAAAAAAACAGTTCTCTTTAAACAGCCGCCTGCACGACCTTGCAGCCAAAGGAAGCATCCGAAGATGCCAACACATGTATGACGTAGAATTTTGTAAACGTATGCACAGACGACCAAGTTGCCGCCTGATGGCGAAAAGCCCAGGAGGCACTCAGCGCTCTTGTAAAATGCACCTTGGGAAAGGAGGAACCTGACCCTTCAGTGAATAAGCCTGAACTACCGTCTGCCTGATCCTTCTGGATATGGTCGCCGCAGTCGCAGCCAATCCCGAGCGTCTGATTTTCATAAAGACTCAGTGGTCTCCAGATAGACCCTGATCGCTCGAACCACGTCCAAAGAGAGCAACGCAAATTCCTTAGAATGTTTGGGCTTGGGGCAGAGTGAAGGCAAGACAATAAAGTTCATATTCCCATCGCACACCTTACTGGTATATAGACACCTATATAATGGGTGCTGAAGCGATCACCAGCTGGACACTGGATCTATTACAGGTACATACATATTCACCAGCACACCATAGATCTTGCAAAAGCAGGCCAAAAGCTTTTGGACTGCTTTTGCAAGATCCATGGTGTGCTGGCGAATATGTATTTACCTGAAGGCAACACTAGGTCTTCTCATTCAGATGAAAATCAGAAACAAGAAACGACTGATTAGGTTGAAGTGCCAATTTATCGCTGTGTATTACCAGATAAGGTGAGCGGCAGGACAACGCCGCCAGTTCAGATACTCTGCGAGCGGAAGTGATAGCCACCAAGAAGACAACCTTCTGGGACAACGAAAGCAGATAAATCTCCCGAATGTTCTCAAAAGGAGGTTTTTGAAGAACAGATAATACCAAATTGAGATCCCACGGTAGTGGAGGCCTTCTCGGAGGAGCCATATGGCGCACTCCCTGTATCCCCGAATCAAAGCATGCGTAGCTAACGGGCGTTGGAAATATATAGAAAAAGCCGACACTTGGCCTTTGATAGTGCCCAAAGCCTACCGCTGTTCAACCCCTTTCTGCCTTTCTAGACTTTCTAGCCTTCAATAGCATAGGAATCACAGAGTCAGAAAGACCTCTCTGTAAAGCAGGATGGAAGATCGGATCTTGAGACAGCAGATCTTCCCTGAGAGAAAGTCTCCAAGGAGCATCGGCGACCAACCTCACTAGGTCTGCGTACCAAGACCAGCGAGGCCAGTCCAGAGCCACCAGAATGACCGGAATCCCTTCCACCTCTATCCTGCGCAGGAGCCTCAGCTGGTGTTTTAAGGGAGGAAAGGCATAAATTAGCCTATACTGACCTCAAGGAGCCACCAGAGCGTCTGTGGTGTCAGCCAGAGGATCTCAAGACCTGGTTATGAATCTTAACTTTCTTGTAGAGGCGAGAAGCAAACAGATCAACCTCGGGAGCCCCCCAAACACACAGGAGATGAAAACGCCTCTGGGTGCAGTGACCACTCCTTGATCCAACACCTGACGACTCCAGTTCTCCACACCTGGAATGTGTACAGCAGAGAAGGCTGGAATCAATTTTTCTGCCCAGGCCAGAATCTGGGCCACCTCCTTGGCTGCCAAGACACTCTTGTAGCCCCCCTGGTGATTGATGTAAGCCACAGCCGTGGCGGTGTCTGCAAGATTGTTCGGTTTCACACGAGTCGTCCAATGGTTCAGACAAAGCTTTATTGCTCTGAGCTCCAATACATTTATCGTAGTTTCAACTACCATTGTCCAAGTACCCTGGGCACTGAGCTTCCCCAGCATCACCACCGTCCAAAACAAAGGTAAGAAGGACTTGCCCTGGCATAGTGCTGGAGACTGAATCCACCACAACAGAGCAGACTGTGTTGTGGCTTAACCAAATCAAAGAGTCCAAAGACTTTGGAGCCTTGTTTCATTTGACAAGAATTTCCCTTTGCAAAGGTCTGGTATGGAACTGAGCAAACAGAACCGCCTTGAAGGTTGATACCATCAGACCCAAGGCATGCATGCAAACTCGGAGAGGCCAGATTGTTCGCCAACAACAACCGAATCACCTCCTGCAACTTTTGCAGATTGTCTGGGGGAAGAAACATCTTGGCAAAGGCTGAATCCAGAGTCAAGCCCAGATAATCCAGTCTCAAGACCGGTGTCAGCACGGATTTCTTAAAATTTATGTTCCAAACAAAATCCTGCAGAGTTCTGACAGTGACCGTCAGATCCCCCCCAACAAGACTGAAGGAGAGTCCACTCTCAACAGGAGATCGTCTAGGTACACCAGTACCGCAATCCCTCACTGGTGCAGCAATGCCAATACCAGTGTTAAGACCTTGGTAAACACTCTCGCTGAGGCGAGACTAGGCTTGTGACGGTATCAGATTTTCATGCTGCGATTAATTGATTAAGGTTTTGCCACGGTATACGGTATTATCACGGTATTCTATTAAATTTAAATTATTAAATTTCTACCTCACTTGAATTTCATTGCTGAATTTAGGGGCTTTGGTTCACTTATGCACATTATTATATAGTCAGTCAGTACAGACTCTGTGAACCAGGCCTAAAATAGGTCATCAAGCAGTGTCTGGCCTAACTGGTGATAACTGGTCCTGGCGCTCGGCTCCGATCCGATGGCCTGGTCATTAAGAGGGCAAATCCTTGTGGTCAAGAAGTGGTTAAACCTGAAGGAGGTGTTGTTATTTATAAATTACTTTACTATTGCTTTAGGCCTGGTTCACATGCATGCGGGTTGGCGGTTCACATGTATGCGGGTTGGCGGCCCACATTTGCACAGGCATAGCAGCCCATTGATTTGAACGGGCTGCTATGCAATCATTTTCCGCAGAAAAAAGGTGCATGCAGCATTTTTTTAAAATTCAGTGGCCTTGAAATCCATCCTGCTTTTGCACCATGCGACTAACCTGCAGTTCCTGCTCTGGCAAGCTTTCTGCATTTTTTGTATACGTGGGCACGGCATTTAAAAACAGTTTGCGCGTGCAGCAACAGCAGGTAAGTCGCATGGTGCAAAAGAAGGATGGATTTCATGGCCACTGCATTTTTTTAAATTCTGCATGCACCTTTTTTCAGCTGAAAACGCAGGCATAGCAGCTCAAGCCCATTCACATCAATGGGCTGCTATGCCTGTGCAAATGTGGGCCCCCAACCCGCATACATGTGAACCACCAACCCGCATACATGTGAACCAGGCCTAAAGCAATAGTAAAGTCATTAATAGATAAAAACACCGGTCCTCCTGCAGGTTTAACCACTTCTGGATCGCAAGGATTTGCCCCTTTAAAGACCAGGCCATCGGATCAGAGCGCCAGGACCAGTCATCACCAGGTAGGCCAGACACTGCTTGATGGCTATATAATAATGTAATGTGGGCTGCTATGCGTGTGTGTGTATATATATATATATATATATATATATATATATATATATATATATATATATATATATATATATATATATATATATATATATATATATATATTAGAGCTGCACGATTCTGGCCAAAATGAGAATCACGATTTTTTAGCTTGGAATAAAGATCACGATTCTCTGTGTAACAAAAAAAAAATTGGGATAACTTACTGTTACGGTTTTTTTTTTTTTTATTAAAGTCTATTAATTGCGTTTGAAAGACTGCTGCGCAAATACAGTTTGACATAAAATATTACAACAATCGCCATTTTTTTCTGTAGGGTCTCTGCTAAAAAAATATATAAAATGTTTGGGGGTTCTAAGTACTTTTCTAGCAAAAAAAAAAACTGATTTTAAAGTGGAGTTCCACCCTATTTTTATACTTACCTCCATCTTCTCGCTCCGGGTCACCTGAAAAAAATGGATAATCGCATATTTTTTTTTTTTTTTTACTTACCTCGTAGCGAAGAAAATATACTTCCCTTACTTCCTTCTTCCTCGGCCGCGGCCCGTCGTCACTTCCTGGCTCTGCAATGATTCCTGGGAGCTGGACGTCATAGCTCCCAGGAATCATTGCGCCTGCACCGGCCCCGACGTCAGTTCCGGGTCGCGCGCGTCATCCCCTTCTAAACAGCTTCTGGGCATGCCCAGAAGCTGTGGAGGGGTGACGCGCGCGACCCGGAAGTGACGTCGGGGCCGGCGCAGAGCATCGTGGGACCACAGAAGGCGGAAGAAGACGCCGAAGAGGACGCGCTGGCTTCAAGCTGCCCACATCTGAGATGGCAGCGCTGGACAAGACGTTTGCAAGGTAAGTATTTCGTCTTGCAGGTAAGTGCAACCCGGGACAGATCAGAGGCTAGCCATTGTGGAATGCACTAGCCCTGACTGTCCCGGGGGTATTAAAAAAAAAAAAAAAACAAATCCAGGGTGGAACTCCGCTTTAACTTGCAAGCAACAAGTGTCAGAAAAAGATCCAGTCTTTAAGAGGTTAAACTTCCTTTCTCCCTGGCAGAGGGAAGTAAAAGATACAATGTAATCATTTTTGTTTATAGTTAGGCGTTAGCTGTTTGAGTGAATGAGTCATCCAGCTCACTGAAATGTATCAATTCACAAGTCAGACCCAGGAGCAGAGAAACTTGGTATTTTAAAAATGCCACAATAACAATACCGTGGCTATGCAATACCGCGATATATCGAATTACCGAAAACCGGCATATGTCTAGGCGAGACCAAAGGGTAACGCCACAAATTGATAATGCTCCTCTGCGACAGCAAATCAAAGAAACCGCTGGTGTCCAGCATAAATAGGGATGTGTAGATATGCGTCCCTGATATCTATGGAGGCTAAGAAATCTCCCTGGTGTAGTGACACCACTACCGTGCAGATAGATTCTATCCAAAACTTCTGTACCCACACAAAGCGGTTCAGATCCTTGAGATCCAGGATGGGACGCACCTTGCCTTCCTTCCTGGGCACAGAGAAGAGGTTTGAATACAACCCTTGAAAACGTTCCTGAAAAGGAACCGGTACAATCGCTCCCTGCGACAGCAAATCGTGTACTGCCCCTTGCAAGTCCCTTGACCGGACTTGCAAGGCCCTTGGAGGATTGGGGGGAGTGCTCTTACCCCCGCGATACCTTTGATCAACTCATCCAGAGGGGATCCAAACAGCCTCTCCCCTGAGAAGGGAAGATCAGTCAAGGCCTCTGAACACCAGAGCTTGAGCCAACTGGTTCAGTAGTTCCAAGACCCCGGGGGGGGGGGGGGGGGGACGTTCAGCTTCCAAGTTACTTTTAAGTAACTTCACCCATTCCGTAGCAGTCTGCGCTACCAAAACATTCACAAAGGTAATCTTGAATATGTGACCTGCTACCACACGTAAATGGTGGGACAAGGATTCCACCCATCTATCCACGGGGTCCGCAAAAGTTGGAGACTGTTCCACTGGTACCAGATTCGCTTTATTCAACCTGGACACCAGGGGATCCCTTTTGATGGTACAGTCCACCTAGTGGACACTGCCTCCACAAAGCGGTAATGGTGTGCAAAACGCTTATGCACCATTAACACGTGCTTAATGCGCCACCATTGTTCATCCACAATAGTATGAAACAATTCTGGACAAGGGAACACCTTGCCCGATTTACAGGATTTGCGGGAGCCAAAAGAAACCTGCGTACCCGGCACTGTGGGTTTATCAGGCAATTTTAAAAAGTTTCTTGCACTGAAACTATCAGAACTTCCACCAAAGCGTGTTCCTGCACAGCGGCTGATGAGGACAGGTCCACTTCACCGTCAGAATGCGATGAAACTGACCCCTCAGAGTGGTCTGCATCTGCAGCAGTCAGGGTCTTCTCAGAGTCCGAAGACCCTGCATGTTATGAGGCAGGTGGAAGCCTGTCGTGCAGAGGCGGCTTACCGTTGCCGGTGGGTGGAGCTTGGTTGGAAACCCGAGGTGAGTAGCACAGGCTAACCTGAGGTGCGGGGTCTAAGCATCCACCGGTCTTCACCAGGGCCTCTGATGGTGAGGATGGATTTGGCTGCAGGTGGATACCAGGTCACGGTCCCCAGGGTCGCCCCACCAGGGGGTAACCAGTCAAGGTCCGAAGGTGGATGAGCCGACAAGGAGAATCCAGAAGAATAGTCAAAACGAGCCGGGATCAGGACAGGCAGCAAACAAGCGAAGTCAGGGACGAGCCAAAGGTCAACAGGTATCAGACAGGAAATCAACAGGAAGCAGGTTCAGAACACAGGAGAGCTGAAGACAACACAGCAAAGTGCAGTGCTGCTGGGCTGTTTAAATAAGGCAGCCTGTTTGCCAATTATTGCAATTAGTCTGCTCTGGGTTAACCCTTTAGGTTGCAGACTCATGACAGCACATCAGTGTGCTCAGGAAGCGTTCCTTAGGCTGGCCATACACTATACAATTTTCTTATTCAATTTCCTTTAGATTTACCTTAAACTATGTAGTGCAAGGGCCTCCCTGACTGCATACAAATTGAAAGTGTTTAGGTTTGACCCTATATTACATGGTCTTGGTAAATCTAAAGGAAAGTTGAACAAGAAAATTGTATAGTGTATGGCCAGCCTAACACTGCTGATGGAGGTGAGGGCAGAGGGCGCTTGCGGCTGGCAGCACTAGCAATGACAAAATCTACCTTAGACATCAGATTTTACAAAAAGCTGCAATCTCTGGCCGAAACGAGACTATGAACCAGAAGGTCCCACAATCGCTCCCAGGGGGTCTGCAGGTGAAATTTTATCCTGGGACTCCATGTTAAACTTTTTAAAATATTTGGGCAGTGTCTCTTTAAGACTGCCAAAAACAGTCCCACCGCTGTAAGTGTGGGCTCACAATCCCTGGTTATATAAGATAATAGAGTGAATGAAGAAAAACCCCCAGGGAACCCCAGGAAAGCGTTATCAGACCACAGAGGAGACTTCCAGCACGATCTGAGCAAAAATTAAACAGACACTGACTGTACAGGAAGAGGAAAAGAAAACTCAACCTCTATTTAAAAAGCCATGCCGCATGCCTGTCCAGCCTATGGACCTCAGGAAAATGGCCGCTCATGCATTCTTAATGGGTTGTTATAGAAAATGGCTGTCCATATAATCTAATGGGCATATAAAAATCATGATCCACAGCAAAATGGCAGCCCCCACGGCGTGCCATGTGGTCTCCAGGACCCCCAAAAGGGGGCCCAGAACAATAGGCTTCGGAAAGGTCCCTGACCAGGGGACCCACAAAGGACAAGTCACCCCCCCCTCAAATAAGGGCCACAACAGCCGCATATTACCCCCCCCCCCCCGGTAAAAACCTACTAGGAGTAGGGGAATGCTGAGGGGTACACAGGACTAGTCCTCCGAGGTGCCAGGGGAACCGAGGGAGCCCCTAAGGTCCAACTATTCGAGGGAAGGACCCACGTCCACCCCGAGACCGCCAGGGTTTTTTTTGAGGGGGCAATTTACTCGCCATACCTAGGTACCAGGTGGGCGCCAATCCAAAACAGATCACTTCCCACCTGGGATGGGGATGCTGTCAGCCAAGGGGAAGCTGCGACTCAGGGCGCTCCAGGTCGTGTGCGTCCCAGTGAGACGGTCCACTCGCAGGCTCGTCCCCATCCGACGGGGCACTGTCATGGCGAGGCCTAGTTCTGGAATATAACCTGCTCATGCTCGCTGTCCAGGCTGAGAGACCTTAAGGATCTAGATTATCCAGTGCGAAACCTCAGCCGGCTGTTGCTTGTAGTTCCCCTGGATCTTGGTCCTCAGGAACTAGTGAAAAAAAAAATAAATAACTAACAAACTTTCCCATAATAGCCAAGACCGAAGTCCCAGCATGAAGCTAGGTCCGATTCCTTAAACTAGGCAGAAACAAACTGCTTGATGATAGCAGGGTGTGTGGGGTTATGCCTGCATGGACAGCCCCCATAGGTGTGGTTAAGCTTTTTTCCTGCCTAGTGCCTATTCCTGATAGGAGAAGCATAACCTATAGTCTCCGACTACATGGAGCTGCGTCTGTCGAACGATACAGAAATCGAAGGACAGTTTGGAAAATTCTGCCAAATGAACGATAAATTGAAAGGTTAATGTGTTTCTCGCCCAAACAGTTTGCACTAGGCATATGAGACAAAATGAACGAAAAACAGATTAATTTATGTCCAATGAACAATTTAGCGATGAAAATTCGGTCATTACACGATGGCACAATCGTCTGCTCTCACGGCCGAGTATTGGTTTTTCGAAAATGAGTTTGAACGATTTTCGTATAGTGTACAGCCAGCATAAGAGAACTTTGCCTACAAAGTAACAGGTATTTTGTAAAAAAACAGCTTTTTTACTTTTGACCGTAAAATCCTTTTCTCTGAAGTTCATTGGCAGACGCAGCTCCATATTCTTCTCAATCATTGGGTTATGCTGCCCCCTACAGGAGTAGGACACTAGGGAGGAAAAAACTTTACCATGGGGCAGTCCCTGAAAGAATACATCCACTCACTCTGCTATAGAATTCAGTTTTGTTGCAAGCAGTGTCAGAAGTAAAAGAACCCAAACCACTCAGAAATAGAGGGGCGGGTGCTATGCCTGTCAATGAACTTCAGAGAAAAGGATTTTATGGTAAGTCAAAAATCCAGTTTTCTCTAATGTTCATTGACAGACGCAGCTCCATATTCTTCTTAAGTATTGGGACATCCCAAAGCAGTATTTGCACGAGGGGTGGGAAAATAACGCAGAGAAAGAATGTAATTCCCCAAAGGCTAAACTTAGCCAACCAGGTAACATGGAGCTCAACCAGGAACAACCGGAGCTCACCTAGAAACAACATACACCCTCAAAGAGAAAAATTGCTCTTTTAAACAGCATCCTGCAAAACCTTGCAGCCAAAAGAAGCATCCGAGGATGCCAACACATCTACCTTGTAGAATTTAGTTACCGCCTTGCAAACTTGTATTAATGATGCCTAATGGCGAAAGGCCCAAGAGGCACTCAGAGCCCTATCAGAATGCGCCTTTACAGGGAAAGGTGGAACCTGACCCTTAAGTGAATATGCCTGTACCACCGTCTGTCTGATCTATCTGGATATGGTCGTAGCAGATGCAGCCAATCCCTTCCAAGGTCCTTCCGTGAGGACAAAGAGTCTGATTTCCTGAAAGACTCCGTAACCTCCAGGCAAACCCCAATTGCCCGAACCACAGCCAAAGAATGCAAAGCAATTTCCTTTGGATGCTTGGGCTTAGGACAGTGAAGGCAGTACAATGTCTTCATTCAATAGAAAATCAGAAACCACCTTAGGAAGAAACGACTGATTAGGTCGAAGTACCACTTAAAATCACTGTGGACCACCAGAGAATGAGAATGGCAGAACAGCGCCTGCCAATTCAGACACTCTGCGGACAGAGGTAATAGCCACCAAAAAGGCTACCCTTCTGTGACAGTGTAAGCAGAGGAATCTTCCTAAGTTTTCAAAGGGAGGTTTTTGAAGAACAGACAGTACCAAGTTAAGATCCCACGGAGGTATTGCGGGACCGTAGCCACATGACGAACTCCCTGGATAAAAGTGCTAATCAAAGAATGTGTAGCTAAAGGGTGTTGAAAAAACACCACCAAAGCAGACACCTGGCCTTTAATAGAACCCAGAGTCAACCGCTGCTCAACCCCTCTTTGGAGGAAAGTCAATATCCTAGCCACTGAAAAGGAGTGTGGATGCACCTAAATCGATTCACACCATGAGATCTACAATTTCCACGTATGATGATAAATCTTCCTGGAGGTAGATTTTCTAGCCTTTAACAGTGTAGGAATCATTGAGTTAGAAAGACCCCTATCCTTCAATACCTGGCTTTCAACAGCCACACCGTTAAAGCTAGCGACTGAATAACTGGGGAAAATCCTCAATCTTATCTGGTCCTGGTCAGTCGCCTGGACAGCTTGGTCAGTCACTCAGACAAGCAGCTCCATCAGCCCGTAAGCCGCGGCCTTTGTTTTTGGCCCGATACGGCCACGTGGGGCTATCTATCGGCATCCGCCGGTCAGCTTGGTCAGGCACTCAGACTGCTTAGTCAGCCCCTTGGCTAGGTACTCGAACAGCCGCGAGTAGGCCGCAAAGCCGCGGCCTCAATTTTCGGCCCGATCCGCCCGTGTGAGGCGCACATACATTGACAGTACCGTCCGTTCATCTTGGTCAGGCACTCGGTCGGCTTGGTCAGGCACCCAGACAGCCGCGAATAGTCCATAAAGCCGCGGACTAAATTTTCGGCTTGATCCAGCCACGTGAGGCGCAGAACAACGGATGAGGAGACATCCACTCCCCCAAAGCCTATAACCACCGCAGGGGGCCAGGAACTTGCTCAAAGATCCCAGTGTGCGATCCAGACAGCCTGGTCAGCAACAACCGCATCCACGACCCCCCCCCCCCTTACTGGAGCAAGTGGCCAAGCCAGCTCCTACCAAACCCCGGGAGAGGGGGGGGTGCATGGGGGTAGGTTGGGGCCACAAGACAACCATGACTGTTAGAGGGGTTGGGGGAAGTGGAAGGGAACCCGGGGGTCCAACCATCCCAAGGAAGGGCCCACGTCCACCCCAAGAGCTATGGGGGGGGACACTAACCATAGCACTGACAATTGGGTGGGCGCCACGCCAGACAGACAACCTCTCCACTCGGCGTGGGGGTGCTGATGGCCAAGGGGCACACTGACTCAGGCCGAACCAGGTCGTGTGCGTTCCAGCAAAGTATTTCACTCGTTGGCCCAGCCCCCATCCATTGGGGCTCTGTCGTGGTGAGGCTTAGTGCGGGGCTATAACCTGCACATGCTCACTGGCCAGACTGGGAGACCTTAAGGATCTAGGATATCCAGTCCGAAACCCAGTCTGGCTGTTGATTGCAGTTCTCTCAGAAACATAACTAGCTGAAAAATTTAAATTTTAACAAAAGGTTCCCTTTAAAATAAAACAAGCTAAGACTGAAGTCCCAGCTGGGAACTAGGTCCTACTGCTAAACTAGGCAGAAACAAACTGAATCCTATAGCAGAGTGAGTGGGTGGACTGCCCCATAGACATGGTAATGTTTTTTCCTGCCTAGTGTCCTACTCCTGTAGGGGGCAGCATAACCCAATGGTTAAGAAGACTATGGAGCTGCGTCTGTCAATGAACGATAGAGAAAATTGTCAGATCTTCCATGAGAGAAAATTGTTTTTTTGACTTACATAAAGTACACTACAGGACGGACAGGGACAACCCCCTTTACTCCCCTTGACTCCCTGTTACCACTAGGACTGCTTGGACTTTATTCAATTTGTTTTAATTTGTTGTATGAAATATTTAATATAATTTATTTCCATCACTGTCAGAGAGTGCTGACTCACTTTATACTAGTTTGTGATGCATTGCACATCAACTGAAGCCTGACATCTACCTGGTAAAACATGGGGAATGTGTTCTTAGAGAACCAAGTGGTGGCCTTGCAAATATGAAAAACAGATGCCGATTTCTGCAGAGCCTAAGAGACACCAGAATCAAAGAAAACAAAAAGGGCGCACCGACCTAGCGCATTATCCTCAGTAGAAGGCTTTATTTATGTAACAATAAAAAATGGCTACTCACAGACGTAGATGAAAATACATCATATCAAGCTAGATTGCTCCAATGTCCGGGTGTAGTCCATACAATCGTTCATAATCGATATGATGACGGCTGGCGCGTTTCGAGGCCTAGCCTCTTCCTCAGAGCCACTGTGTCATGGCTATCTCCTTGGTTTAAGTAGTGGTGTACTGATCTAGTCCCTACCCCCAGGTGGGAGTGTCCTTCCCCCGGGGGGGTGGCTAGAGCACCACGACACTCCCTCTCATTACATCATTAGTGGTATACAGTGGCATAAATCGATCATGTAAGTACAATACAATATTAAAAGTGTATATACGTGTAATTAAAACCTTATGCATAAAAATAAAAATAAAAACCATATACTTAAAAACAATACAATTAAAACCCATCATAAGCAAATATCAAAGACTGATGAGATTGCTTACTCAGTGCACATAGGGACACTGTAGAAGCTCCTCGGACCGACAATGGAGGGCAGCTAGTATGATCACTGTTTGATAGTGACCCCCATATTTTTCCTTTTTTACCTTTGCCGGTCTAATGTGGTCTGGGCCATGGTCCTGTCCATATATGGTAATCCCCTCTCCATGCCTTTCCCAAATTGCTTCCATCATACAGGAGGGAGGGGGGGGGGGGATCTGTACCAAACAGGGGGAGTTAGAGAGGGGGTAGGGAGCCGATCGGTCATAGTTCACCGAACCTCGGCTCCGTAGAGTGCCAATAGAGGGACGTTAGTGGTGGAATATGGAGCCGATCGGTCCCTGTATGCCGATCACCGGCTCCGTGGAACGCACGCCGCTACACAACTTCCGGGTTGTCGCGTCGTGCGTTCCACCTGGCGTCACTTCCGCTGACCTCACTTCCGCTGACGTCACTTGCCGTAGAGAGAGATTCTACGTACAGCGAGCTAGTTTGTTTCCACGGTGACTCTACCTAACCCTCCACTGGTCCGACGAGCACCAACACTGCCCCTATTACACAGCGCCATACCTTACTTATTTGCATATAGGCGATTTCAACGATCTTGTATTCAAACCTCAATTCTATCACTGTCCCTTGTTAGAAGATCTCAACCTACAATTGGGAGCCACTTGGGGCCACAATGTATCTTTGATGGACTCAAAAGAGTTGTATACATACATGTGTGTATTTTACTTGCTTACTCTTACTATTGATACTGATGTGGTCATATTGCATACATGCGGGGGCGCACACGCATACATACGCACATAAACCCACAAGGGGCATGTAAGCACATGCACATACGCACCCACGCATGCATGCAACACCACATCTGCACCATATTATATAAGATAGGCGGAACCCTCCTCTAAGTTGATATGGGTCCAAAGATTGTTAATATGGACATCTATTTGCACATGTATATAAATATGCTGCACTGTATATCTAGATTAATACTCGATCTGGTCACTGTATAAAAACGACAAATAAAACCAATATAAGGAATAATTAATATATGGAATAATTAATCACCGAGGAGAATGTGCAGGTGTACACTTATGTACATATATATAAGCATATACATACAAGCACCTTCTTTTGGAGGTTGACCCGAGGATGGACTATATCGTTCCTCCAGGGGAGAAGAGAACCCCTGTCCTCTAGACTGGGTGAACCGATGTCATCATTCACTGACAGTCGCAGGTTCATGCTAGACCTGCGACTGCACGGCTTTTTGCAAACTGGGTGGGACCATAATTTATAATATAGTTCCGAAACTCTGGAACAACATCCGTGGATGCCGCTCCAGAAATTCGAACTGAAACGTGATCAAAGTACAATTTAGAAGAATTTTTTTTATTTTTTTATTGTTACATAAATAAAGCCTTCTACTGAGGATAATGCGCTAGGTCGGTGCGCCCTTTTTGTTTTCTTTGATTCTAGTACCGGTGGACTACCCCAGTCCGATATGGGCAGCAAGACTTAAGCCATTTGAGAAGCCAGTTGTGAGTCCCGTGAGGAGTGTGGTCGAGGGGTTTGGATACCAAGCGCAGGAGGAGGGTGGTCACACCCTATTGGTTTTTGGACCTAAGAGACACCAACAGCCCTGATGTAAAGAAGTTCTGAAGCGGAAGCAAGGAACCTTTTCATTAAAGTGTCAAACCCAGGACCCTGCATTCACTATATTTGGTCTCCCACAGTACATGGAAATGCAATTATTTTAGTAAATATAAACTGCTAAATACCTTTTCTCATCAGCAGTATATAGCAGTCTTGCGACTTTGACCAGTGTCCCCAGAGCACTGGTTAAAGCTTGTAGAAGTTTTCATTCTCCCCTGACTGTCCGAAGAGGCTGCAGGAACCCTGATCCTCTGTCTGGACAGCCCTGTGCTGATCACACGCACCCTCCCAAGAAAAAAAAAAAACACAACACACAGCAAACTGAGCATGAGGAGAGTGCCTCCAAGGTTCTTTTCTATTAGCAGATGGATCAGGGGCAGTAAAAGAAGAGGACGACCAGAGAAGACAGGATCAACACGCCTTTTTACACAATGCACAGGATTAAACTCTTAGATACCACAGTGAGGTTAACAAGCATGCTTTACTGCATACAGCAGCTAAAATGAGTATTGAATATATGTCACCATTTTTCTAGATAAACATATTTCTAAAGGTGCTTTTGACATGAAATTTTCGCCACGTTGGTTAACAACCCAAGCAATCCATACATACAAAGAAACCAAAACAAATTCGTAAATTAAAATGTGTAATAAAATGGAATGACACAGGGAAAAGGATTGAGTACATAAAGAACGGGAGGTGCAAAAAAGGTATGGAAAGCCAAGACACCAGCTAAAATCTATCAGCTGGTTCAGTTTCAACTGGTGGCCTATAAAAAGGTGCCTCATTACCAAGGTTTCACACAAGAAGCATCTCATGATGGGTATAAGCAAAGAGCGCTCTCAACCTTATTGATGCAAAACCTACTCATTGCAATGGTTACAGAATGATTTGTGAACTTCTGAATATTCCAGTGAGCACTGTTGGGGCCATAATCCAGAAGTGGAAAGAACCTAATTTCATCATACACCGGCCACAACCAGGTGCTCCATGCAAGATTTCTGACAGAGAAGTGATAAGAATTATCAGAAGAGATGTCAAAGGGAGAAGGACCACTTGTGGAGAGCTCCAAAAAGACCTGAAATAAACAGGTACAATTGCTTCAAAAGAAAAAGTAAAGCACTCAACCGCCATGCCCTGTATGCACGCTCACCACGCAAGATTGCATTGCTGAAGAAAACTGGATTTTTGTCTTACCATAAAATCCTTTTCTCTGATGTTCATTGATGGACACAGCTTTGTATTTTCTTTGACAGATGGGTTATGGTGCTCTTTATAGGAGTAGGACACTAGGCAGAAAAGGGTTAAACAAAGCTTAAACTATGCCTATAGAGCAGTCCCAGGTGGTATACTCCCACTTCCTGCTCTAGGATCTCCGTTTTGTAACCAGCAGTGTCTGACAAGCAGTGTCTGAAGAATACATAACCCAACTCCACAGAGGGGTTGGTGCTGTGTCCGTTAATGAACATCAGAGGAAAGGATTTTACGGTAAGACAAAAATCCAGTTCTCTTTCTTCATTGACAGACACAGCTTCATATCTTTTTTGAAAGAGGAGACGTCCCAAAGCAGTATCAGCATGAGGGGTGCAAACATAATTCCCAAAAAAGGTGCTAAACTTAGCCAACCAGGTAAACCAGGAGTTCAACCAGGAACAACTGGAGCTCACCTACCAGAAACAAAAACACCCTGAAGAGGCAGAAGTGTCTGCCACAGCGGCCTGCAAAACTTTGCAAAAATATCCACCCTGTAAACTTGGTGAATGTGTGTACAGACTCCCAGGTGGCCGCTTTGCAAACCTGGACCACTGATGCCTGATGACAGAAGGCCCAGGAGGCACTAAGCGCCCTCATGGAATGTGCCTTAACAGGGAAAGAAGGAACCTGACCCTTAATTGAATAGGCCTGCACCACCGTTTGCCTGATCCATCTGGAAATGGTAGAAGTGATGCAGCCTGCCCTTTACGGGAACCATCCGTAAGAAAAAACAAGAAATCCGATTTTTGAATAGGCTCAGTTGCCATCAAGTACACCCCGATGGGCTGGACCACATCCAAAAAATGCAAAGCTACCCCCTTTGGATGCTTTGACTTAGGACATAAAGTCAACACAATGTCTTCATTTAAGTGGAATCCTGAAACGATCTTAAGAAGGGGAACAACTGACAGGGACGAAACACCACTTTGTCCTTGTAAACCACCAGGTAAGGTGACCGACAGGACAACGCAGCCAGCTCCGAGACCCTGAATTAATAGCCACCAAGAAAGCCACTTTCTGTGACAAGGTAAGCAGAGGAATTTCACGAATATTCTCAAAAGGCCGTCTTTGAAGAACCGACAGTACCAGATTAAGATCCCACAGAGGCACCAGGGACAGTACCGGAGGGGCCAGATGGCAAACTCCTTGCACGAAGGTGTAAACAAAGGAATTCATGGCCAACGGTCTTTGGAAGAAAATTGTCAAGGCTGAAATCTGGCCCTTAATGGTGCCCAGGGCCACACGCTGATCTACACCCCTTTGTAGAATCTCCAGCGGACACGATCCCCCCCCCCTTCATTCACAGCGGGAGTCGGGCCAGGGGAGGAGCAGCGGCGATCGCCGCTGCTCTGCCCCGATCGCCGGGGATCTAGTGTGGAGATCCGCCCGCCTGTGTAAACATAAGCGGGCGGATCTCCATAGTGACAGGGAGTGACAGATCGGACTGTTCAGCATAGCTGGACATCCGATCTGTCCATGACTCACTCAGTCACCTCCCCCCCTACACGTCAGTAAGCACCAGGCATACATTAACCCCTCCCTCTCCAATAAAATTAACCCCTTCCCTGCCAGTGTCATTTTTACAATAACAGTGCATATATATAGCACTGATTACTGCAGTAATGTCACTGGTACCCCCAAAAGTGTCAAAAATGTCAGTCAAGGGTCCGATCTGTCCGCCGCAAAGTCAAAGTCCCGCAAAAAAAAAAAAACAATCGCAGATCGCCGCCATTACGCGTTAAAAAAAAACACCAAAAATGACAGAAATCTTTCCCTTTGTTAGTAAACGCAATAACTTTTGCGCAAACCAATCAAAATACGCTTATTGCGATTTTTTTTTACCAAACATAGGTAGCAGAAAACAAATTGGCCAAAAATTTTTAAAAAAATTGGTTTTTACATCTTTTTTGGGGGGAATTTCATATAAAAAAAATGTGAAAATATTGTTATTTTTTCAAAATAAACGCTCTTTTTGTTTATAGCGCAAAAAGTAAAAATCGCACAGGTGATCAAATACCACCAAAAGAAAGCTCTGTTTGTGGGAAAAAAAAGACGTAAATTTCGTTTGGGTACGGCGTCGCACGACCGCGCAATTGTCAGTTGAAGTCGCACAGCGCCGAATCGCAAAAAGTGGCCTGGACGGAAGACAGCAAAATCCTCCGGTGGTAAAGTGGTTAACAGAGTAGGAATCACCAAATCCGACAATTCCCTATTCTTTAATACCTGGCTTTCAATAGCCAGGCTGTTAAAGCCAGGGACCGTAAAACAGGATGGAAGATCAGTCCTTGAGACAGTAGATCTTCTATGAGAGAAAGCCCCAAGGGGCATTGGCTACCAGTCTTACCAGGCCCATGATGATTGATATATGCCACAGCCATGGCGTTGTTTGATTGAATCCTTACCGGACACCCCGGAAGATGATCCATCCACTGGGACAGGCAAAGCCTGATCACTCGAATTTCCAGGATTTTGATCGGAAAAGACTGAACTCCTCCCGAGACCAGAACCCTTGGGCTGATTCCGTGCCCAGGAAACCTGGTGTCCGTGGTAACCACTGTCCAGAACAGGGGGAGAAAAGACTTTCCTTGTCGAATCGCCGGGGAGCGGAGCAACCAAAGCAGCGATCCTCTCGCAACCCGACTCAACATGATCAGATTGTCCAGGAACTGTGGATTCTTGTCCGATTTGGATAGAATCTCCTTTTTCAGAAGTCTGGTATGGAACTGAGCGAATGAAACAGCCTCCAAGGTGGAAACCATCAGGCCCAGCATCTGCATGCAAGTTCCGAGAGACAACCATGGATTGGACAAAAGGAACCGAATTGCATGCTGCAATTGCAAGAGTTTCGTTTCTGGGAGAAACACCCGGAATCCAGAGTAAGCCCCAGGAAGTCCAACTTGATGAACGGGGTCAAGGCTGACTTTTGAAAATTCCAGTCGAACTCCAGCAGAGTTTGCACCAGGATGTCCAGATCCTCCTTCAGGAGAGAGGATGACTCCACCCTCAGAAGAAGATAGTCCAGGTACCCCAGTATCGAAATCCCCCACTGTCTGAGTAAGGCTAACACCAGGGCCAACACTGAACACCCGAGAAGCCGAGGCGAGACCAAAAGGGTAACACAACAAATTGATAATGCTCCTCGCCTATGGCAAAAACTAAGAAAACCCTGATGACCGATATAGATAGGAATATGAAGGTAAGCGTCCTTGATATCGATGGAGGCCAGAGAGTGCCCTTGATAAAGGGAAGCCACAACTTTGCGAATGTACTCCATTCTGAATTTCTGAACAACACAAAGTGGTTAAAGGTCTTGAGATCCAGGATTGGGCAAACCTTCCCCCTCCTTCCTGGGGACCGTAAAGAGGTTTGAATAAAACCCCTGAAAACTTTCCGACTCTGGAACTGGTACGATGACACCCTATGACAACAAAACAAATCCTGCACCTCTTCCAGAAGGCCTTGAAGCCAATCCGAGGACAGACGCAGACTGGAAGAGAAGAACCTTGTCGGGGGCAAGGATCGAAACTTGATCTTGTAACCGGACTGAATCAACTCAAGTACCCATTTGTCTTGGATGAACGAGGTCCATGGGTCAGGAAATAAAGATGTCCCCCCACCCCTACTATGGGTGAGGGTGTCCCTTCAGGCTGAAGAGCTTATCCACAAGACCAGAGGAGCCCGTCTTAGACTTACCACCCCAGGGTCTCTTGGAACCCCCTGCGAAGGAGCGGGAGGATTTAGAACCCTTGTCCTGTGACCCTGCTGGACGAAAAGGCCGCTTGCCACCGGAAAAGACAGGGCCAAGTTTGCGGTGAGGCTCTCTGTTTTTAGAAACCTGCGGAAGCAGGGTGCTTTTGCCCCCCTTTATGCTCTTCTTCCATGGAGGCTTCGAACAAGAAGTCCCCCACAAAGGGGAAATCCATCAGCACCTTTTTGGAAGGTTGGTCCACAGACCAGCATTTCAACCAGATCATGCAACGCAAGGTCACCGCTGTCACCGACGCCCTGCAGGCTAAAGGGGATGCATCAAACATACTGTAACCCCAGTATCAATTGGTCCCCCAGTTCATAAGGCTGCTGACCCTCTTCTTTCAAATACTGGCATAAAAGCTTCACCCATTACATCAAGGTCTGAGAGACCAAGGTTATGGCAAACACCAGCCTCAGGATTGAACCTGCCATGGTAAAAAGATGGTGGACCAAGGATTCAGCCTTCCTATCTGCAGGGTCCTTAAAGGACGGAGCGTCCTCCACTGGTAATAACGTGACTTTATTTAGCCTAGAAACCCGAGAGTCTACCACCGGTGGCACTGTCAGTTTCTTTAGGAGGGACTCCTCAAAAGGATACCTCCTAGCGAAACGCTTAGGTATCCAAAACCATGCGTTTCGAGTACCCCCACTGGCTAGCAACAATCTCGTCAAAATAGGCAGGAAAGGGGAACACCTTAGTCACTCTGGATGGCCTGCGGGTGCCAAATTGCACCGATATATTAGATGCAGCTGCCGCTGTGTCCTCCATTTTTAAAGTTTCCTGCACTGATACAATCAGTGCCTCAACAAGCGCCTTTTCTTGCGCAAAGGTGGTGGAAGAGGAATCAACCTAACTATCAGAGCACTCGAAGTGCATTGACGCAGACCCCGTGAGGTGACTTGCGTCCGCGGCGGTCAAATCAGCCTCAGAATCTAAAGGGGGCAGAGGAAACAGGTGAAGGCAGAGGACGCTTTATGCCAGGTCTCTTTTGGAAGACTATGTCCACTTTTAATACCAGAGACGGTAGGCTTGCCGTCATAGCAGAGTGGGCCCCCGAGGATCCCCCCCCACCTAGAGATCCTAGAGCAGGAATTGGGAGTATACCACCTTGGACTGCCCTATAGGCGTAGTTAAGCACTGTACCCTTTACCGCCTAGTGTCCTACTCCTAGGAAAAACAGCATAACCCATCTGTCAAACAAGATATGAAGCTGTGACCGTCAATGAACGAAAGAGAAAAGCATGTTGAAGCTCGTTTAAAGCCTGTGCACCACATTTAGACAAGCCTGTGAAATACTGGGAGAATATAGTCCGGTCAGAGGAAACCGAAATTGAACTCTTTGGATGCCATAATACACACCATGTTTGGAGGTCAAATGGCATTGCACATCACCCCAAAAACACCATACCAACAGTGAAGTTTGGAGGTGGGAACATCATGACGTGGGGCTGTTTTACAGCATATGGTACTTGCAAAATTTATATTGTTGAAGGAAAGATGAATAGAAAAATGTACCAAGACATTTTTGATAAAGATCTGCTGCCATCCATCAGGATGATGAAGAAGAAACGAGGGTGGACATTTCAGCAAGACAATGATCCCAAACACAAAGCCAAGGAAACTCTTAATTGGTTTCAAAGAAAGAAAATAAAGCTGCTAGAATGACCCAGCCAATCACCTGACTTGAACCCAATAGAAAATTTATTAAAAGAACTAAAGATCAGAGTTCATAGAAGAGACCCACGGAGCCTTCAAGATTTGAAGACGGTTTGTGTGGAAGAATGGGCCACAATTACACCTGAGCAATGCACGTGACTAGTTTCTCCATACAGGAGGCGTCTTAACCGGTTGCCGACCGCCGCACGACTATATACTGCGGCGGTCAGCCCCGGCCAGGCAGAGTGACGTATCGGTACGTCACTCGCCTGTCACTGACTTGCGAGCCTATAGCGAGCGGGCGCGCGCCCGCCGAGGCGCGCGCCCGCCGCGGCTCGTTCACAGGCAAGTCAGTGCGTGTGACCGGCGGACTCGATGTCCGCCGGCCACACTACGATCGCTCCTGTGAAGGGAGAAAGACAGAGCAGCTTGTGTAAACAAGCTGCCTATCAGTTCTCCCTGTGTAAAAGTAAAGATCTGACCGTTCTACTATGTAGAACGGTTGATCTTTGCTTTTACACCAATAGCAATGTCCCTACACAGTAGAAAGCACGCCCCTAGGACACACTTAACCCCTCCCTTCCCAATAAAGTTAACCCCTTCCCTGCCAGTGTCATTTTTGCAGTAACAGTGCATATGTATAGCACTGATTACTGCAGTAATGTCACTGGTAACCCCAAAAGTGTCAAAAATGTCAGTCAAGGGTCCGATCTGTCCGCCGCAATGTCGCAGTACCGAAAAAAAAAATCGCAGATCGCCGCCATTACGCGTTAAAAAAAAAAACACCAAAAATGACAAAAATCTTTCTCTTTGTTAGTAAACGCGATAACTTTTGCGCAAACCAATCAAAATACGCTTTTTGCGATTTTTTTTACCAAACATAGGTAGCATAAAACAAATTGGCCGAAAAATGTTAAAAAATTTTGATTTTTACTTTTTTTTTTGGGGAATTTCATATAAAAAAATGTGAAAAATATTGTTATTTTTGCAAAATTTACGCTCTTTTTTTGTTTATAGCGCGTGATCAAAAAATCGCACAGGTGATCAAATACCACCAAAAGAAAGCTCTGTTTGTGGGAAAAAAAGGACGCCAAATTCGTTTAGGTACAGCGTCGCACGACCGCGCAATTGTCCGTTAAAGTCACGCAGTAAAAAATCGCAAAAAAAACCCTGGTCCTTTAGCAGCCAAATCCTCCGGGGCTTAAGTGGTTAAAGCGGTCATTACCACCAAAGGATTTTGTATGAAATATTAAATACACTTCAGTTAGCATGTTCAATACTTTTTATTTGTGTTATTTTATTTTATTACACATAACTTAATTTCTAAAACGTATTTGTTTTGGTTTCTTTGTATGTATGCATTGCATGGGTTACCGACATGTGTTGAAAATTTCATGTCAATTGCACCTTTAGAAATTTGAATACCTAGAAAAATAATGACATGTTCAATATTTATTTTACCCGCGGTATACAGACGCATTTACAGTTGTGAGTTTAGTAACACTTTAAAGGGCATAGGCCCTGGAAATACGCTGCCTGATTCACCGGACAATGGTACTGCAGGAAGCACTCTGAGGATATACAGGTAGAACAAAGTTTTGTGTACGAGGATATACAGGTAGAACAACGTTTTGTGTACAGAGGCCATAGCTGCTAGGTAGTCCACGACAGCCCAGACCACAACCAAGCAGAGCACAATTGCCTGGTCAGGTTTTAGAGAAGAACAGCAGAAAGGAACAATATTCTCACTGTGATGACGAAAAAAGACCACCTTGGGTAAAAAGGAGGGTTTAGGTCTCATGACTATCTTGTCTCTGTGCACACAAGAAATGGCTCTATGCAAGAAAGAGCTGCCAACTCTGAAGCAGGCCTAACAGACAGAATGTCCACGAGGAAGGCAACTATACATGCGAGGTCTTCCAACTGAATTTCGCCAAATAGCTCCAGTTGGGGGGAGGGGGTCTCTGAAGTACAGAGAGCATCAGGTGGAGATCCCGAGGCGGACAGGTGGTCAAATTGGAGGATTTACAGTATGTGAGCAACTCCCTGAAGAGAAGAGTCTTAAAGCTAAACTCCAACTTTATTTTCACTAGACCCAAATAGAATGATCAGTCCCAGCATAGAACATACCTCTGTGCCATGTTGCTCTGTTGTCTGCAGATCCTCTGATATTCTGCGTTTAGTTGACGCTTTGTACCATTTAACACTTTGTATGTATAGTCTAATGTAGACAGAATGTCACTTCCACTGCCACCATCACAGACTATAACTATCACACAGAAGAAGATTGTCCAGGTACCCCAGTACTGAAATCCCCCACTTGTCTGAGCAAGGCTAACACTGGAGCCAACACCTTTGTGAATACCTGAGGAGCGGAAGCAAGACCAAAGGGCAACACCACAAATTGATAGTGCTCCTCGCCTTTGGCAAAACGTATTTAACGCTGATGCCCGAAGTAGATCGGAACATGAAGGTAAGTGTCTGATGTCGATGGAGGCTAGAAAGTCCCCTGGATGAAGATACGCCACCACTGTGCGAATGGATTCCATTCTGAATTTTTTAACACGCACAAAGTGGTTCAGAGCCTTGAGATCCAGGATTGGACGAACCTTCCTAGGTACCGTGAAGAGGTTTGGAAAAAAAAAAACACTGAAACCACTCTGACTGTGAAACTGGGACTATTACCCCTTGTGACAACAAATCCTGTACCACTCCTAGAAGTCTGGGACGCCAAATCGGCAGACAGAAATTCGATCTCGTAACCGGACCGAAGCAACTTAAGGTACCCATTTGTCCTGAAAAAACGAGGTCCATGGGTCCGGAAAGAAACAGAAGTCCCCCCTCCCCTATAACGGGTGAGGGCGTCCCTTCAGACAGAGGAGGGCTTGTCCGCGGGGCCAGAAAAGCCTGCCTTGGACTTACCAACCCAGGGTCTCTTGGAATCCCCTGTGAAGGAGCGAGAAGATTTTGAACCCTTGTCCTGCTACCCCTCGGGACGAAAGGGCCGCTTGTGAGCAGACAAAATAGGACCACATTTGCGGTGAGGTTCTCTGCTCTTAGAAACCTGCGGAAGCAAGGTGTTCCTGCCTCCCATGAGCCCTTAATGATCTCTTCCATGGAGTCTCCGAACAGATGGTCCCCTACAAAAGGAAGGTCCGTTAGAACCTTTTTGGAAGCTTGGTCCGCAGACCAACATTTTAATCAGATCATGCGGCGTAAAGTCACCACCGACGCTCTGTAGGCCAACAGAGCAGCATCCAAAGAGGCATCACAAATGAACTGCAACCCCTGTATCAACTCGTCCACCAACTCAGCCATTTCATGAGTGCTGGCCCTTCTTCAAATCCTGGCGTAAACGTTTCGCTCACTCCTTCAAGGTCTGAGAGACCAAGGTTATGGCGAACACCGGTCTCAGGATTGAACACGCCACGGTAAAAAGATGGCGGACCAAGGATTCAGCCTTTCTGTCCATGTGATTCCTAAAGGACGGAGTGTCCTCTACTGGTAGTAACGTTGACTTTAATCAGCCTAGAAACCGGGAATCCACCACCAGTGGTACTGTCAGTTTCTTCAAGAGACACTCTTTAAAAGGACACATCCTAGCAAAATGCTTAGGTATCCCAGACAGGCGTTTCGTAGACCCCCACTGACTAGTGACAATCTTAGCTTCCGCCGAATCCTCCATTTTTAAAGTTACTCGCACTGATACAATCAGTGCCTCTACCAGTGCTTTCTTATGTGTGGTGGTGGAAGAGGAATCATCCTCACTATCCTAGCACTCTAGGTGTGTGGACACAGACTACGTGGGGTGGCTTGTTTCCACGGTGGCCAATTAAGCCTCAAGAGTGAGGAGGCAGATGAAACAGGTGAAGACGGAGGGCGCTTTCTGCCAGGTCTTTTCTGCAAAACCAGGGGCCACTTTAGACACTAATGACTATAGGAGCGCCGTCATGGCCGCCATAGCCGAGTGGGACCCAGAGGATCCCACCCCTCAGAGTGGGTCCGGTGGGGAGAGGTGTTCCGCAGGCTCCATGATACCCTGGTGCATCAACACAGTGAGAATCTATCCATCTAAAAAATATATACATGACCATACACCAGTAGACTGTGAAATTACCAACAACCCCCGCAGTACTAACACCCGTGGGACTTCAAGTCCCAGCACCACTGCAATGAGAGGGAAACAGGCCAGGAGATACTGCCCAGGACTCACCACCACCACCACGTCTCAGCTGCACAGTGAGAGGAGAGAAATGAGCACCAATCTGCAGCACGACAATCCTAGAAAGCAGGAAACGGCCGTGCCGACACTAGAGGCCACCTCCCTCGCACTGCTCGGCGCAGCTACAAGAAAATGGCTGCCGCTCCTGCCCATGAAGTCACCGGAAACATGGCGGCGGTGCCCACAGCGCATGGTAACCAGCTAAGGAGCTGTGCTGGCACCTCAAATAGGAATCCGGCCGCTCACTGCATGGAGCGGACTGGATGCAACAGAATACTCACCCCACCTGATCAGTTCTTCACCTCACTGAGGTGACAGAGCCTGAAGCCATGAATACAACAGCCACCCACTAATCCTGGGGGGAGCCCATACAGGAACCGCCAGTGAGGAGGGGGGGGTGAGATATGGGAGGGAAGGACCCAGAAAACCTACTGAGCCCTGGAGGAAGGGAGTATACCACCTAGGAATGCCCCATAGGTGTAGCTAAGCTTTGTTAACCCTTTTCCGCCTAGTGTCCTGTTCATAGGAAGGACAGCATAACCAATCCGTCTAATGAAGATATGAAGCTGTGTCCATCAATGAACAAAATAGAAATGGATTTTACGGTAAGTCAAAAATCCCATTTTCTTTCGTTCATTGACGGACACAGCTCCTGGTATTCATAACCATTGGGACATCCCATAGCAGTGTTAAACATGAGGGGTGGGAAAAAATTCCCAAGGCTAAACATTAGCCAACCAGGCAACAGGGGCTCAACCAAGCAACCGGAGCCCACCTGAAAAAAAACAATACACCCTCAAAGAGGATCAGGTCCTTTTAAAACAGCAGCCTGCAAAACCTTTCGGCCAAAGAAAACATCTGCAGCTGCCAACACATGCACTTTGGGCACACTTTTACAAAGTTTTATAGACGACTAGGTGTCCACCTTGCAAACCTGCATCACTGACGCCCGATGACGGAAGGCCCAGGAGGCACTAAGCGCCCTAGTAGTGTGGGCCTTGACAGGGAAACGACGAACCTGACCCCTGATGGAATAGGTCTGAACGATGTTGAAATTGTCGCAGAAGAAGCGGGCAACCCTTTTCCAGGTCCATCCGTGAGCACAAAGAGTCTGACTTCCTGAAAGAATCCGTAGCTGCCAGGTACACCCCAATTGCCCAGTCCACATTCAAGGCATGCAAGGCAATTTCCTTCGGATATTTAGGCCTGGGACACAAGAAAAGCAACACAATGTCTTCATTCAAATGAAAGTCAGAGACAAGAAGACTGCCAGGGCAGACACCTGGCCCTTGATGGTACTCAAGGCCAATTTCTGTTCAACCCCCTGTTGAAGGAAGGTTAAGATCCGAGCCATCGAGAAGGGGCGAGGAGGAACCCCAAGAGACTCACACCACGCAATGTACATCTTTCACGTAGGATGGTAGATCTTCCTAAAAGTAGATTTTCTAGCTTTCAACAGTGTAGGAATCAGAGACTCAGATAAACCCCTATCCTTCAGCACCTGGCATTCAACAGCCAAGCCGTCAAAGCCAGCGACTGTAAAGCAGGATGGAAGATCAGCCCTTGGCAAAGATCCTCCCCGAGAGGAATCTTCCAAGGAACGTCAGCGACTAACCACACCAGATCGGCGTACCAAGCCCGGCGAGGCAAGTCCCGAGCCACTAAGATGACGGGCATCGCTTCTGCCTCGATCCTGCATAGAAGTCTGGGCAGAAGCTTGAGAGGAGGGAAGGCATAAATCAGTTGATACTGAGCGCATAGGGCCACCAGCGCTCCTGTGGCATCTGCAAAAGGACCCCTTGACCGATCTACAAACCTCTGCACCTTTCTAAATGTCAAAAAGGGAAGTGATTGGCGCTGCCAGAAAAGTAGGTTAATGGGAAATCTGGGTTAGGCTCCTATAGTTCAAGACCAAGTTCAACACATGCAAATGCACATAGAATGTATGTGGGAATGAGAACTATATAAGTAATAGGATATAAAAACACAATGGGTGTGTAATATGTGTGTAAAATTAACACTATGTGCTGATACCAAATCAATAAATAAATAAATGTGTTCAATACCTAAAGTGCTTATTGAGACTTAACATAAATATGCAAATATATGTAAATGTAGGTATAAAAATATAAAAGCATATAAAGATAGTATTAATAAATTATGGTGATATAGAGAGTTAGTGTGCAACTGCATACTCATAAGCAATGAAAATAAATAAGTGGGTGAACTATGTGCATCCCACACTGGTGACAATATAAACACTAGTAAATAAATAAGTGCAGCCGTGAAAATAACTATATAAATTATGAAAGTGAGAACCATATAAATTCAAAGGCTCAAAAAGCAGGTTCTGTGTATTTTAAAATTGTACACCTGACGCTCCCCCATTGGGGGTGCATCTTTTGGAGTGGGCAGCAGCCATTAGTGTTTTATTTTATAGAAATTTTACGCACTATTTTATAGATGGCTTATCCTAAGCGCGGATCTTTCTTCTTTTCCTCTGCACCTTTCTGTTGAGCTGAGAGGCCAACAGATCCACCTCAGGGGTGCCCCACTAGAGGCACAGCTGATGAAACACCTCCGGATGAAGGGACCACTCCCAGTGGTCCAACGCCTACCGACAGATAAACCGCCAGCCAAATTTTCCACGCTGGGAATATGTACCGTGGAGAGGGCTTGGACGAACCACTCTGCCCACCTTAGAATGCCGGCTGCCTCCAGGACACTACTTGTGCCCCCTTAATGATTGACATACGCCACGGCCATGGCATTGTCCAATTGAATGCGCACTGGAAAACCCTGAAGACAATCCGTCCAATGATCCAGACACAGTCTAATCGCTCGGAGTTCCAAGATATTGATCGGTAGTCTGGACATTTCCAGGGTCCAGATCCCCTGAGCAGAATGCTTGCCGAGGACGCCTCCCCAGACAGACAGGTTGGCATCCGTGGTGACCACTGTCCAATACAAGGGGAGGAAGGATTTTCATAGCTGAAGTGCCGGAGAACGAAGCCACCATATTAAGGACTCTCTCGTTACCCGATTCAGCCGGATCTGATTTTCCAGAGACTGGGGAGTCTTGTCCCATTTGGTGAGAATCCTCTTTCCAGGGACCTTATATGGAACTGTGCAAACGGAAACCACCTTGAAGGTAAACACCATCAAGCCCAGCACCCGCATGCAAGTCCAGAGGGACAACCATCTGTTGGGCAGCAGGAGACGAATTGCAGCCTGCAATTTCTGGAGTTTGTCCAGAGTAAGGAGCACTCTGGCTAAGGCTGAGTCCAGAGTAAGGCCCAGTCCAGCTTCGTGGATGGAACCAGAGCAGACTTCTGAAAGTTCAGAATTCAGCCGAACTCCGTAGAGTTTGTACTGTGATCTCCAGGTTCTCCACCAGAGCAGAGGCAGACTCCACTCGCAGAAGGAGATTTTGTCCAAGTAGCCCAGTACCGCAATCCCCCATTGGAGTAGCAAGGCTATCACCGGGGGTAACACTTTTGTAAAGACCCGAGGAGCAGAGGCGAGACCAAAGGTTAACGTCACAAACTGATAATGCTCCTCTCCCACAGCAAAGCAGAAAAAACGCTGGTGACTGGCACATTTTGGAATGTGCAGGTAAGCATCCTTGATATTCACAGAGGCGAGGAAATCCCCGACGCAGGGATGCCACCACTGTTCGAATGGACTCCATTCAGAACTTCTGTATCCGCACAAAGCAGTTTAGCGCCTTGAGGTCCAGGATTGGACTCACTTTGCCTTCCTTCCTGGGGACTGAACAGGTTTGAGTAAAAACCCTGAAAACGTTCCGAAGTCGGAACTGGGACAATCACCCCTTGAAGGAAGAGGTCTTGTGCCACCCCAAACAGGCCCTGTAAGTGGTCTGGGGAAAGATGTAAGTTAGAAGGGAAAAAACCTTGCTGGGGGAAAAGAGCGAAACTCAATCTTGTAGCCGGACCAAATGACTTAGTGGACCCACTTGTCTTACACTAGGGAAGCCCTATCGGTTACGTTTTCACTAGTGCGAATCTTAAGTTGTGTGATTTAGTGTGCGACAGAGTGCAGCTTTGATCCAACTTTATTATCTCTGGATCAAAGTTGCATCAAAGTAGTGCAGGCACCTTTTCAAAGTCGCATAGATGGGAACGGGGGCCATTGAAATAAATCAATGGGCAGTGACTTGTCATGCGACTGTGTCTAAAGTCACATGACAAGTCGCACTAGTGGAAACGCAGACTTAGTGTGGTTGCCTGTACTACGATGATTGTAGACTGTGAGCCAAGAGCACTTCCAGCTACACGAAACAGCCTCCCCACTCCTTCTCCTATGGGAGTCTTAATTCAAAGCCCTGCACAGCTATACTGTATATGTGCCCCACCCACTTGTTTTGTGTGGGTGGACCTTTTTTTTATTTCTTCATGTTCTCATCCGGGATCCGTGGAGGGGGGGGGGGGATCCGTGGAGGGGGGGGGAACGGGATCCGTGGAGGGGGGCACGGGATCCGGGGCAGGGGGACGGGATCAGGGGGGACGGTGGGGGGAATGGGATGGAAGGATGGGATCAGTGGCAGAGGGATGGGGGGGGGGTCCGTGGAGGGGGGGGGGGAGCGGGATCCGTGGAGGGGGGGGATCAGGGGGACGGTGGGGGGGAATGGGATGGAAGGATGGATCAGTGGCAGAGGGATGGGGGGGGATGACGCTCCCCACAGTGGCGGAACTCCGGGGCCCAGTCACATGTGCGACTGCTGCAACCCTGGTGGTTCCGCCACTGATGCTCTGCCTGGGGTTTGGGGACATCAGTGTAATCTTCCAATTAGTGAGCAATACCTCAAGCCAGGAGAAACATGTGGCCACGTGTGCTTAATACCAAAAGCACAAATTGTCCTAGTCAGTTATTCTGGTTTCAGGAGCAAACATGAGATAAACAGTCCGGCAAACATAGCACATCATATATTTAAAACTGATGGCGATACTAATACATAGATATTCATACATTGAGTTTCAAAATAGCTATTCTTTAAAACCAGAACTATGAGGATATGAAAAAAATTGTAACGTTTAAAAGGCAGAGATATAGATGGTATAAAATGTTAATGATGACTTCTCTGAGGTCTAATCTGATGTTACAGATTGAAATTGTACAGCAGTTTTCTAGGAGTGATCTCTAGGACATACTCACCAGATCAGGTTCTTGTACACATAAAACCTCCGATAAGGGAGAAGGCGACAGCTCATCTGCCCACTTTACAGTTGACTTTGAAGAAGTCTACATATAAAAAACAAAATCAGCTTACTGTTGGAAAAAAAAAGTGAAAGCATGTATAATAAGTGAAATATATCAAGACATCCATCACATGACCTTCCTAATTTTTTTCTACATACCTGAACATCAGTCACGCCAGGCTCGAAACACTTATTTGCTTTCTCAAGTGCCAGCGCTCTTGGAGTTTTTGGAAACACTGGTTGCTTTGATTTGACAGAGTATGGCCTGGAAAACTTCTGCAACATACGTAGAACATGACACAAAATGTAAAAGCACCTTTGGGTTATACAAGCTACACTTTGCTTTACATACTAATTCCAGTCACAGCAGTTACATAGAAGGACTACTAAAAACATACAAAGCATTACACAAGTCAAAGAAGACAAAAGTGGTAGGAAAAATGCAGTAAGGATGCTACTGAAAAAATGAGTAAGTTGGGTGAAAGCAGATTTATAATAGTTTCCCCGACTGTTAAAACCCTGTCAACATGACAGAAAGTGAGGAAAAAGGCCTGTAAAGTAGCCCCAGATACTTTGAGTTTAACCACTTCCCTACCGGCACATTGTAAAATGATGCTGGCAGGAATCCTTCCTCCCGTTCTCGCCACTGTTCCGCGCCCCCGGGGTCGTGCAGTGTGGCGATCGGGGACACAGCCCATCCCTGATCAGTGCCACTGTCCTTGTGCTAGCCCCCAGGGGTGCACAGAGCGGCAATCGGGTATTGAGAGGGTCATTCTGACATAGTCCATCCCCGATCAGGGTAAGGAGCCAATGTGTTCAATCGAGTACCCGTCTCCAGCCCCAAAGTACCCGAGAACCCGTCTCCAACCCCAAAGTACCCGAGAACCCGTCTCCAACCCTAGAGTACCCGCCTCCTGCCCATCAGACTAACCGAGTACACGCCTCCAGCCCATCAGAGTAGCCGCCAGGGGCCCGCCTCCAGCCCTAGAGTAGCCGCCGGGGGCCCGCCTCCAGCCCTAGACTAGCCGCCGGGGGCCCGCCTCCAGCCCTAGACTAGCCGCCGGGGGCCCGCCTCCAGCCCTAGACTAGCCGCCGGGGGCCCGCCTCCAGCCCTAGACTAGCCGCCGGGGGCCCGCCTCCAGCCCTAGACTAGCCGCCGGGGGCCCGCCTCCAGCCCTAGACTAGCCGCCGGGGGCCCGCCTCCAGCCCTAGACTAGCCGCCGGGGGGCCGCCTCCAGCCCTAGACTAGCCGCCGGGGGCCCGCCTCCAGCCCTAGACTAGCCGCCGGGGGCCCGCCTCCAGCCCTAGACTAGCCGCCGGGGGCCCGCCTCCAGCCCTAGACTAGCCGCCGGGGGCCCGCCTCCAGCCCTAGACTAGCCGCCGGGGGCCCGCCTCCAGCCCTAGACTAGCCGCCGGGGGCCCGCCTCCAGCCCTAGACTAGCCGCCGGGGGCCCGCCTCCAGCCCTAGACTGGCCGCCGGGGGCCCGCCTCCAGCCCTAGACTGGCCGCCGGGGGCCCGCCTCCAGCCCTAGAGTAGCCGCCGGGGGCCCGCCTCCAGCCCTAGAGTAGCCGCCGGGGGCCCGCCTCCAGCCCTAGAGTAGCCGCCGGGGGCCCGCCTCCAGCCCTAGAGTAGCCGCCGGGGGCCCGCCTCCAGCCCTAGAGTAGCCGCCGGGGGCCCGCCTCCAGCCCTAGAGTAGCCGCCGGGGGCCCGCCTCCAGCCCTAGAGTAGCCGCCGGGGGCCCGCCTCCAGCCCTAGAGTAGCCGCCGGGGGCCCGCCTCCAGCCCTAGAGTAGCCGCCGGGGGCCCGCCTCCAGCCCTAGAGTAGCCGCCGGGGGCCCGCCTCCAGCCCTAGAGTAGCCGCCGGGGGCCCGCCTCCAGCCCTAGAGTAGCCGCCGGGGGCCCGCCTCCAGCCCTAGAGTAGCCGCCGGGGGCCCGCCTCCAGCCCTAGAGTAGCCGCCGGGGGCCCGCCTCCAGCCCTAGAGTAGCCGCCGGGGGCCCGCCTCCAGCCCTAGAGTAGCCGCCGGGGGCCCGCCTCCAGCCCTAGAGTAGCCGCCGGGGGCCCGCCTCCAGCCCTAGAGTAGCCGCCGGGGGCCCGCCTCCAGCCCTAGAGTAGCCGCCGGGGGCCCGCCTCCAGCCCTAGAGTAGCCGCCGGGGGCCCGCCTCCAGCCCTAGAGTAGCCGCCGGGGGCCCGCCTCCAGCCCTAGAGTAGCCGCCGGGGGCCCGCCTCCAGCCCTAGAGTAGCCGCCGGGGGCCCGCCTCCAGCCCTAGAGTAGCCGCCGGGGGCCCGCCTCCAGCCCTAGAGTAGCCGCCGGGGGCCCGCCTCCAGCCCTAGAGTAGCCGCCGGGGGCCCGCCTCCAGCCCTAGAGTAGCCCTGTGAGATCCCCCTGGCCTGTCAGGACAGGTCCTGCCCTCCCTGCTCCCGATAGGGGAGCTATAGCAGCGTCTAACACCTGGGAGGGGTTTGTATAGCTCATACCTTGTCCTGAGGGGTTCCCTGTAGTGGATTCCCACGGTGGCCTTGTTCCCTGGGCTCCTTTCGGCCGCCATTTTGGGTGTGGGCAGCCAGGCTGCATCAGTATAAGGGCAGCAGCCATTTTCTTGCCTTGCTGAGTGTTTGGCGCCGTTTTCAGCAATATACGCCCTCCAGGTACGATGGTAAATCTTCCTAGAGGTAGCTTTCCGAGTCTTCAACAAGGTAGGAATGACCGCATCTGAGAGACCCTTGTCCCTCAGCTCTTGGCTTTTAACAGCCACGCCGTTAAAGCCAGAGACCGTAAAGCAGGATGTAAGATCGGCCCTTGAGACAGTAGATCGTCTCGCAGCGGAAGCCGCCAGGGAGGCTCGACGACCATCTGCACGAGATCTGCATACCAAGACCGGCAAAGCCAGTCCGGAGCCACCAGAATTACCTGTACCTGCTCCGATGCCAACCTCCGTAGGAACCTGGACAACAGTTGGATCTGGGGGAAACGCATAGAGCAGCCGATACTGGTGCCAAAGCACCACCAAGGCGTCCGTGGCAGCCGCCAGAGGATCGCGGGTTCTGGCCACTAACCTTTCTACCTTTCTGTTGAGACGGGAGGTGAACAGATCCACATCCGGAGCTCCCCATTGAGCACACAGGAGACGGAAGACCTCCTGGTATAAGGACCATTCCCCTTGGACCAAGGTCTGGCGGCTCAGATAATCCCGCCTGCCAGTTCTCCACTTCCGGAATGTGGACGGCCGAAAATCGCTGGAACGTGCGTCAAGGCCTCAGACAGGATCTCGGCCACTTCCTTGGCCGCCCGGGCACTCTTGGTGCCCCCTTGGTGATTGACATATGCCACCACCATGGCGTTGTCCGTCTGGACCCGGACCGGACGACCCTGTAGCCGGGTCATCCAATGAAAAAGGCAGAGCTTCATCGCCCTGAGCTCCAAGACATTTATAGGCAAGGATGATTCCTCTGCGACCAAGTCCCCTGAGCACAAAGCGTGTCCAGGACACCCCCCCCCCCCCCAGCCCGACAGGCTGGCATCCGTAGTTAGCACCGTCCACAATAGAAGCAGAAACGACTTGCCTTGTGTCAAGGGAGACAGGAGCCACCACAACAGGCCCTCCCTCGTGAGGCAGCTTAGGGATATCCTCTCGTCTAGAGACAGAGGCCGCTTGTCCCATCTGGCAAGAATCTCTGCTTGCAGGGTTCTTGTGTTCAACTGGTCAAACGGCACGGCCTCGAAGGCCGAGACCATCAGACCCGAGGGCCCGCATGCAGGTCCGCAGCGAGGAGAGATCCGCTTCCCTGAGGGACCTGATCTCGCTCTGTAGGGTCCTAAGCTTCCCGTCTGGGAGAAAAAGGAATTTTACAGGTAAGATTTTACAAAAATTCCGTTCTGAGTCCTCCGACAGTAGCCGCCTCCTCTAAGTCATCACTGTTGGGTATTGACTTCCGCTCCGCAGGAGTAGCTAGGCATATAGACTTAGTCAAAAACAAAAGTCATTAGCATATACACACCCATGGGAGCTGTCCCATCTGGTCAATACCCCCCTGCAGTGACCACTCCCAACTCAGTTTGGTAGCATAGCAGTAGGTAATAAGAACCCCAAAGAGGGGCGGGGGGGGGGGGGGGCGATTGTCGGAGGACTCAGAGAAAGGAATTTTACAGGTAAGATTTTACAAAAATTCAGTTTTCTCTTACGTCCTCCGACAGTCGCCGCCTCCTCTAAGTCATCACTGTTGGGATGTCCCAAAGCAGTATAGACATGAGGGGTGGGAGACGCAACCGTAGAAAAGGCAACGCAGTACCCACATCAGAGAAAGGAATCTTACATGCACCGTAAGAGAACCTACTGGGCAACAGAAAAAAAACAATGCTCAACAGGAGCAACAGCCCAGGAAAGCAAATACCAACAGCCAGGGACCCAGAAAAAAACTCAAGGGTCCATTATGGCACTGCCGCACTGAGAACCTTGCGGCCAAAGGAAGCATCAGCTGATGCCAGAACATCTACTTTGCACACCTGGGCCACCGAGGCCCGATGCCAATAGGCCCAAGACGCACTCACAGATCTGGTAGAGTGCGCCTTAACAGGGAAGGGTGGAACCCGTTCCTTCAAGGCGTAAGCCTGTTCAATGGTCTGTCTGATCCATTTGGCAATAGTCGCTGCAGATGCAGCCATGCCCTTTCCGAGGTCCCTCAGGAAGGACAAAGAGTGAATCCGTCTTCCGAAAGGATTCCATAGACGACAGGTAAACCCTGATCGCCCTGACAACATCCAAGGAATGCAGAGCAACCTCCTTAGGATGCTTAGGCTTCGTACAAAGCGAAGGCAGGACAATGTCCTCAATGTGGAACTCAGAGACCACCTTAGGAAAGAAAGGAGGGATGCGGACGCAAGACCACCTTATCCCGGTGAATCACCAAGTACGGAGAACGGCAAGATAACGCTGCCAGTTCCGACACCCTCCAAGCCGAAGTGATCGCCACCAAAAAGGCAACCTTCTTAGACAGCAGAGGCAACGATATCTCCCAGATGTTCTCAAAGGGAGCACGCTGTAACACGGACAGAACCAAGTTCAAGTCCCACGGAGGTAGGGGCTCCTTCCTGGGAGGAGCCAAATGTCGTACACCTTGAATGAAGGTGCGAACCAGAGAATGAGACGCCACAGGGCGCTGGAAAAGAATAGCCAGTGCGGACACCTGGCCCTTGATCATGGCCAGCGCCAGGCGCAGGTCCACACCAGACTGGAGGAAGGCCAGCACTCTCGACACCGAGTACGAGCGAGGGGAGAACCCCCTGGACTCACACCAGGCGAAATAAGCCTTCCAGGTACGGTAATAGATTTTACCAGAGGAGGTTTTTCTAGCCTTGACAGGTCCCTCAGGACCTGGGTCTCAACAGCCAGGCCGTTAAAGCCAGCGACCGTAAAGCAGGATGGGAGATCGGACCTTGAGACAGGAGATCTTCCCACATTGGCAGCCGCCACGGAGGCGCCACTGCCAGGTGAACAATGTTGGCATACCAGGACCGGTGTTGGCCAGTCCGGCGCCACCAGAATAACCAGGTGCAGTTCCGAGGCTAACCTGCGGAGGAACCTGGATAGCAACTGGATCGGAGGAAAAGCATACATCAGTTAATACTGATGCCAAAGGGCCACTAACGCATCCGAGGCGTCCGCCAGCGGATGGCGCGTTCTTGCTACGAACCTTTCCACATTTCGGTTTAACCGAGATGCAAACAGATCCATGTCCGGGGATCCCCACCTCGCACACAGCATTTGGAAGACCTCCGGGTGCAGGGACCATTCCCTCTGGTCCATGGTCTGGTGGCTCAGATAGTCGGCCTGACAATTTTCCACACCCGGAATGTAAACTGCTGAAATCGCCAGGACACGAGTCTCGGCCCAAGACAGAATGTCGGCCACCTCCCAGGCCGCCCGAGCACTCCTGGTGCCCCCTTGGTGGTTGATTTAAGCCACCGCGGTAGCATTGTCCGTCTGTACCCGGACAGGATGGCCCCGAAGATGGTCCGACCACTGGAAGAGAGAGTTTTATCGCTCGCAATTCCAGCACATTTATCGGGAGGGAGGATTCCACCTCCGACCAAGTGCCCTGGGCAGACAGGTTGCCCAGGACTCCACCCAGCCCGACAGGCTGGCATCCGTGGTAATCACCGTCCACACCAACGGACAGAAGGACTTGCCTTCCGCCACCGACGGGGACTGGAGCCACCACCGAAGAGCCAATCTGGTCTGATGACTCAAGGAGACACTCAGATCCAGGGACAGAGGCAACCTGTCCCACCGGGCCAGGATCTCCGTCTGGAGAGCCGCGTGTGAAACTGAGCATAGGGTATCGCCTCGAAGGCCGATACCATCAACCCCAGGCCCCGCATACAGGTCCTGAGTGACGAAGACGGGTTGTCCCTGAGGGACCGGATCTCGTCCTGCAAGGTCCGGAGCTTGTCCTCCGCAAGAACACCTTTGCCTGAACAGAGTCCAGAATCATTCCCAGATAGGGAAGACGAAGCGATGGAGACAACGTCGATTTCTGCACGTTGATGGTCCATCCAAACTCCTGGAGTGTCTGTACTGTAGTGGACAGATCGCGCACTAGGTCCTGGCTGGCACGTGATCTCAGAAGTAGATCGTCCAGGTAACCCAAGACCGCAATGCCCTGAGCCCTCAGCAGGCCCAGAACCGGCACCAGCACTTTGGTAAAGACCCTTGGTGCCGAAGCAAGACCGAAAGGTAACGCCACAAACTGGTAGTGGTCCTCTGCGATAGCAAAACGAAGGTACCGCTGATGACCCTCGAAAATGGGGATGTGCAGGTACGCATCCTTAAGATCTATCGAGGCCAGGAATTCCCCTGGGCTCAGGGAGGCCACCACCGAACGGAGAGACTCCATACGGAATTTTCGAACGCGCACAAAGCGGTTCAGCGCTTTCAGGTCCAGAATAGGACGCACTTTGCCCTCCTTTCTGGGCACAGTGAACAGATTGGAATAAAACCCCCGACCGAAACCTGTCCCGATGAGGCACCGGGACAAACCCCCTGAGCAAGAAGGTCCTGAACCGCTCGGTGCAGGTCCTGCAGACGCCCCGGAGGCAAATGAAGATTTGAGGGAAAGAATCTGTCCGCAGGCCGAGAAAGGAATTCGATCTTGTACCCTGATCGAATGATTTCCTGAACCCACCTGTCCGATATCCGGAGCAGCCAAGGCTGGAGGAAAACGCGCAAACGTCCCCCCACCCCTGAAACGGGTGAGGGCGCCCCTTCAGGCAGAGGCGGACTGACCCGCCGAGCCGGCATTGCCCGACTTCGGCTTACCCGCCCAGGGCTTCTTCTGGCCGCCCTGGGCCTTGAAGGGCTTGCCCTTGGATTGGTTCCGAAAGGCACGAAAGGACCCCTGATTGGATCTAGGCGCAGAACCCCGCTTGCCTCGAAAGGACTTGTTCTTCGGGTTCTGGGGCAGCATTAAGCTCTTGCATCACGTGACGCCTTTTACCAGGGTATCCAACGCCTCGCCAAAAAGGCGAGAGCCAGCATAGGGAAAATCAGCAACAGTTTTCCGTGAGGACTGGTCAGCCGACCAGCTCTTCAGCCATATCAGTCGCCGGTTAAGTACCGAGACACTGGACAGGCGTGCCACTAAGGGGGCCTCATTTAAGGCCGCATCACACAAATACATGATTCCCTGGTGGATTTGATCCACCATTTCCAGTCGGGCAGGCGGAACATCATCAGACAAGAGGTTGCTCCTAAGCACCTTGGTCCAGTCAGCCACCACCTGAGCCACCAAAACGGACACAAAAACAGGCTTGAGCAACGAGCCCGCCACCATATAGGAATGGCGGGCCAGAGACTCCAACCGCCGGTCCGTGGGATCCCGGAAAACCGGGGAATCCTCCGTAGGAATCAAGGTAGCCTTGTTTAAAACAGCCACAGTGTGATCCACCTGCGGGGGCACACACCACCGTTATTCTGTAGCCGGTGCAAAGGGATAAAGCAATTTGAACTGACTAGGCACCAAGAATGGACGTTTTAAAGTGCGCCACATCTCATTAACAGTGTAATGAAACTCAGCGGGACAGGGAAAAACCTGTGCCGACTTGCGGGTCCTGTGCGTCCCAAATGAGGACACAACGCCCGGAGGACTGGGCTCATCCACCAAATGCAGGGTTTCCTTCCCAGAAACAATTAATTCATCCATGGTCGCCCGTTTTTCAGGCGACCCCGGAGAGGAGGTATCAACCCCCTCCACCTCTGCCTCCCCCTCAGACCCCAGCGCGTCTAAGGATGAGCGGGACCCTGAAAAGGGCACGCTCGCAGCAGCCATATCACCATCTGAATCAGAGGACAGAGACAATCTGGGGCTCTTTTTAGCAGCACGTTCAGCCATCAGCATTTCCATGTTGACACCAAGGTCGCCACTACAGCGGCCAAATCTGGTCTCAGAGGGGCCACAGGAGAACCGGGGACCTCCACAAGAGCTGGGGGGAATATGCTGTCCTGAGAATCCATTGCCCAATGTGACAAAAAAACAACAGTGCAAGAAGTTTGTACTGTCCCTTTAAGAGTGCTGCGGAGTGCGAGGCCCACCGCTACAGCTACAGTGACAAAGACCCCCCAAACAGGAGAAGAAAAAACTGAGCCAGAAGTGACAATACAGAAAGATATTGAGAGCGATAACCTGCAGAGCTCGGCAGAGTGTTGCCACCGCTGTCCTGCATCAGAGGAAAAAGGAAGTGCTGCTAAAGTAGGCTGAACATAGAGGCTGCATGACCCAGGGAAAATGGCTTCCCCTTAGGAATTGCATGGAAGGCTCCGCAAAAATGGCCACCGAACATGCGGCCGGAACGATCGCTCTGCGACCGCAAAATGGCGGCGGATGGCGCCAAAACCAGCATGTAGTGTGCCCATAAAGAAGCCAAAAACATGCCTGCCCATACTTAAAATGGCGGACCGCGCGGATTCGCCCCCTGCGGTCGCCACACACTCAGTCTGCACCCCCGCAAACACCGAAGTGATACAGGGAAGGGGACCCCCAAAAACACACAGCACCGCAGCGCATGTACCAGCGATCCCCGCAGGGACCGCATTAGGGAGTCACACAGGCAAAGACATGGGGAACACACAGCAACACAGACTGCCACCCCAGACAGAGGCCCCACACAGAAGTACTTACCTGTACCAGATGGCGTGGGAAAGCCGCTGTCCTCATCTGACAGGGAATGCCGTTAGCCAGGGACATTGCACTGCAGTATCGCAGATGCGTCCAGTGAGGTAGCCACCTCACGGCTGCATCCCTGCTGCGAACAGGGATGGGTCGTTCACAATGCCAGGGCGAACCATAGCCGAACACTCGATGGTGGGCTGGAGGTCCATCTGACCCTCTGCCCTGGAGAACCAGGGCGGTCAGTCCGAATCCCAGCACCGCATGAATCCATCTTCTTCCGAAGAGTCGACTAAAACTAAAGCTGACAAAATAAACAGCTAGTAAAGAAAAAACTGACATTTTCGAAGAAAATCAAATAAAAGATTTAGATAGGCTGAGACTGTAGCCCCAGCACAGGGAAGCCCAACTACTCCTGACGCTAGGCAGCTTAAAACTGAGTTGGGAGTGGTCACTGCAGGGGGGTATTGACCAGATGGGACGGCCCCCATGGGTGTGTATATGCTAATGACTTTTGTTTTTGACTAAGTCTATATGCCTAGCTACTCCTGCGGAGCGGAAGTCAATACCCAACAGTGATGACTTAGAGGAAGCGGCGACTGTCGGAGGACGCAAAGGGAAAAACCTTCGCTTGGACTGAGTCCAGGACCATCCCCAGATAAGGGAGACGAACTGATGAGGTCAGTGTAGACTTCTGAAAGTTTATGGTCCAACCGAACTCCCGAAGCATCTGAACGGTAACCGACAGACGCGCTGGATTGCGCCCTCAATAGGAAATCGTCCAGGTAGCCGATGACTGCAATCCCCTTCAAAGCCAACATCGGAGCCAAGACCTTGGTAAACACCCTGGGAGCCGAAGCGAGACCGAAGGGTAAGGCCACAAAATGAAAGTGCTCCTCGGCCACTGTGAAGCGGAGATACCGCTGATGACCTTCGAAGATCGGGATGTGCAGATATGCATCCTTTAGGTCGACAGAGGCCATGAAGGCTCCTGGACTTAAGAACGCCAACACCGAGCGGAAGGACTCCATCCTGAACTTCTGCACCCGCACAAAATCGGTTCAGGGACTTGAGGTCCAGAATGGGACGCACCTTGCACTCTTTTCGGGGCACCGTGAATAGGTTGGAATAATACCCGTGGAACCTGTCCCACTGAGGAACTGGCATAACCACTCCTTGGGCAACCAGATCCTGTACCGCCCCCTTGAGATCTTTTAATCGGTCGGGGGACAAACTGAGGTTTGAAGGAAAGAATCTGTCTGCGGGACGAGAGCGAAACTATCTTGTACCCTGAGAAAATCAGCTTGTGAACTCATCTGTCCCGAATCTCGGACAACCATGGTACCTGAAAGTAACGTAGACGTCCCCCCCCCACCCCTACAATGGGTGAGGGCGTCCCTTCAGGCGAAGAAGGACTGGGCCGCCGAGCCGGACTGACCCGTCTTGGACTTAACAGACCAGGATTTCTTGGTCCCCAGAGGAACTTGAAGGATTTTCCTTTGTCCTGTGACCCTGAAGCACGAAAGGGCCCCCGATAAGCCTTGAAGGAAGGACCCCTCCAAGGGCGGGGCTGCTTACCCCTAGAATTTTGGGGCAGTAGGGTACTCTACCACCTGTAAGATCCTTGATCAATTCATTCAAAGTATCCCCAAAAAGTCGATTCCCCATAAATGGGACATCTGACACAGTTTTCTTGTAGGCGTTGTCAGCCGACCAACTCTTTAGCCAAATAATGCGACGGATAAACGACCCCCACTGCAGACAGCCTTGCGACCAACGGAGCATCGTCCAAAGCCGCATCACATAGATAAAATACGGCGTGGGCCATTTGATCCACCAGATCGAGGGCCGCGGGGGGGGGGGGGGGGGGGCGATACCGCCACCAGGATGCGCTTCAGCTCCTTGAGCCATTACAACCGGTTTGAGTAGGGAACCCGCCAACAAAAAGATATGGCGGGAAAGCGTTTCCGTGCGCCTGTCTGCCGGGTCTTTAAAAAACGGGCATTAATGTGGACTTGTTCAATCTAGAAACCGTGTGGTCCACCTTTTGCGCCACTGTCCAGTGGTTGTCAACTGCATCCGCAAAGGGATGACAGTACTGGAAGCGCTTAGGTACTGTCAGCATATGTTTTATGCGACGCCATTGTTCGTTCAATGCGTCATTAAACTCCTCGGGACAGGGAAAAACCTGACCCGACCTCTGGGCCTTGCAGGACCCGAAAGAAACCTGCTTACCTGACAGAGGGTTCTTCTACAATATTTAAGGTCTCCCCGACAGAAGAAATGAGTGCATCCATAAGAGCGCGTTCCCGCGCCGCATCCTCCTCCCCATCTGAATGCGAGGACAGGGACCCCTCCAGGGGGACATTGTCCGTGGCAACCAAGTCAGGCTCTGAGTCAGAAGACTAAGAGGGCATTGGCCGTTTGAGTGTTCTGACATCAGCAGATCCACCTTAGACGCTAAAGTCGCAAGTGCAGCAGATAAGGAGGCCATAGAATAAGATTCAGGTGACCCTGAAGCCCCAACCAGGTCTGGAGGGAATTTGCTGTCCTGTAAGTCCATGTGCGCACAAACATTTTTTGGGACACTGGCCCTTTAAAATCGGCGGTACCCGCTGCTCCCACCGCAAATCCACACTGCTGATAGAGACCCCCTGTAAACTTAACTAGAGCAGAGAAAACAGCAAAAATCAGCCCCCAGTGTCACAGTGTACTGTACCAGACCTCCACGCGCTGCTGCAGTGAAGAAAGGTAAGTGATGTAATGCACTAAGGCCCCCCCAGCCCTGTCTGCCTATCAGTAAGGGAGAGGAGAGATTAAAGATGGCCGCTGCCCTTACACGGCAGCTGCCCAAATCCAAGATGACGCCCAAACGGCGCCAAAGGGCAGAAAAGAATGGCCACTGCCCACACAGTGAGGCTAGAAGCCTGCCCTTACCCAAAATGGCGGCCAAAAGTTCGGCGCCAAGTTCTGACCGCACAAACACACTGACCACCATGGGGATAGCTGCCAGGGACCCCCCAGACATGAACCAAGCCCCCACACTCCCCCACGCACTCATCAGCGCGCATAGGGATATTACAGAGGCCTTAATGTCTGTCATCCCCTAGGAGTGGGCCTACATGACACCCCCGCAGACTGTCCCAGGACAAGGGGGTAGCATCACTCACCATACCACGATTCACGGCTCCTCTCCAAGACAGGAAACACCTTCCACCCCAAGTGGGGGTGCCGTCAGCCAGGAAGGGAAGCTAGCAACCCAGGGCGTACCAAAGTTGAGACACCCCGGCGAAGAATCTCCGCAGGCTCTTCCCCATCCAGAGGGGCACAGTCGTGGCAAGGCCTGGGCGCACCGAAAACCTGCGAAGCTTGGTGGCAGGCTGGGACACCATAAGGGTCTATATTACCCAGTGCGAGACCCAGCTCTGCTGTCGCTCGTCTTCCAGGGATCCCCCTGACTAACTGGCGATAGTAAGTGAATGAAAGAAAATAAAACACTTCTTATAAAGAAAAATGTAGAAAGACTGAGAGGTAGGTCTCAGCTGGGTAACCTAGATCTACTCCTCAAGCTAGGCAGCAAAAAACCGAGCATGAGATGAGGTGAGCAGGGTAATGTATGTGGGACAGCCCCTGGGGGTGTGTCAAGTGCAAAAGTCTGGTTGTATTAACTTTTTCACTGCCTAGCTACTCCTGCAGAGGTTGCCATTACCCAATAGTGAAGGCTGATTGGACTGGGCTGTGACTGTCAGAGGACGTAAGAGAAAATAACATTTCTCAAAGAAAAAACAAAAACTGAGACTGGAGTCCCAGCAGGGAAACCTAGGTCCTACTCCTAAAACTAGGCAGCAAGAAACTGATTAGTAAGCACGATGTGTCTGGGGTAATGTCTGAAGGGACAGCCCCTAAGGGTGTGTCTAGTGAAAAATGGATTTTTGTAAAATCTTACCGTAAAATCCTTTTCTCTTAGCTCATTGACAGACGTAGTCCTCGGTGATACAGCACCTTCGGGTTATGTTGCCTCCACAGGAGTAGGACTAGACAGGAAATGAAAAATGCTCTGGCCACACCCCAGGGGCAGTCCCCGAGGGTATATCCTCTCTCTCTCCGCCACAGCAAATCAGTTATGTCACAAAAGCAGTGCTTAGAGAATTTAACCCAACCCAACTCAAAAACAGAGGGGCGGGTACTACGTCTGTCAATGAGCTAAGAGAAAAGGATTTTACGGTAAGATTTTACAAAAATCCATTTTTCTCTATCGCTCATTGACAGACGTAGTCCTCGGTGATACAGCACCTTCGGGAAGTCCCAGAGCAGTATCACAAATGAGGGGTGGGAAAATGGAAATCAAATCTAAATCTAGAAGGCCCAACCGGTGCCAACTAGAAGTTTACAATGCTCATCCTTAATGATGAGTGTCACGGACCCTACTTCCCCCTCCTTCTTTTCCTCTCTTCTGCACCCCCAGTACTTTACTATCTTCCCCAGCATGGGATTCTTCTCTCCCCCCTGGCTGCTCACTCCTTTGCCTGCCCCCCCCACTGTGCTGTCCTCCTCCCCTCCCCAGCAAGGTGCCTGAATGTCTGCTTCTCCGCCTTCATGCTCACTGTGGACAATGAACACATTCCTTGTGTGGGCTCGAGTAGAGGGGGGCGGGGCTGGTTGCTGGGGAAACTGGACGCCTGGCTGGGAGTTGCCTGGCCCACCTGCTGGGACACAAGTCCTAAGATATTTAGCTGAGTGAGAGTCTCTCGGGGGTTGTTCATCTCTGCTGTTTGGAAGACTGTGTGTCTCTGAGCTGCGGCCAGGGAACACAGAATCCCCTATTGGTTCCTGCGGGCCTCTTCAAACCTGCCTGACAACCTGGATTTTGGATTTACCCTGTCCCTTCCTACAACCTGGATTTTGGATACATCCTGTACCTGCCTGCTGGTGAGTGGATTAACACTGGGCCTACCAGAACTCTGCCTGAACTTTGTCACCTCATTGTTTGCCCTGCTCCGTGTGTGGCCCAATCCCTCGCTGGCCAGGACTTTGCCCATTCTATTGGGAGCCCCTGTTATGGACTACCCCTGTTATCTGGAACTCTGTCCTACCCAAGTTGGGTCTGACCCTGGACACCTTTGTTTGGCCCTTTCTTTGTGAACATACCCGCTACCGTTCAATAAAAGGCTTTGTTGGCACTCCTGCTCTCCATGTGCGTTCTGTCTTACCTACACTTCCGTCACACTGGTTGGCAGCGGCGGGATCAGAACGCTGAAGAGGATGGAGAGCAGCCCCCTCACACTGGACCCAACGCGGGGTGGGGAGTACAGGAATTGGACTGTGGCAAGTTTGCAAGAAAAGGCTCAGGAGTTAAGCCTTACCTACAGGGGCCTGTCCAAAGAAGAGCTGGTCACCGCCATTGAGGAAGCCGGCCTTAAGAGAACTGAAAGCTTGAATGCTCCGCCGTCAGAGAATGAACAGAGTGCATCCACCGTCTCAAGTCCCAGGAGCCCGTGGATCACATGGTACGAAGAGGAGATGGCTATCCTGGGGGCCGGGGCCACCTTGGATGACAAGCGGGAGGCTATCCGAAGGGCTCATGAGCGAGAAACCATGAGAGGCCTCAGGGGATATGACCCTCTCCCCAGCCCACGATTCGGTGGGCCTGATCGGCCAAGGGTGACTCGTAAAGACTTCAAGCCATTTTGTGAAGCTACAGGGGATGTGGAAGGGTTCTTCCAGGACTTCGAACACTTATGTCAGCTGCTGGAGGTGCCCCGTGGAGACTGGGTACGCCACCTAGTGGGCCTGCTGGAAGGGGGTGCGGCTGCTGCCTACCGGACAATGAACGCACAGTGGAATCGAGATTACAGTAGGATCAAACAGACTATACTAGAACACTACGCGGTAACTTCAGAAACCCACCGGATCAAATTCCGGGACCTCTCCTGTCATTCTGAACCCTCCTTCAAGATGTATGCGTACAAAATCTCGCTGGCCTGCAGACGCTGGCTGGAGGGGGAGCAGGCCTTTACTATTGAACAAGTTGTCCAGGCCTTTCTAAAGGAACAATTCTTTGCCAAATGCCCAGCAGAGGTGCGGGAGTGGGTGAAGGAGAGGGACCCTGGCACCCTTGAACGGGCGGCTGCACTGGCAGACGAGGCCCTTGCCATTAAACCCCATTGGAAAAGACTGGTAGTCGAGCCGCCCAAAGCCCAGAACACAGGCAGACCACTTCCCAGCAACCCCCTGCCACTCCTCCAGCGCCCTGTCGCCCCAACACCATCCACAGCCCCTTCCTACCGACCTCGTACTTCTGGGCCATTTCTGGACCGCCGGTGCTATGGGTGCAACCAGCCCGGGCATCTTCAGGCCAGCTGCCCTCAGTACCGTCGCACCACGTCTGCCAGCCACAGTCGCCCAGTCAACTACCTAGAGTTGACCCCAGAGGAAGAACCACTACCCCCACCTCCCAGTGACTGGCTGACCCCCACTGTTGCCAATCCTCCTAGGGGAGTCTACGGTGTTCATCCCCTTGTCCCATCCTACCCAGAGCAGAGGCAGCGCCACCTGCAGGAGGTCCTGATTGATGGAGAGAGAACTACGGGATTTCGGGACACTGGGGCCTTCCTCACCATTGCTGATCCCCGCGTGGTAAAACCAGAAGCCATCAAGCCAGGCCCCGGGTTCTTTATTGAAATGGCAGGTGGTACTACGAAACACATCCCCAAGGCGTCGGTTCGCCTTGACTATGGGTTTGGGGAAAAGCGCTGCCAAATTGGAATCATGGCTGGACTACCTGCGGACATTCTGCTTGGAAATGATTTAGGAGAGCTACAGTGTCAATACGTCGGAGCTGTGACCAGGAGCCAAGCCAGCCACGGCCTGCCTGCCGAGAAAACCCAACGGGACTCCCCTTCTGCCCTGGATCCGGTGAGTGTTACCAACCCTGACCAGAATACCACCCTGACCTGGGACCGTGAGAAATTTAAACAGGAACTAGACTCTGACCCCACATTGAGCAAATTCCGGTGCTATAGGTGTAACCAACCTGGGCATCTTCAGGCCAGCTGCCCTCAGAACCGTCGCACCACATCCGCCAGCCACAGTCGCCCAGTCAACTACCCAGAGTTGGCCCCAGCGGAAGGACCTCTACCCCAGGCTCCCAGTGACTGGCTGACCACCATGGCGCCCAATCCTCCTCAGGGAGTCTACAGTGTTTATCCCCTTGTCCCACCATACCCGGCAGCAGGACCTTCAGTAGGTGAGCCTATTACCACAAGTGCCTCCAAGGAGACCTGCCGAGGTCCCCCTGTCGGCACTTGTAAAATAAAAGGGGGAGGGGTTGTCACGGACCCTACTTCCCCCTCCTTCTTTTCCTCTCTTCTGCACCCCCAGTACTTTACTATCTTCCCCAGCATGGGATTCTTCTCTCCCCCCTGGCTGCTCACTCCTTTGCCTGCCCCCCCCACTGTGCTGTCCTCCTCCCCTCCCCAGCAAGGTGCCTGAATGTCTGCTTCTCCGCCTTCATGCTTACTGTGGACAATGAACACATTCCTTGTGTGGGCTCGAGTAGAGGGGGGCGGGGCTGGTTGCTGGGGAAACTGGACGCCTGGCTGGGAGTTGCCTGGCCCACCTGCTGGGACACAAGTCCTAAGATATTTAGCTGAGTGAGAGTCTCTCGGGGGTTGTTCATCTCTGCTGTTTGGAAGACTGTGTGTCTCTGAGCTGCGGCCAGGGAACACAGAATCCCCTATTGGTTCCTGCGGGCCTCTTCAAACCTGCCTGACAACCTGGATTTTGGATTTACCCTGTCCCTTCCTACAACCTGGATTTTGGATACATCCTGTACCTGCCTGCTGGTGAGTGGATTAACACTGGGCCTACCAGAACTCTGCCTGAACTTTGTCACCTCATTGTTTGCCCTGCTCCGTGTGTGGCCCAATCCCTCGCTGGCCAGGACTTTGCCCATTCTATTGGGAGCCCCTGTTATGGACTACCCCTGTTATCTGGAACTCTGTCCTACCCAAGTTGGGTCTGACCCTGGACACCTTTGTTTGGCCCTTTCTTTGTGAACATACCCGCTACCGTTCAATAAAAGGCTTTGTTGGCACTCCTGCTCTCCATGTGCGTTCTGTCTTACCTACACTTCCGTCACAATGAGACTCAACAAAAAAATTTTCAAACAGAAAAAAACCCTCGAGGTAGACCACCGGTCTGCTCAAATTGCGGCCTGCAAAACCTTGCGGCCAAATGAGGCATCCGCCGATGCCATCACATCAATTTTATAAAATTTTGTAAAGGTATGTACCGACGACCAGGTGGCCGCTTTACATACCTGGACCACTGACGCCTGATGGCGAAAGGCCCAGGAAGTACTGAGCGCTCGAGTGAAGTGCGCCCTAACAGGGAATGGAGGATTCCGACCCTTAATAGAATAAGCCTGTACCACCGTCTGACTGATCCATGTAGATATGGTCGCGGCAGACACAGGCAACCCCCTTCAAGGGCTATCCGTGATCACAAAAAGTGAGTCCTTCTTACGAAAACCACTTTAGGAAGGAAGGATGGATTCGGAAGAAGAACCACCTTATCCCTATGAACCACCAGATCTGGGGAACGACAGGATAATGCGGCCAGTTCTGACACCCTGCGTACAGAAGTAATGGCAGGGTGTCAGAAAGCCACCTTCTGGGAATGTAAGCAAGGGAATCTCCCTAATATCTTCAAAGAGAAGTTTCTGAAGAACCGACCACACTAAATTAAGATACCAGGCGGTAAGGGTGCGCACACTGGCGGAGCCAGATGTCGTACCCCCTGGATGAAATTCCGCACCAAGGAATGATTAGCCAAAGGTTTCTTGAAAGAAGATTGCTAACGCCGAAAACCTGACCCTTGATCGTGCTCAAGGATAGTTTCTGCTCAACCCCTTGTTGCAGACAGACCAAAATTCGGGTCACCGAATAGGTCTGTGGGGGAATTCCAATAGATTCACACCATGCAATAAAAGACTTCCATGTGCTGGAAGTCGCTTTCCTTGCTTTAACTGGAGGTAGGAATAACTGAAGCTGACACTCCCTTGTCCTTCAGTACCTGGGTCTCAATGGCCAGGCCATTAAGCCAGCGACTGTAAAGCAAGATGGAAGATCGGTCCCTGAGACCGCAAATCCTCCCTGAGAGGAAGTCTCCAAGGAGCGTCCGCGACTAGCCTCGCCAAGTCGGCGTACCAGGCTCGACGAGGTCAATCCGGAATTTCCAGAATAACTGGAATTCCCTCCACCTCTATCCTGCGAAGAAGTTCCCGCAGCAACTTGAGAGGATGGAAGGCATGCCGTAGCTGATACTGCCCCCACGGTGCGATCAGCATTTCTGCTGCGTCCGCTAGAGGATCGTGGCGCGAGCTACAAACCTCCGCACCTTCCTGTTAGGCCAAGGTGCCAACAGATCCACATCCGGGATGTCCCAATGAAGGGACAGCTAGGGAAAAACCTCTGGATGAAGAGGCCATATGCGATTGGATCCGAATCGGGCTGCTCTAGAGCTGCTCGATCCAGTAAATCAGACAAAATCTGATCGCTCTCAGTGCCGATACCCTTATTGGTAATCTGGATACTATCGGAAGAAATGACTTCCCCTGGTTGAGCATCGGAGACTTCCTGGTCCGCTCGCTCAACCGGATCCGATTGTCCAGGGAATCGGAATTCTGATTCCATTAAAAAAGAATCTCCTTCAGGAGAATTCGGGTATGAGACTGGGTATACGGTACTGCCTCTAAGAAGGCCACCATCAGTCCCAGCCAATTGACGGACAGCAACATCCGAATCGTTGACTGAACCTTCTGGAGTTTCCCAGCAAGGAGAAACTCTCTTGCCCAGGATGTATCCAACCTTAGGCCCAGATAGTTCAGTCTCCTGGTGGGAACCAGGGATGATCTTTGGGAAAGCGAAAAAACGCTGATGTCCTGCGATGATAGGGATATAAAGATAGGCATCCTATATGTCTATGGACGCCAGGAAATCTCTTTGATGCAGGGAGGCCACCACTGTACGGATGGACTCTATTTCTTCCCAAGTCCAGATTTGGACGCACCTTGCCCTCTTTCCTGGGCATTGTGAATAGGTTTGAATAGAACCCCTGAAACCGTTCAATGTTAGAAGGGAATAATCGCACCGGTGGAAGTGATCGAAACTCGATCCTGTGTCCTCCAGAAACCGGTGAAGACATCCCCCCCCACCCCAGAGATGGGTAGGGGCGCATCAGGCTATATTCTTCAGGCTTGGCTGAGCCGGACTCTTTGTTTACCCGACCAGCGCCCTTTGAAACCCCTCTAAAGGGGCTTTGGAGGGTTTCGCCTTATCGCCCGCCCTCGCGGAACGAACAACTCTATATGAGCAGAAAAGGAAGGTCCTCGTTAGTTACGAGGTCTTTTTATCCTAACAGTCTGTGGCAAGACAGCAGGTGGTACCGTCTATCCTATAAAGAGGAATTCCTCAAACGGATAGCACCTAGCCATGCGTTTGGAAATAACAGGGGTTCGTTTCAAAACGACCCCATTCGGGTAAAGGAAAATCCTTCGCCCTTTTGGTAGGCTAACAAGTACCAAAAAGGAATCTCAGTCTCAGCTACCTCTGCCGGTGTAACCTCAAGACTAAAGGTTTCCAGGACGGACACAACTAGTGCATCCACCACTCTTGTGCTATGGCGGAGGCAGAAACGTGCTCCTCACTGCTGAGGAGATATTACCTGAGACAACAGCCCCCTAAGAGGGACCTGCAACTGCATTGACCAGTTCCGAATCCGTATCTGAAGTATCTGATAAACAATAGGGGTAGGCGGGGGTCGCTACTTGACCCCCGTCCCTGACAGGCCACCTCCACCCGGGATACCAAAGACTCCAAAACTGCCGATAATGCATTAAAAACAAGTGGGGTACTGGAGGGTCCTGCGGCCACCTTGAGGGGATCAGGTGGGGATACCTATGCGGCAGGGTCAATGATTATACAAGACACTTGCCAGCGACAAAAAAATGACAAGGTAGGATACCTTATACTATCACAGTAAAGTTCTAGTACTGCCACTGACTACAATCATTTACACATTTTTACAATTAGATTGTCAGCTCCCAAACCAAGCCTTCTGGCTTCTTGTACACAAAAATCACACTCAATTAGGGGGATCTGTGACATGTTGTAGGATAGAGGGGAACCCATCCTTACCATTACAGAGAGGGGCCCGCGTTCACCACAAGACCCGTCAGGGGGAAAGGGGGAACATACTACTCACCATACCGGAACCAGGCGGGCGCCAACTCTTGACAGTACCCCTCTCCACCGAGGTAGGAGGGCTGTCGACCAATACGGGCGCCGTGACTCATGGTCTTTGGCGTTTCAGCGAGACGTTTAACTCGCAGGGTCAGTCCCCGTCCAGTGGGACTATGTCGCGGCCGACCCAGGAGCTATGGCCTGCACGCGCTCGTAGGCTGAACTGGGGTGACCACTGGATCTCAACATCCCGCCCGTCGCCCAGTTCAGCTTTCTTGCTTGAAGATCTCACAGGAACACTGGAGAAAAAAAGCTGTCTAAAAAAAATTCTTTTCTAAGAAAAAAATCCTGCCAGGACCGAAGATCCCAGCAAGGTATCTAGGTCCTTACTCCTGACTAGACAGAAAAAAACTGATTTGCTGTGGCGGAGAGAGAGAGGATATACCCTCGGGGACTGCCCCTGGGGTGTGGCCAGAGCATTTTTCATTTCCTGTCTAGTCCTACTCCTGTGGAGGCAACATAACCCGAAGGTGCTGTATCACCGAGGACTACGTCTGTCAATGAGCGATAGAGAAAAGTTTTTTTCTATGAGTTTTCACTGCCTAGTCTTACTCCTGTAGAGGGCGCATTACCCATTTGTGAGGAAACTATGAAGTGGTTGCGTCTGTCAGAGGACGCAAGAGAGAGAGTGTGATAGGTTGTTATGAAATTAGATTTATAATTTATGCTCTTAGAACGCCTGAATGTGCTACTTGGATGTTGGACCTCTGTATGTGGCCAGGCTGTGTAAAAGTCTCATGGGGTATCGCCATACTCAGGAGAAGTAGCAGAATGTATTTTGGGGTGTCATTTTTGCTATGTACATGCTGTGTCAGAAATCTCTTATAAATTGACAACTTTGTACAAAAAAAAAAAAAAATGGATTTTTGTAAAATCTTACCGTAAAATCCTTTTCTCTTAGCTCATTGACAGACGTAGTCCTCGGTGATACACCACCTTCGGGTTATGTTGCCTCCACAGGAGCAGGACTAGACAGGAAATTAAAAAGCTCTGGCCACACCCTAGGGGCAGTCCCAGAGGGTATATCCTCTCTCTCTCTGCCTCAGCAAATCAGTTATGTGAAAAAGCAGTCTTTAGAGATTTTAACCCAACTCAAAAAACAGAGGGGCGGGGACTACGTCTGTCAATGAGCTAAGAGAAAAGGATTTTACGGTAAGATTTTACAAAAATCCATTTTTCTCTAGCGCTCATTGACAGACGTAGTCCTCGGTGATACACCACCTTCGGGACGTCCCAGAGCAGTATCACAACTGAGGGGTGGGAAAATGAAATCAAATCCCAATCTAGAAGGCCCAACCGGTGCCAACTAGAAGTTTACAATGCTCATCCTTAATGATGAGACTCAACAAAAAAAGAGAAAAAATTTTTTTTTTTTTTTTTTTTCAAACAGAAAAAAACCCTCGAGGTAGACCACCGGTCTCCTCAAATTGTGGCCTGCAAAACCTTGCGGCCAAATGAGGCATCCGCCGATGCCGTCACATCAATTTTATAGAATTTTGTAAAGGTATGTACCGACGACCAGGTGGCCGCCTTACATACCTGGACCACTGACGCCTGATGGCGAAAGGCCCAGGAAGTACTGAGCGCTCGAGTGGAGTGCGCCCTAACAGGGAACGGAGGACTCTGACCCTTAATAGAATAAGCCTGTACCACCGTTTGTCTAATCCATTTGGCAATGGTCGCGGCAGATGCAGGCAAACCCTTTCTGGGGCCATCCGTGATCACAAAAAGTGAATCCGTCTGACGGAAAGATTCCGTAGCTTTCAGGTATACCCTGATTGCCCGAACCACATCTAAGGAATGCAACGCATGTTCCCGATGATGCTTGGGCTGAGGACACAAGGAAGGTAGTACAATATCTTCATTCAGATGAAAATCTGAAACCACCTTAGGAAGAAAAGATGGCTTAGGATGAAGTACTACCTTATCCCTATGAATCACTAGGTATGGGGACTGGCATGATAATGCAGCCAGTTCTGACACCCTGCGAGCAGAAGTAATAGCCACCAAGAAGGCCACCTTCTGGGATAAAGTAAGCAAGGGAATCTCCCTGATGTTTTCAAAGGGAGGTTTCTGTAGAACCGACAAAACCAAATTAAGATCCCAGGGCGGTAAGGGCGCGCGGACTGGAGGAGCCAGGTGCCGCACCCCCTGGATGAAATTCCGCACCAAGGATTTGGTAGCTAAAGGCTTCTGAAAGAAGATTGCTAATGCTGAAACTTGACCCTTGATGGTGCTCAAGGCTAGCTTCTGCTCAACCCCTTGTTGCAAAAAGGCCAATATTCGAGTCACCGAATAGGTACGTGGAGGAAATCCTAAAGATTCGCACCACGCAATATAAGTCTTCCATGTGTGATAATAGACTTTGCTGGAAGTCGCTTTCCTTGCTTTAATAAGGGTAGGAATGACTGAAGTAGACAAACCTCTGTCCTTCAGTACTTGGGTCTCAATGGCCAGGCCATTAAACCCAGCGACTGTAAAGCATGATGGTAAATTGGTCCTTGAGACCACAGACACTCCCTGAGACGAAGTTCCCACGGAACGTCTACGACTAACATGTCCAAGTCGGCCAGGCCGGCTTGAGGAGGCCAGCCTAGAATTTCTAGGACCACTGGCGCTGATAGAATCTGAACCAGGCGTCCCTAAAGGTATCTGGCCCCGACCATCCGAGAAAGTCTGGTCGTTTTCTGTTCCCACACATTTATCAGATACCTGATAGTTATCAGGAAAGGTGATCTTTTCTGGTTGAAACTCAGGGACCGAAGTCACCCGACTAGAGGCTACTTGGCCTATCTGGTCAACCAGATCCGATTCCTGTGAGGTATCGGGACTAATCTTAGGAAAAGGTAAAGGAAAAGATCTATTCAGGGAACGGTAACTACCGCTTCCTGTAGTACTTAAATGTTGGAAGGGAAGAATCGCACCGGTAGTAGTGGTTGATGCTCGATCTAATGTCCTGAATACCGGTGAAAACGTCCCCCCACCCTGAAACCGGGTGGGGGCGCACCTTCAGGCTGTGTACTCCTTTGCTTCGGGTTTGGCTGGGTTGGTCCTTTGCTTGTCCGACCAGCCCTTCTTGAACCCTCCTGGAGGAGTCTTGCCTTTCCCGCTAGTACCAGCCGGGCGCCCTTTATGGGCGGTAAAGAAAGGTCCTCGCTTTTTGCGAGGTCCCTTAGCTTTAGCAGCCTGTGGCAAAAAAGTGCTCTTGCCCCCAGTGGCATCCTTGATGATTTCATCTAGGTTGGCCCCAAATAGACGATTCCCCTGAAAAGGGAGATTCGTCAAGGTCTTTTTGGAACCTAGGTCAGCTGACCAGCATTTTAACCACAGCACACGTCTGAGGATCACCGCTGACTTAGATGCATGCCCTAATAAGGGAGTAGTGTCCAAGGCTGCGTCACAGATAAACTGTAGCCCTTGTATAATCTGTTCCATCAAATCAGATGTCTCCTGGGGAATATCTTTTCCCCTAAGATCTTGGCGTACCATTTTCGCCCATTCCTAAGTGTCTGGGAAACTAGACCAATAACAATTACTGGTCTAAAATGCTGACCCTATCAGAGAGAAGATGGTGCGGGACTTTGCTTCCATCTTTCGATCCACCGGATCCTTAAAGGACGAAGTGTCCTCCACTGGAATAACCGTGGCTTTATTCAGCCTGGAAATAGGTGGATCCACCACTGGTGGTACCGTCCATTTCTTAATGATGGATTCCTCAAACGGATAGCGTCTAGCAATACGCTTGGAAATAGTAAAGGTACGTTTAGAATGCTCCCATTCTCCTTTAATCTGATTACCGAAACATTTAGGTACAGGAAAAACCTTCACCGTTTTGATGGGCTTATTAGTACCAAAGGGAATCTCTGTTTCAGTTGCCTCTGCCGGTAAAGCCTCAAGTTTTAAGGTTTCCTGCACTGCCACAACTAGTGCGTCCACCAATGCTTCTTCCTGAATTATAGCAGGAGAAGAAGCGTCCTCCTCACTGTCTGAGGGGGCTTTACCTGGGATAACAGCCCTTGCAGAGGAACCTGCAACTGCAGTGACCATCTCTGAATCAGAGTCAGAGGTGTCAGATAGTATAGGGGTAGGCGGGGGTCGCTTCCTTGACCCCCGTCCCTGACAGGCCGCCTCCACCCGAGCCACCATAGACTCCAAAATTGCTGTAAATGACTCTATACTCTGTGCACCGGCGGGTCCCGTGGCCCCCTCGAGGGAAACAGGTGGGGGAATATGTGTGGCAGGGTCCATGATAATTCCAGTCACTTCCTGGATAATATAAAATTCAAAAATAAAAAACGTTTTTTTTTTTTTTTTTCAGACCCCCAGCGCCACAAAAGCCCCTTAGTGTTACCTGCTAGGGATCCCTATCGATCGAGAGAGAGAGAGAGATAGACCCCCAGGCTCACCACTTGATGCTCAGAGTTTAACTGCAACAGGTTACAGCGCTGTCTTGACAAACAGGAAGTCTTTTGGCTGGCTGCCCAGGAAGAAAGGAGGCGGCTCCGCCCCTCTGCACGCCTTCCGGCGCCTCCCCCAAGCTCCACGAGGTGTTTGGATCACCTCAAACATGGCCGCCCCCATGCTGGAGACACGAGGCTACGCCAAAATGGCGGCTCGTGCGATCCAGCAAAAAAAATGGCGGCGGCCTGTACTGAATAGCGGTGTGCTGCAGGGCACACAACACTCTCTCTGCATGGGGATATGGCGTGGTTGGCGGTACCGGCCCTGGCGGACCGCATGGCCATTCGGGAGGCCTGCTAATAGCTGGAGATCTGATTAGGAAGGCAGTCTACATGTCCGTGGCTTCTGACTGGTAGGTAGCTTATTCTTAACACCGTAAGATTCCCAGAATGCCACAGATTACATCTTTTTAACATGTATACAATTAGATTGTTAGCTCCCAAACCAAGCCTCCTGGCTTTTTGCACATAAAATCACACTCAAAGTAGGAGGATCTGTGTCATGTTATAGGATAGAGAGGGACTCTATCTTACCATACAGAGAGGGGCCCGCGTTCACCACAAGACCCGTCAGGGGAAAAGGGGGAACATACTACTCACCATACCGGAACCAGGCGGGCACCAACTCCTGACAGTACCCCTCTCCACCGGGGCGGGAGGGCTGTCGACCGATACGGACGCCGTGACTCATGGTCTTTGGCGTTTCAGCGAGACGTTTAACTCGCGTGGACAGTCCTTTAATGGGACTTTGTCGCGGCCGACCCAGCGCGGAGCTATGGCCTGCACGCGCTCGTAGGCTGAACTGGGGTGACCACCGGATCTCAACATCCAGCCCGTCGCCCAGTTCAGCTTTCTTGCTTGAAGATCTCACAGGAACACTGGAGAAAAAAAGCGGTCTAAAAAATCCTTTAAGAAAAAATTCTTGCCAGGACCTAAGATCCCAGCAAGGTATCTAGGTCCTTACTCCTAACTAGACAGAAAATAACTGATTTGCTGAGGCAGAGAGAGAGAGGATATACCCTCTGGGACTGCCCCTAGGGTGTGGCCAGAGCTTTTTAATTTCCTGTCTAGTCCTGCTCCTGTGGAGGCAACATAACCCGAAGGTGGTGTATCACCAAGGACTACGTCTGTCAATGAGCGCTAGAGAAAATAGGTTTTAATTTTCTTTCCATATTTTCCAAAAACTTGTGGGAAAAAAATGACATGTTCAAAAGACTCCAAATGCCTCATAGAATATACGTTGGGGGTGTTTGCTTCCAAAATGGGGTCATTTTGTGGGTAATTCTATTGTCCTGGTGCTCCAGGGCCTTCAAAAGTGTGATAGGTCGTTAGGAAATTATATGTGTAAGTTATGCTCCTAGAACACCTGACGGTGCTCCTTGCATGTTGGGCCTCTGTATGTGGTCAGGCCGTATAAACACATGTGGTATTGCCACACTCAGGAGGAGTATCAGAATGTATTTTGGGGTGTAATTGCAAGTATGCATATACTGTGTGTGAAAAATACCTTAATTTTCCCAAGAATTGTGGAAAAAAACTAGCAACTTCAAAAAACTCTATAATGCCTCTTAAATACCCTGGAATGTCTACTTTCCAAAAAGAGGTCATTTGGGGGGGATTTGTACTGTCCTGATATTCAGGGCCTCAAGAAATTAGATATGCTGTCGGTACATCAGGTGCGATCAATTTTCAATGATTGGCACCATAGTTTGTAGACTAACTTTCACACAGACTAAATAATAGCCACTAATTTGGGTTATTTTTACCAAAGATATGTAGCTGTAGCAGTATAAATTTTGGCTCAAATTTATGAAAACAAAAATTACTTATTTGCAAAATTTCATAATTCATACTAAAACAAAAAAGGTTATTCTTTTTTTTTTTTAAATTTTCGCTCTTTTTTCACTTCTATCACAAAAAAGAAAAAAATCCCAGTGGTGATCAAATTCCACCAAAATAAGCTCTATTTGTGTGAAAAAAAATGATAAAAAATTTGATTGGGTACAGCGTTGCATGAATGAGAAATTATTTAAAAGTGTGAGCACTGAAAGCTGAAAATTGGTCTGGGCAGCAAAGCCTGTTCGAGTGAGAAGTGGAGAAAGCTGCTACAGACAGCCACAGCATTGGATTGAGATCGGGGCAAGCATAAGGGGGGTGAGGGGGAGATAAACATACTGAAACATTTTTTACCTTAATGTAGGGAATGCACACATAAAAAAAAAAAAAAAGGTTTAGGCTTTACAACCACTTTATTCCACAAATATAACTTTCTTTTGGTGGTATTTAATTCCCTTTGCAGTTATTTTTTGCGTTATAAAACAAAAAAAAAAAGACAATTTTTGAAGGAAAAAAAAAAATTCAATATTTCTTTCTGCTATAAAATACACCCAATAAAAAAAAAAAATTATTTCTTCATCAGTTTAGGCCAATATGTAGTCTGCTACTTGTGTTTGATAAAAAAAAAAATCCCAATAAGCATATATTGGTTGGTTTTCGCAAAAGTTATAGCGCCTACAAACTATGGGATATTTTTATGGAATCTTTTTTTTTTTTTCTTACTAGTAATGGTGGCGAGCAGCGACTTTGCCGTGGACAAATCGGACACTAAGTAACACTTTGTGGGGACCAGTGACACCAATACAGTGGTCAGTGCTAAAAAAAAATGTGCACTGTTACGGTACTGACACTGGCAGGGAAGGGGTTAACATCAGGGGTGATCTAAGGGTTTAAGGTGTTCCTAGGGAGTGTTTTCTAATTGTGTGGGGGGTGCTTGTACTGTGGGAAGCAGAAATACAGGATCTCTGTCTTCCCTTGTCACAGAAGGATGATCTACCTCGTTTACATAGGCAGACCGCCGTTCTGCCTGCTAATCCCCCAGGCTCTGGCACAAAAGCTTGGCCCATTCAGTTGGGGTCAGACACTGGGGTTGAGGCAAAGACTGGCCGCAATGCCGATCGAGCAACAGTAAACACGCTGCGTGCCACAGCCTCCGCTTTCTTGTCAGCCAGGTCCTTAAAGGACGGGGATTCCTCTACTGGAATCATGGTTGCTTTATTCAACCTGGAAACGGGAGGGCCTACCACTGGTGGACTAGTCCACTTTTTTAAAAGTGACTGTTTAAAAGGGTAACATACAGCAAAATATTTGGGGACCACAAAGGGTAATTTTTGTTGTTCCCATTCCTTACAGGAAAATCCGTAAAAATAAGGCACATAAGGACACACCTTTGGAGTATGATGCGACTTGTGTGTACCAAACGACACAGCCACATCCTTGGCTACATCAACCACACCCTCCATTTTTAAAGTCTCACGTACTGCAGTGATAAGCTGCTGTGCCCATGGAAGAATCATCCTCACTATCGGATGGATGGATCAGGGGGTGTGATATTAAGTTCCCCTGGATGGGCCACGTCCACGGCGGCATCAGGCTCAGAATCAGATGAGACAGCCTGAGCAGGGGAAGGCGTGGGACGCTTCCTCCTAGGCTTTTGCCTATGCGCCACTTCCACCCAGGACACTAAGGACTGCAGGACCGCCGTCAGTGCAACCATGGGAAGCTGGGGTTCCAGAGGACCGGCCATCTCCATGAGGGGGTCAGTGGGGGAGATATGACCCTGAGGCTTCATAAGGAAAGGAAAACCTTGCAGTACAAAAACGATCTTTTGGCACCACTAAAGGATCCCCTCAAGGCTCAGGGTACCTATCAGAAAAGAGAGAGATAACAGGGACCCCCAAATACTCACCCTACCGACCGGAGGAGCACTGAGAATTCAAACACAGCATCATCATGGACGCTATCCCTGTTCATATGTCCCAGGCACAGGAAGAGAAAACTAAGGAGGGAGAGCAAGAGGAGGCGCTTGGGCAACTCCACGAGGCTTCAGTTGTCTCCAGCATCTCCCAGACTAAGGGAAAATGGCCCATATGACATCATCCGGCTAAACAAACATGGCCGCCAACCAGATCAAGGGAAAATGGCCAGCATCAGCTACAAACACTGAAGCATGCTGCCAGGATCCTGCACCCTCTGCAAGGGGACCCCCCCCCCCCATTGAAGGTAGGACACACGTTTAGGGGAGACTCTGCTGTGCACTCTGCACCAGTCTCTGCACTGGGACCCCCCTGCAATATACCCACACTGCAAAACAGCAGAGCATTCACCTAGGGGTCTCCTACACTGGGACCCCTCCAGACTAGCAGGGCAGGACACACACTATGGCAACCAGGGAAAAAAGCCGCTCAGGTGCAAGTTCAAAACCCGGTGCAGGTCAGATCCGCCATCCAAGCATAGAAACATCCAAAAAGATAGAGACCGCACTCAAGGGTGTAAGATGAAAACCAATCGAACTCCTTTATTCTCCATAAATACAGCAGACAGACAGTACAGTGCATGAACAGACATGTCGGGTTGACCCGACACGTCTGTTCGTGCACTGTACTGTCTGTTTGCTGTATTTATGGAGAATAAAGGAGTTCGATTGGTTTTCATCTTACACCCTTGAGTGCGGTCTCCATCTTTCAGGACACACACTATCCCAGGACCGTTACAGAGTAGGGCTATCGGGGGGAGACTCCAGGGGTCTCTGCTGCATTCTCTGCCCTGGGACCCCCACCAAACACTAGGTCCAGACAGGGGGGAATGGGAGTGGGGGGGAAGCCCAGCTCAGTGAGGGATTTAAGGATGGGAGGAGGGAACCTGCAGGCAGGTCCGACCGTCCCTGGAGGTTACCTGCATCCACTCCAAAGAAAACCACCAAAAGGGGAGAGGGGGAGACTGCACTTACCTTTCCAAGGTTCGGGTAACGCTTCAGACAGAACTCCTCGCCACCGAAGTAGAGGAACTGTTGGCCAAGGGACTGCTGCGACTCAGATTTAAGCCTGGTCGTATGCAAACCTGCAAGACATTTAACTTGCGGGCCAGCCTTCGTCTGTGAGGCTATGTTGCAGTCGACCTAGCGCGTAGCTGCGGTCTGCATGCATTCGCTGGCTGGGATGGGGGGGGACCAATGGATCTTAATTACTCAGCCCGTCGCCCAGCCTGGCAGTTGATTGTAGACCCTCCGAGAGAAAAAAGATGTAAGGAAGGAGAAAATTGCTAGGACCAGAGATCCCAGCCAAGAGCCTAGGTCCTTACTCCTGACTAGACAGATTAAAAATGAATACCCAGAGCAGAGAGGGGGTTATATACCAGCTGAGGACAGCCCATGGGTGTAGCCAGGTGTTTTTTGTTCTGCCTAGTCCTACTCCTAGAGGAGGCAATATAACCCACTAGTTATGATTTATGGAGCGCAGTGTCCGTCGATGAACGAAAGAGAAACTTGCATTTTAAGAAAAAAAAAAAAAAGGAGGTCAGCAGTAGCTGCTTATATACTTCAGCAGAGCTTTCCGTAACACAACAAGAACTTGTAAGTGTTTATTTTCAAAGGTCTCCATTTGTATTGTCTTCACATTTTACAATGTTGTCAGATCTATAACAATGACATCAAGAGAATACTTACACTGGAATATTCCCCTGCACCTAATTTCTGGAAGGGATCACCTAATTTTTGACTACTGGTATCATGTTTAAAATGTGCAGAACTTCCTGCATGCTCAAGAGACTATTATTTACAGCAATATAGATATAAAAAGGCAGACAGATTACTTCAGAATACAAACCATATTTGAAGACTGTAGCTGAGGCACTCTCCTGGCTGACCCTCCAGAGCTCTTGTCACTAGTTACCAGAGGAACACGACAGGGACTGAACATTAGTTCTGTTGAAAATAAGGATGTCAGGTGAACAAGCATACAGTACATGAGCATACAGAATTGGCTTCTGAAACAGCTTCTTTATCAAGTAAGCCCCCATTCACACAGAATGGGGCTTTGAAATTGCACCACTTAAGTGCGATTTCAAAGCCGGTCAGTGCAATTTCATGTGCAGCTTGCCAACATCCGTGCAACTTCATGCACAGATTTCAATGGAAGGCACACAATAAAAACGCCAAAAATAGTGCAGGAACTATTTTTCAAATCACGCTAATTCAAATCGCACCTATTAAAACAGTGCCACAGAAACGCATTTAATGCGATTTGTAAATTGCATGTCACACCTGAAGTTGTACCGGTGTGAATGGGGTCTAACAAATTAGAGCAGATAAAGTTCGCACACAATAATAAAAATTTCTATAAAAAACAACAAATAATATTGTTTATGTAATAAATTAACAAAGGTCTTCTTCCCAGAAGCACGCACGTAAACCGGCAGGACTCAGCAAGCCAACAGGCCACACTTACAATGTAAATCAGAGAAAGTGATCGGGGCATCGGTTCAAAAGGACAGATAGGCCAGAAGAACAGCAGCACATGAGGTAAGCCTAAACACCAGCATCCTAAATAACTTAAAATAGAATTTAAGATCGCTTTAACCAGTTCTGGACCGGAAGGATTTGCCCCCTTAAACCACTTAAGCCCCGGAAGATTTTACCCCCTTCCTGACCAGGCCCTATTTGCGATTCGGCACTGCGTGACTTTAACGGACAATTGCGCGGTCGTGCGATGCTGTACCTAAACTAATTTGACGTCCTTTTCCCACAAACAGAGCTTTCTTTTGGTGGTATTTGATCACCTGTGCGATTTTTTGATCATGCGCTATAATCAAAAAAAGAGCGACAATTTTGCAAAAATATAAGAATGATGTAACCAAAATACTGTAAAGAATACTTAAATAGGTATAGTCCAGCACTTAATTGCATCCAGCAACGCTCAATATATCAAATATATATCACCGATCATATAGTCCTCAAAAGGAAAAGACTGTCTTTTGATTTAGTCAAATGTTCATAAGATCACCAGACAGTTCATACAATAGTGATTCCCGGTGTTTTGATGTCTGAAATCAGGTTCCAACCTTCACCACACCAAACGTCATTTATGTACAAATATGGGAGCAATTTACAGCATGCCTGGTCCTCAGTTGAAGTCTAAACGGACGAAACGCGTCAGGCACAGGCATGCTGTTTCCCTGGTAACCACAAGAAGTTTTGGCTGGGATCTGGATCTCACCCCAGAGGAGGCTGGAATATTTACATGCAGCAGTGGTGAGCTGGCCATAACCAATGGGTTACTACTATTTTGCTTGAAAGATCTGTTCATATGTAAGCATATTGGATTTGGGGTTTTATTTTGGAGTGATTTGTGCAATAAATGTTGAAACGGTATCACACTATTGTGCCCCCATCTTTATTTCCATGACACATCCTGATCCATGATTGGAGCACGTATGTGGAGGTCATCCGGTACTGACGGGGATATCCAAAGGTGTCAAGGGTCCAAGCAACCAATGCTTACAGGCGTATATTTATAGTATTTCTGGTGAGTGCCCACTACTAGGGGGGTCACGTTTGGTGTGGTGAAGGTTGGAACCTGATTTCAGACATCAAAACACCGGGAATCACTTTTGTATGAACTGTCTGGTGATCTTATGAACATTTGACTGAGTCAAAAGACAGTCTTTTCCTTTTGAGGACTATATGATCGATGATATAGGTTTGATATATTGAGCGCTGCTGGATGCAATTAAGTGCTGGACTATACCTATTTAAGTATTCTTTACAGTATTTTGGTTACATCATTCTTATATAGTTTTTACTACAGCGGCTGCGATCAGCAAATTTTATGTGTTTTATTACATCTTATATCTATTGTGTGGTTTTATCCCTTTAATAAGGAGTGCTGGGCGAGTGTTTGGAGTCTTGCATTGGTCTCAACCACTTTCTACAATTTTGCAAAAATAACAATATTTTTCAATTTTTTTTATATGAAGTATAATTGCCCCACTTGACGCCAGTGGCCAAAGACTTCACTATCACATCATATGTAGATATGTGTTCAACTCCATATTCCAGGCCAGATTGGCTACTCAATATATCTCTGTGGATAGCATATGGTCAGCCACATAAAGGGCATCGCTGTGATAGGGTAACTAGGGGGTCCTATATAGCATATTCTAGAGGCAGTATATAGTGAGTGTCAGGTAAGTAATATTCCTAGTCAATCAAAGGTCACGGGGAGAGAAAGAAAGAGGGGCAGTCCTTGTTTCAGCTAAAAATGCCAATGTGTATTGGGCCTATGCACAGTATATAAGCCGCTCAGGGCAGGCAATACTCCAATACATCACATGTATTGCCAGGTACACAGACAGAGGATACGCACAAGGCTGACTGGTGGCCCAGTATCCAGTTGAACCCCCTTCCCTAATATAGGATGATGATGTGATGTGAAGCCTGGTCAGCTGAGTTTCCCGCACTGATCCAATCAGAGCCTCCACCAACTCTTTTTCATGCGTGGTTGCAGACGACGACTCATCCTCCCTATTAGAGCACTCAGCATGCGTGGACGCAGACCCAGTGGGCGGACTCCGCGGCGGCCAAATCTATCTCAGAATCGGAGAAAGCAGAGGATACAGGTGAAGGCAGGGGGTGCTTCTTGCCAGGTCTCCTTTGCTGGGCCATATCTGCCAGGTTTCCTTTGCTGAGATATATCTACTTTGGCTACTAGCGACTGCAGGGCTGCCGTCATGGCCGCCAGGGCAGACTGAGACCCAGAGGGTCCCGCACCTTCTAGAAGCGGATCGGGTGGTGAAAACATAGGAATAGGCTCCATGACTATAAAGGGTTAAACTGAACCATGCTGCTCAGTAAAGAAAACGTTTTTTTTCCACCCAAAAAATAGCAGGAGGCCCCTCCCCCCCTGTACACCGCTGGGGCACCACAATAATCAGCGCCCCCAGAGACTCACCACCCGATTGCCAAAACGATCTGCCACACTGCAGGAAGAGGAAACGCTAACCTGACACTCGAGGCACCCGCAGCCTTAACACTCAATCAGACTAAAGGAAAATGGCCGCCACTGAAACTATATACAGAGACCACGGCAAAATGGAGGCACCACGTGGCACTGCATGGGACCCTGGACCCCATGGAAAAATTCAGACCCCAGGAGGGGACCCACCCCGCACCACCCAGGTACGGACAACCCCTACAGGGGGCCGACAGCGGCATCACCCCCCACTCCTCCAGCCCAGCACCATGGGGACAGATGAGGGCACCAAATTTAAGGGGGAACCCTATGAGGAGGAGGCAGAAGCACAACGGGGAGGAAGGATGGGGGGGGCTACCACCTCCTTAGCAATTCCGCAGAAAAAGAAGGGGGACACTACTCACCACACCACGGTCACCAGGCGGGCGCCACTCCCAGCAGTCCACCGCATCATCTTGGAATGAGGGTGCTGCAGCCTGAGGTATGCTGCGACTCTGGTCGTGGCTGCTGTCAGGACCAGGGCTATGCGACCTCACGAGGCGTTTCACTCGTCGGTCAGCCCCTTCCAGTGGGGCTATGTCGTGGCCAACATAGCACGGAGCTAATAGTTGGGTCGCGCTCGCAGGCCAGACTTGGAAGACCGTAAGGATCTAGGATATCCAGTGCATCACACAGTCCAGCTGTTGATTGTAGTTCTCACAGGAACAGTTGATTGCAGTTCACACAGGAACAAGAATAATAAAGAAAAAGTAAAAAATTTCATTTAAAAATAGAAAAATATGCCAGGACAGCAGATCCCAGCAGAGAGCCAGGTCCTTACTCCTGACTAGGCAGAAAAAACTGGGGTCCTACAGCAGGAAGTGATGATAGACTTGAAGCTGTGTCTCTCAGTGAATGAAAGAGAAAACTGGATTTTTGTCTTATCGTAAAATACTTTTCTCTGAGGTGCACTGACAGACACAGCACCCACCCCTCTTTTGGGGTTGAATGATTTTTTCTTCTGACACTGCTTGTTACAAACTGGAAGTCCTACAGCAGGAAGTGATGGCATACCTTCTGAGACTGCTCCAGGGGCGTAACCCAAAAGGTTTCCACCTAGTCCTACTCCGAGAGCAAGAGCATAAGCCCAATGGTCTGAAGACTTGAAGCCGTGTGTCAGTGAACGAATGAGAAAAAAATAATTTGATCTCTTTTACTGCGGTCAAAAGGAATGTAAACATACCTTGTGACAGTAATAACACTGACAGGTACTCCTTACGGAGAGATCATCTCTCCTGTATGTTAGAACGTAGGAGATCAAAAAAAAAAAAAAAAAAAAAGCTAAAAAAAAATAAAAAAAAAATGGCAGGGTTTACATTTGCCGTTGCCAGCAGTGACGTCATGACATCGCTCCTGGCCTCTGAAAGTCATAAAGATGGCCGGGGACCATCTGTATCTCAGTCAGCTCTATTGTAAACGGGCACTGCCGGCCGATTCATTCTTCGGCTCCCTGATCGCACAGGCGAGCTGGTAGAAGCACCGGGGGGGGGGGGGGGGGGGCACATCCCCTCTTGCCACCTGTAAAAACGAACCGCTGCTACGATTGTTTTTACACTGCAGGGAATCGCTTGCTTAAATAAAACAATATCTGAATGATGCTTGCAGCTGCAGGTATCATTCAGGTTTAACCAAAGACCAGGACGTCATATGATGTCCCCTAAGGAGAAGTGGTTAAAGGAGTTGAAAAGGCAGAAGGTTTATCCTAAAACATTCTATGTATTAGGATAAAAAAACTTGTGTGCAGAAGCCTCCCTCAGCCCTTCTTATGCTTACCTGAGCTCCATCTCTGTCCAGCAATGGCCACAAGTCCCTTGGTCGTCTGGGACTCTCCCTCCTGATTGGCGGAGACACAGCCACGGCGCCATTGGCCCACGCAGCAGTCAAAGTCAGCTAGCCAAGCAGGAGAGATAGGGGCGGGGCAGCAGCTCCATGTCTGAATGAACACATGGAGCTTCAGCTCAGCTCGGGTGCCCCATAGCAAGCTGCTTGCTGCGGGGACACTGGACAGGAGGGAGGAGCCAGGAGAGCTGAAGAGGGAATTGAGAAGAAGAGAATCCAGTCTGCTCTGTGCAAAACCAACTGCACAGAGGAGGTAAGAATGACATGTTTTTTTTTTGTTTTTATTTATTCATAAATAAAAAACATAAGACTTTACAATCACTTTGTAGAGTAAAGTTATCTTTAGTTTACTCTTTTAAAAGGATTCCCCCAACCCCCAAAGTTGGTTAGGGTCCTTCCACTGGAGTGATCAGTTCAATCACATTTTTTGCTAAAGAAAAATGACAAATATGAATTCAGGTTACATCAGTTTTACACATATCCCCAGGAAAAGAAAAGAAATCTCATCTTACCTTTAAGGGGCACGGTCACATTAGACATTGGACCGCAGGCAGGCTTCGGTATTGTGGCCTGCGTCAGAAAAGTTCCAGACAAGGCCTAGAAGTTAAAATTTGAATATAACATTAGGGATACTGTGCCTCCAAAAAAGCCTAAAGGTCGTTTTTAAAAGTGATCTTACCAATGCACCCTTGAACATGGAGCTTCTGCCCTGCATAGGTACTCTCTGTGCCAGGCTTAGTTTCCCACAATTAGTATTGTTAATTTCAGTGTTGGAGAGGATGCTGGCAAGAGCTTGGGAATCTGCCACAAAATCTACAGAACAAGTATCTGAAACAAAGAAATATCCACAATGCTTAACCACTTATGGACCGGAAGGTTATGCAATGCTGTACCCAAATGAAATCTACATCCTTTTTTTCCTCACAAATAGAGCTTTCTTTTGGTGGTATTTGATCACCTCTGCGGTTTTTATTTTTTGGCAATATAAACGAAAAAAGACCAAAAATTAAAAAAAATGACTTACTTTTTCTTACAAAAGTTTCCAACACAATTTTTGTCACACATTTTAGGCCAAATGTATTTAACTACATGTCTCATAAAAAAAAAATCTCAATAAGTATGTTTATCGGTTTGCGCAAAAGTTATAGCGTTACTGGAATTTACTCAGCTTTTACTGACTGCCTATCTCATTTCTTGAAGTGCGTGCTAAAATGGCAGGGAAGTACAACCCCCCAAAATGACCACTTTTTGGAAAGTAGGACACTCCAAGTTGTCTTTCCTGAGAGGTTTTGAATAACTGGATTTTTGTAAGAACTTACCGTAAAATCCATTTCTCTGAAGTTCGACATGCGCAGCTCAATCTTCTTTAGACAAATAGGTTATGCTCCTCCAATTAGGAATAGGCACTAGGAAAAAAAAAAAAAAAAAACATACTCTCAGAAGTAGAGGGGCGGGTGCTGCGTCTGTCGAACTTCAGAGAAAAGGATTTTATGGTAAGTTCTTAGAAATTCAGTTCTCTATCGTTCATCGACAAGAGGCAGCTCCATCTTCTTTAGACCAATAGGATGTCCCAAAGCAGTATAATCATGAGGGGTGGGAAGACAACGCAAGAAGACTTAATTCCCCAAAGGTTAAACATAGCCAATCAGGTAACATGGAGCTCAACCAGGTACAACTGGAGCTCACCTTGGAAAAACATACACCCTCAAAAGAGAAAAAAAAAAAAAAAAAGATTCTCTTTAAAAACAGCAGCCTGCAAATCCTTCCAGCCAAAAGGAAGCATCCGAAGATGCCAACACATCTACTTTGTAGAATTTTGTGAACGTATGCACGGACAACCAAATTGCCGCCTTGCAAACTTGCAGCACTGACGCCTGATGGCGAAAAGCCAAAGAGGCACTCAGCGCTCTAGTAGAATGCACCTGCACTGGGAAAGGAGGCACCTGACCCTTCAGTGAATAAGCCTGAACTACCGTCTGCCTGATCCATCTGGATATGGTCGCAGCAGACGCAGTCAATCCTTTACGAGGTCCTTCAGTAAGAATGAAAAAAGAGCGTCTGATTTTCTAAAAGACTCAGTGGCCTCCAGATAAATCCTGATCGCCCGCACCACAGCCAAAGAATGCAATGCTATTTCCTTGGAATGCTTGGGCTTAGGACAAAGTGAAGGCAGCACAGTGTCTTCATTCAAATGAAAATCAGAAACGACTAATTAGGTCGGAGTACCACTTTATCTCTGTGGACCACCAGATAAGGTGAGTGTCAGGACAACGCCGCCAATACAGATACTCTGCGGGCAGAAGAAATAGCCACCAAAAAGGCAAGAAGAAGAAATCTTCCTAATGTTCTTAAAGCGGAGTTCCGGCCTCAAATACCTTTTTTAACTAAAAATACCCTATAATACTAATCCATCGCCCTTTACAGAACCGCTATTCTCATACTTACAAGGTGTACAGAGTACTGGATTTTAGTCAAAATCTTACTTTTAAAAACGCTGTCTGAGCGTGGCCATCTTGGATGTGGGCATCTGAAGCCGCAGTGTAATCTGCTGTGTCCTTCCTGATTCCAGGGAGTGTTCTGGGAGTTCTTCCTGATTCCAGCCTCCTGGGAGTGAGGACAAACAGCTCCCAGGATGCAATGCAAAGGAGGAAGTGATGTCGGTGGCCGTGGCCACAGAGGGGGGGAGAAGGAGGAAGTACAATCAAAAAATGCCCTGAAAATAAGGTAAGGGACCCCCGAAAAAAATTGAAAATGCCCAATTGTTGGATCAGCATAGCGAGCACTCCAGGAATCACTAAAGTTGCACAATAGGCTGGAACTCCACTTTAAGGGGATCGCCTCGGGGAGCCATTTGGCGAACCCCCCGAAAAAAGTATGAATCAGGGCATTCGTAGCTAAAGGGCATTGGAAAAACGCAGCCAGAGCCGACACATGGCCTTTGATAGTGACCAAAGAAAACTGTTGTTCAAAACACCTTTTTGAAGAAAAGTCAAAACCCTAGCCACCGAGAACAAGCGAGGGTGCACCTTCAATGATTCACATGAAATGTACAATTTTCACGTATGATGATAGAGCTTCCTGGAAGTAGACTTCCTGGCCTTCGGTAGTATAGGAATCACTGAATCAGAAAAACCTCTATCCTTCAATACCTGGTTTTCAACAGCCATGCCGTTAAAGCTAGCGACTATAAAGCAGGATGGAAGATCGGTCCCAGGTCTGCATACCAGGACCAGGTCTGCATTCCAAGACCGGCGAGGCCAGTCTGGGGCAGCCAGAATGACTGGAACCCCTTCAACTTCTATCCTGTGGAAGCGTCGGCAGAAGTTTTAGCAGGGGGAATGCATAAATCAGCCTATACTGACTCCAAGGAGCCACCAGTGCTGCGTCTGTGGTGTCGGCCAGGAGGATCGCGAGACCTGGCTATGAACCTCTGAACCTTCTTGTTGAGTCGAGAAGCAAACAGGTCGACCTCGGGTGTACCCCACTGGACACAAAGGAGATGAAAAACACCTCTGGGTGTAGGGACCACTCCCCCTGATCCAACACCTGACGACTCAGGTAATCCGTCTGCTAGTTCTCCACACCTGGGAAGTGCACAGCAGAGAGGGCTGGAACAAACTTTTGGTCCCAGGCGGCCAAGATACTCTTGGTGCCCCCATGAAGATTGATGTAAGCCACGGCAGTGGCATTGTCCGACTGAATCCGGACTGGACAATCTTGCAGATGATTTGTCCAGTGGCTCAAGCAAAGCTTTTTCTCTCTGAGCTCCAAAATAATTTAATCCAAAGTTTTGGACTCTTCTACTGTCCAGGACTCCTGGGCGCAGAACTTCCCCAGCACTCCTCCCCAGCCTGACAGGCTGGCGTCCGTGGTTACCACCGTCCAATACAACGGAAGCAAGGACTTGCCCTGGCTTATTGCTAACGAGTGAAGCAGTCTGTGTTGTGACTCAACCAAATCAAAGTGTCCTAGGACTTTGGATCTTTGTTTCATTTGATGAGAATCTCCCTTTGTAAGGGTCTCGTGTGGAACTGAGCAAACGGAACCGCCTCAAACCAAACCATCAGACCCAAGGCCCGCATGCAAGTTCGCAAAGAGAACAGATTGCTCGCCAACAGCAAACGAATCACCCCCTGCAACTTGTGCAGCTTATCCAGAGGAAGAAAGTCCCTCGCCAAAGCGGAATCCAGAGTCAGGCCTAGATAATCCAGTCTTAATGAAGGTATCAGGGCTGATTTTTTAAAGTTGATGTTCCAACCAAACTCTTGCAGAGTCTGTACAGTGATTGTCAAGTTGCCCAACAGTGCTGAATGAGAGTCCCCGCTCAATAGGAGATCGTCCAGGTATCCCAGTACCGAAATCCCCCGTTGGCGCAGCAATACTAACACCAGAGCCAGCACCTTGGTAAAGACCCTGGGGGCGGAAGCGAGACCAAAAGGGTAACGCTACAAATTGAAAATATATGTGAAGGGTGCGCTGATATAAAATTAAAGCTGCAACCAAAGATCCAAATACCGGATTTGGAATAATGAAAATAGTGGTCTGGTGCACTATGCTGAAATGAATAACGATATAAAAATCAATAACTTCCGTGTATAAAAAAACAAATAAATTTGTGTATCTAGAATCAAATATTATGATCCAGATGTGTCTCAAAACAAGGTAAATTAAGCAGTGACTAATGTTCAAACTTGAAGTCCACAAGTGTCCAAGGTGTGTAAACAACAAATCCTCAAATCAAAAGTGAAGAGATGTAGATCCAAATAAAGCAGACTCCCCCAAGAGTAAACTCCTGTGTTATAGGAGTGATCCTGTGCTTTTATTCACACTGAGAGAGACAAATATACCAAGCCTCTAACCAGATGAATAATGAATAATGCATGGATCCGTCCCCTTAAAGGACTTTTCTTCCACCGGCAACAGTAGATGAACTCTGGGTATCTCAGCAAAAATTCTTCTATGGCTCCTGCACTTCTCCCGTGATTTCATCCACAGACTCTCCCCCATCTGCATATGCTGTGTACCTCAAAAAAAAAAAAAAAAAAAACATAACGCTACAAAATTGATAATGCTCCTCTCCTACAGCGAAGCGAAGAAAATGCTGGTGTCCAGCATAAGATAGGGATATGCAGATATCCATAGCCAAAAAGTCTCCTTGGTGTAGAGACGCCACTACTGTTCAAATGGATTCCATTCAAAACTTCCGTACCTTGATTTACCCTGAGGTCCAGAATTGGATGTACTTTGCCTTCTTTTCTGAGCACAGTAAACAGGTTTGAATAGAATCCCTCAAAGCGTTCCCGAGAGGGAATGGTCACAATCACCCCTTGCTCCTGCGTGCCGAACGCATGAAGGGGCCGCCTGGGTGCTGAAAAATAAGGGCCCGCCTATTATGCGGTGACTAGTTCTTAGCGGATTCCAACAAAGACCCAAATAGGCGGTCTCCCATAAAGGGGAGATCTGTAGAGCCTTTTTACAGCCCGATCCGCAGACCAGATTTTTAGCCACACCGCGTGTGGTTCCAATATAGCGTTTAGAACAAAACCCCCGACGCACGACTATTTTGTCCCAGTAGGTGGGAAAAGGGAGTATCCTTGCCGCCTTTAGGGGATCTGTGGGCACCGAGGTAACCGGCGCCCCCATGTTAAAATTTTATGCACCAACACAATCAGTGCATCCACCAGCGCCCTTCCAAGCGCATGTGCAGTAAAAAAAAGGAATCATACTCACTGCAGAGCCCCTAAAGTGCATGGATGCAGAAACAGAGTCGCTACATGTCAAGCTCTGCAGGCTGAAGCAGAGTGTGTGGGGTTATGCCTGCAGGGACAGCGCTATAGGCATGGTAAAGTTTTTTTCCTGCCTAGTGCCTATTCCTGATAGTAGGAGCATAACTCGGTCTAAAGAAGATGGAGCTGTGTCTGTCGATGAAAGATAGAGAAATTAAAAAAAAAAATTTTTGCCACAGGTGTTTGAAAAATGACAAAAAAAAAAAAATTGGATTTTTGTCTTACTGTAAAATCTTTTTCTCGGGGTTCATTGACTGACGCAGTCTCTGATATTCTTATCAGTAGGGTTATACTGCCCCCTACAGGAGTAGGACATTAGACAGAAAAAGTTCTGGCTACACCTATGGGCAGTCCCAGGGGATATACCCTCCCTGCTATAGGATGTCAGCTTTGTATAAAAGCAGTGTCAGAGAAAAAAATACCAACCCAACTCAAATAGAGGGGCGGGTACTGCGCAAGTCAATGAACTCAGAGAAAAGGATTTTACGGTAAGACAAAAATCCAATTTTCTCTATCGTTCATTGACAGACGCAGACTCGGATCTTCATATCAGTAGGGACGTCCCCAAGCAGTGCCATAAAAATGAGGGTGGGAACAGCAGAAAAAGAATTCCCCAAGGCTAAACCATAGCCAACAAGGCAACCTAGGACTCATCAGAACAACAAGATGAGACCCACCTGAAAAAACATTAAACACCCCTCAAGGGAGACTGAAAACACCCTTAAATGGCAGCCTGCAAAACTTTGCAGCCGAAAGTGGCATCAGCAGATGCAAGCACATCCACCTTGTAAAACTTTGTAAAAGTATGAACAGACAACCAGGTAGCCGCCTTGCAAACCTGAAGCACAGATGCCTGATGGCGAAAAGCCCAGGAAGCACTAAGCGCCCAAACAGAATGCGCCTTAACAGGGAAAGGTGGAACCTGACCCTTAATTGAATAAGCCTGCACAACGGTCTGTCTGATCCACTTGAAAATAGTCGCAGCAGACGCAGGCAGCCCTTTCTTTGGGCCATCCGCGAGTACAAAGAGCGAATCTGACTTGCAAAAAGTCGCCAAGTACACCCTGAGTGACCGAACCACATACAAAGTATGTAATGCAATTTCCTTAGGATGTTTAGGCTTAGGACACAAAGAGGGTAACACAATGTCCTCATTTAAGTGAAAACTGGAAACCACCTTCGTAAGGAAGGACGGGCCCGGACTAAGTACTACTTTATCCCTGTGAACCACCAGATAGGGAGGACAGGACAACGCCGCCAGTTCCGACACTCTGCGCGCAGAAGTCAAAGCCACCAAGAAGGCCACCTTCTGGGATAGGGCAAGCAGAGGAATCTCCCAAATAGTTTCAAAGGGAGGTTTCAGGAGAACCAACAGCACCAAATTGAGAATGGGTGGCCACTGGCCTTTGGAAGAAAATTGCCAAGTCCAAAACCGGACCCTTGATAGTACTCAAGACTAAACTTTTGATTAACTCTTCCTAGAAGTCGCTTTCCTCGCTTTGAACAGGATAGGAATCACTGAAGCAGACAAACCCCTGTGTCCTTCAGCACCTGGCTGTCGACAGCCAAGCCGTCAAAGTCAGCGACTAAAGCAGGTGGGAAGATTGGCCCTTGAGAGAGTAGATCTTCTCGGAGAGGAAGTCTCCTAGGAGTGTCTGTGACTAGTCTGACAAGGTCGGCGTACCAAGCTCAGCGAGGCCAGTCCGGAGCCACAAGAATGACCGGAATCCCTTCCGCCTCGATCCTGCGAAGAAGTCTTGGCAGCAATTTGAGAGGAGGAAAGGCATACATCAGCTGATACTGACCCCACGGGGCCACCAGCACATCCGTGGCATCTGCCAGAGGGTTCCGAAAGCGGGCCACAAACCTTTGCACTTTTCTGTTTACCCGAGACGCCAACAGATCTACATCTGGAGTGCCCCAACGAAGCCACAACTGCTGCAACACCTCCGGATAGATAGACCATTCCCCTTGATCCAAGGTCTGTCGACTAAGGAAATCCACCTGCCAATTTCCCACTCCTGGAATGCCAACAGCGGAGAGAGCTGGAACCAATTGTTCCGCCTATCGGAAGATGCCGGCCACTTCCAAGGCCGCAAGGACACTTTTGGTGCCCCTTGGTAACTGACATAAGCCACGGCCGTGGCATTAACTGATTGAATGCGCACTGGACAACCCCGAAGGTACTTGGTCCAGTGCACTAGGCAAAGCCTGATCACTCTCAGCTCCAGTACATTTATCGGGAACCTGACTTCTTCCAGGAAACAGACTCCTTGAGCAGAAAACCTGCGAAGAATCCCTCCCCACCCGGACAGACTGGCATCTGTGGTGACAATTGTCCAATATATAGGAAGGCAAGATTTCCCTTGTTTGAGCATCGGGGACCGAAGCCACCAGATCAGGGACTCCCTGGTCACCTGGCTCAGCTGGATCTGATTGTCCAGGGAATTTGGATTTTTGTTCCATTTGAAAAGGATTTCCATCTGGAGGATTCTCGTGTGGAATTAAGTGAAGGGGACCGCCTCGAAGGACGACACCATCAGTCCCAGATCTCTTATGCAGGTCCAAAGTGATGACCATTTGCTGGACAGCAACAGCTGAATCGCAGTCTGTAGTTTTTAGAGTTTTTCCGGAGGAAGAAAAACCCTGGCTGCGGATGAGTCCAAAGTCAGACCTAGATAGTCCAGTCTCATGGAAGGGACCACTTCTGAAGGTTCAGAATCCAGCCGAACTCCTCCAGAGTTCTCATGGTGATCTGCAAATTTGTCGCCAGCACTGTGGGAGACTCCACAAGGAGAAGCAGATCGTCCAGGTAACCCAGGACCGATATCCCCTGCTGTCGTAACAGCGCCAGGACCGTAGCAAACACCTTTGTGAAGACCCGAGGAGCAGAGGCGAGACCAAAGGGTAACGCCACAAACTGATCCTCTCCCACGGCAAAAACGCAGAAACCATTGATGTCCTGCATATATTGGGATGTGAAGGTAGGCATCTTGGCTCTCTATGGAGGCCAAGAAATCTCCCTGATGTAGAGAAGCCACCACCATGGAAACAGATTCCATCTTGAATTTTTGAACTCGCACGAAGCAATTCAATGCCTTCACGCACCTTGCCCTTCTTCCAGGGGACCGTAAACAGGTTTGAATAAAAGCCTTGAAAACGTTTCGCACACGGAACCGGAACTATTACTCCCTGTTGTACCAAGTCCTGTACCGCCCCAAAGAGAGCCTGTAAGTGATCCGAGACAGTCTCACATTGGAAGGGAAGAACCTTACTGATGGAACAGATCGAAACTCGATCTTGTACCCGGACTGTATGACCTCGTGAACCCACTTGTCTTATAGCCAGGATAACCACAGGCCCGGGAACCAACAAAGGCGTCCCCCCACCCCAGATACGGGTGAGGGCGCACCTTCAGGCCGAAGGGGCCTTGTCCTCAGATCTGCAGGAACTCGATTTTTTTTTGCCAGACCAGGGTCGCTTGGAACCACCCAAGGAGGCCTTGAAGGACTTTGCCTTATCGACTGACCCCGAGGGAAGGAAAAAAAAAAAAAAAAAAAAATGTGCTGAAAAGGAGGGGCCCCGTCTTGCGGGGAGGTCCTTACCCTTGTTAGCCTGTGGGAGAAAGGTGCCCTTACCCCCTGTGAGACCTTTGAAAATGTCATCCAGTGTAGCCCCAAACAGGCGATCTCCTTGAAAACAAACAAAAACAATGGCATAACAAGCGCTCCCCAGGACAACGAAAACTAGGCTGGTGAATGATGGATAAAATATCTCAGTTTATTGAGGATATTTTGGCAAAGAACTCCAGTAAATGGATGGTAAAAAAACACTGGTCACCATAAAAGCATGAGTGGTATGGCAGTACCTTGAGTGGGAGCCAATGCTGCAGACAATGTATTGAGGAGATGTCACCCCAATAGGGGATGAGATTGAGCTGAGCCTGGTGACGGACGGAAGGGAAGACCACCCGGAGAGATGCCTCAAGGATGGGAGGGGGGGGGGGACCCGCAGCGTCTTCCCACTTGGGGGGTAATCACAGCTGTAAGCATAGGGTGGCCGGCCACATCCTCGGACGTGAACTCGTGAGTACTCAGCCGCGCCGGGAGATGCACCGAGAGTCAGCAGCCGAGTCGGGAGATGACAACACCAGGCCGCGGGAGTCAATACAGAAGACAACATTATCCACACTCTGGAGTACCGGAGTAAAATTGAAGTAGCCAAGTGTGTAAATGGACATGGTTATGAGTAAGCGACTGGAATTGTCGTGAAACGCGTCAATCAATTACCTGTCCTGTGCCTTATCAGTCTTGCTTTGATGTTTGTGATGAAGAATAAACCACTCCATTTGTTTTGACCTACATCAGAGTGCGGTCACCATTTTTGTGTTTGGCTTACAATCCGGATGGCGGATCCGACCTGCACCTGAGCGGTTTGCTTGCATTGGATCATTGTATTTCCTTAGTGCAGACCCCGCCAGGGAGTACAGATTGCGGGCCACAGACTCCGCCTTTATCTGCCAGATCCTTAAAGGACGGGGAATCCTCCATTGGGATCATGGCAGCTTTATTCAGTCTTGAGACCGGAGGGTCCACCGTAGGTGGCACAGTCCTCTTCTTTATAACGGACTCCTCAAAGGGGTAGCGCCTAGTCCCATTCTTTTTTGAGCATGTTGTCAAAATACGTGAGAAAGGGAAAAACCTTTGCCACTCTGGATGGCTTGTGAGTGCCAAACGTAACCTGCACCTCATTCGCAGTCGCAGCTGCGTCCTCCATTTTTAGGGTCTGATGCACAGACACAACTAGTGCGTCCACCAGCACCTTTTCTTGTGCTGTGGCAGAGGTAGAGATGTGATCCTCACTGTCAGAGGTGACAGGGCACGAGGTAGTAGCCCCGGCAGGGAGACCCCCTATCTGCGGTGGCTGAATTGGACTCAAAAAGATCAGATGAAGCAGGGGTAGGTGGAGGGCTTTTTTGGCACCTCGCCCTTTAAATGCCACCTCCACCCGAGACACAAACGATTCCAGGACCGCCAAAAGTGCATCTATGGACACCTGGGAACCGGAGGGCCCTGCAGCCTCCTTGAGGGGGGTCAGGTGGGGACCCATGTTCTGCAGGGTCCATGTTGAGAGAGGAGAAAAAAAAAAAAAAAAAAACCTTCCCACTGCGCTACAGGGCCCCCAAGAGGTCAGGCAGAGCGTACTGAAGACCCCCAGCAGAACGAGAGAGCGAGACCCCCCCAGACTCACCACCCTACACCAAAGATGCACCAGGAGGCCCAGAACGTCTGCAAAGTACGTGTCTGCAGCGATCTAATCCAGAAAGAAAAAGATCTGAGGAGCAGCACTAGGGTATACGGAGGGGCTCCACCAGGAAAAAAACACCTCAGGAACTCCCAAAACATGGCCACCAGTGATTGCTATTAGAAATCCACTGCAAAATGGCCGCTTGGTGTACCAACATGGCCGCCGTATCTTGCAGAGCACATAGGCTACAAGAAAATGGCGGCCCCGCACAGCCTGCGGAGCTACTAAGGACCCTCATGGGGACCCCTCAGCCTCCTGGACGGGATCGACAGGAAGGTGGCCCTAGGAGTGACAAGTAACCCCCCCCCCCCCGATCATTCGTTCACCCCCCACCTGCAGCCTGGCACTTGGTCCCAGCCCCCCGGGAGTAGTTAAAACCATCCCATAGCCCCAGTAGTGGGTGCGTGACAGGACAGAGGGGAACCCGGGGTTGTGAGAGTCCAACCGTCCTAGGGGAGGGGCCCGCGTCCACCCCAAAATCTGCCAGGGGAAGATGTACTTACCATACAAGGAACAGGCGGCTGCCATCTCCTGATAGAACCTCTCTCCGCCGAAGTGGGGGGGTGTCGGCCAATAGGAACACTGCAACTCGGGCCTAAACCTGGTCGTATGCGACCTGGCAAGACGTTTAACTCGCGGGGCCAGTCCCCGTCCAGTGGGACCATGTCGTGGCTGACCTAGTGCAGAGCTGGGGTCTGCACGCGCTCGCTGGCCGGCGTGACCACTGTATCTATATATCCAGCCCATCCCCCCAGATCTGGCTTAGTTGCTTGTAGATCTCACAGGAAAAAAATCCGGAGAAAAAGCAAACTAGAAAAAACGATATGAAAAAAAAAATTAAAAATTGGCCAGGACCAAAGACCCCGGCAAGGAATTAGGTCCTTACTCCTGACTAGGCAGAATAAAACTGACATCCTATAGCAGGGAGAGAGGGTATACCCCCTGGGATTGCCCATAGGCATAGCCAGAACTTTTTTTCTGCCTAGTGTCCTACTCCTGTAGGGGGCAGTATAACCCTACTGATATGAAGATCAGAGACTGCGTCCGTCAATGAACGATAGAGAAAAATTTTTTTACACAAAGTTGTCATTGAAATGATATATTGCTCACACATGCCATGGGTATATGTGGAATTACACCCCAAAATACATTCTACTGCTTCTCCTGAGTATGGGGCTACCACATGACTTTGACAGTCTAGCCACGTACAAGACACCCAAAACTAATCACTGCCTTCAGGCTTTCTAAGGGCATAAATTGTTGAGGTCACTCCTCACTACCTATCACAGTTTCGGAGGCCCTGAAATGGCCAAGATAGCATAACCCCCCCCCCCCCCCCAAAAAAAACTGGATTTTTGACTTACCGTAAAATCCTTTTCTCTTAAGCTCATTGACAGACGCAGGACTGATATCTTGATATCCGTAGGGTTATACTGCCCCCTACAGGAGTAGGACACTAGGCAGGAAAAAAGTTCTGGCCACACCTATGGGCAGTCCCAGGGGGTATATCCTCTCTCCCTGCTATAGGATGTCAGTTATGTAACAAAGCAGTGTCAGAGACTCATACCAACTCAAAATAGAGGGGCGGGTACTGCGTCTGTCAATGAGCTTAAGAGAAAAGGATTTTACGGTAAGTCAAAAATCCAGTTTTCTCTGTCGCTCATTGACAGACGCACAACTGATCTCTTGATATCCGTAGGGATGTCCCAAAGCAGTGCCATAAACGAGGGGTGGGATAACAGAAATAAAATCCAATCCAGAAGGCCAAAACAGAGCCAACCAGAAGAACAGAGGACTCATCGAAACAAGATGAGACCCACCAGAAAAAAAAAAACCCTGAGGTAGACCAAAGGTCCACCCAAACAGCAGCCTGCAAAACCTTGCGACCAAAAGAGGCATCCGCCGATGCCAGCACATCAACCTTATAAAATTTTGTAAAGGTATGCACAGACGACCAGGCAGCCGCCTTGCAAACCTGAAGCACCGACGCCTGATGGCGGAAGGCCCAGGAAGCACTAAGAGCCCGAGTAGAGTGCTCCTTAACAGGGAACGGAGGAACCCGACCCTTAATAGAATAAGCCTGCACCACCGTCTGTCTGATCCATCTGGAGATAGTCACGGCAGACGCAGGCAACCCCTTTCTAGGGCCATTCGTGATCACAAAAAGTGAATCAACCTTACGAAAAGAGTCAGTAGTAGCCAAGTACACCCTGATCGCCCGAACCACATCCAAGGAGTGTAACGCAAACTCCCGTGGATGACTGGACTTAGGACACAGGGAAGGTAACACAATATCCTCATTCAAGTGAAAGTCGGAAACCACCTTAGGAAGGAAGGATGGATTCGGACGAAGAACCACCTTATTCCTATGAACCACCAGATAGGGGGAACAACAGGACAACGCAGCCAGTTCCGACACCCTGCGTGCAGAAGTGATAGCCACCAAAAAGGCCACCTTCTGGGATAAGGTAAGCAAGGGAATCTCCCTAATATTTTCAGAGGGAGGTTTCTGGAGAACCGACAACACCAAAGATCCCAGGGCGGCAAGGGCGCGCGCACCGGAGGAGCCAGGTGCCGCACCCCCTGGATGAAATTCCACATGAAAGAATGAGTAGCCAGTGGCCTCTGGAAGAAGATCGCCAATGCTGAAACCTGGCCCTTGATAGTGCTCAAGGCCAGCTTCCGCTCAACCCACCGTTGCAGGAAGGCCAATATCCGAGCCACCGAGTAAGAACATGGAGGAACCCCGAGGGACTCACACCACGCGATATAAGACCCATGTGCGATGATAGATCTTTCTGGAAGTCGCTTTCCTCGCTTTAATCAGAGTAGGAATAACTGAAACAGACAAACCCCTGTCCTTCAGCACCTGGCTCTCAACAGCCAAGCCGTCAAAGCCGGCGATCGTAAAGCAGGATGGAAGATCGGTCCCTGAGACAGCAGATCCTCCCTGAGAGGAAGTAGCCAAGGAGCGTCCGCGACCAGCCTGACCAAGTCGGGGTACCAGGCCCGAAGAGCCCAGTCCGGAGCTACAAGGATGACTGGAATTCCCTCCGCCTCTATCCTGCGAAGAAGTTTCGGCAGCAACTTGAGGAGGAAAGGCATACAGCAGCTGATACTGCCCCCACGGAGCAACCAGCGCCACGCCCAGAATGTGAACTGCGGAAAGCGCCGGAACAAACCGTTCCACCCAACGAAGAATGCCGGCCACTTCCACGGCCGCCAGAATACTCTTGGTGCCCCCCTTGGTGATTGACATAAGCCACGGCCGTAGAATCCCTCCCCACCCGGATAGACTGGCATCCGTGGTGACAATCGTCCAATAGATCGGAAGAGAGGACTTCCCCTGACTGAGCATCGGAGACCGAAGTCCCCAAACCAGAGATTCCCTGGTCCGCTCGCTAAGCCGGATCCGATTGTCCAAAGAATCTCCTTTTGGAGGGTCCGCGTATGAAACGGAGCCTGCAGCGACTCCGCACAGAGGAGGAGGTTGCCCAGGTAGCCCAGAACCAATATGCCCCGCTGCCGCAACAGCGCCAGAACTGGGGCCAAAACCTTTGTGAAAACCCGGGGAGCAGAGGCGAGACCAAAGGGTAACGCCCCAAACTGATAGTGGTCCTCTCCCAAAGCAAAGCACAGAAACCGCTGGTGTCCTGCGTAAATGGGAACGTGAAGATAGGCATCCTTGATGTCTATGGACGCCAGAAAATCCCCCTGATGCATGGAGGCCACCAATGTGCGAATGGACTCCACTCCTTGTTGCATCAAGTCCTGCACTGCCCCCAACAGAGCCGTTAGGCGATCCGGGGACAGTCGCATATTGGAAGGGAAAAACCGCGCCGGTGGAAGCGATCGAAATTCGATCTTGTATCCCGACCGACCGTATGACCTCGTGGTCCGGGAACCGGCGAAGACGCCCCCCCACCCCTGATATGGGTGCGGGCGCACCTTCAGGCTTAAGTGGTCTTATCCTCAGGTCTGGAAGGACTGTATTTTTGCTTACCAGACCAGGGTCTCTTGAAACCCCCCGGGGGGGCTTTGGAGGGCTTCGCCTTGTCGTCCACCCCGGAGGAGCGAAAAAACTTCTTGTGAGCAGAAAAGGAAGGTCCTTGTCTGCGGCGAGGTTCCTTACCCTTATTAGCCTGTGGTAGAAAGGTGCTCTTTGCCCCAGTGAGATCCTTGATAATCTCATCAGAGGTAGCACCAAACAGGCGACCCCCTGAAAACGGAGATCAGTCAAGGCTTTTTTGGAAGCCTGATCCGCCGACCAGCACTTCAACCATAGCATGCGCCGGAGGGCCACAGCCGAGATCAAAACACGCCCCAGCAATGGAGCAGCGTCCAGTGCGATGTCACAAACTGTAGCCCCTGCACCATTTACACCAGCAAATCTGCCACGGCAGGGGGGGGAGACTCTCCCCTCCAGGTCATGGCGTAACAGCTTGGCCCATTCCGTCAACGTCTGCAAAACCGGAGCAATGGTAAACACTGGCCTCAAGGCCGACCCTGCCAGAGAGAATATGGAACGGGACACAGATTCCGCCCTACAATCAACTGGATCCCGAAAGGACAGGGAATCCTCCAACGGGATAACAGTAGCCTTATTTAGTCTGGAAACCGGTGGATCCACCAAAGGTGGCACCGTCCATTTTTTAAGGAGGGATTCTTCAAACGGGTAGCGCCTAGCAATCCGTTTGGGCATCCCAGGGGGTCGTTTTGGACGGACCCACTCCTTCTTAATGATATCGTCAAAGCATTTGGGAAAAGGAGGGCTTGTGAGTGCCAAAGGCAACTTCCGTATGAGCTGCATCCGCAGGTGCAACCTCCAGTTTTAGGGTCTCCCGGACAGACAATCAGTGCGTCCACCAGTGCCTTGTCTTGCGCTATGGCGGAGGCAGAAAGGTCATCCTCACTATCAGAGGAGACGGGGCGCGAGACAGTAGCCCCAGAGGAGGAACCCGCAGCAGCAGCGACTGGCTCAGGATCAGAATCTGAGGCATTAGATGAGGCAGGGGTATGCGGGGGTCGCTTTTTAGCCTCCCGTCCCTGACAGGCCACCTCCACCCGGGACACAAATGACTCCAGGACCGCCGAAAGCGCATCAATGGTGAGCGGAGAATAGGAGGGCCCTGCGGCCACCTCGAGGGGATCAGGTGGGGACACGTGCAGCAGGGTCCATGCAACACCAGGGGAACCAGTCAGCAAAGTATGACAAAATTGAAAAAAAAAAAAAAAAAAAACTTTTTTTTTTTTTGCAAAATGTCACCCAGCGCTACAGCGCCCCTCAATGAGACAGCATGCTTCGAGACCCCCGCAGAGAGGGAGAGAGACCCCCAAAAGGCTCACGACACGATGCACCAGAGTTCAAAAGGACTGCTCTCAGCGTTGTCTACATGACAAGGAAGTCCTGTGGAGCGATCTTCCCATGTCTAGGGAGGGGCTCCGCCCCCTCATACGCACTCAGTAACTCCCACAGCTGCCCAGCTCTGCAAACAAAACAAGCTGGGTGTACCAAGATGGCTGCCTCCATGAGCCACACGAGGGACTCCAAAAAATGGCGGCCCCGTGCGCTGCGGTGGGAAGGGGAGTCCCCACATCACTAACAGACGATCGATCGGCAGGTAGGCCCTGGGAAGCCAGGGAGGAAGCCCCCCCGCACAACAGCCGTCCGCACTGTCGGGACCCCCCGCCCCCTTAGCGGCTTGCATGAACGGCTAGCCACCACACACACACACACACACACACACACACACAAACACCCCCCCCCCCCCGTATAGGGGGGGGAGGGAGGGGGGAGAGTGACACCAGAGAGGGGGGGGGGTGCACAGGGGAACAGAGGGGAACCCAGATTAGTGTGGGTCCAACCGTCCCAGGGAGGGGCCCGGGTCCCCCCCCAGAGTCAGCCATGAGGAGAAGGGGGGGGGAAGCATTTACTCACCATACCGAAACAGGGCGGGCGCCACGCCAGACAAAACCCCTCGCCGCCCAGTGGGGGGGGGGGGGGTGTCGGCCAAAGGAGACGCTGCGACTCGGCCGTCGACCGGTAGTATGCAACTCGGCGGGACGTTTAACCCGCGGGCCAGTCCCCGTCCAGTGGGACTATGTCGCGGCCGATCCAGCGCGGAGCTGGGTCTGCACCCGCTCGTAGGCCGGCTGGGGTGACCACTGGATCTCAGCATCCAGCCCGTCGCCCAGATCCGGCATAATTGCTTGAAGATCTCACAGGAACAACTGGAGAAAAAAGCCAACTAAAAAAAGATCTAAAAAAACTTGCCAGGACCAGAGATCCCAGCAAGGAACTTAGGTCCTTACTCCTGACTAGGCAGAAAAAAAACTGACATCCTATAGCAGGGAGAGAGAGAGGATATACCCCCTGGGACTGCCCATAGGTGTGGCCAGAACTTTTTTCCTGCCTAGTGTCCGACTCCTGTAGGGGGCAGTATAACCCTACAGATATCAAGATATCAGTCCTGCGTCTGTCAATGAGCGACAGAGAAAACCCCATTTCAGAAAGTAGACTCCCTAAGCTATTTGTTGAGAGGCATGTTGAGTCCATTGAATATTTTATATTTTTCCACAAGTATCCGGAATATGACAAATTTTTTTGTCCCCTCCCACTGCTCGTAAAAGCAGTCTAGCGGCTAATTATCTGCTAGGATTGCTTTTACATAAAAAGCTAACCAGTGGCTGTAAAAAACAATACCAGAAAGCATGTGGTATGCCCACCATTAGACCTCCCAGCATCCACCCTTTTCTAATGATATGGGCATAAATGCAATGTTTTTTTTTTTCGTTCAGCCCAAAAAAAGAACATAGCAGATTCCTCCATTCGCATAGATCAACGTGGATGAAGAAAAAAAATATATATATCTATCTATCTATATCTATCTCGAAGAATAGGGGAGATCAGCCCTCTGTCCACCCCAACCCCTATGCTTCGCCATATATGCTCTTTAACTGCGGTGGTGAAATCACCTCCATCAATCATTGATTACATATATGTTGAGAGCAAACGCTGTTGCTGTCAGAAAAAACAATTCAGTTCTGCAGCTGATGGGCGTACCTGTAAACAATGGTTAACAATAAAACATTACAGTATAACAGTATGTTATAAAGTACAGTAAAAGTAGAAAGTAGTAAAGTAGAGTAAGAACAGAAAATTAACTCAATAAAATAACTGTTTTTGGCTTTATTTTTTTATTTATTTTTTTTTAATGTAAAAAAACTGACCGGACTAGGGTCTCTCAAAATGCAATAGCCCACATCTTTTGAGACCCTGTGTGAAAAGTGTGCCCTAGACTGTGCCGTGCGGTACCCTATACAAATACTCTACTAGTCAGTGGTAGCAACTGAAACAGTCCCCGATGCAGAGACCAGGTTGGCCAGGACAGGAGGGTCAAAAATAGTGGGTGTCATGCCTAATTCCATTTCCTACAGACACATCTTCTTTGGGGTGCTCTTTGGGTAGGGGTACTAGGGAGGACATCCGAAAAATGGCTCCCATGCAGCCGGCTCACTGCATCTGGACTGGTAATTTGGGCTGCAGCACCTTCTAGATGCAGAAGGGCTGTAACGATCTCTTCCTGCAATTCATCGTTCAGCAGAGCCAACTGAAATAAGTATACAGACACTTTTTGTCCAAGTCTGGCCTTACAGGCAATTAAGTGCGGTGCCATCATCTGGCCGTTGAAGTCCACCCCTCCCCATGTTAAGGTTGTATTTGTGGACACAGAGGGGCTTCTCAACACCAGTCGCCACTGCAATTTGGACTGTCATATCTGCGTGAATGGAGGACAGAACAAAAACATTCTGTGTGTACCTCCATATTACTGCAAGCGATTTATTACACTTCAAGCAGGCTCTCTCCCCCCGTCCAAGTCGGGTCTCTACAAGCCGTTGAGGGAAGCCCAGGCTATTAGGTTGCATGGTGCCACATGCACCAATTGCAAAATCAAAAAAGGTGTCTAAAAAGTGGCACACTTGTATAGAAGTTGTCCATGTATAAATGGTACCCCTTTCCGAATAAGGGTGGTACCAAGTCCCAAACAATCTTGCCACTGCTCCCCATGTAGTCTGGGCAGTTGGGGGTCTCCACATTGCTATCTTGTCCCTTGTAAACCCGGAAACTACATGTATAGCCAGTTGCCCTGTCACAGAGCTTATACATCTTGACCCCATATCTGGCACGCTTGCTGGGGAGAAACTGTTTGAAAGCAAGGCGGCTAGAAAATTTAATCAGGGACTCATCACGCAGACATCTTGTTGGGGCGTATACAAGGCTGCAAACTTCTGGTTAAAGTGGTTTACAAGGAGCTGAACTTTGTGGAGCTGGTCATATCCAGGGTCACCCCGAGGACGTCAGAGATCATTGTCACTGCATGAACCGCAAGATTTGCTCGTATCTAGTCCTGGCCATGGCAGCAGAGAACATGGGCATATGGTGAATTGGGTCAGTGGACCAATATGACCGCAACTCACTCTTTTTAGTAATGCCCATGAGGAGGGATAGGCCCAGAAAAGTTTTAAATTGGGAAACTGTGATACATTTCCATGCAAATTTTCTAGCAAGGGTCAAATTTGGATTTGCGGCGAATACTTGATCAGCATATACATTGCTTTGGTCTGTAAAGATCTCCCGTGAAAAACAGCTCATAAAAATCAAGGGAAGTAAAATTGTCTGTTCTCACCTGAATTCCGGGTTGGCCAGTGAATGGGGGAAGTAGGGGTGCTGCAGAAGTGGTGGGCCCCCAATCAGGAAGAACACTATGGGCCGGTCTTTGAATTCTTGGTGGCTGCGGGACACTACTTGTGCTAGCCACCGCACCAGCTTAAAACTGCACTTATGGGACTCACCATGTCACCTAGTGTTACTGCAGTGCTGGTTGTCTATGACCAGGTACTAGGCCGCTGCTGCTTGCAGTTCAACAGAAGGTTGAGTGGCACTAGTACAAACACTCTGCTGCATACGAGAACCGTGCGGTTGTTGCACCTCAGCAACAGAAGAATGGGGTAGGGTACACCTGACCTTCGCAGGGACCAATACTCCGTCAAAGCGATCTCTCAAGGTGCCGCTGCTGTCTACATGTTCGAATACTGAGCCTGATTCTGACAGTGAGGCTTCCCCATCGCTCTCATCTGTCATGCTCAGTATCGTGTAGGCCTTTTCACTAGCGTACCTCTGTTTGGACCATTTTAGTCAATAAATTTATAGGTACCTAGTTTGACGCCTGGTTGTCAAGGACTGTTTGAACCGCTACCAAAAAATGTAACTGCTAGCGGTAGCAGAGATCAGGCCTGACTCTGCTAACACTGCGGTTTAGTGTGCTGTGCATTAGAAGTGACTAATCTCTTGATTCTGCACTTCTTGGGGGAGGGGGGGTGGCACAGGTGCTGGCAGGTGTCGGGGCTGATCCTGCCAATGCTGCACTTTGGGAACACTAAACTATAGATGCTAGTATAGTTCTGATCAGATCAAAGATATTGATCCGTTCAGACACTATGCTAGTAATGGTGGCGCGCGCGCGTCTGTGCGCGCGTGTCACAGGCAATCAAAGGGTAAAATGTATTACTAAACATGTGGCGGACAATCTGACGCTGTCCTGGATTACAGCCAACGTGCCAACGTTAAAGCTAACTGATGTCACCTGTGACACTAATACAGTGATCACAAAAAAGATCTGTACACTATAATAGTGACCCAGGGCAATGAAGGGGTTAATGGGGGGGGGGGGGGTGATCAGGGGGTTAAATCTTTATTAGAGGACATATGGCAGGGACCCTAAACCTATCTGGGACTACCACTAACTGAAGTCACAAGTGACACTAATACAGTGATCAGTAAATTGTCTGTATAATGTAATTAGTGTACACTGTGAAAGGTTTAAAGGGGGATGATCAGGGAGTATTATCTTTATTGGGGGATATATGGTGGGGACCCTAAACCTATTTGGGACTACCACTGCCTTTTGCACTAACCAAAGTCACAAGTGACTAATACAGTGATCAGTAAATTTTATCTGTATACTGTATAGTGTGCACTGTGACGGGGAGTGAGGAAAGGGTTAATTAGGGGGTGATCAGGGGTTAAAAATGTGCATATGTGTACTAGTGTCAGTGTACTGGTTATGTACTCACAGTAGATGTCTCCTCTCACGCTGGAACCGAAAAGGACTCCAGTAGAGGAGATGACATTGTACACTGTGCCTGTGTTTACATTACACAGGCACAGGAGGCTCTACCATTGGCCAGAACCAATCAACGGGTCAAGGCCAAAAATCATTGGCCTGGAACCGAATGAGATCGGGGGGGGGGGGGCGTGGGGGCTTACACGCCCCCTAGTATGTATGCTAAGTGCTTCCGATCTGCTGATAATTCTATTTACACAGCAGCCATTCTGACAGAGGAATAATTCATCCATAAAAACAAGAATCTCTGAAGTACATACTTGCTTTAAACTCTTTATCCAGAAAATATTGAGCAGAACAAAGAAACAAAAAATACTCCCTACCATGGAACTTTACCTGTATTTTAATTCTTACCTGTGTTTTTTACGAAGTCTTTTTTCCCTGCAGTTCCATTTACTTCTGTGGAAGAGGTTTCACACCTGGGATGCAAGAATTAAAATTTATATAACATAGTAGATAAAAATGTCTTACAGTTTTACTTGCCGACCAATCATTTTCTGGCACTTTTTGCTTACAAGTTTAAATAACTGGATTTTTGTCTAAGCGTTGGTTCACACTATGGCAATCTGACTTAGGGGGCGACCTGTGAAGTCGCGTGCACCGCGACTTTGGCGCGACTTGCACGGACTTCATAAAATGAATGTCTATGCAAGTCGCTCCAGGTCGCCCCAAAGTAGTAAAGGACCCTTTTTCTAAGTCGGAAAGACTTGTGTCGCTCCTATTAGAACCGGTCCTGTACCGCACAATGGGAGCGGGACAGACCGCGACTTGCCAACTCCAAGTCGGAGCAGTGTGAATGGGCTCTTACCATAAAATACTTTTCTGAGGTTCACGAACAGACAAAGCTTTAAGTCTTCAGACCATTGGGCTTATGCTCTTGCTCTCTAGGAGTAGGATTGGGTTACGCCCCTGGGGCAGTCCCAGAGGGTATACCATCACTTCCTGCTGTAGGACTTTCAGTTTGTAACAAGCAGTGTCAGAAGAACAAATAACTCAACCCCAAAAGAGGGACGGGTGCTGTGTCTGTCAGTGAACCACAAAGAAAAGGATTTCACGATAAGACAAAAATCCAGTTCTCTTTCATTCACTGACAGACACAGCTTAAAGTCTTCAGACCATTGGGATGTCCCAAAGCAGTGTCAACATGAGGGGTGGGAAAACACAGCAAAAACGCAGAATTCCCAACAAGGCTAAACAAAGCCAAGCAGGTTACAGCAGCTCAACTAGGAACAACTGGAGCTCACCACCAGGAAACATTTTCACCCTGCAAGTACATCCACCTTTTAAAATTTTGTGAATGTGTGTACAGACAACCAAGTAGCCACCTTGCACACTGGATGACGGAAGGCCCAGGAGGCACTAAGCACCCACGTAGAATGCAATTTAACAGGGAAAGAAGGAATCTGACCCTTAATGAAGTAGGCCTGCACCACTGTCTGCCTGATCCACTTGGAAATGGTCACAGGAGAGGGGGCCTGTCCCTTATGAGGTCCATCTGTAAGAACAAACCAAGAATCGGATTTCCCAATTGGTTCAGTCACCACCAGGTACACCCGCATCCCCCTTACCACATTGAAAGAATGCAAAGCAATTTCCTTAGGATGCTTAGGACATAGGGACGGTAGCACAATGTTTTCATTCATATGAAAGCGCAGAACAACCGTAGGAAGGAATGCCTGAAAGGGTCGCAACACCACTTTGTCCCTATGAATCACCAGGTAAGGTGACCGACAGGACAAATGCAGCCAGCGCCAACATGCGACCTGTGGAAGTAATAGATACCAAAAAAGCCACCTTCTGCGACAGAGTGAGCAGAGGGATTTCGCAAATATTTTCAAAGGGAGACCTATGAAGCACCGACAGAACCAAGATGAGATCCCACGGAGGTACCAGGGATCGCACCGGAGGAGCCAGATTGCAAACTCCCTGCACAAAAGTGTGAACCAAGGACTTTGCCACCAACGGCCTTTGGAAAAAAAAAATAGCCAAGGCGGAAACCTGGCACTTGATGGTGCCCAGAGCCAAACGTGTGTCTACACCCAATTGTAGAACTTCCAACAGGCGAGACACAGAAAAGCGAGGAGAAACCCCCTGCAACTCACACCAAGTAATGTACGCCTTCCAAACTTGATGATAAACCTTCCTGGAAGTCGATTTCCTAGCCTTCAACAGCGTAGGCATCACCGACTGACAACCCTGTCTTTCAGCAACTGGCTTTCAATAGCCACGCCGTTAAAGCCAGTGACCATAAAGCAGGGTGGAAGATTGCTCCCTGAGACAGAAGATCTTCCCTGAGAGGAAATTTCCAAGGGAAATCTGCTATCAGCCTTACCAGGCCTGTGTATCAAGACCAGAAAGGCCAGTCTGGCGCCACCAGAATGACTGGACTCCCTTCTACCTCGATTCTGCCTAGCAGTCTTGACAGAAGTTGTATTGGATGAAAGGCGTAAATCAGACGGTACTGACCCCAAGGGGCCACCAGGCAGAATCCCCCAGTGAGACGGGAAGCCAGAAGGTCCCCATCGGGTGTCCCCTACCAAAGACACAGTTTCTGAAAAACCTCCGGATGAAGAAACCATTCTCCTGAATCCAACGTCTGCCAACTGACATAGTCCGCCTGCCAATTACTTACCCCCGGAATGTGCATAACAGAGGGCCAGAACATATTCTGCCCACCTCAAGATGCCAGCCACTTCCCAGGCTGCCTGGGCACTCTTTGTGCCCCCTTCATGACTGACATATGCCACAGCCATAGCATTGTCCGATTGTATTCGCACAGGGTGTCCTTGCAGACAATCCGTCCATAGCGACAGATGTCTGATAGCCTGAATTTCCAGGATGTTGATCAGCAACCTGGACTCCTCCCGAATCCAGACACCTTGAGCCAAACACACTCCCAAGACACCTCCCCGTCCGAACAGACAGGCATCCGTGGTGATTACAGTCCAATACAGGGGAAGAAATGATTTTCCCAGACGGGGAATGGAGCCACCATAGGAGAGATTCCCTCGAGCCCCGACTCAACAGAATCAGATTGTCCAATTTGATCAGAATCTCCCTTTGCAAAGATCTGGTGTGGAACTGCACAAAAGGAACTGCCTCGAAGGTGGATACCATCAGGCCCAGCACTTGCATGCAAGTCCTGAGTGACTATCGATGGTTGGACAACAGGAGTCGAACAGCCTCCTGTAGCTTCAGCAGTTTTGTCTGAGGAAGAAACACCTGGGCTGATTCTGAATCCAGCGTCAGACCCAAGTAGTCCAGCTTTATGGACGGAGACCGTGCATAATTTCTGTAAATTCAGTGTCCACCCGAACTCCTGCAGAGTTCGCACCGTAACGTCCAAGTCAGCTTCTAGCGCCGAGGAAGACTCTGCACCTCTGAAATGAGACCAAAGGGTAACGCCACAAATTGAAAGTGATCCTCGCCTACTGCAAAACAAAGAAAACGCTGATGCCCGACAAATATTGGAATATGAAGGTAAGCGTCTTTGAGATCGATAGAGGCCAGCAGATCTCCTTGATGCAGGAAAGCTACTACTGTGCGAATGGACTCCAACCAAAATTTCTGAACCTGCACAAGGTAGTTCAGATCCTTAAGATCCAAGATAGGATGAACCTTGCCTCCCTTCCTGGGAACTATAACAGATTTGAATAAAAACCTTGGAAACGTTCCGACTCCAGCGCGATAACCCCTTGTGCTAACAGGTCCTGCACTGCTCCATAGAGGCCCTGTAGCAACTCTGGAGACAGGCATAAGTTGGAAGGAAAGAACCTTGCCGGATGCAAGGACCAAAACTCGATCTTGTAATCAAACTGAATCAGTTCGTGGACTCATTTGTCCTGAATGCGCAAGGTCCACATGTCTGGAAAGAAGCAAAGACGTCCCCCCGACCCCAGACGCACCCCTTTAGGCTGGGGAAGGCTTGACCACAGAACCAGAAACGCCAGCTTTGGACTTCCATTCCAGGGTCTCTTGGAGCCTCCCGCAAAGTTACGGGTGGATCTCGAGCCCTTTTCTTGCGAGCCAGCCAGTCGAAAGGGTCCCTTGTGAGCCGAAAAGAAGGGACCCCGCTTATGTTGAGGTTCCTTGCCCTTAGCAGCCTGCGGAAGTAAAGTACCCTTACCTCTCCTAAGACTCTTACTGATCTCTTCCATAGAGGCACTGAACAGACGGTCACCTACAAAAAGGAAAATCAGTTAGCACCTTTTTTAGAAGCCTGGTCAGCTGACCAGTACTTAAAACTAGATCCTGCGGAGAAGGATCACCGCCGTCACAGAAACCCTGCTGGCCAAAGGAGCCGCATCCAGGGATGCATCACAAATCTACTGTAACCCTTGGATCAACTAATCCTCCAGGTCCGCCAGCTCAGAAGCGTGTTGACTCCCCTCCAGATCCTGGCACAAAATCTTAGCCCATTCCATTAAGGTCTGGGATACCAAGGTGATCGCAAACACCGGTCCTAAAATTGAACCGACCACGGTGAAGAGGTATCGGACCAGAGCCTCCGCTCTTTTGTCCACGAGGTCCTTAAAAAAGACGGTGGAATCTGCCACTGCCAAAAGTATGGCCTTATTTAGCCTGGAAACCTGAGAGTTAGTTTCTTCAGAAGAGATTCCTCAAAGGGATATCTTCTAGAAAAACGCTTAGGTATACAAGTGACCATTTCGTCAAAATAGGCAGGAGAGGGATACACCTTGGTCACCTTGGAAGACTTGCGGGTGCCAAAATGCACCGGTGTAGCCAACTCAGCAGCAGCGGAGTCCTCCAGCTTTAAAGTTTACCGCACCGATACAATCAGGACCTCCACCAGCGCTTTTTCATGCGCTGCTGCAGACGACTCATCCTCACTATTAGAGCACTCAGCGTGCATGGACGCAGACCCAGTGGGCTGACTCTCGTCCGTGGCAGCCAAATCCACCTCGAAATCGGAGGAAGCAGAGGATACAGGTGAAGGTGGGGGGGGGGGCACTTTTTGCCAGGTCTCCTTTGCAGGGCCATATCTACTTTGGCTACTAGCGACTGCAGGGCTGCACCAGGGCAGACCGAGACCCAGAGGGTCCCGCACCTTCCAGGCGTGGATCGGGTGGTGAAACATGCCCCATAGGCTCCATGACCATAAAGGGTTAAAAAGGGAACCACGCTGCTCAGCAAAGAAAAAAAAAAATATATATATATATATATATATATATATAATTTTTTTTTTTTTTAAGAAAAAAAACGGTAGGCCCCTCCCCTCTGTGCACCCCTGGGGAACCACAACAATCAGCCCACCCGCAGCGCTATAGACAACAGAGGAAGGAATATATACCCCCCAGAGACTCACCACCCTAGTTGGAGAGCGCCAAAAACGGTCTGCCACACTGCAGGAAGAGGAAACGCTGACCTAACAATAGAGAACCCCCACAGCCTCAGCACTGCATTCCACTACAAAAAAAATGTCCGCCAATGAAACTATAAGGAAACCAAAAACATGGTCGCTGGACTACACAAACATGGCCGCCGAAGCCGGGAATACAGACTACGGCAAAATGGCGGCGCCACGCGGCCCTGCACGGGACCCTGGACCCCAGGGAAAAATTCAGACCCTGGGAGGGGACCCTCCCCCCGCAGCACCCAGGTGTAAACACCCCCTACAGAGGACCGACAGCGGCAGCACCCACCATCCTCCAGCCTAGCACCATACAGCCCCCTTACCCAATGTCATCAATGACCCCAAAAAGGGGCCTGGGAGGGGGGGGGGGGTATTAGGGGAAAGGTGAGGGCATAAACTTAAGGGGAAACCCAGCAAAGGAGAAGAAGGGGGAAACACAAGGGGGTTTAAAGGACACAGGAGGGGCCTGCCATTCCCAGGGGGGGCCTGCAACCACCCAAGTGATTCCGCAGGAAAGGAGGGGGGACACTACTTACCATACCAAGGTCACCAGGCTGGCTCCACTCCCAGTAGTCTACCACACCATCTTGGAACAGGGGTGCTGCGACCTGAGGTACACTGCGACTTTGGTCATGACCAGGGCTATGCGACCTCTCAAGGTTTTTTCACTCGCCAGTCAGCCCCCGTCCAGTGGTGCTATGTCACGGCCAACCTAGTGCGGAGCTAATAGTTGGGTTGCACTCACAGGCCAGACTGGGAAGACCGTAAGGATCTAGAATATCCAGTGCGTCGCCTAGTCCGACTCTTGATTGTAGCGCACACAGGAACAAAAATAAGAAAGAAAAAAAAGTTAAAAATTCCATTTAAATAGGAAAAAATGCCAGGACCGCAGATCCCAGCAGAGCGCCAGGTAGGCAGAAAAAAACTGGGGTCCTACAGCGCAAAGCGATAGTATACCCTCTTTTATATACTGCCTCTCTCCTAGAGAGCGAGAGCATAAAGCTCAATTGTCAGAAGACTTGAAGCTCTGTCAGTGAACGAAAGAGAAAAGTATTTTTTACTAGAAAATTAATTGGATTCCCAAAATCATTACATTTTTTTTTTTTTTTTTTAAAAGAGAGCCTAAAAAATAAAATGGCGATCGTGGCAATATTGGTTGTCATACGGTATTTGTGCAGTCCCTTCCATTGCTTCTGAAAACAATGCAGTGGCTAGTTTAGTCACCAGCAGAAAAAGAAAAAAAAAAAAAAAAAGAAAGAAAAAAAGTACTAGGGTTATATATGATCGCTTCAGCCATAACCCAGGCAAACCACTTGCAAGCCACAACATATATTTATACGTATTGCGGTCAGCAAGACTCACCTACATACAGTTTAATACTTTAGACAAGTCACTGACAAAACCACTATAAATGGTATACCACTGTATACAATGCTAGAGCACAAATAAATATGTTAAGCATTGCTCATGGGGCAAGAGTATTTAATTGAAGAATCACTAGGTCTAGAAGAGATCCTGTTCCCTTATAGCAGGTTAAACAGCTCAAATAAATATGTTAAGCATTGCTCATGGGGCAAGAGTATTTAATTGAAGAATTACTAGGTCTAGAAGAGATCCTGTTCCCTTATAGCAGGTTAAACAGCACAGTGCTTGTGCTGTCTAATCTGTCCTCTATGCTGAAAAAAAAAACCTGGATGATCCTGCCTGTTCCCATGTCCCCCCTTAGTGTGCTGACCACGGTAATCATGGCTGCTGATCCATGGATTACCGTGGTCAGGTTACGTGCCTCCATCATCCCGCTGCTTTCTTCTCTCCCCCTTCCTCCCTGCCTGTCAACTCCTGTTTGTGAGCTGTCTCCTCCGCCCCCCTCCCCACCTTCCCTCTTGCTGCTATTAGTAGCTGGCAGTAAAGTTAAATAAACATCACTGCCAGCCCCTTGGTTCTACTAAGCAATTCTACATTGTGCACATGTTTGTATGAAATTGTCCCTGTTAATACCCTATTTCAGAACTTTCTGACCGGTCATGTCACCTCCAGCCACTCTTCCCCCCCCCCCCAATGTAAGGGCTGCAGCAGGAGGAGATGAGTGGGGAGTACAGCGGTCACGTAACCTCCCGGCTAGGATCGCTTAGTAGAACAGAGGGGCTGGCAGTAATATTTGACTTTAAAACCACTTTGAGGACACAGACTCTCCATTTATCATGTGTACCATTATCATTGAATGTGAAAGTAATTGAAAGTGTAATTTTGAGCTGTCACCAGAAGAAAATGGGGAAACCTTCCAAAATCGGAAAGAATAGGTTTGGTGTCCCCTATGACAGATTCCTCCACTAAAGAGGGACTATGAAACCGGAAGTAAAGGGAAATGTCCCCAATGGGGGACACATTGCAAAAAAAAGAAATCCCTGACAGTGTTTATCACACTCAATTACTCTAAATAAAAATTATAAAAAACAAAAGCTTTACCTTTATTCTACTTTAATCGCCAACTAAACCCAAAATCATTTTTTTTTAAATTGTATGGTTTTTAACAAGTTGAATCACACACACTACACTGTATTCTAGATCTGCGGGACTCCAGTGGCAAGATATCCCTTCCCAAAATTACAGTTTGAAACAACATCCCCAAAGTCATGCAATGTTGCCACAGGTGGATTACACTGTAAAACAAGCAAATATATGAGCAATCCAGTAACAAGAATATAAACACTTTTTTCATGATGACCTTGTGGGCAGGTCAGCAACAGGCCTACAGGAAAATCTCACTACTGGATGGGTTAGCCTTCATGCCCAGTTAGTTCAGGTTTGCCATTTTAATGAACATGGTACTTATGAAACAGTAAACAGAGAGAAAACAAACATACTGCTGTGTTAAGAGTACAGCGCTGGTCTGATCAGTTTTCGCAGGAAGAGAGGAGAGAAGTTTTGTAAAATTGTTTTCTTGTGTGGTGAGTGAACAAGAAGTTTCATCAGATGTTGGTACATGTGGATGCGGGTTCATCTGCTGTAACACTGGATTTTCCTATGTAAGGAACAAAGACCAGATTTTAATTTACTAGTTTGTAAAAATATATGAAGTGAAGAACACTCAAACTAAATAATGCAAACCTGTGGGTAAAGCTCATCTTTTTTCAATCCTCCAGGGTCTTTTACAGAGATTTCAGGGTCAGGGTTCCTATTCTGCATTCTAAACAAGGGCTTTTGCTCAGAAGCTAAAAAACAATGAATACTGTTATTAGACTTAGCAGTGCTAGGAAGGTCACAGTACATCAAAGCAAGTGATGGTCATTTCCCTGGTTGGGCTGACTAAACTTCTTTCTCCTGAAAAACCATCAAGGGCAAAAAGATAGACAAACAATTAAAGGGTTTCTAAGGGTTTATTTTTTACAAATAACAAACATGTTATACTTACCTGCTCTGTGCAATAGTTTTGCACAGAGCAGCTCCGATCCTCTTCTTTTTGGTTCCGCCCTCCTGCTGAGTGCTCCCAATAGTAAGACTCTTGCTATGGGGGCACTTCAGCCGGCCCACTCCCGAGCCCTGCTCCTGTATATGGACATTAACCATTTACACACACAGGGCGGCTCAGTCCTCGCCTGCACCCCCCCCCCCCCCACTGGTGAGCCAACGAGGAGAGAGAAACCAAAATTCAGCTGCTGCGCTCATGCACATCGCTGGATCGAGAAGGGGCTCAGATAAGAATAAAGGGGGACTGGGGGAGCTGCACCCAGAAGTTTTTTTTTTAATCTTGATGCAGAATGCCTTAATGTAAAAAACCTTCTGCTTTTAGAACCACTTTAAGTTTGTACGCTTAAAAGGGAAATTGCATATTTCATATTCCTTTTTAAGCTTGGCCTCACAAATATCTAATAAAATGTATATTATATTGTTTTTTCTAGTTACTTTTAGCTGACTCACGTCATTGGAATGTTATTGTTAACTGATGACCAAGTCCTTGAAGGTCATATTGCAAAGGGAGCTGGCTTGTCTTTTCCTTACATTCAAGACCAATATACCACAGCCAAAACCTATAGGATTTTTGGTCTCCTATTCAGAGCTTGCAACCCAACAACAAGTGTCTGTGGTCACCTGTGCCATGTTATGGGACCCATGGCGGGGAAACAAGCATCTGTAGTTAAGTATTACTGTCATTTTCTTTTTATCAGTCATTACTTTTAATAAAAGTTATACTTTTAAGCATTTGTGTGATCTCGCTTTGCACATCTTGAATAAAAAACCCCTGAAAAAAAAAAAAAAAAAAAAAAACCCTGAAAAGGAGGAGGATGGTATTTGATTTGTGTAAATAAGAGATACAAATAATGATGCAAAATTGTAGTAGATTGTTTGTGCTGGGTTTAATGTTGTGTTCTTGTACTGTAAGCCATAGCACATTCAGAAAGCGTAAGAAATGTTTCAGATACTTAGCTGGCTTATTTGAGATGCATTTAGTATTCAGATGCAAGCAGATTTTTATTTTGGTGCCCATGACTGGATACTGGCTTGCGATTTTGATTTTTGTTTGATAAATTGGGCAAGAGACTCATACAAATGAAACTGTTGTATCTTCAGGAAACCTCAGTTTGTGATAATAAATAGAATTGGTCTCTGGACTGTAGAAGTTTCAGGGAAATGAGACTAATTCTGAAAACGTTGAGCTGAACGCTCAGATTGTTACTGCAGTAATGTAAGATATGTGTATATGTCTGAATTGTTCGTATAGCTAGCTAATGTTGAGGACATGGTATTTGTATGAAAGGATGTCGAATGCATGCTGTGTTTGTCTGTCTGTGTAAAAAAGGGAGAGAGAGATGGAGAGACTATTAGACAGTCCACCCTCTTTATCCCCCTTAAAGATTGTGCCTGTCTGAAGCAGGAGAGTTCCGAACATCTAAGAAATGAGTAATATACTGTTAAATGCGATATTCAGACGAAGGGCTTGTCCCGAAACATGTAATCTCAGTTCCACTCTCCCCCCCTTGTGGCGTTCAATTTTAATTTCACTACCATCCCCTTTATTTCCTGGACATGTCCGTTGGTGTGCGGCGCACAAAGCACTGTGGAGCTGCCTTCACATCTCTTCCGGGAGGTTGGATTTCGGTGAGCCGATTGCCGCTTGTCGATGTCGTCATCTGCCGGCGCCGCTCGAGACCGCTGAGGAGAGAAGACACCAGCTCACTGCGGTTGGCTCATTCCACAGGGAGATTGCCTTCTCCACCACCCTCAGGCTACGGATGCCCCTCTCATCCACTCCCCGTGTGTGGTCGCTCCCTGGGCTGTCTCCACAATTTTGTGAGACCTGTGAGATGTTCCCACCTGTCTCCCTGACTTCCATCACAGGTACTGCCTATCATTTGGACATATCCTGTTGACCAGCATTTTATGCCAAGTTTTACATTAAATGAGACTTTATCATTGAGACATTTTATTTGTGACTTCTGTGCCAACTTGCACTTGTTGTGGGGAGCGCTTACATCCCCATCCATTTCTTGTGTTTTTGCACTCTGACACACCGCATCTCCGATCTCGGTAAAGAGCCTACGTCAGTAGGCTCTTTACCATGTGACCAGCTGTGTCCAATCACAGCTGGTCACATTACAATGGAAGAGCTGTTGATCGGCTTTCCTTATCACGTGCCTGACAGGCACAAGTAGAGGAGAGCCGATCTGCAGCTCTCCTGACAGGGGGGGGTCTGCACTGGTAATCAGATCATTGATTACCAGTGCAGACCCTGGGGGGGGGTGCCACTAGAACCACCAGGGATGCCCACCATGGCCACCAGAGATGGCAATCTGGGCTCCGGGAGCACGCCAGTGCCCTCCCCATCAATGCCCTACCCATCAGTGCCCATCATTGCTGCCCATCAGTGATGCCCCATCAGCGAAGCAAAGAATGCATCGATTTACAAAATTGTATAACAAAAAAAAAAAAAAAAAAAAAAAAAAAAAAAAAAAAAAACTTATTTTTTTCAAACTTTTCTGTCTTTTTTTATTTGTTTAGCAAAATAAAAAAAAAATAAAAAAACCTTGCAGTGATCAAATACCACCAAAAGAAAGCTATTTGTGGGGGTAAAAAAATTACAAATTTGGTTTAGGTACAGTGTTGCATGACCCTGCAATTGTCAGTCAAAATGCAACAGCTCTAAAAGCTGAAAATTGGCTTGGGAAGGAAGGGGGTGAAAGTGCCCGGTATTGAAGTGGTTAATGATATGGAGGGTGTAAGAATACCCAAACATATACACTAAATGTAATTGTATTTCTTCCTGTGACGTTCCAGTTTCCTGCGTGTATTTAGCTGAACTATAGCGCCATGTACTTTGGTATATTCTGCCATAATCATTGTAGTGGCAAAACCACTTCTGGAGTGCGCAAACATTTTGAAAAACAGAATCCATAGGATGTGCACAGTACAGGAAGAGAAAAGGTTACACTAGGTTAAAAGGCTTTTTTTACATGAATGATGGTTTAAATTCAAGCCAATCATATCATTCATTATGGAAAAGGTAATTTTTTCAGAATTGTTGGTTTAATCTGGATTACTGCAATGGTTGCAAATTTTAAAGCAAGTCCACTCAGTGATCCTTTGGCCACCACGTTTGATACTCTGATTCAATTTTCTTGGTAAACGATTATGAAAGGAGATAGGCTCCCACATATGGTTTTACTCCATCCTCCCCGATTGTTTGGGTTTGGGACTGGCACACAGAATACCGTGACACATATGTATGGGTAATATGTACGCACACACTGGGGTCAGTGTAGACAAAAGTCAGTTAGCCTGCCAGAATGTCTTTGGAGTGTTGGAGGAAACTAAAGAAAAACACAGGAAAGGCACACATTAAGTAGTTTGAAGTTGGGCCTATACAGTGCTTTAAGTGGCCCAAAAGAGGTGCCGGTACTCTATTATAGCCTATACATTTTTTTTTTTTTTTTGATGACTCCTACCTATGACCAAATACATATGGCTACCTGAGACTCTTAGACTCACCTACAATGTGCTATGCAGCTGTGGCAGGCAGGCAGGGCATTGTGTTGTCACTGAGGGCGGCTGAGCTTAAACTTGAGGCCGAGGCGCCACTTTCTCTCTTCAGGAGAAGCCAATGCGATTTTTACATTATGCGCTATAAACCAATAAAAGAGCATCAATTTTGAAAAGAAAAAAAAGAAAAAAAAAAAAAAAGTAGTATTTCTCATTTTCTGCTATATAATATTACCAAGAGCGATACACAGATAAACTAAAAGTAGGGGGGCCAGAATGACCCCCCTACTTTTAATTAATCTGTGTATCGTTCTTGGTGTAATATTATAAAGCAGAAAGTGAGATACTATTTTTTTCTTCTTTTTCAAAATTGACGCTCTTTTATTGGTTTATAGCGCATAAACTAAAAATTGCATCGGTTTCTCCTGAAGAGAGAAAGTGGCGCCTCGGCATCAAGTTCAAGCTCAGCGGCCCTCAGCAACAACACCTGCCTGCCTGCCACAGCTGCACAGCACATTGTGTGCTTCTAGGCGAGTCTAAGGTAGCCATATGTATTTGGTCATAGGTAGCAGCAAAAAAAAAAAAAAATGTATGGATGCCTAGCTTTCTGCTACCTATGACGAAATACATATATCATGGCTACCTTAGATTCACTCACCTATAATGTGCTGCTCTGCTGCTATTCACCTAATGTGCTGTGCTGTGCGGGTGGCAGGGGCCAGGGCGCTGTGGTTGCAGGAAAGATGGCAGGGCACTTTGGTGGCCCTGGCAGGCAGCCAGGGCACTGTGGGGTGACAAGCAGCCAGGCTTTACTTTCTCTCGGCAGTGGCAGGACACCTGTTTTCTTCTAAACCACGCAGGGCACTGCTGGCGGGGGATGGAGCACTGGAGCCAGCCCCCACACTGTTTAGGCGCGGAGGAATAAGTTCCTTCTCTGCTGTAAATGCTGGGGCGGCGGGCCGGGAGTATGACGTCACTGGTTGCTAGATGCCAAGCGGTAGGCGATCTAGCAACCAGTGATACAGGAAGGAAGCACAGGCACAGCAGAGGCAGAGCGGTCAGCATCGATGTGGGGATTGGAATTTACTTCTGTCCGCAGAGCAGAGCCCCCCCCCCCCCCCTTTTCAACAGTGGATCGGCCCTGAGCTGCGTACCGGTACACTAAAATCACATTCTGGGCGCAGGGAGAGGTGGCGGTACTCTCAAGAGCTTTTTTCAAAAGTGGCGGTACTGAGTACCGGTGCATACCAGCCCACCTAAAGCACTGGGCCTATAGTAAAACAGTTTAATTTAGATAGAGTAGTGGGCGATGTTCCTGTACCAAGATTTCACCCTGAACTTATAAAGCTGAGTTTTTCTTTTAGTATTAGGCCAGGTCGCTAGGGATCATGGATACAACTGTTCGGAACTCTATGAGGGGCTATATGGGCATTGTTGTTAGTTATTGAATGATGGACTGACAGCCTGGGTAACACACTTACCTTGACGTTAACCACAAGCATATTGGAGAAAGGAGACAAACCCTTTCGACAGCAGCAACGGTCTATAAAGACTTTGCCACTGATCAGCAGCTAAACTGTTGGTGCAAGTTCCACTTGTTCTGGTGGTCAATTACCTGAACTGTTCTATCCGCTATCATGGTCAAGTAACTGAATTGTTTTATCTGCTCTAATGGTCAAGTACCTGAACTGTTTGTAAAAGTTCCTTGCAGGCAAAAGGAAGCATGCGCCTTAAAAGCGGAGTTCAACCTAAAAAAAAAAAAAAAATACATAAAAATACCCCCGGGACAGTCAGGGCTAGTGCATTCCACAATGGATAGCCTCTGAACTGTCCCAGGTTGCACTTACCTGCAGAAAGAAATACTTACCTTAAAAATGTATTGTCCAGCGCTGCCATCTCAGGTGTGGGCAGCTTGAAGCCAGTGCGATCCTCTTCTGCGTCCTTTTCCATCCTCTTCGGTCCCACGATGCACTGCACCGGCCCCGCCGTCACTTCCGGGGCTGCACCGTCATGCCCAGAAGTTGTTTAGCAAGGTATGACGCGCCTGCCCGGAACGGACGTCGGGGCCGGTACAGGCGCATTGATTCCTGGGAGCGATGACGTTCAGCTCCCAGGAATCATTGCAAGCCAGGAAGTGACGACGGGCCGTGGCCGCAGAGAGAGGAAGAGGAAGTAAGGCGAGTATATGTTCTTCTAAAACAAGGTAAGTGAAAAAAAAAAAAAAAATTGCGAGTATCCATGTTTTACAGGTGACCCGGGGCAAGAAGATGGACCAAAGTAAAATTTTAGGGTGGAACTCCACTTTAACAGGGAAAGGAGGATCTTGACCCTTAATGGAATAGGCCTGCACCACCATCTGCCTGATCCATCTGGAAATGGTTGCAGCAGATGCGACCTGCCCTTTACGAAGCCCATCCATGAGGACAAATAGGGAGTCCGATTTCCAAAACGATGCAAGCCGCCGCCAGGTACACTCCGATTGCTCGAACCACATCCAAAGAGTGCAAGGCAATGCTTTTAGGGCGTTTAGGCTTAGTACACAAGAAAGGCAACACAATGTCTTAATTTAAATGGAAACCAGAAACGACCTTAGGAAGGAACGACAGGCAGGAAGAGGCACCACTTTGTCTCTGAACCAGCAAATAAGGTGAACGACAAGACAAAGCAGCCAACTCCAGACACCCTGCGTGCAGAAGTAATAGCCACCAAAGAAGGCTACTTTGTGTCGAAGTAAGCAGAGGAAGCTCACGAATATCTTCAAAAAAGGCAGTTTCTGAAGAACCGACAGCAACAAAATTGAGGTCCCACGGAGGCAATAGAGACCTCACTGGGGGAGCCAAGTGGCAGACCCCCTGAACAAAGGTGTGAACCAAAGAATGGGTAACTAACAGGCGGTGAAAGAAAATCACCAAAGCCGAAACCTGGTCCTTGATGGTTCCCAAGGCTAAACGCTGATCTACATCTTTTTAGAGAAACTCCAAGATTAGAGTCACCGAAAAAGAACGGGGGGGTGGGGGGAGGAGGAGACCCCCGAGACTCCCATCATGCAATGTATGCCTTCCAGACTCGATAAATCTTCCTAGATTTTCTAGCTTTTAACAGCGTGGGAATCACCGGTCCCAACACCCCTCTATCCTTCAGCATCTGGCTTTCAATATTCAAGCCGTTAAAGCCATCGACTCTAAAGCAGGATGGAAGATTGGCCCTTGAGCCAGATCTTCTCTGAGAGGGAGTCTCCAAGGGACGTCAGCGACCAGCCGTACCAGATCGGAGTACCAAGATCTGCGAGGCCAGTCTAGGACCACTAGGATTACTGGAATCCCTTCTGCCCTGATTCTTTGCAGAAGTCTCGGCAGAAGTTTTAGAGGAGGAAATGCGTATATTAGTCGGTACTGGCTCCAAAGGGCCACCAGAGCGTCTATGGCGTCGGTCAGAGGATCCCGAGACCTAGCTACGAACCTCTGTACCATCCTGTTGAGACGAGAGGCCAACTGGTCCACTTCGAGAGTTCCCCACCGGAGAGAAAATTGATGAAACACCTCCGGGTGAAGAGACCATACTCTCTGGCCCAACGCCTGCCAATTGAGGTAGCCCGCCAGCCAAATTTTCCACCCCTCCAGCAGAGAGGGCTGGAACGAAACGTTCTGCCCACCTTAGATTGCAGGCTACTTCCCGAGCCGATAAAACAATTTGTGTCTCCATAGTGACTGCCATATGCCACAGCCATTGCATTGTCCGATTGAATCCATATTGGGCACCCCTGCAGACGATCCATCCAATGGGTCAGGCAAAGCCTGATCACCCGAATTTCCAGGATACTGATCGGCAGTCTGGATTCTTCCAGAGTGCAAACCCCCTGAGCATTATCTGTGCATAAGATGCTTCCCGACCCAGACAGGCTGGCGTCTGTGGTGACCACCGTCCAGAAAGGCTGGCATCCGCGGTGACCACTGTCCAATAGGGGGGAAGAAAGGATTTTCAGTCGAAGAAGGAAGCCACCAGATCAGGGACTCTCTCGTACCCTGGCTCAACAGGATCACATTGTCTAGAGATTGTGGATTCTTGTTCCATTTGCAAGAATCTCCCTTTGCAGAGGTCTCATGTGGAACTGTGCAAACAGAACCACCTCGAAGGTGGAGACCATCAGGGCCAGCACTTGCATACAAGTCTTGAGAGATGACCGCCTGTTGGACAACGGGAGCTGAATCGCATCCTGCAACTTCTGAAGTTTTTCCCCCAGAAGAAACACCTGGGCTAAGGCAGAGTCTAGGGTCAGGCCCAGGTAGTCCAGCTTGGTGGAAGGAACCAGAGCAGATTTTTGGAAATTTAGTTTCCATCCAAACTCTTGCAAGGTTCGCAAGATAATGTCCAGGTTGTCGGTCAAAGCAGTTAGACTGCTCACAGAAGAAGATCGTCCAGGTACCCCAGTACTCCACCCCCCGCTGCTGCAGCAATGCTTACACCGGGGCCAAAACTTTTGTAAACACCACCAGAGGAGCAAAGGCTAGACCAAAAGGTAACACCACAAATTTATAATGCTCCTTGCCCACTGAAAAGCAAAGAAAACACTGATGCCCGGATATATATTGGAATATAAAGGCAAGCGCCCTGGATATCGATAGAGGCTAGATCCCCTTGATGAAGGGATGCCACTACCATGCGAATGGACTCCATCCAGAATTTTTGTACCGCACAAAGCAGTTCAAGGCCTTGAGGTCCGGGATTGGACGAACTTTGCCTTCCTTCCTGGGAACAGTAAATAGGTTTGACTAAAACCCCTGAAAGCGTTCAGATTCCAGAACCGGTACAATGACCCCTTGTAAAAGCAAATCTCGCACCGCCCAGAGGAGACCTCACAGCCGATCTGGGGACAAACGCAGGTTGGAAGGAAAGAACCTTGTCAGAGGAAAAGACTGAAAATTGATCTTGTAACTGGACCGAATCAGCTCGTGGACCCACCTGTCCTGAATCAAGGAGGTCCACGGGTCGGAAAGAAGCGAAGACATCCCCCCACCCCATATATGGGTGAGGGCACCCCTTCAGGCAGAAGAGTGCTTGACGAGGTCTGGAGAGACCCGCTCTTAGCTTACCAGATCAGTGCCTCTTGGAACATCCGTAGGGGGTTCAAACTGATTTTGATCCCTTTTCCTGAGATCCTGAGGAACGAAAGGGCCACTTATGAGCCGAGAAGAAAGGCCACGTTTGGGACGAGACTCCTTGCTCCTTGTAGCCTGCAAGAAAAGAGTACTCTTCCCCCCTGTAAGACCCTTAATGATCTCATCAATGGAAGCTCCGAACAGGCGATCTCCTACAAAGGGGAGATCTGACAGGACCTTCTTGGAAGCCTGGTCCACAGACCAGTACTTGAGCCATATCATGCGCTGAAGGATCACCGCTGTTACAGACGCCCTGCAGACTAAGGGAGCTGCATCCAGAGAGGCATCCCAGATGAACTGCAACCCCTGGACCAACTGGTCCGCTAGCTCCGGGAGGTTTGGGGGATAATCTAGTTCAAAATCCTGGTGCAAAAAAACGTTGCCCATTCCATTAAGGTCTGGGAAACCAAAGTTATGGTAAACGCCGGTCTAAGGATGGAACCGGCCATGGTAAAAAAAGGTCTTTAAAAGATAGAGAGAGTCCTCCACCGGGAGAAGGGTGGCTTTAATTTAACCTGAAAACCTGAGAATCCACCACAGGTTGTACTGTCAGCTTCAACAGGGACTCTTCAAAGGGATAACTCATAGCAAAACGCTTAGGCACCCCATCAGTGCGTTTAGGGGAAACCCCACTGACTTGCGACAATTTTGTCAAAAATAGGCGGGAAAGGGGAAAACCCTTGTTGCCTTTGAGATTCTGTGGGTACCGAAATGTACCGGCGTCTCCAATGCAGCAGCAGCTGCGTCCTCCAGTTTTAAAGTTTTGCGCACTGATCCAATCAGTGCATCCACTAGTGCCTTTTCGCACGTGGCTGTAGTGGAAGAGGAATCATCCTCACTATCAGAGCACTCCGGGAGCGTGGACGCAGACTTAGTGGGGATACTCGCGTCCGCGGTGGCCAGATCCACCTCAGAGTCTGAGGAGACAGAGGATGCAGGTGAAGGCAGGGGGCGCTTTTTGCCCATCCTTTTTTGCAGCACCATATCTACCTTGGACACTGATGACTCTAGGACCGCCATCATAGCAGGCAGAGCGGACTGGGACCCAGAGGGCCCTGCAACTTCTGAGAGGGGGTCAGGTAGTGAAACATGCTCCGGGGACTCCATGATTAACCCGGGGACCATACTAGCCAAAATAGAAAAATGCACTGCTAAACGACCCCCAATCGCTGTACAGGCATCATCACAAGTCCCAGCGTACCAAGTTGCTGCTATAACAGAAAGAGGGAGAGCCCTTTGTACCCACAGGGACTCACCTCCACCGACTCAGGTACAGAGCAGAGCACCAAGCTGCATGCCATGTGGCGATCAGAGAGGAGGAGGAGGAGGAGGAGGAAATCCAGGAAGTAACAGAGGCCCACCACCGAATCACCACTCCATAGGCTTCAAAAACATGGCCGCCACTTTATATCAACTGGATACTACAAGAAAATGGCCCCTGGACTACAAAAACCTGGCCGCTGACATAATCTACAGTAGGCATCCACAACAAAATGGCAGCTTCACACGGCTCCCGAGACCCCCAGAAACTGATGAGTAATAAGGAGGGGCCCTGGCAGGAGCCCCCCCCCCCCAAAAAAAGGTGTGTTTATCTGCCGGCGGCACACCCCCCCCCCCCCCCATCACCCGCTCAACAACCCCAAACAGAAATTACACACCCCTGGGGAGGAAGCTACGTGTGGGTAAATGGGGGGTGGTCCCAGGGAAAACCCAATAAATGGGGGGGGGGGGGGGTGTCTATGTGGGAAGGAGGGGAACCCCGAGGGTCCAACCATCCCAGAGAGGCCACCAGGGAAAGGGGGGGGGGGGAACGCTACTTACCACACCATTTAAAACAGGTGGGCACCACTCCAGGCAGACCAACACTCCATCGGAACGAGGGTGCTGCGGGCCAGAGGCACGCTGCAACTCAGGTTGTAACCAGTTCTGTGCGTCCTCACGAGACGTTTAACTCGTCAGCCAACCCCCCCCTGTCCAGGGGGGCTATGTCGGGGCCAACCTAGCGCAGAGCTGAGGTCGGGTTGCACTCACTGGCCTGACTGGGAGACCATACGAATCTATGCTATCCAGTCCGACGCCCAGTCCGGCAGTTGATTGTAGTTCTGACAGGAACAGAAAATAATAAAAAAGGAAAAAATTCCATTTAAAAAAGGAAAAAATGCCAGGACCAGAGATTCCAACAAGCAACTAGGTCCTTACTCCTGACTAGGCAGAAAAAAAAACTGAGCGCCTATAGCAGGAAGTAGGGGTATATCCCCTGGGACTGCCCCAAAGGAGTGGTAAGGTTTTTTCCTGCCTAGGGTCCTACTACTGTAGGGGGCAGCATAAGCCAATGGTCAAGAAGATTCTGGAGCTGTGTCCGTCAATGAACGAAAGAGAAATTGCAGATTTCATATTCCTTATTAAGGTTGGCCTCACAAATATCTAATAAAGCTTCTAATATATTGGTTGTTCTAGTTACTTTTAGCTGACTCACGTCATTGGAATGTTACTGTTAACTGATGACCAAGTCCTTGAGGGGTCATACTGCAAAGGGAATTGGCTTGGGGGGTTGTCTTTTTCCTTACATTCAAGACCGATATCGTATACCACAGCCAAAACCCATAAGGTTGTTGGTCTTATTCAGAGCCTGCAACTCTGCAATTGTCTGTGGTCACTTGTGCCATGTTACGGGACCATTGGCGGGAAACAAGCATCTTTAGTTAAAGCAGAGTTCCACTGGCTTTTGTGTTTACTAAAAGTCAGCAGCTACAAAAGTGTAGCTAATGACTTTAAATAAACACATACTCACCTGTCCAAACGGTCCAATGATGCGGCTGGGAGGAGCCTTGGTTCTCTCAGTCTTCCCCCTGTGGCACCGGCATCTCTAGTGTGGGAACCCGGCTGTGACAGCTTCCGGCTTTATCGCCGGGTGTGCATTGTAAGTCCTGAATGGACGGGCAATCTTCTGGGACCTGCGACGTGTCCCAGAAGATTGCAGGGAGGGGGAGAGGAGAACTTCTGCCCAAGCTGCCTAGGCAGCCTGAGCAAAAGTGGGAGCGGATACCTGTCAAAATTAGGTACCCCCCCTCAAAAAAAGGACATGCCAAATGTGGCATGTCAGGGGGTAAGGACCACTTAAAGCAGAAGTTATACTTTTGAGTGGAACTCTGCTTTAAGTATTATGGTCATATTTTCTTTATCTGTATCGGTCATTACTTTTAATAAAGGTTATACTTTTAAGTATTTTTGTGATCTCTTTACACATATCGAATAAAAACCCTAAAAGAACTTAAAAACTATCACGTGACCGTGATACAACAAGGCTACAGAACAGCTGTCACTATTTTAATTTTATTGCTGTAAAAAAGTCTTACTTAATAAAATGAAACCAGTCATTTAATTACCTCCAAGTTTCAATCATGGCTCCTTTTCCAATACTGGTGTCTGCCATTATATGAGGGAGTTGCTCGTGCCGGGACAAACCCATCGCAATATCTATGTGTGATTCTGAAGAGGTGTTTACTAAACCACTCTCGAGCCAAAAGATGGCAGCCTCAGTGTAGAGGGCACAGGAAAGCAAGGTTTGACTCTATATAATGGGATTTATTTAAAGCTTTACTTGCATATGCATTACACTTAAGCATTTACCTGGAATATATAGGTTGCCCCTTATGCACACTAATTTTCCACATACCTTTAACAGTGATCTTGGAAAAGCAGGACATCCTATCCATATTTGAAGGCCCAGCTTGGCAAGTTGGCACCGTGTACATTGAGCTTCTGATCATCTACATTGTTATAGGAGTAAAGAAATAAGGTGCTAAAAATGAACAGCACACAACATCCAATAACACCTGCCTACACAGAAAGATACACCTACACATCGTATACACTCTTCAGTCTAAAAAGGAACTCTTTGTGAGTGGTTAAAACAATCTTTTCTCTCTGCACAAGCACAGATTTTTTTTTTAAAACCCCAAATTTGCAAAGAAATCTTAAAATTTGTGTATTAAATTCGAGACCAGCTTCACATCTTTGTAGTGTGGTAATGTACAATAAGGCACCATGCATAGGTTTACGCATTGCAGGGCATTTATTCAAATGCACTACACCTGCAATTAGTGTGCCACAACAACATATGGTAATGCACTACCTTGTGTTGCTGTGTAGCACAAAAAAAAAAAAAAAAAAAAAGGTTAGGAGCGATTTAGGACGAGTTCAGATTTCTTGGCAGCTGATCCAAAAATTAGAGTTCCTTAACACAACACACATTAAAGTGGAGCTCCACCCAAAAGGGAAAGCTCCATTTGCCTCCTCCCAACCTCCGCTGCCCCATTTGGCACCTTTTTTTTTGGGGGGGGGGTTTGATTGACAGATACCCACTCCCACTTCTGGTTGACTTTGCATCTGGAAGTTCAGCCCCCTTCTTCCCCCACCGCCAGGACAGTTACAAAGCACAGTGCTTCGTGCATGCACAGTAGAGACCCAGCTGTGAAGCCGCAAAGCTTTCCTGCTGGTTTCCCTTACCCAAAATGGCAGATGCAGCACCTGAGAGCCGATTGAAAAATTTGCTTGGGTGAAGACACCGCTGAATTCACCAAAACACTAGCCAGAGAAAGCTATGCACATCATTTTTTCAGAAGGATGGCAGCCTCCATATATTTCTTTAAGGCCTAAACCTGTGATATGTTTGAAGGATACTTACCTTTTAAAAAAAAATGAAAAATAAATGCATAATTTTTTACCTGCAAAAAATGTGCAATGATTATGTTTTTCTATGGAGCCTGCAGAGCATTACACCCACAATCAGCAGATCGAAGGTTCCTACAAACTTTCCAAAGCTGTCTGCTCGTACTTCATACAGGCAGGCAGTTACCTCGGAACACAAAGAATCAATGAGCTACTAGAGCGCTCACCAGCGCCCTTGTAGTTAATTGAGAACTACAAGCTGTCAGCCACAATGGCTAAACGGTACCTGTAGGCATTCATTTAACAAAAAATTTGAATAAATAACATGGCCATGTGGGAAGAGCCCCGCTTTTTTCACATTGTGAAAGCGAGTGAGAGGAAGGGGGGGGGGGGGGGGGAGGGAGGCTGCAGATACTGGAACACGCTACGTGTTCCACCATAACAGGCGCAATCATGTAACATGTTCCACAGATGAACTTAACTTACAGAATATACATGCATTTTAAAACATGTTTATAGGATTTTCATGCATTTTAGTGCAAAAAACACAAAGTCCCATATTAATACACATTAAAAAGCCAACATGTGAATGGAGCCTAAGTAGTAGTGGGTAGAACAGGTAATCCCTAGCCTCACTAGCTTGCAATACAAAAACCCTCTCTAAATCCAAATTCAGTATTCAAATATGGCCCTCCCTTTGGAACATTATCTCAGTAAAGATAAAAAAAATTAAACACAGGACGGTGTTGCTTCTCTGGTTTCATTGTCTTTTAGGTGATAACTTGGAGAGAGTACAAGTCTATGAAACTTCACTAGTAAGTTCCAGATTCTCTTCTTGCCACTGATGCATACGGTTTTGGACATGATAGTTAAAAAAAAGAAAAATAATAAAAAAAAAAAAAAAAAAAAAAACAAACACACCCCCCTAGGTCTATAAATGTAAATGCCTTCTCTTACCATGTTTTTGCTGCTGTTGAGTGAATGAACAATTGATGACGCTCTCATAGGTACCCTTTGCGCCAAGCTAACTTTGCCAACAGGAGCAGCAGACACACCGATATTTGACAGGATGCTTGCCAGTGCAGCTGGATCAGCTTTAAAATCCACCTCAGAACCACCTGGGAAAAAAAAAAAAAACAGGAATACTCACATCTTGTGCCTTTTCTAGTATTCTTAGCTTCAGATGTTTTTATAAACTATAGAAGAGTTTATTAGACCCATTATATATATATATATATATATATACACACACATATATATATATATATATATATATATATATATATATATATATATATATATATATATATATATATATATATATATATATATATATACACATACATATACATACACATACATACACATACATACACACACACACAATATATTATATATATATATATATATATATATATATATATATATATATATATATATATATATATCCTACTACAGAATCGATAAAGTATAATAAAATATTAAACATGTTAAAGAATACATGTTTAGCTGCGCCATCACCCTACCCCCTATGTTGGTCATACATAGATAGAAATTTATTGGTTCAGCAGGGACCAGCCAAATATCTGCCCACTGTGGTCTACAATGGAAACGATTAAATATTATACTCTAGCGCTTACAAGTACGTGCTCAGTAAAAGTATATAACCAAAAAAATAGGATTTACATATCACCTATATACTGCAACTTTAAAAAAAAAAAAAAAAAAAAACTGTGCCTGCGCAAAAAAACGGTTTACTAGAATCCTCACACTGTGAAATTAATAAAGTGCAATTAGTGACAAATACTAGGGATCGACTGATATCGTTTTTTCAGGGCCGATACAGGCGGTCCCTGGGTTGTTTATAAATTGAAAAACAGTGCATTTTTAAGTGCAACTTCAGCCTGTGCAGGGATGTGGGATGTTTTGGGCGCTTCTGTGCATGCAGTCATGTTATCTGGGGCTCTTGTGGCCATGCAATGCATATACTACTGCAGTGTGGAATGTGTCTGGCGCTGCAAGATGGCTGCTCGGCGGTATCCGGGACCAGCCTGGAGCACAAGTGATCGAAATTGACGTACGTTCGCAAGTAGGAGTCGTTCGTAACTCGGGGACTGCCTGTACCGGGGTCACCCTTCAGGCCGATAGCCGATATTAGGTGCCGATATTCTGTTCACTTAAACTTTTTAAAAATCAACACAATTTTCAACACAAATCTGGTACTGAACATGTTAACGATTATTAAAACATTTTTTAACATTAAGGGCTCGTTCTTTACACCATACTTGCATGAAAACCGCACAGATTTCACTTGCAGAGACATCAGTTTTCATGCGCGATTCAGTCAGTTTTCATGCACACTGTGTGGTGTGAACAGGGCACATAAAGAAGAAGAGTAGAGTAAAAGAAAAGAACCATTGTTTTTGTGTACTTGCAGAACGTGCGCAGCAAAACTGACATCTTTGTTTATACTATTGTGTGACTGAACAAACAAGACCTAGAAGACAACTGTGAAAAATAAAGTGCATGAAAAATAACTTTTTAAAGGATTGCCAAAAAATAGAAAAAAAAAAATGGCATAAACTGCTGCAGTGCACTCACTGCAATGATTCAATTTAAATCAGTACTGCATGGCTTTGGGCCATCATTCCTCACGCTGTTACAAACTCTGTATAGGGAACCTATAGCGAAATTGTTGGTCAAAGGCTATAGCTCAGATTACCTAGAGATCCGTAGGTAGACATGTCAGGGCTGCCCTCTGTCTCCCCTATTATTCATCCTAGCCTTGGAACCCTTAGCTATCAAAATACGCCAAAATCCGAATATTCAGGGTATTCCCTGTGGAGCTGGGGTGCATAAGTGTGCCCTCTTTGCGGATGATATCTTATTGTATCCATCTACCCCATTGGTCTCGGTCCCTAATTTACTTCAGGACTTGGGGTCGTTCACTGCGATCTCAGGATTGCGGGTGAACCATTCCAAGTCCCAGGCCTTAAACCTCACCCTGGATGACACCACTGTGTCAGCTCTCAAAAACAATTTTCCCTTTAATGGCAGGATGGGTCTCTGCCGTACCTGGGCATCCACCTGACTCCCTCGGTAGCCACGCTTTATGCATCGAACTATCCGCCCCTGTACAAGACTATGTGGGCGGACCTCTCCAGATGGGCGATTAGCCCTCCGTCGTGGTTCGGCAGGTTGCATTCGGTGAAGATGAATGTTTTGCCACGGTTGCTCTACTTGTTTCGTACCTTGGCGATATCCATTTATATGCCTGATCTTAAGCTTGTACAGTTTATATGGGGGGACAAGAGGCCCAGAGTGAATAGGGGAACCCAGTTTACACCTAAATTGAGGGGAGGTCTGGGGGTCCCCGATCTGCTTAAATACTATTCTGCTGCTCAGCTCACCCACTTGATCAGATTCCATTCAAAAACGCCCCGTCCAATTTGGATGCAGCTTGAAGCCAACCATTTGCCTACTACTCCGATTGATCACTTGATGTGGCTGCAGCCCAAAGACCGTCCTTCGATCTTGTGCCCCACTTTGTCCCTGTCCTTGGGGATATGGGACAGACTGGCGAAACGCCATGGCTTCAAGTCTCCCCACACTCCACTAGCACCCTTACTGGGCAATCCACGGTTCCCTCCGGGCCTCTGTCCTCTTGCTTTCACGTGGTGGACTAATAAGGGATTTCTCCATCTAGCGGATCTTTGTGATAGGAGGGGTCTCCTCTCTAGAACTACACTGAAGGAAAAACACTCTTCCTGAGGGTAAGGTCTTTCGCTATACTCAGATTTCCCACTATGCTGTCTCTCTAAAGAGTCTCTGTGACCTAGCAACCTCGACTCCCATGGAGTATCTTTGCAACACGAGAGACAAACAGACGACCTATATATCTACGATATATAATGTATTGCACGATGATTGTACTAAATTGCCTTATATGACCCGATGGGAGGCAGACCTGGGGGAGGAATTGGACAGGGCGGAATGGAACAAGTTAGCGCTGCTGAACTCAAAATCCCTGATCAATACGTCCCTGATAGAAGCCAATTATAAAGTCTTCCTGAGGTGGTCCCTGTCCGGTTGGCGGCGGCAGTCCGAGAGGCCTCTCCTTTGTGCTTCCGGGGCTGTGGTCAATCGTGCTTCCGGGGCTGTGGTCAAATCGGGCACGGTCTTACGCATCTGGTGGACCTGTCCCAAGGTCTGCAGATTCTGGATCCGCGTATATAATTTTATATATTCGCTCACCGACATTAATTTGGCTAAGTCCCCTCTACAAGCGCTCTTAGGCAAACCGATCGAACAGGCCCCCAAACACACCAAACCCTTAGTTGCCCTTTTTTACACAGCAGCCAAAATCGCAATAGCTTGATCCTGGAAATCACCAGTGGTATTAATGGTTAAGGCTAAGCTGACCTGGATCATGGTCAATGAGAGAATGGTGGCCATCCTCCAGGACAAAATGCACCTCTTTGAGAAGACTTGGGACCCCTGGATGAGATATCTGGCGGGCCCCCTGTAAATTTGGGGGTATACCCTCAGAAATTTGTGAACAATTGTCTCTCCACGGCTATCTTGACCCCTCTCTTGCGGACCTGGACACCAACCCCTTATCGCTCCTGTCTCCCATCCTCCCTCTCCTTTCCATCCCCATTCCTCTTCCCTTTTCCTTCTTTGCTCACTCTTTTCTATACTCTCCTTTAATTTCTGTTGCTCTGTAACTCTGCAGACATGGTCCTCGGATCTTCATGGACCTGCCAGCGCCGCCCAGTGCGGCTCTTACGCTGTGATTTGCTACATTTATATCTTGGTGTACCACTACAATTGCATCGGCTTCCCGGGGCCGGTGGTGTGGTGATGGGCTGGGGTTTGGGCGGCCGCTCTCCCCCTTTCGGCCCAGTGTGTTCCCCTGGGGGCGCCGGGGGGGGACCTGGTTCGCGTTGCCTCGGTCTGGGGAACAATTGAAAGAGTACTCTTTAGCCTGATACACGACTGCCACGCGCTCCTTCGGGGAGCTATGTCGATTGTTCTATTTTGATCTGTATTATTGTATTTCATAACAGATGTTACTTCAAGGTTTTCTTGCGTATTTTTCATTTGCACTTAAACCAAATAAATCTATTGAAATCTAAATCAGTACTGCAGCGCAAAAGCTAGACAGTGGACACTACACTTATTTCAATACTCCCAGTTAAGTAGAATAAAATTATAGTGCAGAAAGCATAACATTTCAGCATGTTCACCTGTTAATCGGCTTCTTTTTTTCCTATATTGCTGCCACTTCACTAAGAAAACACGCTCATGTGGTACAGAGGAAGGAGGAGCAGAGAGGTATCTTCTAGCATGAGAGGCAAGTCTTTTGTAGCATGCCTCATTTTCTTTCCACCACCTAAGACGATCCCACTTCTGTTAATTACTGGTTCCTTCAAATAGAGATGAAGTTCATCATCCAGGCTAATTATTGCAGATTCAGAAGAATCCTCGGCATGAAGCCCCAATAAGAACACTCAACTTGGCATCAATTCGACCACGATGAAGATTCTTTTCTGTACGTTGTCTTTTTGGACGTTTGTTTTTGCAGCATCCTGCTCTTCCAGATTATAAACATGCTCTTCCTGACTTGACGTTTTAGCAGGAACCTCCTGTATCTCCTGTTGAATATCCTCTGTCAGCCATTGTTTTGCCTGGGCCAATACATGATCAGAAGAGAAAGCATGATTCTTGTATCGAGAAACCAAAAGATATGCCAGCGCAACATTTTTATTCTTTTTATGGTTCTTTTATGTCTGCCCCTCATGACCTGCCTAAATGTTTTAAAATGCCGTGTGTTGGGTCCTTCATTCTCTTGAAGAAGCATTTTCAGCACTCTCACACATGGGATGACAGATGAGTTGTAATGACTCCTCTATTGTCACTTCCTCGATGAGGAGGAGGCTCTCAATGACATTGGCTACTATGTCCCACTAATCAGCAGTAGGACAAGAATATTCTCCATATTCACCTGAATAGATGGCAAGAGCTTGCTTCTGTTCCATTCTGTTGAAATAGCCTGAATCAAGTTGTTTTTGGGTAGGCCAAGGCCTCCCTAATGCACCTCAGTCACTGCGTGGTAAGGATTGAATGGTGGAAATGGCCTGCGCACCTCTTCAGCATGCCAATTAGATCAATCAAAGCTCTCTGGCCTGACACACCATTTACTACATGTTGCAGGGTGTGTGCCATGCAACTGAGGTCTGTCTTCAGCAAGCCTCATTCCTTTCACCATGTTTGCTCTGCTGTCTCCAAGCACAAGCGTCACTCGCTCTTTATTCCCCAGTCTTCAAGCATAGAAGCATTTCTCTAATGTACTCCCCCAGTGTGGGATCCATGCATCACTTTTGTATTCAACATCAATTGCCTTTTTGTCCATCCATTGTCAATAAAGGCATGCAAGACTCATTAGTGACTGTTTGTCCTGACCAGGAGTCATGAATGAGAGGAGTTGCCAGCATTCTCTGGTTGCAGCATAGTCTTTACTTTCTCAACTACCTTTTGGTGAATACCAAGCATATACCAGCATTTCGGTTTGATAATACTTTTCACTCTTTAGTGTGTACCTTGGCTCAGCTATGGACATCAACAGCTTAAATCCAGAGTCAGACACCATTGTAAATGGCTTGTTATCAGAGACCATCATCTCGGTCATTACTTCCAGCAGTTGGGATCTTCCATCTCAATTTAGCCACCTTTTTTTTTTTTTCTGAAACATATTGGTGATTGTTTTCTGGGAAAGTGGAGTTATTTACCTGTTTTTTCTGTGCTGCATTATATAATTCAACTTGATAAACTCTTAGATGGGCCCAAAGATTTGACATTTTTGGTTTTTGCAGTTGCTGATCCCATGCTTGCATTGTGCATGTGTTGCACACTGCGGCTTCTCCTGGGGATGGTTGAGACAAGAAATAGTCCCAGACCACACTTATTTTTTCTGTCTGCATCCATCTCCATTGCAATTTGAAAGAGTTCATACTGAAGTTTAAAAAAAAAAAAAAAACACTGGCTGGCTCAGGGGGCAGCGGCTTTTTGCTGGGACAGGCTGGCTGGCTGCCAACCTGCTGGGACAGGCTGGCTGGCTGCCAACCTGCTGGGACAGGCTGGCTGGCTGCCAACCTGCTGGGACAGGCTGGCTGGCTGCCAACCTGCTGGGACAGGCTGGCTGCCAACCTGCTGGGACAGGCTGGCTGCCAACCTGCTGGGACAGGCTGGCTGCCAACCTGCTGGGACAGGCTGGCTGCCAACCTGCTGGGACAGGCTGGCTGCCAACCTGCTGGCTCTTTATGCAGTAAAGAGCTTTCTGTGCCATAAATAAAATGTGCGCAGTTAATAAAAATGTAAATATTGAAATAAAATTGTCAAATTCCTTAACAAACAGTCTATTCAAGAATGTGTATACAGATGATATAAAAAAAAAAAAAAGTCTACACACACCCGTTAATGTCAGGTTGTAAAAAAAAAAAAAAAAAAAAAAAATTAAAGAAATAATTTCAGGACTTTTTCCCACCTCTATTGTGGCCTATACCTTGTACATCTCAATTGAAAAAAAAAAAAAAAAAGGATTTCAATTTCATTTGGGTACAGCATTGTACGACCGCGCAATTGTCCGTTAAAGTCACGCAGTGCCGAATCGCAAAATAGGGCCTGGTATTTGAGCAGCCAAATCCTCCGGGGCTTAAGTGGTTAAAGGAGCTGCAGGAATATCGGGCAAGTACTGGCTGTGTGTTACATGTGACAATAATCTCCCGTATTCTTCATATGTCTGGGCCATGGGGTAGAGTGGCAAGATGGAAGCCTTTTCTTACGAAGAAAAACATTCAAGCCCAGCTAAATTTTGCAAAAACACATCTGAAGTCTCCCAAAAGCATGTGGGAAAATGTGTTATAGTCTGATGAAACCAAGGTTGAACTTTTTGGCCATAATTCCAAAAGATATGTTTGGCACAAAAACACTGCACATCACCAAAAGATCACCATACCCACAATTAAGCATGGGGGTGGCAGCATTATGCTTTGGGGCTGTTTTTCTTCAGCTGGAACAAGGGGCCTTAGTCCAGTCAGAGGAATTATGGGCAGTTCCAAATACCAGTCAATACTGGCACAAAACTTTCAGGCTTCTGCTAGAAAGCTGAACATGAAGAGGAACTTCATCTTTCAGCATGACAACGCAGAGCATACATCCAAACCAACAAAGGAATGGCTTCACCAAAAGAAGATTCAAGTTTTGGAATGGCCCAACCAGAGTCCAGACCTGAATCCAAATGAAAATCTGTGGGGTGATCTGAAGAAGGCTGTGCACAGAAGATGCCCTCGCAATCCGACAAAACTGGAGTGTTTTTGCAAAAAAGAGTGGCCAAATAATGCCAAGTGAAGATGTGCCATGTTGATAGACTCACACCCAAAAAGACTGAGTACTGCAAGAACATCAAAAGGTGCTTCAACAAAAAGTATTCGTTTAAGGGTATGCACACTTCTGCAACCATATTCGTTTTTTCGTTTTTACTTCCCTCCATCTAAAAGATTTCAGTTTGTTCAACTGAGTTCAACAGTTTTATAGGTCACATTACCCAGTTGCCTGACCGTATATACTGCGGCAGGCTGGCTTGGCTGCGCAAATCGCCGTACCTGTATGGGTATGATTAATATTTTTAGTTGTATATGGAAACAAGGGGGAGGGGAAAAAATTGATTTTTGACTTACCGTAAAATTATTTTCTCTTAAGTTCATTGAAGGACGCAGTTCTCTCTGATCCATATCAGTAGGGTAATACTGCCCCCTACAGTGCCGACATCTGCGTGCAGAGTGACAGCAACCAAGAAGGCCACCTTCTGTAATAAGGTAGGCAGGGGATACCCTCGAATACTCGCAAATAGAGGGTCTAAAAGAACCGACTGCACCAAATCAAGGTCCCCAGTGGGTAACGGAGGTCGCACTGGAAGTACCAAGTGTCGCACCCCCTGGAAGAAGTCACGCACCAGGGCACAGGCGGCCAACGGTCTTTGAAAGAAATTTGCCAAAAACTAAACCTGACCCTTGACAGTACTCAATGCCAACTTGTGATCAACTCCCCGATCCCGGCAAGGAACTAGGTCCTTACTCCTGACTAGGCAGATTAAAACTGACATCAATGCTATGCAGAAAGAGAGAGAGGGTGTACCCTCCAGGACTGCCCATAGGCGTAGCCAGAACTTTTTTCTGCCTAGTGTCCTACTCCTGTAGGGGGCAGTATTACCCTATTGATATGGATCAGAGAAAACTGCGTCTGTCAATGAAGGATAGAGAAAAAAAAAAAATTGAAAAAAAATCGGAGCGGGAAGAAGTACAAGAAGGGCAGACTGACTTTCCAAGTATTGTGTCCAGTCCATATTTCACATGTAGTCAGGAAAACACATATGAACAACTCGCTTCTTGCTATCAAAAAGGTTTTGCCATCAGATAACCATGGTCAATACAGGCTGGATGGTTTATCAGATTAAGCAATTCGCAGCCAAGCCAGATAACAAGACAGCAGCAACCCGCTCTCCGAGATTTCAGAAAGAGGGTGGCATTTATCTTTGTGTTACTTCCCTCCATCAGCTGGCTCTCTAAAAGGGGTGGCAGAAAAATCCTACAGTTTCTCACACAGCACTGACAGGGCTATCCACTAATGGACGTAGCTGCTGTTTTAAATCATAGACGGATGGGTAATGAGCCCCTCTCACTAGGAGTGACCAGGTAGAGCCAAAGGCTTTGACACACCCGGGGGGGGGGGGGGGGTTTGGCAGGATCCCTGGGTTATTACCCCTGGCCTCACCGTTGCATCTTCAGTTTAGTTGCAAGCAGTGAACAACAACCAAAACCCAACTCTTCAGAGAAAAAAAGAGGGGTGGGAGCTACGTCTGTCAATTGGACTCAGAGAAATGGATTTTACGGTTAAGCAAAAAATCTAATTTTCTCTTACGTCCACCGGACGTAGCTGCTGCTTTAAATCATAGACGGATGGGCCGTCCAAAAGCAGTAACCACTGAGGGGTGGGAAAGGACAAACTTTAAAGAATGCAATTCCCACGGCTACCAAAGCCAACTATATAACATGGAGCCCAACAAGCAACAACTGAGGCTCAATTGTAGCAAAACCACAAAGGAAAAGGAAAAGTAAACTGCTCCTTAAATGGCAGCCTGCAAAACCTTTCGGCCAAACGACGCATCCGAGGATGCTAACACATCCACTTTGTAAAACTTGGTGAACATATGTACAGATGACCAAGTGGCCGTCTTGCAAACCTGCATCACTGACACCTGATGGCGGAAAGCCCAAGAGGCACTCAACGCCCGCATAGAGTGAGCAGTGACAGGGAAAGGAAGAACCTTGCCCTTAAGAGAATACGCCTTCACCACCATCTGTCTGATCCATCGAGAGATGGACGCCGCAGACGCAGCCTGACACTTATGGGGTCCATCCGTATTCACAAACACTTACTAAAAGACTCAGTAGTCTCCAGATACACCCATATCGCCGAACCAAATTCATATCGCCCGAACCACATTCAAACAATGCAAGGCAATTTCCTTAGGATGTGAAGGTTTCGGACAGAGTGACGGAAGCGATATGTCTTCGTTCGGATTGAAGTCTGAAACCACCTTAGGAAGAAACGACAGATTAGGTCATAACACTACCTTATTCCTGTGTATTACCAGATAAGGAGAGCGGCAAGATGGCGCCGCTAGTTCAAAAACCCTACGCGCAGAGGCGATAGCCACCAAAAAGGCAACTTTCTGCGATAAGGTGAGCAAGGAAATGTGTTTTATGTTCTTGAAAGGAGAGTTCTGAAGAACCAATAGAACCAAAGTAAGGTCCCAAGGAGGTAACGGAGACAAGGTCGAGATCTGAAACTTAAGAGTGCCCAACGCCAAACGTTGGTCAACCTCTTTCTGTAGAAAGATCAGGATGTTGCTGACAGCAAAGGATCTAGGATGCAGCTTCAGCGTTTCGCGCCAAGCAATGTACGCTTTCCGCGTATGATGACAAATCTTCCCAGAAGTGGACTTCCTAGCCTTGAGTAAGGTAAGGATCACAGAATCGGACAGACCCCTGTCCTTTAACACCTTGCTCTCAACAGCCAAGCCGTTAAAAGCAAGTGACTGTAAAGCAGGATGGAAGATCGGACCGTGAGATAGCAGATCTTCCCACAGAGGGAGTGTCCACGGACCTGCAACCTTCAGCCGAATCACGTCGGCGTACCAGGATCTCCGGGGGCCAATCTGGAGCCACCTGAATCCCCTCCAACTCAACCCTGCGTAGCAGGCGAGATTAAAGTTTCAGTGGAGGAAACGCATAAATTAGCCTGTACCAGCTCCAGGGCGTTCACTGCATCGGCCAGAGGATCTCTGGACCAAGCCACAAACTTTGAAACTTTTCTGTTTTGTCTGGAGGTGACCGGTCCACATCCGGGGTCCCCCACCGGAGACACAGCTGGTGGAACACTTGTGGATGCAGGGACCATTCTCCCTCATCCAGGGTTTGGCGACTCATGTAGTCTGCCTGCCAATTGTCTACACCGGGAATGTACACGATAGGGCTGGGACGTAATCCTCTGCCCAGGGCAGGATCTCAGCTACCTCCAGAGCCGCCAGGGCACTCCTGGTGCCCCCTTGATGATTGACATATGCCACGGCCGTGACATTGTCGGGCTGGACTCGGACAGAACACCCCTTGAGATTGTCCGTCCAGTGGAACAGGCTCAACTTGATTGCTCTTAGTTCCATAACGTTGATCGGGAGCTTGCACTCTTCCAACGTCCAGGTCCCTTGAACATTCAGGGTGCCCAGCACTCCCTCCCAACCGGTCAGACAGGCATCTGTCGTCACCACCGTCCAGCATACTGGAAGGAAGGATTTCCCATGGAGAAGATTCGGAGAGCTGAGCCACCAATTCAGGGAGTCCTTGGATCTCTGACTCAAACAAATCAGACTGTCCAGGAATAGAGGATCCTTGTCCCATTTGACAAGAAACTGCTGTTGCAACAAAGTCTTGTGTGGGCCTGAGCATATGGTACGGCCTCGAAGGAGGACACCATCAGGCCCAGCACCTGCATAGATGACCTGAGAGACGCCAGGTCGCAAGCCAGCAGCGACACAATCGCTTACCGTAACTTCACAGGAGGTAGAAATACCTTTGCCGAAGCGAAAACTAGGATCATCCCTAAATACTCCAGTCATGTTGTTGGAGCCAGGGCAGGATTTCTGAAGGTTGAGATTCCAACCAAACTGCTTCAGAGTGTGAATGGTCACCTCCAAATCCTGTTCCAATGTCACAGACGAGTCTGCTCGGAGAAGAAGATCGTCCAAGTACCCCAAAAATCGCTATTGCTCTCTGTCGTAGCAGAGCCAGGATAGGGGCCAACACCTTGGTGACGACCCTGGGAGCAGAGGTGAGACCAAACGGTAACGCCAAAAATTTAAAATGGTCCTTGCCCACCACGGAGTCGAAGAATCGTTGACCCTGGCATATAGGGACATGGAGATAGGCACCCTTTGATGATCTCGATCGAGGCCAGCAGGTCCCCCTGATGCAAGAACGCCACCACTGACCGCAGGAACACCATGCAAAATTTCTGGACGCGCACAAAGCGGTTCAGAGTTTTGAGGTCCAAGATTGGACGCAATTTGCCCTCCTTCCGTGGAACGGTAAACAGGTTAGAATAGAACCCTCAAAAGCGATCCGGATGAGGAACTGATACAATCACGCCTTGTGACAGCATATCCCAAATCGCTTCCTGCAGCCCCGCAAGGCAGTCTGGGGACAGATGAAGATTGAATGGAAAAAATCTGTCTGGCGTACGGAAACAAAACCTTGTCTTGTACCAGGACTGAATTACCTTGTGGACCCACCTGTCGTACAACAGTGAGGACAAGGATCCGGGAAGAAACTGAGACACCCCCCACCCCTGAAGTGGGTGGGGGCGGCCCTTCAGGCAGAAGGGGTCTGCTTGGAGATGCTGGGGGCAGAGGATTTCAGCTTACCAGCCCACCGCTGCCCGGATCCTTTTCCGTCCGAAGTCGGTTTGGTTTTCTACGATACGGTCGCAAAAAAAAAAGACGCTTCTGGGCTGTAAAGGAAGGAGCTCGCTTACGCGAGGGAGACTCACCCTTAGCTGAGTGAGGAAGAAGTGTGCTCTTTACCCCAGTGACCGTCTTGATCAAGTCATCCAAGGACGAACCAAAAAGGCGATCACCCTGAAAGGGAAGATTACCACTGACGTTTTGGCGGTGAGCGGAAGATCCAGGTTAGCATTGCATACAAATTGCAGAGTCTGCGATAATTGGTCAGCGAGTTCCAGGGCAGATGACAGTAACGGGGTTACCGAAATTCCCTCTCACAGAGCCTTTACCCATTCAAACATAGTCTGAGAGACTAGAATGGTAGTCAGGGCAGGCCTGAGAATAGATCCCACTACCGTATACAGGTGTCGGGATAAGACCTCAATACGTCTGTCAACCGGATCAGGGAGAGATGAGGATTCTCCCACCAGTAAGACCGTGGCCTTGTGAATACCACATATCTGGGTGTCCACCTGAGGGGGGGGGGGGGGGGGGTTGGGACGTCCATTTGCATGAGATCTCTTCCTCAAAACGGGTAGCGTCTAGCCAAACGTTTGGGAACTGCAAGCGTGCGTTTAGGTCGCCGCCATTGTTCCACCACTAAGGCGGACAAGACTTTGGGACAAGGGAAAAACTTGGCCGATTTCTTTGCCCTGAGGAGATCCAAAAGGATACCGAGACTCCTTCCGATTTAGAAATCGCATTCGTGATTTTCAGGGTGTCCCTCACTGAGGATATCAAAAAGCATCTACCAGAGCCTTTTACTGAGCCAAGGCGGGCTTGGAAACATCCTCTTCCGCGTCAAAAAGGCCTTAATGCGGGGACGCATCCCCCAAAAGGGGGTCTGCATTGCCAGCGAGCACATCGGCCTCAGAATATGAGGACTGAGATTAGACAGGCGAGGGCCGAGGGTATTTCTTAGTAAATGCTGCCGCAATAACTTGTCCATTTTTCCCGGACATTTCTTGCATCACAGACAAAGGCACATCATGAGCATCAGAAGCAGGCCCCAACGATACATCGGGGGTCGCAGACAAACTTGGGGAATCCATGTTAGACATATGGCCAAACACTAGGATTGAACAGTAAGATTGTAAAGAGCAGACAGGGAAACACCAGAACCTGCACCGCAAGGGGTAAACGGCAGCTTCTCTTGAAAACAGGAGCAATGGCCTAAGAGGGAGCAATCCGCGCCCAATCGCCAAATATTAATGCCCCTGAGGTTACAAAGGCACCACAGGTCCCAGCAAGTCCACTGCTACCGGCGTGCACTGCGCCTTTAAGAGCGGATCGTGATGCACGCAGCGCTACTCCGGGGGATAATCCTAAGCCCCCTAAAGGCCTGAAACCACTCTGAAGATGAAAAGGTGAAGGCCAGGGTAATTAAACTCCTTTAGAGTAGTTACCACATGGAGAACACAGCAAGGTCCATCAGCAGCATGGAGAAGTGAAAATAAAATGAAACGCCCCCACCTGTTTTGTCTCTGGCTCCACAAAATGGCCACCAGCGTTACAGTGATACGTATACCCAGGCAGGCTGCTGAGGCCTGTTAAGGCTGCAGGCCACAGCAAAATGGCGGCTTCGCGCCGATGAGCAAGTGACCCCGGGCCTAGTGAGGCCTATCCTAGTAACAGGCCTGGGGGCCCGGGCGGGGGGTCACCCCACAATCCACTACCCGATAAAGCACCTGAGGCTACTTACATAGGGGACCCTCCACTAAAGTGTCCCGGGGGGGGTCCGGAGCCCAGGGTAGGGAGAAGTCAGGGTAGGAGGGGAGGGAAAAGTCCCAGGTGACCCATCATAGTGGAGGAGGGTGGCAGGAGGTATGGGTACCCAAGGGTCCTACTCACCTATGGAGGAGCGCATGTCCGCTAACCAGATGGGGGGGGACTCTACTTACCGGACCATACTGCTGAGGGTGGGCGTCCATCCAGATAAGACTGCCTCTGCACCGCAGTGAGGGCGCTGTCAGCCAAGGGGCACGATGTGACGCTGACATGCCAGGTGTGTGCGTCCCGGCGGGGGGGTTTCTTGCCCCTTCTATTTAAAGTTTTGATGACAGTGCTATAGTTTTTTTAAATGACAGTGTTGTAGTGTCCTTTGTAGCTTCCACCGCAGCCTGGTGTGTTCCGGGGTCCCTGTAGCCATGGTAATGCTCAAGGGGATTAGCCAATCAGCAAGTACTGGTGGCTATTTATGAGGGTGACGTCTGACCAATCCCTAATACCGCTGAGGAAGCCTCCACCCACGGGAGGCGATACGCGTGCGGGGGGTTAGGAGGAGCGTCTGACGTCACCCGCTGACACCTCGGATTCCGGCGAGGACCGAGCTGGTCTCGTTGCTCCCGCCGGAGCTACACATGCAACGCTGCTATACCTTCATCTCATAGTTAGAGGCTACTTTGTTTTACTTGTCTGTTCAATAAAAGTTTGTCAGGTTCACGCTATGGGCTGCTTGTTCTTTGTTTTGCAAATGCTCTATGGTGGAGAGAATCCGGAGGCTCACTGATCTAGGAGTCCCTGCTCCTGTGTCCTGTCTGAGGAGATTGGAGATTATTTTGCCTGATTTCAATCAGGCTGAGGTGAGAGGCCATTCTGTAAGGTGGTGGTCTGTAAGGTGGTGGGCTATGTGTTTTCACTGAAGAGCACCTGTCTATATCTGCACCCGGTTTTGCCTTTATCTTCAATCAAAATTTGTGCCACTACATTTTGCACCTGAGGGCTGTTTGCATGGACTTGTCATTATAGCCTATCTGCAATGGACTTTTCCTCCTAGAGTTCATTTATCTTTTAGATATTTTGTTTCTAGCGCTACACTATTTGTTTTACTGGTTTCACCCACGAGCCAGTCCCCGTCCGTGGGACTATAGTCACTATGGAGACCCAGCGCAGAACTAATGGTCTGCAAGTGCTCGCTGGCACAAACTGGGAGACCGTAAGGCTCTCATATAGCCAGTCCGAAACCCAGCCGGCATTCCACAGAAAGTGGAGTCAGCAGCAACAATAAAAATAAAATAGATTCCCTTTAAGACGTTCAAAACAGAGCTAGGACAAAAAGGTCCCAGCAGGGAGCTGTTTGGCCACGCCCAAGACCAGGCAGCTAAAAACTGAAGATGCAACGGTGAGGCCAGGGGTAATAACAAAGGGATCCCGCCCCCCTGGGCCTTTGGCTCTACCTGGTCACTCCTAGAAAAATTACTCCTCATTTGCAAAAGGTTATAACCGAAACAAGAAAAAAAAAAAAAAAAAAAAAAAAAAGGCATTTTTTTTTTTCTTTTAAACAAAAATTTTTTTTTTTGCGAGTGCAAAAAATAAAAAACCCAGTGGTGATTAAATGCCACCAAAAGAAAGCGATTTGTGTGAAAAAAAAAAAAAATTCATATGGGTACAGTGTTGCATGACTGAGTAATTGTCATTCAAAGTGTGAGTGCTAAAAGCTGAAAATTGGTCTGGTTAGAAAGGGGGTATAAGTGCCCAGTGGGGGCAAGTGGTTAAAGGCCCGTACACACAATAAGAAAATTGAAAGTGAAATTTTGATAAATCGGCCGATTATCTCATCTTTAGTATAGTGCTTTCGATAGCCAATTCTGAGTTTTTGAACGATAAAACCTGAAGATGCATGCTATAAAATTTTGTAATGACACACATTCCGATTCCGATGTCCGATTATCGTTTTAGTACAGTTTTCGTCCGAAAAAAAAATATTGTAACAGCAAGACTGTGCATGCTCGGAAACTACAAAATACATTACAAAACAATTCAACACATAACGTCCTACGTTGCATTCTGTCGTACGAGAATTTGCATACGCTGAGTAACCTCCTCATTTTCGATATGAGACGAGCATGCAATAAAAAAAACAAACGACAATCTTATCGTGTGTACTAGGTTTTAGTCTTAAGTTATTACTAAGCCTGGGTTCACACGATTGCGAACACAGACAGCGCATGTGATTCGCACTCCATTCTCCATAAACTCCTAATCTTGGAGGTCAAATCAGAGACCTCCTGTTCTGCTCTATTTTTGCTTAGGGATCCTATTCTAATGAGTTCTCCCCTAAGAACGCACTTGTGCGCTTCCCATATGGTCATGGGTGAGAGATCATCAGATATTTATATCATAAAATATTCCTTCAAAGTGTTAGATAGACTGGGCAGAAATTCCGGATCTAGTAGTAGAGATGGATTAAGTCGCCACGTGCCTCTATCTCTTCTCGGCGCAGCAAGGTCAAGAGACAGAGAGAGACGGGGGCATGGTCTGAAATAGATTGAAAACCAATGTGCGACCTATGTAATACTGACAGATCTTTTTGAGATACAAAGATATAGTCTATCCGGGAGTGTTTGGAGTGGAGAGCAGAGTAAAATGTATAATCTCTGTCAGAGGGGTGTGTCAACCTCCAGGAATCCATAAGCGACAGTGAATTGAGCATAGATCTGATTAGTTTAAGGATACAATAATAGATACTAGACTTCATATCGGAGGTGACAAGCTTAGGATCTAGTGGGGCGTTGGAAGTCACCCCCCAGCAGGAAACAACCAGAGGAAAACCACTTCATGGTTTGAGTTCATCTGCTACCTTTCTACAAAAAGGTCCCATGTTACGAATTTGGGAAATATACATTAGCCAACGTGATTGGAATACCTTTCATATTACAATTAATAAAAATGTATCTACCTTCTGGGTCTGTCAAATGGTGGGTGACCTCAAGTACCGCCGATCTACTAATTAAAATCGACACTCCTTAGGTTTTAGCCAAGGTACGCCATGGAGAAGACAGGAGAGGACAATTTGGGTACACTTCCCCATTTTAAAATGCGTTTCCTGAAGAAACACAAAGGATTAACCTTTTTAAGCTCTCGCAGGAATGTTGATCTTTTCTCAGGTATGTTCAAGCCCTGTATATTGTGAGAAATTAGCGTGGGGTGGCAGCCAAGATTTGAGTAGGCCATCTTAAAATATGGAAGATCCAATCCAGGAAAGATCACAAGAATTAAAAATGAGAAAGAAAGTGGTGAAGACAAAAAAGAAAAAAAAAAAGAGCAAATGACACGGGAAAATAGAATCTCGTCTGGTGTAGAAAAGTTAGTATTGACCTCTAAATTAGTTCCAGTGGTAAAAATCAAGTGTGGACTGGGATATGTGATGTCAATCCCATACAAATTTTCCACTGTTGGGGTAGGTGGGAGGCAAAACCCGACAGCGTGAGCAGTAAACACCAATAATAAAAGGTTATAAATCAATCAACAAAAAGCTAATGACCCACGGCCTATCCTCTACTTTATGGCATAAAGTCAGATTTATAATTGTTTCCCGTACCTAAGAAATTATAAACATAAAACATTGTTTAAACAGTGAGCTGCCAATTATTAGTGCGAAATCAGTAAAGTACAAATACCGTCCAGTTTTGTGGCACCGTCTTTGGCTAATTGGTTTTAAAACAGATACACTGGCTGTAGGTGGAAAAAAAAAAAAAAATAGAACATATGGTCTTTGTGTGAAGCACCGTCCCCATGCAACATGCTTGCCAGCCAGCTATAGTAAAGTACCATCATATATACCCTTAAAAAAAAAAAAAAAGAAAGGGGGGCCCACCGTGTTCGCTTCAGGCAAAGTGTGTGGGCAATCAGTGGGCATCCATGGGGTTGGGCGGATGGCCCAATATGAAACCACCTCAAAACAGTGGCCTTGATTACTGTAAATTCAGACCTCAAGGCAAATCCCCAATTGTGGGTATTCAAAAGGTGGGCACCCAAGGTGAACCACCTTGGGCAGCCCCAGAAAGAGGCTCAAGAGCTCTGGAGCCTACAACAGAATGACATAACTAATCTCGGTGGGGGGGGGGGAACTAGATCTGCAAAGAATAGTTCGTAGTGGTGAAATTTTGTCCGATTACTGTAATAGACCCGGTAAGCATGAATAGAACTAAAGACTCGTAATGTTTAACCCATTGGTGGTTTCATGGTCCCTTAAGGGGTCAGCAATATGGAAACAAATTCTTCAATCATGTAAATTCGCGCAATTTGTGGACAGTAGGGTGGGATGGTGGGGATTCACAGTCAGGTCTTTGCTGGCGGCCTTATTTGCCTTTCTTTGATGGTGGCTTCGTCGGAGACAAATTTTGTGAGCGTGCAGGACTTCGTGCAGGGGCCGGCACACGGAATTCCGCATACCAGTCTGGTAGGTCTAGTAATGGGATCTGCAAGTTCTCGCAGAAAGGTCTGCCGGAGCCCGCAGGTAGTGTTGCTTCCCTTGATGAGTTACATGCAGTGCAAATGGGAACCTCCACTTATATATGTTTCTGTCTCTCAGAAGATCAAGCAGGGGGGCGCAAAGCCCTCCTGTGGTTTAAGGTTATGGGGGATATGTCCTGAAACAGTAATATTTTAGCCTCATTAAAAATCAGGCCCAACCATCACTTCCCTTTCACAATGGACTCATCTCTCTTGGCAGCACGCAGAACCATCATGGCTAATTGGATCAACCCCTCCCCCCCCAAACCATTAACAGGTTCAACAATCTTTGTTGTCCTTATGCCAACTGGAAAGACTCGATGCTATGCTATCAAATCTTCGTACTACCCCAAGATTTTTTTATCAGATGGAGATGATTTTTGGAATACACATTCTCAGGAGAAACCCTGGCAGACATGATACGCCCTGTCAGATTCAGAATGGTATCTTACTAGAGACATAGCCAACTCCCTTGGCAATTTGAAGGTTGCTACCCCAATTGGCTCAGACTGAATTCTGCTCTTTTTTTTTTCCTCTTTCTTTTTCTCTCTTCCCATTTCCCTATTCTATTTTCCATTTTCCCCGATTTTTTTATTTTTTTTTAATTGAAAATCAATTTTCTGTTTTTTGTTAAAATACTATATATTACCTCAGGGCGTTCTCCCCAGGTATTTGCCTGCATTAATACTGTTGCTTTGTAAAATATCAATAAATATTTAAAATATAAAAATCAGAATCTCCTCTTTCAGCCGAGAGCTCTGTAAGCAACAAATCACATCACGGGGCAGGGGGCAGATTCACTCGGCTTGGATTTCAAGGCTCTGTAAGCCCATACAAAGCCAATAGGGGAATCAGCAGTCAAATCAAGTAGATTGTTGAAAATTGAGCACAGGGCTGAGGGTATTTGATCATGAGCCACTGATTCAGGGACGACTCTAACCCTGATACTCTGCCTTCTGCCCCAATTATCAAGGTCCTCCAAATGTTAATTGATGGCAATGAGGTGTGAGGCATGTGTTTTGACTGTCATCCAACCTCTGGATCTCCCCTATCTCTGCAGTAATCGGCTCTCTCCACAGAAGCCATCTTCTATGTCAGGGCCAGCAGATCTACTTTAAGCTCGGTTATGGTGGAGGAGAAGGTATTTTAATTGTCTGCTGCAATCGCTGTAATTGCGGAGAGATTAAGTGGGTGTTCTGCAGCAGAGGAAGCGCTTACCAGTTCATCAGAGGTGGATTGCAAGTCCTCACTGTACTGTCCCTCGTGCTGGCTCAGCGCCATCTTGTCTGAGTTCACCATCTATGGGAGATATCGGTCTAAAGAGCTCTGGAATGCTCCGGGTGCCTGGGGGTCGACTGAGCAGTGGGAGCGGGTCTTAGATGTATGCCTGGTCAGTCTGCCCATAGTTGGCCGACTCAGGAGGTACAGGAGTGCTATAGAGGCCACAGGTCTCACGGAGCCAGCTTCTCAAGCAGCCATCACCGTCGAGCGCCAAGCCACGCTTATTTTTTTAGGTTTACACTTTCCCTTTTTTTTGTAAATATGCCTTGCAATAGGAATAGTGAATGACAGGTCCTCTTTATGGGGAGATCTGGGGTCAATGAGACCTCAGATCTCTCCTACAGGCTGGAGAACCTGAAATCAAAAAATCTCAGCTATAGAGCCGAGATCTCGGCAGTATTGACAACTGCCAGGCTGGGCGTGATGTCATCACGTCGCGACCGGGCCTCAGTCACAGAGACTGCCCGGGACCATCTTGTCCTCGGCAGACTCTATGGTGTACTTCAGCCGCCGGCAGATTGCTTCTCCGGCTCGCCGATCACACGGACAAAGCACCGGAAGGCGGCGGGGGGGGGGGGGTGTCCCCTTCCGCCGCCTGTAAGAACGATCAAGCAAGGAATCGTGAGCGGAAAAAAATTATATCTGAATGATGCCTGCAGCTGTAGGCATCATTCAGATATCCCCACTTAAAGCCCTGGACATCATAGGACGTCCAGCGGTAAGGAAGTGGTTAAAGAATTTTTCTTTATTTTGTTGCACTTTAAGCATAATAAAAATCACTGCTACTGAAAAAAACAATAGTTTTTAAATAAAAATGTTTGCATTGATGCATTGTAGTACCCGGACCCCCATACCCCTTTTATGGCCAATTACTTGCATACAAGCCTTCAAAATGGGCACTTTTGATTTTTCCTTTTTGGCCCCCATAGAATTTCAATGGCGTTCACCGTTCGGGTTAGAACATTTCCCCTCTTCGGGAGTTCTGCTGCGAACAGAACAGGGGGCTGTTCAGCCTGTGTCTACTAAGCAGATAAGCAAGAAGTAGTCAGGGTCACGTTTTATTCTGGTGTACAGTACTGTGATTTTAGAGTAGCCAGAGAAGGACATTTTTTACTTCGCTGTAGCCATGTAATTAATCTGTTGTATAGGTCTCACGGCTTCCTAGATAGTGATGCCTTGCTGTGTGACAGAATTGATAAATATTCCCCACTACATTTTTCAGGAGATCAATTATTCCTATTACAGGTAAAACACACCTGAGGAAACAAACACAGGGACTACATACAAACTTCACACTCATTGGGGTTGACTTACTAAAACCAGAGAATGAAACATCTGCTGCAGCTGTGCATGGTAGCCAATCCACTTCTAGCTTCAGCTTGTTCAATTACACCTGAGAACCTGGAAGTGGATTGGTTTCTATGCAGACCTGCACCAGAGTTAGCATTCTTCAGTTTTAGTAAATAAACCCCGGAGCATCTTTGGTGGAAATCAAATTCAGGATCCTGAGGCTACAATACAACCACTTAGCCACCCTTCTACAGCACAGATAATTTTTAGCCTAAATAATATTCATTTGTCATAGACATTTACTATTCGTGCTAGTAAGGAATCTAGTTAGCTACTTTACTTCAAGAACACTACACATTTATTGAATGGAAAGTAACAAAATCATGAGCATTACAAAGACTACACACCTTTTACAACACTGGATTCCTTTTTGTTTTGGGCAAGAACTACGTCTCCTAAGGGCTCCCGGATTGTGTGACGCGCTGGAAATTTACAAGATAGTTGCCCACTAGACGATGCTCCGGAATTGCTCACATCTGGAACTTGAACTCGGGGGCGTTCTCCCCTCTGTGAAAAGTTGAAAGGTTGGGGACGAGTGCAAGATTTTTTGCTTACGGCTTTTCCCTGTGTAAAGTAAACACAAACACCATCAGGAAGACATAAAAACACAACTAGAGGGAATGTAATGTTAAGGCCTCATGCACATAGAGCGTTAGAAAAGACGAGCTGCAGAGCCACTGCTAACGCCAGGAAAAAGCAGCTGTAAAAACGTGCTTTTAGTAGTTTTTTCCATTGGTGTTAATGCA